>NC_053389.1:561177513-561782057 GCF_905171765.1 Bufo bufo | reverse complement strand
CAGGCGTGTTCAGGTTGAAACACTGGGAGGTATAACAAATTTGGGGGACTGCTAACACTTCCCGACATATGCTGCAATTTTTGCTGTCTTATGTTGACCCTTGTGTGATATACTCACTTTATTAAAATCAGTAGCAAGAGTGAGGCTGCATACACACAGGGCACTATCTATTTTTTGTCAGGCTATCGGGCATGTAGACGGCATGTATTTGAGTCCCTCTGTACATGCCGGGTATCCTGTTGGCCTATTTTTAGATAAATGGTTCTGATAAAAATTTATTATTTTGTTTTTGAACATTTTTTTAGGCTGAGAATTTAGGAGCACACCTTGTAAATAATTTGGTACATCCTCCAGCAGTCTATGCACATAGACAGAAATCTACTCCAGCTCCTAGATTGAGAACATTTCAGTCAACATTTACTCCAGTAAACAGGAGTAAATTATAATGAATGTGTTGGGGACGATTACACACCACGTTCCTGTCACTCCTCCTTTTCAGAAAGTGGCAAGGGTGGTGTAGAAATGCCAACTTGCTCCTAAATTTAGGCATGTTGCTCGACCAACCACAAATCAGTTTCAGGGACAGGGAGTCATAATAAATGACCCGGAATGTTCTTTGGTCCCAATCACGGTAGATTCTGATGATTGGTAAAATGGTGTAAATTGGTTTTCCTTCTATTAAAGTCAGTCAATTCAGAAGTGTTGTATGTTTTAACCTGCCCAAAGATACTAAATTTCAAAATTTCACTTATTTGGCAAATTTTCCATTTTATTCCATTTTTTTCTTTAACACATCGAGGGTTAACAGCCAAACAGAACTAAACATTTATTACCTTGATTCTGGGGTTTACAGAAACACCCCACATATGGTCGTAAACTGCCATGTCCCATTTGAAGTCCCCCTGATGCACCCTTACAGTAGAAACTCCCAAAAAATGACCCCATTTTGGAAAGTTGAGGATAAGGTGCCAGTTTCATTGGTACTATTTTTGGGTACATATGATTTTTAATTGCTCTGTATTATGTTTTTTGTGAGGCAAGGTAACAAAAGGCACAGTTTTGGCACTGTTTTAAATATTTTTTTTTTACAACAATTATCTGACAGGGTAGATCATGTGCTATTTTTATAGAGCAGGTTGTTCCGGACGTAATGATATCAAATATGTATATTTTCTTTGTTTGTTTGTTTCAGTTTTATATCATAAAGCATTTTTGAAAAAAATTTATAAATTTTGTGTCTCATTTTCTGAAAGCCTTATTTTTTTATTTTTCTGCCGATCATCTTGTGCAGGGCCTTGTTTTTTGCAGGAATAGTTGACGTTTTTATTGGTACCATTTTTGGGTACATATGATTTTTTGATCATTTATTATTACACTTTATTAGTACATCCAAAAAATTGGTTGTTTTGGAACAGTTTTTATTTGTTTATTTTTACAGCGTTCACCTGAGGGGTTAGGTTATATGACATATTTTTATAGAGCAGATCGTTACGGATGTGTCGATACCTAATATGTACACTTTTTCTTATTTAATTAAGGTTTTACACAACAATAGCATTTTTTAAACCCAAAAAATTGTTTTAGCTTCTCCATAGTCTGAGAGCCATAGCTTTTTTATTTTTTGACCAATTGTCTTAGGTAGGGTATCATTTTTTGCGGGATTAGGTGACGGTTTGATTAGTACTATTTTGGTGGGCATACACCTTTTTTTCACTTGGTGTTGCACTTTTTGTGATCTAAGGTGACAAAAAATTGCTTTTTTGGCACTGTTTTTATTTTTTATTTTTACGGTGTTCAGCTGAGGGGTTAGGTCATGTGATATTCTTATAGAGAAGGATGTTATGGACGCAGTGATACCTAATATGTATTTTTAAAAATGTATTTCTCTTTGGGTGGAGCATGTGATATATTTATAGAGCCTGTTGTTACGAACACGGTGATACCTAATATGTGTAATTTATTTTTTTCATTTTTTAATCAATCTCTTATAAATGAGCGGATATAGGAAAATGCAATTTATTTTATTTTTATGGCTGTACTATACTTTGCAATGCTCTTGCATTGCACAGTATAGTACTATCAGGTTTCCTGATAGATGGCAACACCGGACACCTTTGCAAAGCGTCTGGTTGCCATGGCAACCATCGGGCTGCAGTGCGGCAGCCTGATGATTGAGAGAGGGAGCCCCCTCCTTCTATTAACCCCATGGATGCCGCTGCCTCGGCATCTAAGGAGTTATAGCAGAGTGACACTCAGCTGACACTCTTTGTTGATGGCTGCGGCTTTCCTGGCAGCCACCATCACATTCAGCAGGGGGAGGGGCTTAAATGGGGCAGTGTTGTTAATGCCAGGGGCCGGCACGTGCAGAGCACGCCGGCAAAGTTAAAAGCAGGGGGCACAGATGGGCAGCTGGCGCTGATCGGGCAGATGGCACGGAAGGGGCTGGCAGGACACATTACAGGGGACAGATGGGGGCTAAGATCAGGGCAGGGGGCACAGATGAGGGGCACAGATTGGGGGCAAAGATCAGAAGAGTGCAGATCAGAGCCTGAAACCGGCATTTTTACACTGCTGCACTCCAATTGGTTAGTCTTCTTAGACTAACCAATCAGAGTGATCGCCGACAAGGGACCACTCTGATTGGTTCCTTACCGGCATTACTGGACTCTGCACTGTCCCTGACATCGGCAGTGCAGGGGCAGAAGCTTTAATCCAAGCACTTTGCAGCGCTTGCTTTAAAGAGCTGCCATGACGTCTATACACGTGCTAGCTGCACGGGGCATGTGTGATTAGCACGTATATCGCCGTATGGCAGTCGGGAAGGGGTTAAGATTAAATGTTGGATCCCTTCTTTTATCCACTCACACAGTGTGGTCACTATTTGCGATCAAGTTGTTCAAGATATCAAATAACATAGTAGTTGTATCTAGTGAAAATTAAAGGTCAATGTATGACTGCGACTATTATTTCCATTAAAGGGCCTTTTTTTACTTATACAATTTTTATATGCTTTTGTTTAAATTGTTAGTTATGCTATAAATGTAAAATCAAAGGTAATTCAGCCACTTCCAAAGTACCCAGCCTTGTTCTCAGTGGAAAATGGCCAGCACATGTGTTGAATATTGAAATACATTGAATGACACGTAGTTTAATAAATTATTAGTATAGGACAGCAATTTCACCTGAATACTACAGTCCAGTATAGTATATATTCTATGTACTTTATCATTTAGCTATAATAGCCTGCCTACATTGAGTTCGCTGCCTGTGTCATGTGCCATTTATAGTGCGCCCTACACTGATGAATGGCAGGAAAAGTCTAAAGCATATTGGTACACCATAGATTTTTTTTCCTGGGCGTGGGTGCCCACAGAGAGTTCTCTGAGTACCACCTCTGGCATAGGAGAACCTACATTATTTCCTATTGTATATAGTTGAACTCCAGATGCATCTTATACTACAGTATAATTGCATTCTAGAGAAGATTATGCATGGATGAGATGGATTTTAAATTCAATTTCTTATCATGCTAAATATTGTTTCTATTTTAGTCATTCTGCTGAACTAATACTAATTAAGTGACATATTTTGCTCTGTTCTGCAGTAGAAAGTTTAGTAAAAAATGTAGGGCAAAAGAAAGAAACATATGTTATTCAATTCTTTTGGGACAGACAATGAACGCAATAACTTATAAACAGGAAATTATGAAGCACGCTTTGTAACAACATTGAACTGAACCTCTATTTTAACAGTATGTCTATAACTAATTCTAATTCTAGCCATGTTACATTGTAGAGGCTTGTGAGCTAGAAGCTTTTCTCAAGGTACTTTTGTGGCCCTCACCATCTGTGGCACTCCCTAACTAATCTATTGTATGACATAATTTTAAATACTCTTTGGCTCACAAACAAATTAGATGAAGCCTTATGTATATGGTTAGGGTGTCCTGGATTGCAGATGATTCGACAGTTTAAAAATACCACTGCAGTGTTTGATGCATTGTTGAGCCAAATCTGGACTGAATATCTGGACTGAATGGTGCTTACATTTTTATTAAATTACAAATGGCAATTAGGTAAGTCATAGATTATTATTTTAAAATTAGCATATGTAGGAAATAAGAATGAGCAAAGTGAGCATTGGATGTTACGTCGCTTTGCTCAAAACCTGTACAGAGATCTGCCTCCATACAGCATTAAAATGTATGGCCTCCCACGAGGCGAAGTCAGTTATTCCCGAAGTCTCGCGAGATAACTCCAGTATTTGATTTTTAAACTGGAAAAACATTTTAAAACTTGTATCTGAACTCGGCTTCGGTTCCAATTGGTACCTCAGAACTGAAGCCAAGTTTGGATCCAAGTGATCTCCATACAGCATTAAATGGAAGTTTTGAGCGAAGCGACTTTCAATCGTCACTAGTAAGAAATACAGTGGCTTATCATCTGCCTAGAAGCAAAAGGATCGGGCAGTTCCTCATTCCCCGAATCCCCATTAATTTCTATATCAACCTTATGTTAATCAATGAATATACAACCATATCTATAACATTCTAGTGTTCAATTTTACATTTTGGCTGAGACGCTCTGCAATAACTTTAATAATATTCCATGGCATTTTAATTTTTAGAGTAACACATCTCTAAGAGCTGTAGATTGTAGTCTTATCACAAGATGAGGAAAGGAGATCATTTGCTAATAGTGCTTTCTTATTACAAGTCTAAAGCAATGAAATGGAAACATGTGGAACTATACAACATTAAATATAGTTAATTCATGCTTGACCTATACAGAACTGCTCCAGCCATTAAATATGAAACTAAACATCCTTCTGCCTTGTTCACAGTATCAGGTCACTTTGTGTTTGCATCCTACAAAGCAAGAGCACATGATTTGGTTTTCTTTGTAGCATTAATAGTCCAGTGTACAAATTCACCTGTATAGCTGCAGATTTAAGATGCCTTATAGAGAACAAATATAAAGTATTTTACCAATAGAAATACTGTAGATTGCTCTTAAACCTCAATATCACACTAAGTGCCCCAAATGTTTTCTTAGTTTACATAATAGAGGACCGGTTACTTTGAAACCATAGCTATGACATGCATTTTTATTATTTATTTATGGCGTTGTCTGATGACTGAAGAAGGCAGAAAATGGTTCATAGAAGTACCCTGTTATTTGATAGTAGCTACTAAATAAACACCATAAAATAAGGCCTCTCACATATTGTAAAGCAGTCTAATATGTAATGCAACAGTCATAATGTTACCTTCTTTTGTATTCTTTCAATAATATCATTCCAGCTTGAAACATATCACATGTCTCATGAAAGTAGTGGCTTTATAATTAAATAATTCAAGACCAGGCCATTTATCCCCCTTCCTCACCAGGCACTTTTTAACGTTTTTTGTACATGCATCCCTGAAAGCCATTGCTAATTTTTTTTATGATACATGGGACTGTATTTATGTCAAAGTCATCAGTTTTTTTTATTTTTTTATTCTGTTAACAGCACAACATGCGGCTAAAATGTTTATTTTTTTTTTAAATTGTCCCCTCTCCTTAATAGTCAGTTTTATATAGGGGAGGTATGGGTTATGCTCACCGGGGGCAGGGCTAGAAGCTGTGGTCTGGCAAGTGGTTGCATTTTTTTTTAAAGTTATTTAGTATTTTATTAATTTTTTTATGTGTCTTTTTATTTTATACTCTGTGCATAAGGGCATACAAAACCTTTAGGGGTATACTTAACATTACATTTTATTTTCTTTGCTAATTCCTCTTGCAACTGGGATGCACCTAGGCTGCTAAAAAAAATAAAGGAAACACTAAAATACCACATTCTAGATCTCAATGAATGAAAAAAATTATCAATGTAAATCAAAATTAATATCCCATGGAGGTCTGAATTTGGAATATTTAAAATCAAAGTTGAAAATCAAATTTCAGGCTGACCCAACTTCAGTGGAAATGCTTTAAGACAAATAAATGAGGCTCAGTAGTGTGTGTGGCCTCCAACGTGCCTAAGCATGCTCCTGATGAGGCGGCAAATGTTCTCCTGAGGGATATCCTCCCAGACCTGGATTAAAGCATCAGTCAATTCCTGGACAGTCTGTGGTACTGGTGGATGGAACAAGATATGATGTCCCAGATGCCTACATCATGCAGGAACTGTTGACACACTTCAGCCACGTGAGGCCTAGCATTGTCATGCATCAGAAGGAACCCAGGGCCCACTGCAACCACATATTGTCTCACAATTGGTCTGAGGATCTCATCCCAGTACCTAATGGCAGTTAGGGTACCTCTGGCTCGCACATGGAGGGCTGTGCAGCCCTCCAAAGAAATGTCTCCCCACAGCATTACTGACCCTCTGCCAAACCGGTCATGCTAGAGGATGTTGAAGGCAGCAGAACATTCTCCACAGTATCTCCAGACTCTGTCACGTCTGTCACATGTGCTCAGTTTGAACCTGCTCTCATCCATGAAGAGCACAGGGTACCATTGTTGAATCTGCCAAACTTGTTGTTCTCTGGCAAATGCCAATCGCCCTGCATGGTGTTGGGCTGTAAGCACAACACGACTTGTGGATGTCGGGCCCTCATACCACCATCATGGAGTCTGTTTATGACAGTTTGAGCGACTTCTGTGGGTTGTAGACATCGCCTCATGCTACCTCTAGGGGTGAAAGCAATGACAAAATTCAAAAGTGATCAAAACAAGCGCCAAAAAGGATGAGAACAGAGAAATGGTCTGTGGTCACCACCTCCAAAACGACTCCTTTATAGGGGTTGTCTTGCTAATTGCCTATCATTTCTAGCTGTTGTCTGTTCAATTTGCATAACAGCAGGAGAAATTGATTCACAATGTTGCTTTATAACTGGACAGCTTGATTTCATAGAAGTGTGATTGACTTGGAGATACATTGTGTTGTTTAAGTGTTCTCTTTATTTTTTTTAACAGTGTATTAACCCCAGTGAAACAGTTTTTGTGGCAAAGTTATGTATAAACCAATAGTTTACTTAATTGTAATTTTACACTATGCGTTTCATCTGATAGTTTATTTTCCTCAGTGAATACAGTGGAGAAAAAATATATTTAATAGCTTTGTTTTCTCCTCATTGCTCTCTGCAGCTCCCCCTTCATCACTCTGTAAAGGGCCGACACCTTCATATTTATACTTTTTATAATTTATGTTATTGAAGAACTTTTTAGGGTTAGTTTTACTCTCTTTGGCTATGAATCTCTCTGTCTCCTGTTTTGTCTTTTACATATTCAATTTTTCCATAGATTAAACACTCCTCCAACCTTCTAGCCATCTTCTCCCCAAAACAGCTGCACCTTCCCCATTGAGGTGTTGCCCATCCCTACGATAGAGCCTGTAGCTGTAGAGAAGTTGACACCAGTTCTTGAGACACTTGTTAATTTCCCTAATCTACCTAATCTTCTGCTGCCTTTCTGGTCCTTGCCCTGAGCTTGTGACCTAAATTGCTAAAATCGTTTTAAGGCCTCTCCACCTACCGCTAACTTTGTCATTGGTTCCAATGTGGACCATGACCACTGGATCTTCGCCACCCCCTCCCAGTAAACTATCAACCTGATCTACAATACGGTATGCCGAACTCGAGTGCCAGGAAGACAACAGACTGTTTTACAATCCCATTCTTTATGACAGATCGCCCGATCTGTACCCTTAATGATTTAGTCTCCCACTACCATTACCTGTCTAGCCTGACCTGCTCTCCTGGTCACCTGCTTACTGAAGCTGATATTCCACTGACTGGCAGAGGAAGTATCTTGCTGCAGCAGTGCTCTCACTGAACTGACATCCCCCTCATCTGCTGCTAACCTTGCAAACTTGTTGAGGTGTGCCAGATCAGGGATTGCACTCTTCCCTTCTCTTGCACTCTTCCCACTCCCTCGCTTTCTGTTACATAGCTAGCTACTTCACTTTCCAGATCCTCCATACCACCACCCTCTACCCTTTGAGTGCCTGCTCAGTGAGCAGCAAACTCTTTTCAAAATAACCGAACGGTTCTCAGTGTCAAAATTTGCTCATTTAAATACACAATATGTGATTCCAAATGGACAATTTGCTCACATTTTGAACAAAAATGGCTGTTCCAGGACTGCATACATTTGACAAGATTTGCACTGGACTGCATTGTCAATAATGGAACACATACTAATGGGAATTACACAAGAAAATCGAAAGAAAAAATGCAATAATACAGTGCAATGAAAAGTGTAGTCCCCTTCTAAAGTCTCTAAATCTAAAGTTACTTAATCTTAAGTCATGCACTTCAAATCAAACACAAACATGCATTTTTTGTCTGCTTGTATAGGTGCTGTACCCAAACAACTTCAAAACAGACTGCTGACTTTTTTTCCCCTCTAGATTCAAAAGGTGTTGGTTCACTCAGCAGAATCTAGTGATAGGTTCCCTTTAATTTATATTCCAGAAATCTAGAACTATTAAATAATATAAATACGTATGAAAAGCAAAGGCCTGAATTTTACCTTTTCTACCACAACATCGCAACATTGTGCAACCGCAAAGAAAGAGGGGGAAAGAAAAATTATAGATGTTTTTTACAGTGAGAAAGACAAAAGATGCAATATGAGTCCTAGGAGACCTCAGAGTGTCATACACAAATTCAAGCCAATTGGAACACTTTCTATTCTGGTAGAAAAGTATTCAGACCCGAATCGAATCATTCAACCGATTTGGCCAAACCAAACCCGAATGGAATTTTGAGCGATTCACTCATCTCTAATTATCTCCAATAATACTGTAAAGTAGTATGTAACAAATGGTATAGAAACCCCATGTATATTTTAGTTTCCCCGTGGGTGACCTGGATGCTATGAAAATAGCTGATGAACTACTGTAGGGGGTAACGGTTTAACAGAAAGTAATGATGAATCACTGCATGGTATGTGGTATAGCATCCTTCTCCTATCCTTAGCTTTATACAGTTGACATCTTGACACTCAACAATCCATGCATCTATATATGCACTGAGCCATAATTTGTTTTCTTACTGCAGGAAAAAAAAAGAAGCAGGAAAAAAAGTCAGTGTCATAGGCAGTTTAAGCTTGATGAATTACAGGATGAAGGCTTATGGCTATAAATGGAAACAGAATTGTTCGGAGAGAGAAGCGTAGTGCTCTGCTTTTTCAGAGTTTGACAGTGTTCCTGTTAATGAACACAGACTGTGGATGCCTGGGAACACAGAAACATTAACTCTGATAACAACAAACAGACATTTCAGATGGGCCGTATTTTAGCCACAAATTCAAGTTGTTTTTTTTAGCAACATTTCCTGTGCACACAAAGAAAACTGATATACACTATCAGTGCTATCAATTGTTTTATTGTAGCAAGATTTCAATGTGGAATGGACACTCACCGCTAAGCACAATGACTCCAGTATCAATAAATTCAGGTAATATTTTAGGTGTTACATTGTTAGAGCTTTACTTAAACTAGAATATAACCTTAACGGCAACAGTTACTGTAGAAGTCAGGTGAATAGCTTAGCAAGCATCCACTGACGTTCACAGACATCTCTCGGTGGGGATAAGCTGACCCTACAGAATATTTTAATACCTTAAGGATATTTTTTAAACTTGAAGGGATCCTGACATCCCACTTTTCTATTGTATCCTATGCCCATTACTTACTAGTTCTGACATGTGTTTCTGTAGGTGGCCCTTCTTCTGCTTTTGTGTAGCGTGATTGTTGTGAAAAGTTGCTTTATTCCATGCCCCGCTCGTATGTAAATCCCCAAATAGGCAGGGTCTTCCCTGCAGCAAGTCACACACTTTTCCTGCCCTCTTTTCTTTTGGTGGACATTTCAGACCTGTGTCCATGTCATCTTCTCGTGTCTCCTATTCTTGCGAACACTAATAACACTGCAATATGTGCAGGACATACCGGGGCCACATGTGTTGCCTCTCACAGCAGCGCTTCCAACTGGCAATTTTCAGCAAGCTAATGCTTGTCCACAGACAGCAAGGGTTTCCCAGGAATGCCTCTGCCAGATTGCAACACTTCCTTTGTCTTCTCAGTTGCTAGATTTATCACCAATAGAGAATTTATGGGACCAGATGGGATGCCAGCTTCAGCAATCTACAAGTGTGCAGGATCTACAGGCCAAGCCGCTACATCTGTGGGCAAATGTGCTGCTGGATATCATACAGAACCTATGCCTACATGCCAAACCATATCTCAATTTGTATTCAGGCTAGAGGTGGCCCAACAGTGCACTACAGTTTCCTTTTAATTGTACAGTTTTCCCCAATAAACGTATTCCTTTTCTCTAATATTGTAATCACCTTTTTTTTTGTCAATGAGTGTATTTAGATTTAAACCCACTCAAGGTTTCTATGAAAACACTAAATCTGAACTAGAAGAAGGCATGTCCTCATCCCAGTCTTTCAGCAATGCAGCCTCAGAGAATAAGGGGATCATTTATTAAGACTAGCATTTTAGGTGCTAAAAAACCCATTTATCTGGTGGTGGATCCACCAAAGTCATGAAGAGGCTCAGGCCACATCCACATCCTGCGCCAGTTTAAATGTAAGCTAACTTCCTAGCTGGCTTACCTTTAGACCATTTTCTACACCCAAAGCAGACGTAGAAAATGATAAATGAGGTGGGCCTTCCCTGCCCACACCACGCCCACTTTTTTAGACATAGCCTAACTGTTGCACCACAATCTGTTCCAGAAATACAACTAATATAGACATATTTCTGGATAATAAATGACCCCCAAAATATTTTTTAGAAATGTCACATTTGTAATGAAGTGTTAATTATTTTATCATGTAATAGCATAGCCTGATAGCCTGAAATCCACTGGATTCTGATCTTTCCTTTGAAACGGTTGCGTTGCAAAGATGCTACCCCGCTTGCCTAGGTGGAAGGGAGAAGCATACTGTGGAGGAAGCATGGTCTAGGAGGCAGCTATATAATGATTACTACTGTTCTACGGTCAATTCACTTTGACTGGACCTGATAAGCATCTTCAATCAGTGTCCCATTAACCGTATGCCATTATCTATGTTGTTTAGAATTAGGAATGTTCGTCAATGTTTGGCTGGTTTTCATTGGCAAAAATATATAATTAATCTTGATAGTAAATGAATGGATATCATCAAGCATCTGCAAATTATTTGCATGCAGTCTGGTTTATTATTTGTTTCATTCCTGGATCCGGCCCAGGGACCTGTGACAGAGCTGTCACTCATATATTCCTGTGTGAAAAGAAAAAAGAAACAATATTCATGGAGTAATTGCTCTGAATCCCTAACCAGATATGTTACAATTATATTGGATATCATATTTGATTGCTCTGAAATGGATGGTTAGCAAAACCAATTTTGAATCATGCCATCATATAGTACTCATATACACATGTATATTATTAAAAATTTATTTCACAGCCTTCTAATAGTACTGTACTGTAATTATCTCTATATCCTGTCCCTGAAAATACAGAAATTGTAATAAATGACTAGTATGAAAATGTTTGAGAGGAGAAAACGTTCATTGGAAGAATATTTAGGTTAGGTTATAGGTTTTAATTAATCTTTATATTACCCAGTAGCACAAGAATAAAAAATAAAAATAAATAAAATACAAATGTTCTGCAATTTTTGTATCCCCCTATGGATACAACCTATTATAGCTTTCAGGTCATGACATGTATTTTTGTTATTTTTTAATTGCTGCATTTAAATACATGAGACATGTTCTTCCTTATCAATGTGGCCATGTGAGGGCTTGTATTTTATAACACAATTGTATTTTGGAATGTTACCATTTTTGGGGTAAATATTGAAGTTGTAAAAAGCATAATCCAAATAAAAAGAAGCAAGAAAGTCACAATAAAATTTCTTTATTTCATTATTTCATAATGAAGGGGAAGGATGTGGAGAAGCAGGTGATGGTCGTTTCGTTTATTACTCGGTTCCTTAAGACTTTTTCTTCCTCAAGCCTTTTTCTTTTTTGGATTTTGGATACTATGCAAGTGTAGAGCACGACCTATATTTTGGTTTCTCTGCTGAAAGTGCTACAGTATTAAAGGGGGTATCCCGTGATTATTGTAAAAAATAAAAATCAGACATCAAATAGTACATGTCATTCTCTCCATAACAAAGGTAGAACCAGCCCTGTACCTCACATGGATCTAGGGATCTCCCCATTCATTGCGCCAATAGTAATACTGGATTTATTTCAGGATGGCAGCTGAGAGGGTGTGTCCTTTCTCAGGGAGCATGCACTTTCTACTGCAAATGTCTATTTTATTTGTAGCTGTCACACCTTCTAACAGTAGATATGACTGTTGACTCAAACTGAGCATGTGCGACCACCTCAGTTAAGTGGACAGAGAAAGAAGGAAATGTGCAAACAACCGGTGTCGCTATACAGATAGATTTTATTGAATAACTCAGGGTTTGTATGAAATTATTAATTACATGCAATTACAAAAGTATTCAGATATTGGTAAATGCTGTTTTGAAAAATGTAGACTTTTTTTATTGGACAACCCACTTAAGCTAGCATGCAACAATGAATGATGTTTATGTTTTCTCCCTTAAGGCAGCCTGTATATGAGTGTGGGTTTACAAACAGATTTTTAGTAGAGATTTTCATGCAGATTTCTCTTTCTGTCCGTACCAAATCTGCACCAAAATCCGCAACTGCTACTTGTGCATTTCGTTGTGGTTTTTCAGCAGTTTCTGCATGAAAATAAATATGCAGAGTGCACATAAAATTTGTAAAATCTCATTCATTTGCTGGTACTGTATTATGCTATGGTTTTTCTGCATGAAAATCTGCATGGAAAAACGCCATATAATCCGCAACGTTTGCAGTTGTCCTACCAGATGAAATCCCCTATTCAATCAATAGGGTATACGTATCAGAATGTGAAGTTTGGACCATCAGGACCACCATCATCAGTCCCCTGATCAAGTTCACACATGCATGCTGCCACTCACTCTGAGCACTCACAGAGTTAAATAGAGAGAAATCAGCAAGCATGCGTGACCAGCAATCCATTCACTCCAGGGCTTCCTTCACTGCATGAGTTCTTTTGATGTGACAACCACTTCAACAGTCACCATATAGTTAGGAGTGGTATTCCAAACAAAACTCCAATATTGCAAACTGATATCTTAATAGTAATAATGTTAAAAAAAAGTGCAAAATTACTTAAAAGGGTTTTCCAGGATTTTTATATTGATTACTAGCAGAAGGTCCCGGCTTTGCACGGGTATATTTAATCTATTTCATTTAATGTTTGTGTGTGTCGGTAAAACATATCGACAGTATCTACTATAACAGTGACATCTGCAGTACCCTGCCCCTTTAACAGTGACCTCCACAGCGGCCTGCCCCCTTAACAGTAACATCCACAGCCCCATCCCCTTTAACAATGACCTCCACAGTGGCCGCCCCTTTATTAGTGACCTCCACAGTACCCGATCTCTTTAACAATGATTTCCACAATGACCCCCCCTTTAAAAGTGACTTCAGCAGAGCTCCGTTCCCTTAAAATGTGACTTCCACACTACCCCACCCCTTAATAGTGACTTCTACAGCACCCCGCCCCTTAACACTGACCTCCATAGTGGACCGCCCCCTTAACTGTAACCTCCACCGTTCTCTGCCCCCTTAACAGAGAACTCCACAGAGCCCACCCCTTTAACAGTGACCTCCACTGCATCTTTCCCCCTTAACAGTGACTTCCACAGCAGCCCGCCCCCTTAACAGTGACGTCCACAGCATCCCACCCACTTAACAGTGGTCTCTACAGCAATCTGCCCCTTAACACTGACCTCCATAGCAGACCGTCCCCTTAATTGTGACCTCCACAGCAGCCTGCTCCTAGGGTGGCCAGAGGTCCAGTTTTAGGCCAGACAGTTCGGCTTTCAGACTCCCTGTCCTCCGTCTGGCACAGGGTCTGGATGGACACAGGGATGTCCTTTTGAACAGCTCATTCTCAGACAGCAGCACTGTGCTGTCTGAGCTGCAGGGAGAAAGTCACATTACCTCCCACCCCTGCAGCTGACAGAAGTTAATTTCTACCTTCATTTTTTCAATCACCGTCGGCTGCGGAGTGGGAGGGGACATGGCCTAACCGGATCTGGGCATGGCTGAGCTGGGCCTGGTGGTGGGGTTTTCTCGTCGGTCTTTTGAGGGTGGCCTGAATGGCCACCCTACCTGTCGCCTCAACAGTGACCTCCATATCACTCCACTCCCTTAACAGTGTCATCCACAGCACCCTGCCCCTTTAAAGCTGACCAACAGCAGTGAAGAAAAATGGCTGGGTTGTTAGTTTGTTATGGAAACCTGGTGTAAAACTGTGTGTATGTGGATAGTAAGGGCCTGCAAGCATCTATTAGAAGATAAGAATCATGTGACCAGGCTTCTATTGGCAAATTAATTTTTTGGGAATATCTCAGGAACGGTACGTGCTAGAGAGCTGAGACCCGGTCTGAAACCTCCCCGGACACCTGATGTACCTGGTTGCCAAATTTCGTGATTGTAAATGTGACGCCGCGGATTCCTTTAGCGGACATACACACATATGTCCAACCCGGAAGGAGGCCATTTTAGATTTAGTATTCACAAATGGGAATTTGGTATCTGATATTACTGTAGGGGAAAGCTTGGTATCTAGTGATCACCAGTCAGTGTGGTTTACTATAAGTACAGTGACTGAGTCACACCACACAAAAACAAAAGTTTTAGACTTTAGAAAAACTGACTTTTCTAAAATTAGATTAGTGGTATACAAGTCCCTATCAGATTGGAACAGTTTCAATGGAGTCCAGGAGAAATGGGACTACTTAAAAGTGGCACTATTGAAGGCAACAGATAATTGCATTAGGCTTGTCAGTAAAAGCAAAAAAAGGAAGAGACCACTGTGGTACTCAGCAGAAGTGGCCAAAATCATTAAAAACAAAAAGATAGCATTTAGTAATTATAAAAAAAAAAAACATGGATGACAGGCAAATTTATAAGATTAGGCAGAGAGAGGCCAAACAAGTTATAAGAGCTTCTAAAGCACAGGCAGAAGAGAAATTAGCTCAGTAAGTGAAAAAAGGCGATAAGACATTCTTCAGATACATAAACGAAAAAGGAAACTAAAACAAGGAATTACCAAATTAAAAACAAAAGAAGGAAGGTATATGGAAGAAGATAAAGAAATTGCTGACTGGCTCAATGAATACTTCTGTTCAGTTTTTACAAAGGAAAATGAAGGAAAAGGACCTCAGTTAGGAAAGAAGACTAATTAATCTTTTGATGCATGTGTCTTTACAGAGGAAGAGGTTCTAAGTCAGCTGTCTAACATTAATACAAATAAGCTTTAGGATACACCCAAAGCTATTAAAAGAGCTCAGCGGCGAACTAGCAAAACCATTAACAGATTTATTTAACCAATCACTGGCAACAGGAGTCGTCCCAGAAGATTGGAAATTGGTAAATGTTGTGCCCATTCAGAAAGGTAGTAGGGAGGAATCGGGCAACTATAGGCAAGTAAGCCTGACATCAATAGTGGGGAAATTAATGGAAACAATACTTAAGGAGAGGATTGTGGAACATCTAAAATCCCATGGATTGAAAGATGAAAAACAGCATGGGTTTACTTCAGGGAGATCATGTAAAACTAACCTTATTGATTTTTTTGATTGGGTGACTAAAATAATAGATGGCGGAGGTGCAGTAGACATCGCTTATCTGGACTTTAGTAAGGCTTTTGATACTGTCCCACATAGAAGGCTTATCAATAAATAGTAATCTTTGTGCGTGGACTCCCATATTGTTGAATGGATTAGGCAGTGGCTGAGGGACAGACAACAGAGTGTTGTAGTCAATGGAGTATATAGCCGTTTTACTGGCTAGGGCAGCGCTAAAGCCCACCCATCAGTGCCGTTGACATCACTGGGCTTCCTGGCAGCCCCATGGAGAGCCCGATTCATCACCGGAACTACTGAAAAAGCCTTTGCCCTGTGCAATTTAGCGCAGGGCAAAGGAGAGCATGGGAGCATGAACTGCTCTGATGCTCAAGTCAGGGGGGCTGCCTGGGTGAAAATGGAGGTATGTCCGAGTTCAGCTCTGAACCCGGACAACCCCTTCAATATACGATCAGTTAGGGTTTGACATCCCACACTCTCACAATCAGCTGTTCCTTGCAGCCTCAGGACTAGCTCTTGACTAGAGCAAGCAGCACAGTTCTATTCAAAGTTTAATAGCCATGCTGGTTTACTGCAGCTCAGCTTCATTAACCCTTTCACTACCGAGCCACTTTTCATCTTAAATCCCAGGCCGATTCTTTCAAATCTGACACGCATCACTTTATGTGGTAATAACTTTGGAACGCTTTTACTTATCCAAGCCATTCTGAGATTGGCTTGGATAAGTAAAAGCTTATCCAAGCCATTCTGAGATAGTTTTTTTTCGACCCAAAATTTATCATGATGGTGATAAATTTGAGTCAATATATTTCACCTTTATTTATGAAATAATACAAAATGTACCAAAAATTTAGAAAAAATCACAATTTTCTAAATTTGAATAAAATAGATATTAATACCTCATGAAATAGTTATCAATTAACATTCCTATATGTCTGCTTTATGTTAGCATAATTTTGTAAATGTAATTTTATTTTTTTAGGACGTTAAAAGTAGTGTTGAGCACAAATATTCAAATAGCGAATTTTTATCATGAATATTGCCACTTCGAGAATTCGTGAATAGTTAGAATATAGTGCTTTATATTTGTTATATCGAATATTTGGCATTTTTTTTCCCATATGAACACGATTCCTCTCTGCTTCTTGCTTGTGGGCCAATGAAAAGGAAGCAATGTCAAGTTCACAACAATACTTAGTGCACCAATCAGTAATCTGTAGTCAGACCTGCTAAAATGTGAAGTTGCATGTAGTGCGAAAAAATATTCTAATCACTGCCGATTAGCGCAATCGCAAATATATTGGAGGACTTAACTCTATCTGCATATAAAGGTATTCTAATGTTCTGCCGTGCCAACCATTTTCTCCATTCTCAGGAAACTTCTAGCAGCTTTAAAAATGTAGCCAAAGTGACCCACGCCTGTATTTCGCGTTATGAATTTGCATTACGCGATTTTTACATTGTGGATTTAACGCATTCAATAAAATAATCTCGAATTTGGGAAATTCGCGAATATATGACGAATATTCTACAAAATATTTGTGAAATATCACGAATTCGAATATAGCCCCTGTTGCTCATCACTAGTTAGAAGGCTTCGAATTTCAGAAGCAATTTTTCAAATTTTCACCAAAATTTCCATAACCATTTTTTGAAGCACCAATTCAGTTATAAAGTGATTTTGAAGGGCTTACGTAGTAGAAACCACCCATAAATAAAATTTTAGAAACTACACCCCTCAAATTATTCAAAACTGATGTTACAAACCCTTGAGGTGTTCCACAAGAATTAAATAAAAATGGAGGTGAAATTTTTAAATTTCACTTTTTTGGTAGATTTTTTTTATGTTAATAAATTTTTTTTGCAACACAGCAGGGGTTAACAGCAAAATAAACCTCAATATGCATTAGGCCTCATGCACACGACCGTTGTGTGCACCCGTGGCCGTTGTGCCGTTTTCCGTTTTTTTTCGCGGACCCATTGACTTTCAATGGGTCCGTGGAAAAATCGGAAAATGCACCGTTTTGCAGCCGCATCTGTGATCCGTGTTTCCTGGCCGTGAAAAAAATATGACCTGTCCTATTTTTTTCACGGCCAACGGTTCACGGACCCATTCAAGTCAATGGGTCCATGAAAGAACACGGATGCACACAAGATTGGCATCTGTGTCCGTGATCCGTGGCCGTGCATTAGTTTTTATACAGACGGATCCGAAGATCCGTCTGCATAAAAGCTTTTTCATAGCTGAGTTTTCACTTCGTGAAAACTCAGAACCGACAGTATATTCTAACACAGAGGCGTTCCCATGGTGATGGGGACGCTTCAGGTTAGAAAATACTAACAGAACTGTGTACATGACTGCCCCCTGCTGCCTGGAAGATGCTGCCAGGAAGCAGGGGGCAGCCCCCCCCTGTAGTTAACACATTAGTGGCCAGTGTGGCCGCCCCACCCTCCCTCCCCTGTAGTTAACTCATTGGTGGCCAGTGCGGCCGGCCCCCCCTCTCCCCTGTAGTTAACTCATTGGTGGCCAGTGGGCCCCCCCTCCCCTGTAGTTAACTCATTGGTGGCCAGTGCGGCCGGCCCCCCTCCCTCCCCTGTAGTTAACTCGTTGGTGGCCAGTGGGCCTTCTCCCCTCCCTCCCCCTCCTAATTAAAATCTCCCCCCTATCATTGGTGGCAGCGGAGTGTACCGATCGGAGTCCCAGTTTAATCGCTGGGGCTCCGATCGGTAACCATGGCAACCAGGACGCTACTGCAGTCCCGGTTGCCATGGTTACTTAGCAATTTGTAGAACCATTATACTTATCTGCGAGCTGCGATGCTCTGCGTCCGGTCGGGAGCTCCTCCTACTGGTAAGTGACAGGTCCGGCCGGGAGCTCCTCCTACTGGTAAGTGACAGGTCCGGCCGGGAGCTCCTCCTACTGGTAAGTGACAGGTCATGTCACTTACCAGTAGGAGGAGCTCCCGGCCGGACCTGTCACTTACCAGTAGGAGGAGCTCCTGATCGGACGCAGACCATCGCAGCTCGCAGGTGAGTATAATGGTTCTACAAATTACGAAGTAACCATGGCAACCGGGACTGCAGTAGCGTCCTGGTTGCCATGGTTACCGATCGGAGCCCCAGCGATTAAACTGGGACTCCGATCGGTACACTCCGCTGCCACCAATGATAGGGGGGAGATTTTAATTAGGAGGGGGAGGGAGGGGAGAAGGCCCACTGGCCACCAACGAGTTAATTACAGGGGAGGGAGGGGGGGGTGGCCCACTGGCCACCAATGAGTTAACTACAGGGGAGGGGGGGGGCCCACTGGCCACCAATGAGTTAACTACAGGGGAGGGGGGGCCGGCCGCACTGGCCACCAACGAGTTAACTACAGGGGAGGGAGGGGGGGGCCGGCCACACTGGCCACCAATGTGTTAACTACAGGGGGGGGGCTGCCCCTTGCTGCCTGGCAGCACCTGCCAGGCAGCAGGGGGCAGGCATGTACACAGTTCTTTTAGTATATTCTAACCTGAAGCGTCCCCATCACCATGGGAACGCCTCTGTGTTAGAATATACTGTTGGATTTGAGTTTCACGATGTAACTCAAATCCGACAGTATATTCTAACATAGAGGCGTTCCCATGGTGATGGGGACGCTTCAAGTTAAAATATACTATCGGATTGGAGAAAACTCCGATCCGATGGTATATTAACTCCTGACTTTACATTAAAAGTCAATGGGGGACGGATCCGTTTGAAATTGCACCATATTGTGTCAACGTCAAACGGATCCGTCCCCATTGACTTGCATTGTAATTCAGGAGGATCCGTTTGGCTCCGCACGGCCAGGCGGACACTAAAACGACTTTTTTTTCATGTCCGTGGATCCTCCAAAAATCAAGGTAGACCCACGGACGAAAAAACGGTCACGGATCACGGAAAAACGGAATCCCGTTTTGCGGACCGCAAAAAAATACGGTCGTGTGCATGAGGCCTTACTCTGATTCTGCAGTTTACAAAAATACCCCATATATTGCAATAAACTGCTCTATGGGCATGTGCCAGCGGTCAGAAGGAAAGCAGCGCCATATGGATTTTGGAGTCAGATTTTGCTAGAACCATTTTGGCACCATTTTGTATTTCAAGAAACCCTGATGTACCCCTAGAGTGGAAACCCTCAAAAAGTGACCCCATTTTGGAAACTACATCCCTTAAAGAATATATTAGGGGGGTACTGAGCACTTTAACCCCCTAAGCGTTTTACGGAATTTGGAAACACTTGACTGTGAAAATGAAAAGTTTCATTTCTTCCAATAAAATGTTGCTTTAGCCCAAAATTTTTCATTTTCACAAGAGGTAACAGGAGAAAAAGCACCCCATAATTTGTTACCCATTTTTCCCTGAATATGTCAACACCCCATATGTGGGGGCTCATGGCAGGATTCAGAATAGAAGGAGTGCCATATGGCTTTTGCAGCGCAGATTTTGATGGATTGGTTTACGGGTGCCATTGGTTTACATTTTTTGAGTGATTGTCTTAGGTAGGGGCTCTTTTTTTGCGGATTGAGATAACAATTTAGTTGGTACCATTTTGGGGTACATAAGACTTTTTGATCACTTAGTATTACATTTTTTGGTATCGTTTTTGCCATAGTTTTTTAAAATGTTTTTACAGCATTCATCTGAGGGGCCATCTCATGTCATATTTTTATAGAGCAGGTTGTTACGGGTGCAGCGAATCCCAAAGTGTCTATTATTTTAATTTTTTTAGTGTGAAAGCCTTTTGAACAGAATAAAATCTTGTTTTTGTGTTGCCATTTTCTGAGAGCCATATTTTTTTATTTTTCAAGTGATTGTCTTAGGTAGGGGCTCTTTTTTTGCGAGATGAGATGACATTTTGGGCTACATAAGACTTTTTGATTGCTTGGTATTACATTTTTAGTGAGGCAAGGTGTCTAGAAAATGGCTTTTTTTTTTTTTATGGCGTTCACCTGACAGGGTGGATCATGTGATATTTTTATAGAGCCGGTCGATACGGACGTGACCATACCTAATATGTATACTTTTCTTATTTTCCCCGATTTTTTTACATCTTTTTTAACTTCATTTATCCAGGGGTCTGGATCTCACAGGGTCACACATGGAAGGCAGCCACGATGCCTAAGAAAGGCATCGGGCTGCCTTCTCTGCCCTCGGGTCTCTGTCACAGCAGCGCGGGGACCCGATGGTTGCTCCCTCCCTGCACGGACATCACACGTGCCGTGGTCAGTGCTGACCACGGCACAATTAGGATTAATGCGTCGGCATACAGCAGGGGTTTGGCTATCAGTTACTGCCAGACCCCTGCAGCTGCTACTACGGCACTGGTATTTAAGCCAGAGCAGCCAGCGCCGTACATGTACGGTGCTGGTAGTGAACGGGTTAAACTGAATGTTAGATGAGCTGCATTAACCCGGCATGACCAATAAACATTGAATAGAGCTGTGCTTCCTATTACATTTAAAGTGCTAGTTCCAGCACTGGGAACAGCGGGTGCAGGGTGTCGAGTCCCAATGATCAGATATTGGTCATCTGTTTTTAAAATAGTTCATCAATATTAGGAGCCTGAAAAAACACTTTAAATATATATCAAATATGGTAAATTATTTATATTAAATATTGGATCAATATTAAATATTAGATGATAAAATCATTAGATAAATATTTTGAGATAAAGGGGTCCCCAATTCCCCCTCTAAATTGAGCGATAGAGCACGTCAGTGCACCACTCCAGTTGGATTGACAGTATACGGCTACGTCAGGCTCATTGAAGTGAGTGGAGTGGTGAACCAACGTGTGCAGTACAGGTCCATTCATAGAGGGCACTTGAAGACCCTTTGTTTTTCAGTTTGCAAGGAGTCCCAATGATCAGACCACCCCAATCCAATATTTGTTGCTTTTCCTGTGGATAACTGATTAATAATTTGCGTTGGATAGCCCCATTAAGAAACCTCAAATTTTCTTTAAATAGACTACCCTACCTACACAATATAACATACATAACTAACAGCTGATCAATAGAGGTCAGTTTGCTAGAACAAAACCATTTGTACTTACTCAATACTCCACAAAGCAACAGCCCCTTCCTCAAATCATGTTAGGGGCACGGACGACTCATTGGCTTGTGAGATAACCTGAATCTACTATATAATGGAAAGTCTAGTGCTGAGGGCATCTTAAAGTTCTGACAGCCAGGCTGATTTTAGCAGTCTGTCACTCGTGCTATTATGAGGTGATTGCTGATTGCTTACAGTATAATGATGGCAGAGGGCTCCCGAGAAGAATCAATGGCTGACAGAGAAGAGTCCTTCTCTCCCCATCCACCCTCCAATGATTGACAGTTGTCTCCTTTTCTCCCAAGGAAAGAAATGTCAAAGTCATTGTCCTCCAGCTGTTGCAAAACTACAACTCCCAGCATGCCCTGATAGCTGTATGCTGTCAGTTCATGATAGAAATTATAGTATTGCAACAGCTGGAGGGCTATGACTTTTACATCCCTGTCCTAAGAGAAATTGTTTAAACAGTTTAAAAAGAATTTCATGGTTAACAGCATAATATGGGGATTGCGAACCCGGATCCCTATTTATTGCCCACATTTACTAATGTAAGTGCACTTAGACATTGTAATAAATTGTGCCAAATTATGCAATTGTGCAATTTGGCATAATCTGATGTAATTTGGCACACAGTTTTAAAAAAGTCCATTGCACCTAGTTTGACAAGTGGGTGTGGTTTAGCAGGAAAAGAATGTGGCTTAGCATGAAAGTTGTAGGCTAAGATATGACATTGCCAGTCCAAGCATACAATTCTGTAAAAAAAAAAAAATCAACGGTAGTTTGTATACAGTTAGACAAAATTGTCCAGCCAAGCACCAAACTTACTGTAGACTTGATTTAGTCATCAAAATTCTTTAGTTAGCTTTTTAAAGCACGGTCTTCACTTGGGTTGCATACAGTAGCTAACATATTGTTCACATATTGCATGGAAGGCGTCCTCTCAAGGACCAAGTTCTTATTAATCTTTGTCATTATTTTTCTTAAAACTGGATATATACAGAGTGGCAGATTTACTAATCCTGTAAACAGATTGCCTAGACCTGCACCAAATTTATCAGAATGTCTCATACTGGATAATAAATTTGGCACAAAATGTTATTAAGACATGCCCCTTTCCCACTAAGTCACACCCATCTCCACTTGAAGTACTCCTTCTGGGACATTAATGGCATATTGTTAGGTGTTGGTCCCTTGTCTGGAACCCGCTCCTATCCTCAGGACCATCAGCTGGACATGTGTGGCCACCCTCAGTTCACTGCTATGGGAGTTCTGAAAATAGGCTATTTTGTGCAGTCCATAGAGGTGAAAAATAAGGTAGCAGCGCTTGCACAGTGCTCTCTATATGTACTGCTATGGGACTTCCGAAAAATAGCCAAGCATGCTTGCATGGCAATTTTCGGAACTCTCATAGGAATAAATGGAGAGCACAACATGTATGCACTGTGTGCTATCCTTCACTTTGGGGGGGCCCTGTTTGCTAGATAGAAGCGAGTCCCAGAGGTGGGACCCAACCTATCTGACAATGATGGCTTATCCTTAAGAAATACCATTAATATCCTAGATAGGTCAAACCTTTTAAGTCACAAGGGGCCAATCCTTTTAAGGTGCAACAGATTCTTCTAAATGAGATGGGTTAAAAATGTGCCAAATTGTGCTAATTTATGTAAATGTTGATGCAATTTATGACAAGGTCTAGTTGATGTACATGAATGTGGGCCAAAGTGTTTCAAATACGAATATTGTTTCTTGTGTGTCCTGCATTAATATATAATTCTGCACTGTGAAGATTATAAAAAAATATAAATAAAACGTAAAGTAAAATGAATCACTACATATTGCTGTAAAGTGATTGTTTAAAGCCATCGTTTTATCAAATATTGGAAGTCTATCTGCCATGTCACAGTGACCTCAATTCTCATGGCTCCCTGTACTAGCATCCTGGTCAGTAAAGCTACATTTTGAGAATAATGAAATTTTCTTTACTGCAGTCTGATATTGGAACACCGTCTCTGGTATAAAATACCACTGGGAGATTAAATCATGTAAACTGTGTTCTCGGTTTTTATAGTAACACTGCAAATAGTATAGCAGTCCTGCGTGACACATAGAAACCAGCAATGACTAGATAAAATGTAGATTTAGAGAATAATTAATGTGATGAAAAAAATAACATATATATATATATATATATATATACTGAAGAAAAGACCGGCACTCGCTGAAATCTTGCTTCTTTATTGTCACATATACAGTTAATAAGTGACGCGTTTCGGTGCTACTGCACATTCATCAGACAGTGTTTTATTGGGAACGCCATCCCAAAGACACGTGCACCCCGACTTCAGCAAGCAGTGCCGACCTGTGAATATTATATATATATATATATATATATATATATATATATATATAAATAAGTTTCTGTCTGTGTGTCTAGACATCTGTCTGTCTGTTCTTTATGCGCGACCAAACGACTGGACCGATCTTCACCAAATTTGGCACACAGGTACATCAGGTATCCAGGAAGGTTTTAGACCTCTCTAGGACTTACAGTTCCTGAGATATTCCCCCAAAATTACCCACATTAGCCAATAGAATCCAGCAAGCCTTTCACTTAAATCCAAACTGCCATTTACACGGTCACATGTCCCTTATTAGCCAATTGTCACGGATGGTGTACAGGAAACAAGACAATACCATATAAACAATGTCTCTCTGGATCCACAACTAAGGAACAAAGGGAGACCCCTGCAATAGAGCTGCCGCTCTCCCTCACTGCTCAGCCTATGCGAACACCCCAAAGGTGGATGGCCGCATATCCACGTTCCTCGGCTATCTATTACCTGAAGACCCTACAATAGTGAAGGGACACGACCACCGGCTCCCTACACTGACACGGAGGGAGTCAGGGTCACCTGGATCCAGAAAAGACAAAAACATAAATACATAAACAGCACTTATCTGCAGACGACTGACGACTGAGGACTGGGAACTGGGAACTGGGAACAGCATGCACACACACTCCAGGAAGTTGTATCAGCCGCACACTACTGCATTATGGGGAGGAACTTAAAGGGTAGCGATCAGTCTGACTGCATGACAGCTGAGATAGACTAACGAGATGAGAAACTAAACCAAAACAAAGAAATTCAAGGAGGAGGATCTGAGAAGCTCCTGTGAGCGCTTCTCAGCTGTCTGGCTGTGACAGTACCCCTCCCTCTAGGAGTGGACTCTGGACACTCAGGGCCCACCTTCTCAGGATGGGACCTATGGAAAGCCCTGATGAGACGAGAGGCCTTAATATCCGTCACTGGGACCCACATCCTCTCCTCAGGACCATAACCCTCCCAATGAACGAGGTACTGGAGGGAACCGCGGACAAGACGAGAATCCACAATCCTAGAGACCTGAAATTCAAGATTTCCATCAACCATAATCGGAGGAGGAGGCAAAGGCGAGGGTACAATAGGTTGAACATAAGGTTTCAATAAGGACTTATGAAAAACATTATGGATCTTCCAAGTCTGAGGAAGATCAAGACGGTAGGCAACAGGATTGATGACAGACAGGATCTTGTAAGGCCCAATAAACCTAGGACCCAACTTCCAGGAGGGAACCTTCAATTTGATATTCTTGGTAGACAACCACACCAGATCACCAACATTCAGGTCCGGACCAGGCACACATCTCTTATCCGCCACACGCTTATATCTCTCACTCATGCTCTTTAGATTATCCTGAATCTTTTGCCAAATAGATGACAAAGACGAGGAGAATCTGTCCTCATCAGGCAAACCAGAAGAGCCCTCTCCCGAGAAAGTCCCAAACTGCGGATGGAACCCATATGCACCAAAAAATGGTGACTTATCAGAGGACTCCTGACGACGGTTATTTAAAGCAAACTCAGCAAGGGACAAAAAAGAACACCAATCCTCCTGATTCTCCGCCACAAAACAGCGCAGATATGTCTCCAGATTCTGATTGACGCGCTCTGTCTGCCCATTCGACTGCGGATGGAAAGCAGAAGAGAATGACAACCGAACCCCCAAGCGAGAACAGAAAGCCTTCCAGAATCTGGAAACAAACTGCGTGCCCCTATCAGAGACTATGTCTGAAGGAATCCCATGCAATTTGACAATGTGGTCAATAAATGCCTGCGCCAGCGTCTTAGCATTGGGCAAACCAGGGAAAGGGATAAAATGCACCATTTTGCTAAAACGGTCCACCACCACCAGAATCACAGACTTCCCCGAGGAACGAGGCAAGTCCGTTATGAAGTCCATGGACAGATGTGTCCAAGGACGGGAAGGAATGGGCAAAGGAAGGAGAGGACCTGATGGCCGTGAATGAGGGACCTTGGCACGAGCGCAAGTCTCGCAAGCTGCCACAAAACCCTCAACCGACTTACGAAGCGCAGGCCACCAGAATCTCCGAGCGATGAGATCCAGTGTGGCTCTTGCCCCCGGGTTCCCAGCAAGGACCGTGTTGTGGTGTTCTTTAAAAATCTTGTGTCTCAAAGCGAGAGGCACAAACAACCTCCCAGGAGGACAAAGATCAGGAGCTTCTGACTGGGCTGCCTGCACCTCTGCCTCCAATTCAGGAAAAAGAGCAGAGACCACCACACCTTTAGCCAAAATGGGACCCGGGTCTTCAAAATTCCCACCTCCTGGAAAACAACGTGACAGGGCATCTGCCTTCACATTCTTAACCCCAGGGCGGAACGTAACAACAAAATTAAACCTTGAAAAGAACAAAGACCATCTGGCCTGTCTCGGGTTCAGACGCTTGGCTAACTCCAAATAGGCCAGATTTTTATGGTCAGTAAACACGGTAATAGGGTGTCTGGCTCCCTCTAGCCAATGGCGCCATTCCTCAAAAGCCAACTTGATGGCCAACAATTCCCTATCTCCCACATCATAATTTCTCTCTGCGGAGGAGAGTTTCTTTGAGAAAAAGGCACACGGTTGCCATTTGGCAGGAGAGGAACCCTGAGACAAGACCGCACCCACCCCTACCTCAGAAGCATCAACCTCAACTATGAAGGGTAACGAAATATCAGGTTGTACTAGGATGGGAGCGGAAGCAAAACTCTCCTTGATATTAGAAAAGGCCTTACGCGCCTCTACCGACCAGGAAGAAAAATCTACCCCCTTTCTGGTCATATCAGTGAGTGGTTTAACAACAGAGGAATAATTCAAAATAAATTTCCTGTAATAATTGGCAAAGCCCAAAAAACGCATCAGCGCCTTCTGGTTCTCAGGAAGCTCCCACTCAAGCACAGCGCGGACCTTCTCGGGGTCCATGCGAAAACCAGAAGCGGAGACAAGAAACCCCAGAAATTGGATTTCTGGAACCGCAAACACACATTTTTCCAGTTTCGCATATAATTTATTCTCCCGCTGAATGAGCAAGACCTGACGTAAGTGTTCCTTATGAGTCTTGAAATCAGGAGAAAAAATCAAAATGTCATCCAAATACACTAATACAAATTTTCCCATTAAATGATAAAAAAAATGCTGTTGACGAAATGCTGAAAAACGGCTGGGGCATTCATCAAACCAAAAAGCATAACCAAATTCTCAAAATGGCCCTTAGGGGTATTGAAAGCCGTCTTCCATTCGTCTCCTTCTCTGACCCTAACCAGGTTGTATGCCCCTCTTAGGTCTAATTTGGAAAAGACTTTAGCCCCAACAACCTGGTTAAACAGGTCCGGGATCAGAGGAAGCGGATAGGGATCACGAATAGTGATACTGTTCAGCTCCCTGAAATCCAGACAAGGTCTTAAAGAACCATCTTTTTTCTTAACAAAGAAAAAACCAGCGGCAACAGGTGACTTCGAGGGTCGTATGTGTCCTTTTCTCAGACTCTCAGAGATATAAGCACGCATAGCGACCCTCTCAGGTTGGGAGAGATTGTATAAACGAGATTTAGGCAGCTTGGCGCCTGGGATGAGATTAATAGGGCAATCATACTCCCTGTGCGGAGGCAAACCCTGAACTCCACTCTCAGAGAAGACATCCAAAAATTCAGAGAGGAAAGGTGGTACAGTCTTAGTAGAAACCTCAGAAACAGATGTTATGAGGCAATTCTCTCTGCAAAAGTTACTCCAACCATTTATTTGCCTCGCTTGCCAATCAATGGTGGGGTTATGTTTAGTGAGCCAGGGTAGCCCCAACACTAGAGGAGTAGGCAAACCGCTAAGGACGAAACATGACACATCCTCAACATGAGCATCACTCACAATTAAACGGATATTGTGAACTATGCCCTTTAATGATTTCTGAGAAAGTGGAGCTGAATCAATAGCAAAAACAGGAATATCCCTTCCCAAAGTGCATACCTGGAAACCATGAGTTATTGCAAATTGATTATCAATGAGGTTGACAGCTGCTCCACTATCCACAAAAATCTCACAAAAAATGCTCTTGCTCTCTAGCGCCACCCTAGCAGGCAGGACAAAACGGGAACTACAAGCAAACGGAAAACCTTTAATTTCCGCCTCAACCCTGCCAATAGTAACAGACGGAACATTTTTAAAAGATTTTTTCCTTTTTGTCTCTTTTTTACTCCCAAAAAACTGCCTGAATCTACTTGAGGGACAAACATTTGCCAAATGATTTATACCTCCACAACAAAAACAAACCCTCCCATGCGGGCTGAATCTTCTATTGTCAGAGGCAATCAACCCCAGCTGCATGGGCTCCTGCTCAGAAGGGGCTGACAGCGACTGAGACTCCTGCGCACAGAATGAGACCGCTGCACTGTTCCGAGACTGAGTAGGACAGGAAGGAGAGATCTCTCGTCTCTCTCTAAGACGCCTGTCAATACGAACGGCCTGAGACATAGCAGAGTCCAAGGAGATAGGCCTCTCATGAAAGGAAAATGCATCTTTCAATCCCTCTGAAAGACCATGGCAAAATTGACTTCGGAGTGCAGCATCATTCCAACCAGTATCAGCTGCCCATCTCCGAAATTCGGAGCAGTATATCTCTGCGGATTGTTTACCCTGGCATAACAGACGTAGTCTAGACTCAGCCAGAGCAATACGATCCGGATCATCATATATCTGACCCAGGGCTAAAAAGAATTCATCCACTGAGCGGAGGGGCCGTGCCCCCTCCGGTAGCGAAAAGGCCCAAGACTGAGCGTTACCCCTGAGCAGCGATACAATGATCCCCACCCTCCGTTCTTCATCACCAGAAGAATGGGAAGAAGGCAAAAATGGAGTTTGCAAGCCTCTTTAAAACGCACAAAATTCTCACTACCCCCAGAGAACGTATCCGGGAGCGAGATCTTGGGCTCAGCACAAACTCCATGAACGCAAGCTGAACCGGTCACTTGAAACTGAGAAAAAATCCTACGGAGATCAGCTACCTCCAATGAAAGACCCTGGAGGCGTTCAGCCAAAAGTGAAACCGGATCCATGCTTGAGACGGTTTTGGCGGCTGATAATGTCACGGATGGTGTACAGGAAACAAGACAATACCATATAAACAATGTCTCTCTGGATCCACAACTAAGGAACAAAGGGAGACCCCTGCAATAGAGCTGCCGCTCTCCCTCACTGCTCAGCCTATGCGAACACCCCAAAGGTGGATGGCCGCATATCCACGTTCCTCGGCTATCTATTACCTGAAGACCCTACAATAGTGAAGGGACACGACCACCGGCTCCCTACACTGACACGGAGGGAGTCAGGGTCACATGGATCCAGAAAAGACAAAAACATAAATACATAAACAGCACTTATCTGCAGACGACTGAGGACTGGGAACTGGGAACTGGGAACTGCATGCACACACACTCCAGGAAGTTGTATCAGCCGCACACTACTGCATTATGGGGAGGAACTTAAAGGGTAGCGATCAGTCTGACTGCATGACAGCTGAGATAGACTAACGAGATGAGAACCTAAACCAAAACAAAGATATTCAAGGAGCAGGATCTGAGAAGCTCCTGTGAGCGCTTCTCAGCTGTCTGGCTGTGACACCAATAGAAGCTCGCAGGTCCTACTCCAGGTTGCCATAACAACTGATGACAGGATTTAGCAGTTCGCAGGTCCTTAAATATTCAGTCATATGACATATGACGGCACAACTACACTGCTACATGCATGGGGGCAAGTGGCCACTATTAAAGGGACGGCCGCTGTGGAGTTTACTGTTAAAGGGGCGGGCACTGTGGATGTCACTGCTAAAGGGGTGGTCAATGTTAAAGGGTTCGGCACTGTGGAGGTCACTGTTAAAGGGGCGGTCACTTTTAAAGGGACAGGCAATGTGGAGGTCACTGTTAAAGAGGCGGGCACTGTGCAGGTCACTGTTAAAGGGGCGGTCACTGTTAACCACCTCCGGACCGCCTAACGCAGGATCGCGTTCCGGAGGTGGCAGCCCTGCGCACAGTCACGCATATACGCGTCATCTCGCGAGACGCGAGACTTCCTGTGAACGCGCGCACACAGGCGCGCGCGCTCACAGGAACGGAAGGTAAGAGAGTTGATCTCCAGCCTGCCAGCGGCGATCGTTCGCTGGCAGGCTGGAGATGTGTTTTTTTTTAACCCCTAACAGGTATATTAGACGCTGTTTTGATAACAGCGTCTAATATACCTGCTACCTGGTCCTCTGGTGGTCCCCTTTGTTTGGATCAACCACCAGAGGACACAGGTAGCTCAGTAAAGTAGCACCAAGCACCACTACACTACACTACACCCCCCCCCCGTCACTTATTAACCCCTTATTAGCCCCTGATCACCCCTAATCACCCCTGATCACCCCATATAGACTCCCTGATCACCCCCCTGTCATTGATTACCCCCCTGTCATTGATCAACCCCCTGTAAAGCTCCATTCAGACGTCCGCATGATTTTTACGGATCCACTGATAGATGGATCGGATCCGCAAAACGCATCCGGACGTCTGAATGAAGCCTTACAGGGGCGTGATCAATGACTGTGGTGATCACCCCATATAGACTCCCTGATCACCCCCCTGTCATTGATTACCCCCCTGTCATTGATTACCCCCCTGTAAAGCTCCATTCAGACGTCCGCATGATTTTTACGGATCCACTGATAGATGGATCGGATCCGCAAAACGCATCCGGACGTCTGAATGAAGCCTTACAGGGGCATGATCAATGACTGTGGTGATCACCCCATATAGACTCCCTGATCACCCCCCTGTAAAGCTCCATTCAGATGTCCGCATGATTTTTACGGATGCACTGATACATGGATCGGATCCGCAAAACGCATCCGGTCGTCTGAATGAAGCCTTACAGGGGCATGATCAATGACTGTGGTGATCACCCCCCTGTCATTGATTACCGCCCTGTAAAGCTCCATTCAGATGTCCGCATGATTTTTACGGATGCACTGATAGATGGATCGGATCCGCAAAACGCATCCGGACGTCTGAATGAAGCCTTACAGGGGCATGATCAATGACTGTGGTGATCACCCCATATAGACTCCCTGATCACCCCCCTGTCATTGATTACCCCCCTGTCATTGATTACCCCCCTGTAAAGCTCCATTCAGACGTCCGCATGATTTTTACGGATGCACTGATAGATGGATCGGATCCGCAAAACGCATCCGGACGTCTGAATGAAGCCTTACAGGGGCGTGATCAATGACTGTGGTGATCACCCCATATAGACTCCCTGATCACCCCCCTGTCATTGATTACCCCCCTGTCATTGATTACCCCCCTGTAAAGCTCCATTCAGACGTCCGCATGATTTTTACGGATGCACTGATAGATGGATCGGATCCGCAAAACGCATCCGGACGTCTGAATGAAGCCTTACAGGGGCGTGATCAATGACTGTGGTGATCACCCCATATAGACTCCCTGATCACCCCCCTGTCATTGATTACCCCCCTGTAAAGCTCCATTCAGACGTCCGCATGATTTTTACGGATGCACTGATAGATGGATCGGATCCGCAAAACGCATCCGGACGTCTGAATGAAGCCTTTACAGGGGCATGATCAATGACTGTGGTGATCACCCCATATAGACTCCCTGATCACCCCCCTGTCATTGATTACCCCCCTGTCATTGATTACCCCCCTGTCATTGATTACCCCCCTGTAAAGCTCCATTCAGATGTCCGCATGATTTTTACGGATGCACTGATAGATGGATCGGATCCGCAAAACGCATCCGGACGTCTGAATGAAGCCTTACACGGGCGTGATCAATGACTGTGGTTATCACCCCATATAGACTCCCTGATCACCCCCCTGTCATTGATCACCCCCCTGTCATTGATCAACCCCCCTGTCATTGATCAGCCCCCCTGTCATTGATCAACCCCCCTGTCATTGATCACCCATCTGTAAGGCTCCATTCAGATATTTTTTTGGCCCAAGTTAGCGGAATTTTTTTTTTTTTTTCTTACAAAGTCTCATATTCCACTAACTTGTGTCAAAAAATAAAATCTCACATGAACTCACCATACCCCTCACGGAATCCAAATGCGTAAAATTTTTTAGACATTTATATTCCAGACTTCTTCTCACGCTTTAGGGCCCCTAGAATGCCAGGGCAGTATAAATACCCCACATGTGACCCCATTTCGGAAAGAAGACACCCCCAGGTATTCCGTGAGGGGCATATTGAGTCCATGAAAGATTTAAATTTTTGTCCCAAGTTAGCGGAACGGGAGACTTTGTGAGAAAAAAATTAAAAATATCAATTTCCGCTAACTTGTGCCAAAAAAAAAAAATTTCTATGAACTCGCCATGCCCCTCATTGAATACCTTGGGGTGTCTTCTTTCCAAAATGGGGTCACATGTGGGGTATTTATACTGCCCTGGCATTCTAGGGGCCCCAAAGCGTGAGAAGAAGTCTGGTATCCAAATGTCTAAAAATGCCCTCCTAAAAGGAATTTGGGCACCTTTGCGCATCTAGGCTGCAAAAAAGTGTCACACATCTGGTATCGCCGTACTCAGGAGAAGTTGGGGAATGTGTTTTGGGGTGTCATTTTACATATACCCATGCTGGGTGAGAGAAATATCTTGGTCAAATGCCAACTTTGTATAAAAAAAATGGGAAAAGTTGTCTTTTGCCAAGATATTTCTCTCACCCAGCATGGGTATATGTAAAATGACACCCCAAAACACATTCCCCAACTTCTCCTGAATACGGCGATACCACATGTGTGACACTTTTTTGCAGCCTAGGTGGGCAAAGGGGCCCATATTCCAAAGAGCACCTTTAGGATTTCACAGGTCATTTACCTACTTACCACACATTAGGGCCCCTGGAAAATGTCAGGGCAGTATAACTACCCCACAAGTGACCCCATTTTGGAAAGAAGACACCCCAAGGTATTCCGTGAGGGGCATGGCGAGTTCCTAGAATTTTTTATTTTTTGTCACAAGTTAGTGGAAAATGCTTATTTTTTATTTTTATTTTTTTTCATACAAAGTCTCATATTCCACAAACTTGTGACAAAAAATAAAAACTTCCATGAACTCACTATGCCCATCAGCGAATACCTTGGGGTCTCTTCTTTCCAAAATGGGGTCACTTGTGGGGTAGTTATACTGCCCTGGCATTCTAGGGGCCCAAATGTGTGGTAAGGAGTTTGAAATCAAATTCTGTAAAAAATGACCTGTGAAATCCGAAAGGTGCTCTTTTGAATATGGGCCCCTTTGCCCACCTAGGCTGCAAAAAAGTGTCACACATCTGGTATCTCCGTAATCGGGAGAAGTTGGGGAATGTGTTTTGGGGTGTCATTTTACATATACCCATGCTGGGTGAGAGAAATATCTTGGCAAAAGACAACTTTTCCCATTTTTTTATACAAAGTTGGCATTTGACCAAGATATTTATCTCACCCAGCATGGGTATATGTAAAAAGACACCCCAAAACACATTCCTCAACTTCTCCTGAATACAGAGATACCAGATGTGTGACACTTTTTTGCAGCCTAGGTGGGCAAAGGGGCCCACATTCCAAAGAGCACCTTTCGGATTTCACAGGTCATTTACCTACTTACCACACATTTGGGCCCCTAGAATGCCAGGGCAGTATAACTACCCCACAAGTGACCCCATTTTGGAAAGAAGAGACCCCAAGGTATTCGCTGATGGGCATAGTGAGTTCATGGAAGTTTTTATTTTTTGTCACAAGTTTGTGGAATATGAGACTTTGTATGAAAAAAAAATAAAAAAAAAATCATCATTTTCCACTAACTTGTGACAAAAAATAAAAAATTCTAGGAACTCGCCATGCCCCTCACGGAATACCTTGGGGTGTCTTCTTTCCAAAATGGGGTCACTTGTGGGGTAGTTATACTGCCCTGGTATTCTAGGGGCCCAAATGTGTGGTAAGGAGTTTGAAATCAAATTCAGGAAAAAATGATGAGTGAAATCCGAAAGGTGCTCTTTGGAATATGGGCCCCTTTGCCCACCTAGGCTGCAAAAAAGTGTCACACATCTGGTATCGCCGTACTCAGGAGAAGTTGGGGAATGTGTTTTGGGGTGTCATTTTACATATACCCATGCTGGGTGAGAGAAATATCTTGGTCAAATGCCAACTTTGTATAAAAAAAATGGGAAAAGTTGTCTTTTGCCAAGATATTTCTCTCACCCAGCATGGGTATATGTAAAATGACACCCCAAAACACATTCCCCAACTTCTCCTGAATACGGCGATACCACATGTGTGACACTTTTTTTGCAGCCTAGGTGGGCAAAGGGGCCCATATTCCAAAGAGCACCTTTAGGATTTCACAGGTCATTTACCTACTTACCACACATTAGGGCCCCTGGAAAATGTCAGGGCAGTATAACTACCCCACAAGTGACCCCATTTTGGAAAGAAGACACCCCAAGGTATTCCGTGAGGGGCATGGCGAGTTCCTAGAATTTTTTATTTTTTGTCACAAGTTAGTGGAAAATGCTTATTTTTTATTTTTATTTTTTTTCATACAAAGTCTCATATTCCACTAACTTGTGACAAAAAATAAAAAGTTCCATGAACTCACTATGCCCATCAGCGAATACCTTGGGGTCTCTTCTTTCCAAAATGGGGTCACTTGTGGGGTAGTTATACTGCCCTGGCATTCTAGGGGCCCAAATGTGTGGTAAGGAGTTTGAAATCAAATTCTGTAAAAAATGACCTGTGAAATCCGAAAGGTGCTCTTTTGAATATGGGCCCCTTTGCCCACCTAGGCTGCAAAAAAGTGTCACACATCTGGTATCTCCGTAATCGGGAGAAGTTGGGGAATGTGTTTTGGGGTGTCATTTTACATATACCCATGCTGGGTGAGAGAAATATCTTGGCAAAAGACAACTTTTCCCATTTTTTTATACAAAGTTGGCATTTGACCAAGATATTTATCTCACCCAGCATGGGTATATGTAAAAAGACACCCCAAAACACATTCCTCAACTTCTCCTGAATACAGAGATACCAGATGTGTGACACTTTTTTGCAGCCTAGGTGGGCAAAGGGGCCCACATTCCAAAGAGCACCTTTCGGATTTCACAGGTCATTTACCTACTTACCACACATTTGGGCCCCTAGAATGCCAGGGCAGTATAACTACCCCACAAGTGACCCCATTTTGGAAAGAAGAGACCCCAAGGTATTCGCTGATGGGCATAGTGAGTTCATGGAAGTTTTTATTTTTTGTCACAAGTTTGTGGAATATGAGACTTTGTATGAAAAAAAAATAAAATAAAAATCATCATTTTCCACTAACTTGTGACAAAAAATAAAAAATTCTAGGAACTCGCCATGCCCCTCACGGAATACCTTGGGGTGTCTTCTTTCCAAAATGGGGTCACTTGTGGGGTAGTTATACTGCCCTGGTATTCTAGGGGCCCAAATGTGTGGTAAGGAGTTTGAAATCAAATTCAGGAAAAAATGATGAGTGAAATCCGAAAGGTGCTCTTTGGAATATGGGCCCCTTTGCCCACCTAGGCTGCAAAAAAGTGTCACACATCTGGTATCCCCGTACTCAGGAGAAGTTGAGGAATGTGTTTTGGGGTGTCTTTTTACATATACCCATGCTGGGTGAGATAAATATCTTGGTCAAATGACAACTTTGTATAAAAAAATGGGAAAAGTTGTCTTTTGCCAAGATATTTCTCTCACCCAGCATGGGTATATATAAAATGACACCCCAAAACACATTCCCCACCTTCTCCTGAGTACGGAGATACCAGATGTGTGACACTTTTTTGCAGCCTAGGTGGGCAAAGGGGCCCATATTCCAAAGAGCACCTTTCGGATTTCACAGGTCATTTTTTACAGAATTTGATTTCAAACTCCTTACCACACATTTGGGTCCCTAGAATGCCAGGGCAGTATAACTACCCCACAAGTGACCCCATTTTGGAAAGAAGAGACCCCAAGGTATTCGCTGATGGGCATAGTGAGTTCATAGAACTTTTTATTTTTTGTCACAAGTTAGTGGAATATGAGACTTTGTAAGAAAAAAAAAAAAAAAAAAAAAAATCATCATTTTCCGCTAACTTGTGACAAAAAATAAAAAGTTCTATGAACTCACTATGCCCATCAGCGAATACCTTAGGGTGTGTACTTTCAGAAATGGGGTCATTTGTGGGGTGTTTGTACTGTCTGGGCATTGTAGAACCTCAGGAAACATGACAGGTGCTCAGAAAGTCAGAGCTGCTTCAAAAAGCGGAAATTCACATTTTTGTACCATAGTTTGTAAACGCTATAACTTTTACCCAAACCATTTTTTTTTTACCCAAACATTTTTTTTTTATCAAAGACATGTAGAACTATAAATTTAGAGCAAAATTTCTATATGGATGTCGTTTTTTTTGCAAAATTTTACAACTGAAAGTGAAAAATGTCATTTTTTTGCAAAAAAATCGTTAAATTTCGATTAATAACAAAAAAAGTAAAAATGTCAGCAGCAATGAAATACCACCAAATGAAAGCTCTATTAGTGAGAAGAAAAGGAGGTAAAATTCATTTGGGTGGTAAGTTGCATGACCGAGCAATAAACGGTGAAAGTAGTGTAGGTCAGAAGTGTAAAAAGTGGCCTGGTCTTTCAGGGTGTTTAAGCACTGGGGGCTGAGGTGGTTAAAGGGGTGGGCATTGTGGAGGTCACTGTGGAGGACACTGCTAAAGGGGCGGATACTGTGGAGGTCACTGTTAAAGGGGCGGTCACTATTAAAGGGACGGGCAATGTGGAGGTCACTGTTAAAGGGGCGGGCACTGTGCAGGTCACTATTAAAGGGGCGGGCACTGTTAAAGGGGTAGGCATTGTGGAGGTCACTGTGGAGGACACTGCTAAAGGAGCGGATACTGTGGAGGTCACTGTTAAAGGGGCGGTAACTATTAAAGGGACAGGCAATGTGGAGGTCACTGTTAAAGGGGCGGGCATTGTGGAGGTCACTGTGGAGGACACTGTCAAAGGGGTGGATACTGTAGAGGTCTCTATTAAAAGCGCGGGCACTGTGGAGGTCACTGTTAAAGGGGAGGTCACTTTTAAAGGGGCGGGCACTGTGGAGGTCACTGTTAAAGGGGCGGACACTGTGGAGGTCTTTGTTAAAGGTGTGGGCACTGCAGAAGTCACTGTTAAAGGGGCGGGCACTGTGGATATCAGTGTTAAAGGGGCAGCCATTATGAAGGTCACTGTTAAAGGGGTGTTCAATGTTAAAGTGGCGAGCACTGTGGAGATCATTTTTAAAGGGGCAGACATTGTGGAGGTCAATTTTAAAGGGGTGGGCACTGTGGAGGTCACTGTTAAAGGGGCGGGTACTGTTGAAGTCAATGTTAAAGGTGCAGGCACTGCAGAGGTCACTGTTAAAAGGGCGGGCACTGTGGAAGTCACTGTTAAAGGGGCGGGCACTGTGGAAGTCACTGTTAAAGGGTGGCGGGTACTGTTGAAGTCACTGTTAAAGGTGCGGGCACTGCAAAGGTCACTGTTAAGGGGGCAAGCACTGTGGAAATCACTGTTAAAGGGGCGGGTACTGTGGAGGTCACTGTTAAAGGGGAGGCCACTATGAAGGTCACTGTTAAAAAGGTGGTCAATGTTACAGGGGCGGGCACTGTGGAGGTCACTATAGAAAGGGCAGGCACTGTGGAAGTCACTGTTAAAGGGGAGGGTACTGTGAAGGTCACTGTTAAAGGGGCGGGCACTATGAAGGTCACTGTTAAAGGGGTGGTCAATGTTAAAAGGGTGGACACTGTGGAGGTCACTGTTAAAGTGGCAGGTACTGTGGAGGTCACCGTTAAAGGGGCGGACACTTTTAAAGGGAGGGCACTGTGGAGGTCACTGTTAAAGGGGCGGACACTATTAAAGGGACGGGAAATGTGGCGGTCACTGTTAAAGGGGCGGGCACTGTGGAGGTCACTGTTAAAGGGCAGGTACTGAGAAGATTACTGTTAAAGGGGTGGGCACTATGAAGGTCACTGTTAAAGGGGTGGTCAATGTTAAAGGGGCAGGTACTGTGGAGGTCACTATTAAAGGGGCGGGGACTGTAGGAGTCACTGTTAAAGGGGCGGCCACTATAAAGGTCACTGTTAAAGGGGTGGTCAATGTTAAAGGGGCGGGCATTATGCGGGTCACTGTTAAAAGGTAGGGCACTGTGGAGGTTACTGTTAAAGGGGTGGGCACTGTGAAGGTCACTGTTAAAGGACAGTCATTGTGTAGGTCACTGTTAAAGATGCGGTCACTGTTAATTGGGTGGGCACTGTGGAGATCACTGTTAAAGGACTGGGCACTATGGAGGTCAATGTTAAAGGGGCGGCCACTGGAGGTCAGTGTTAAAGGGGCGGCCACTGTGGAGGTTACTGTTAAAGGGGCAGGCACTGTGGAGATCACTGTTAAAGGAGCGGGCACTGTGGAGGTAATTGTTAAAGGGGCGGGTACTGTAGAGGTCTCTGTTATGGGGAATACTGTTGATATCTTTTTACAACACACGGAAACATGAAATGAAATAGATGAAATATACCAGTGCAAAGCCGGGTTCTTCTGCTAGTATATTATAAAATGGCTGCCAATACAGCTTTCAGTGGGTTCTTTCCCATTTTAGTCAGACACCTGAATGGCAAATCTGGCAGCTTAAGGGCTCATTCACAAGCCCGTTGCCCCTCCGTTGTGGTATTGCGGACCGCTTATGGCAGGTCCACAATACACGGAGATGCGGTGCGGATTGGAACCACGGAACGGAAGCACTCCGGAGTGCTTCCATGGGTTTCATTCTGTGCCTCCGCCCCCTGAAAAAAGAGAACTTTCTCTATCTTTTTGCGGAACGGAAGGATCATGGACCCATTCAAGTGAATGAGTCCGCGATCCACATGCGGCTGCCCCACGGTTGGTGCCCGTGCAATGACGACTGCAATTTGCGGTCCACAGCGCGGCCATGGGCAGCACACTGTCGTGTGAACAAGCCCTAACAGTGATGCATATTCCCACTCAATGAAGTGGTCGCTCAAGTCGCAAAGGACCTGAGGTTACAATATTTTCTGGGCCACTGATACTTAAAACCACATTCAATATACAATGTGACAGTCACAATATCTTCAAACTACAACAGTCAGCCTGTATTTTCCTGTATAGGTACTGCGATATCTCATATAGGTAATTTGTCAAAACTGAGTAAAGAAGGCTCTGTTCACACAGCATTTGGGACTTACTGTGGCCATATACACTAGAGAGTAGTGATGGACGAACATCGGCCGGGACGACTCGCAAACGCGATCAAATGTTCGCAAACTGCAAGTTCGCGGTGGGCCCCATTCACTTTAATGGCAGGCGAACCTGAAAAACCTTCAGGTCATTATCTCAGCCACCAAATACTTACAAGAAGTGCACAAATCGTCCCACAACATGGACAGTGACATACCAGAGGGGGATCGATGGCAAAAATTCCCACAAAATATATGTATTTTAATCATGGGCCATTTTTATGCGTCTTTAAGGGAAACTGTAAAAAATATGGCCTGCTGGAGCGTAGAAATTTTTTTATTTTAGGTCACGGGAGTGCAGGCCCCAAAAATTAGGCATTCGCCTGACAGAAAACATCAAGTGATTATGTGGCTGGAGGTATATTAGACGGTGAGTGGATATCAATTTTACTGCAGGCCAGTACAAATATATGTCAAATACATATGTTTAAAAGAACAAAAAATATAAAATTGGATTAAAAACATGGATGAAATCCCTCTTGAAAACCCCCCAAATGATAATAGTTGAAATTCGATAACACGTGGTCGTCGTCAACAGGTGTTGAATTCCTCCGAGGTCCCAAACATTAGGTATTCACTGAACAGAAAAGAACAAGTAATTATGTGGCTGGAGGTATATTGTCATTCAATATAAATTTTACTGCAGGCCATTGGACTACAGGCCCCAAACATTAGGCATTCACTGGACAGAAAAGAACAATTGATAATGTGGCTGGAGGTCACCGTAGAACAATTTTACTGTTGGCCAGTTAGATTATAGGCCCCAAAAATTATGCATTCAACATACATAAATGATCAAGTGATTATGTGGCTGGAGGTATATTAGACTGTCAATGGATATGAATTTTACTGCAGGCCAGTGGACTACAGGCCCCAAAAAGTATTTAATCACTGTACAGAAAAGCACAATTGATAATGTGGCTGGAGGTAAATTAGGCGGTCACTGTAAAACAATTTACTGTTGGCCAGTTAGATTACAGGCCCCAAAAACTATGCATTCACAGTACATAAAAGATCAAGTGATTATGTGGCCGGAGGTATATTAGATGATCAATGGATATCAATCTTACTGCAGGCCAGTGGACTACAGGCCCCAAAAATTATTAATTCACCGTACAGAAAAGAACAATTGATAATGTGGCTGGAGGTAAATTAGGCGGTCACGGTATAACAATTTTACTGTTGGCCAGTTAGATTACAGGCCCCAAAAATTATGCATTCAAAGTACATAAATGATCAAGTGATTATGTGGCTGGAGGTATTTTAGACGTCCATTTAATATCAATTTTACTGCAGGCCAGTGTAGTACAGGCCCCAAACATTAGGCATTCACCTTACAAAAAAGAACAAGTAATTATGTGGCTGGAGGTATATTAGACGGTCATTAGATATCAATTTTACTGCAGGCCAGTACAAATAAATGTCAAATACATATGTTTAAAAGAACAACAAAAAATGGGGGGCGGAGCTAGCCGCGAGCCGAGATGGACGCTTGATCTCAGAGCTCCTCACAGACGCCGCTGCTTTTCCAGCATAACGGGTGCCTTATCCCCCTAACATGGTGAAAACTAACAAAGAAAGAAGTGAGAACACTCCTGGCACACAGAGATCGTGCCACACGCAATCTGAAATGGATTGCTTTCTCAAAAAGAGAGGTTATTCACCGGCACACAGAACCAAGATGGCGCCGGAGGGTGCCAGAGCAGCTGCGCAGCCGGAAGACTCAGATGGAGAGAGCTCTTGCGCCATGTCAGAAGGAGCAGAAGCCACTGATATTCCATTGTCAAGAGCCTTCTTCAAAAAGACGCTGTACAAAGCTCTCCAGCCTCTGCATAAGGACATCAAAACAGAGGTAAAGCAAATTGGGGGACGCGTACTGGCACTGGAGGAGACTCAAGCAGCCATAGTTAATCATGGCGAGGCCATACGTAAGGTCCTGCAAGACCATAACTCTTATCTTACCTCCGCACTCCTCCACTTGGAGGATCAAGAAAACAGGAGCAGGCGGAAAAATGTCCGCATCAGAGGTGTGCCTGAGGACGTTCCCCCTGGAGAGATTACAAATGCGGTCACCGCTATCTTTGCCTCCCTTGTGGGAGAAAACAAAGCCTCACAGATGATAATCGAGAGGGCCCACAGAGCTCTGCGGCCGAAACCACCTGAAAACGGCCAACCTAGAGACATAATTTGCGGCCTACTAAATTATCTAGACACGGCCTCTCTTTTACGCGCTGCAAGAGATACTAAGGACATCACTTATAATGGGGCGCGAATACAATTTTACCAGGATCTTGCCTCCAGTACACTGGCGAAACGCAGAGCCCTAAAACCTGTCACAGATGCCCTCAGAGCGCACAAGCTACCAGTGAGATGGTTGTTTCCCTTTGGCCTGGCTACCTCCAAAGCAGGGCAGCAAATTGTGATCAGAACGCCACAGGACTTAACAGCAGCTTGGGACAAGCTTGATATTGCACCAGTGGAAGTTCAGCCATGGATGCCTGTGCCAGAGGAACTTCATATTCCGGACTTACCTGAGATCCCAATGTGGCAAGTGGTCAAGAAACCAAAGTCCCCAAGAAGCAGGAAGAACACTTGAAGACCGCTGGGTGTCCACCTTAACTATATATTCACAGTCGCCTCTACCCCTCAACGCCAGACGCGACACTAGGGGGTCATTGGGCGACCCTCTAACTGCTTTTTCTCAACAGTTCAGTTATGGGTTTCGATGCAGGTCGTATGTTCCCCTTGTTATGGTCTGCATTATATTCATGTCTCCTAGGTCACTAATCCATTATCCTTTTAGTGGATGGTGAACTCGGAACTGCATCTGTAATTCACTTCTTTCCAATAAGTCTTGAAAGGTTTTATAATGCTTTTTCACCTTTTAGGATTTTTTTAGCTATTCCTTGTTTGAACCTGTTATGCAATGATATGTGTAATCCTAGCTGTTTACTTCAAAACTAATACTACACCCGAAACTTCTACCCCAATTCTGTGGGAGACTCATAAGGCCTATATAAGGGGCAAACTGATAGCTTTAGGTTCTTATGTTAAAAAGAAAACCACAAAGGAGTTGATGTCGTTGCTCTCTCAGATTCAAACGCAAGAAAAAATGCACAAATTAACACATTCTGATGTGCATAAAGAGGCTTTGATCACACTTAGACGTAAGGTCAAAGACCTTCTTAACATTAAGGAAGCTAGATCTCTTTTACGCCTAAAAAGTAAAATATATGAACACGGCGACAAAGGAACAAAATGATGACTCACTTAATTAAAAAGAGGAGAGAAAAAACCTTTGTTTCATCAATACGGTCCAGCCCATCCTTAAGAGTCACCTCTACCCCTCTCATTGCCAAAGCCTTCCAGACATTTTATACAAAACTATATAATCTCCCTTCATCAGTTGCGGACCCCAACTTACAAGGAAAACCATATGAATCTCTCATAGAGGAGTTCTTAACCTCAATTAAATCTCCCACACTATCTGGTGAGGAACGACAGCAACTCCTTAAACCTTTTTCTATAACTGAAGTAGAAAAAGTCCTCAGTTCCATCCCTATAGAGAAGAGTCCTGGTCCTGCTGGACTCCCAATTATCTACTATAAGAAATTCAAACAGTTTTTACTTCCTCATTTTACTGACCTCTGCAACTCGCTGTTGGGAGGATCGTCTTTGGGTCCCCAGGCCTTGAGGGCTCATATTACTATTCTACACAAGGAAGGGAAAGACCCTGAGGACTGTGGGAGCTATAGACCCATCTCTTTACTCAACTGTGACTTGAAATGGTGGTCTAAATTGCTGGAATATAGAATATCCCCCCTATTAAACAAACTTATTGACCCTGAACAAGTAGGGTTTGTCCCTGAAAGGGAGGGGAAGCACAATATATGGAGACTAATACACCTGATCCATAATGCCCAAGTAAAAAATACACCCATGTTACTTTTGGGTACTGATGCAGAGAAGGCATTTGACAGGGTCAATTGGAACTTTATGAAAGCTACATTAATGAAATTTAGTTTTCCCTCTGTTTTTGTTACAGCCATTTTTTCACTATATTCCTGTCCTACGGCACAAGTATTGGTAAATGGTGCCCTGTTGGATGCCTTCCCCATTTAGAAATGGGACTAGGCAAGGTTGCCCCCTTTCCCCTTCCCTTTCCATCTTATGTCTAGAGATGTTCCTCCTAAAAATCAGACAATCAAACAAAATACAAGGTATTCCCCTAGGTCAATATCATCATAAGTCTGCAGCGTTTGCTGATGACCTCTTAATTATAATATCCAACCCGACTGAAGCCCTCCCCATTATCATGTCCATATTTAGCCAGTACGGTATGATCTCTAATTTCAAGATAAATTTTCTAAATCAGAGGCCCTTCCGATCAACATTTCAACCACCGTTTTAGCTCCACTCAAACGCTCTTCTCCTTTTAAATGGCCCTCAACTGCAATTACGTTTCTGGGTGTTCATGTTCCTGCTGATCTGAACCTACTGTTTAAACTTAACTACACTCCATTACTTTCTAAGATTAGATCCTTTATGTCTTCTTTAAGGGTACCTTACATGTTATGGTTTGGTAGAAAAAACCTATTGTCCACGTTTGTTTTACCCCAACTTCTATACGTTCTACAAGCTATCCCGATACATCTACCGTCCTCCTACTTTGCCCAAATTTAGAGCTTATTCACATCCTTTTTATGGAAAAACAGAAGACCTAGAATAGCCTACTCACTTCTTTCCCAAAGGAAGTATAAAGGGGGTATTTCGCTGCCTGATATTTCATTATATAATAAAGCTATCCAGCTATCCAGATGGGCACTCTTAGCAAATGACAAATTAGAGGCACCCTATCTAGACATAGAAAGAACTCTATTGGGAGTGCATAGACATGCTCTATTGTGGCTACGGGAAGCCCCGCTCTCTATCTGCCCTAAGATGCGCATCCTAACTAAAAGTATGCTCAATAACTATCGCAACTCCCCAGCCTCTCCTCAAAAGGGAAGTAAAGTGTCAAAAATGGCCCCACTTAGTGTGCTGCCTTACCTCTTTAATAAGATGGGAGGGGGAGATAAAGGTTGGTGGCACTCTTTGGGAGGAACAAAGATAGGCGAGATGACAGAAACCAATCACATACTACCCTTGGAAAACAGTGAAGATGAAGAAAGTCACGGCACTCCAAGGCTAGTTCAATGTAGCATAGACAGAAGGGCTGTTGTGGCCGAATGTAAAACTGGTACAGCTAGAAGAGGAAAAAACACACTGGACAACCCTTTGGTTCATTTTTTTTGAATGCTTTCAAGTAAGTGGTGCTGTCCTTCTTTCTATTTTTTGTTGACCCTTGGAAAACATTCACAATAAACTGGGAAAAGATCCACCTACCCCTATACAAGTGTGGGATTTTAATAACATATGTAAGAAATACGAAAAAGCTTCTGACTCTACATTCCTAGATCCCACATGGTTGGAAAACCTCACAATGCTTCCTTCGCCACTGAAAAAATCACTATCAGTTACTTATAACAATTTACTGAATATAACTAGTGTCTATCTATGTCACTGGGAAAGAGAATTAGGGAGATGTTTCTCTGACATTGAATCTTCCTATATCCTCTCCCGTGCAAAAGGTTTTTCTACCTGCATTCGATATCAGGAAAACTCCTATAAAATGATTACTAGATGGTACAATGCACCAGTATACCTAGCTTCTATAGGGGTCTCTCCCACTGATCAATGCTGGAGATGTCATTCAGATGTGGGCTTCATGCTACACATCTGGTGGTCTTGCCCTCTATTAGCACAATATTGAAAAGATGTAGAGGACTCCATCAACTCAATATGCTCCACTTCTATAAAACTTACTCCCGAGCTGATATTGCTTTGGATTCCAACTCCCAATTTCCAGCCTTCTAAAGAAAACCTTCCCACACATATGATAGCAACTGCAAAATTACTCATTCCCACTAAGTGGAAAGATGCCACTCCTCCAAATATAAAAATGTGGTTCAATAAAAGGCATCAGTTTCATAGAATGGAGGAATTAGTGGGTTGGATCCATGGCAATAGACATAAATATCTTGAGGTGTGGCAACCCTGGAAAGGTTTCCAAGCAGTGAGAGACTAAGATGTTCTGGATCAGGTTGTAGTATAAGACCTTTAAAAGTGCATGAGTTCATAACAAGAAACAGAACCCACTTCTCATCCTCGGAATATTGAGGTTGACCCCGTTCATTACCAACGTTTATGGGAAAGACATACTCATATTTATACTTGCATAATAACATATGTCTTCTTATCTTATATTTAGCAAATCACCCCCTATGGGGTATATGATTCTCCTGCCGCTCATGAGCCAAGATTATTTTCTTTCTTTACACCCTTGTTGTTTATTTTGTACTTTTTTGTACTTTTTTGTACTCATTGTGCATTCTAATTGAAATGTGCTTATGTACATATACAGCTTTTTCTTATGTCATGCAATGATGTTCTATAATTTCACATACTGTATATCTCAATTGTCATAAGCCATTGTTTTATTTCTATCTAAAACAATTGAAACAATAAAAAGAGATTATACAAAAAAAAGAACAAAAACATATAAAATTGGATTAAAAACATGGCTAATGAAATCCCCCCTCTTGAAAAAAACCCAAATGATAGTAGTTGAAATTCGATAACACGTGGTCGTCACAGCTGTTGAATTCCTCAGAGGTCCCAAACATTAGGCATTCACCGGACAGAAAAGGCCTTTTATGCCACTGTATTTGGTATTGTATTACTGTATGGTGGCGGATATTTGTGGGCTGTCATGAGGAAACTCAATTAAACATGGTCGTCACAGGTGTTGAATTCCTCCGAGATCCATGCCTCATTCAGTTTTAGAAATGTGAGGTAGTCCACACTGTTGTGAGCTAGGTGACTGCGCTTATTGGTCACGATTTCCCCTGCTGCGCTGAACGTCCTTTTGGACAGGACATTTGACAAGGGGCAAGTCAGGAGTTCCATGGCAAATTGTGCCAGCTCTGGCCACAGGTCAAGTCTGCACACCCAGTAGTCCAGGGGTTCCTCGCTTCTCAGAGCGTCCACATCGGACGTTAACCCGATGTAGTCGGACACCTGTCTGTCTAGGTGTTCCCTGAGGCTGGATCCGGAGGGCAGCTGTCGATGGGTTGGCTGCAAGAATGATCTCATATCCAAAGTGACCAACACATCTTCAAACCGCCCTCTTCTTGCATGCACTGTAGGATTGGTACTCGCAACTGTTTCTCTGTGGGTGGAAATTCCTCTGGCAGCGCCCACAACAGCAGAATGCAGCATCTCTAGCAGCAAAACTTGGAAATGCTGCATTCTGACATCCCTCTGTCATGCTGGTAACATGTCCGCCATTTTGTGTTTGTACCGGGGGCTAAGTACGTTGCCACCCACTACTGGTCCTTTCCCTTTATGCTTTTTATACGGGGGTCCCTCTTCAAACACTGGAGCATGAAGGCCCCCATTTGCACTAAATTGGAAGTGTTGGAGCGGCCTGGCTCCTGCTCATTGCCCAGGAGAATGTCGTCCTCAGTCTCCCCCCCCTCATCCACGGACAACACCAGGGATCCCAGAAATGTTTAAAGCCTGCTCTTCATGATCCTCCTCCTCCTACCCACAGGCACTATCCTCCACTCACTCCTCTTCAGACTCCTGCTGACTTGTCTCAGATTTAGTAGCCCCCCCCTGGGAATTCATTCAGCATTGCGACTTCCACATCTTCCTGCTCCTGCTCCTCGATGGCTTGATCAATGACACAACGCAATGCACACTCCAGAAAGAAGGCATAAGGTACGATGTCACTGATGGCGCCCTGTCTGCGACTGACCAGTTTGGTGATCTTATCAAATGGCCGCAGAAGTATCGCGGTGCTCAAGCGTCGCCCATGAGCAGCCACTGGCGCGGTGAAAAGAAACTAAGCTCCCCAGAACCTGTCCTGCCACAGAGTTCGTACAGCTAGTCGTTAACGTCATGTTTCTGCAGGAGAAGCCTATCAAGAACATACAAGGTGGAGTTCCAGCGCATCGAGCAGTCACAAATCAGACGTCTGATGGGCAAGTGGTGTTGCCGCTGAACGTCAGAAAGGCAAGCCATGGCAGTGTAAGATCTTCTAAATTGGGCAGAGATTTTTCTGGCCTGCCGCAAGACATCCTGGACCCCGGGGTATTTGGCAACGGATCGCTGCACGACTACGTTCAGGACGTGTGCCATGCATGGCATGTGTGTCATTTTGCCCTGCTTCAGCGTGCTCAGCAGATTGGCACAGTTGTCGCACCACTTTACCAACTGTCAAATTGAGCGGGGATAGCCACTGATCAGCCTGTGACCGCAGAGCTGAAAGCAGTGCATGACCGGTGTGGCTCTTGGCTTCCAGGCACAACAGCCTCAGCACAATATGGCACGTCATCATCGTCACCTTCACCACTACTGACATTAGAGATCTCGGAGTAGGCAGCAACCTCCTTGGGTTGATCTGGGTACTGTCGTCAGACCGCTGGGTGGCAGCCGTTGCTACTTCCTCTTCCTCAACCGATGCCAAGAATGGCTGTGCATCGGTAAGGTCTGGGAATTGATGGGAAAATAATTCCTCTGACTCGAGTGGAGAGGCTATGGTGGTGGTGGTGTCTTTAGAGGTCCACACAGTAGAGAGTAAGGAAGGTGCAGATACAGAGGATGAGGCGGGTGCAGAAGCAGAAGGCTGAGTGAGCCACTCAACCAACTCTGGTGCATCCTTCGACGCACCTTCTCCAATTTCCCACTTAGGCTCCGGCCTCGTGCACCTGCCCGACCCCTACCACCCCTGCGGAATGGCCTGTCTCTTACTCTGTCTGTCATTTTCAAACTGATCCTGTGACAAAGTCCCCATAGAAGAGCAGTATTTGTGAAAGTAGGTATATAGAACACCTAATCATTTTTTTGGGGGGGCAACTGGTATATCACACCAGTTTCAATTAGTAGTTCCAATGACGTTTGTCCCTCTGTATAGCTGCGGTATCTTAGCAGAACCGCACAGAAATGCTGCACTATACAAATACACCATATGGAAATTATATTATAGGTATATCACACCCCTGCCTCAATCAGATTTTTTTGTGGGCAACTGGAATATCACACTAGTTGCAATTAGTTGTTCCAATGACATTTGTCCCTCTGTATAGCTGCGTTATCTCAGCAGAACCACACACAAATGCTGCACTATACAAATGCACTATATAGAAATTATATTATAGGTATATCACACCTCTGCTTCAATCAGATTTTTTGGGGGGCAACTGGTATATCACACCAGTTGCAATTAGTTGTTCCAATGGCGTTTGTCCCTCTGTATAGCTGTGGTATCTCAGCAGAGCCACACAGAAAATGCTGCACTATACAAATGCACTATATAGAAATTATATTATAAGTACAGTCAGGTCCATAAATATTGGGACATCGACACAATTCTAACATTTTTGACTCTATAGACCACCACAACGGATTAGAAATGAAACAAACAAGATGTGCTTTAACTGCAGACTGTCAGCTTTAATCTGAGGGTATTTACATCCAAATCAGGTGAACGGTGCAGGAATTACAACAGTTTGCATATGTGCCTCCCACTTGTTAACCACCTCCGGACCGCCTAACGCAGGATCGCGTTCCGGAGGTGGCAGCGCTGCGCACAGTCACGCATATATGCATCATCTCGCGAGACTTCCTGTGAACGCGCGCACACAGGCGCGCGCGCTCACAGGAACGGAAGGTAAGAGAGTTGATCTCCAGCCTGCCAGCGGCGATCGTTCGCTGGCAGGCTGGAGATGTGTTTTTTTTAACCCCTAACAGGTATATTAGACGCTGTTTTGATAACAGCGTCTAATATACCTGCTACCTGGTCCTCTGGTGGTCCCCTTTGTTTGGATCGACCACCAGAGGACACAGGTAGCTCAGTAAAGTAGCACCAAGCACCACTACACTACACTACACCCCCCCCCCGTCCTTTATTAACCCCTTATTAGCCCCTGATCACCCCATATAGACTCCCTGATCACCCCCCTGTCATTGATTACCCCCCTGTCATTGATCAACCCCCTGTAAAGCTCCATTCAGACGTCCGCATGATTTTTACGGATCCACTGATAGATGGATCGGATCCGCAAAACGCATCCGGACGTCTGAATGAAACCTTACAGGGGCGTGATCAATGACTGTGGTGATCACCCCATATAGACTCCGTGATCACCCCCCTGTCATTGATTACCCCCCTGTAAAACTCCATTCAGACGTCCGCATGATTTTTACGGATCCACTGATAGATGGATCGGATCCGCAAAACGCATCCGGACGTCTGAATGAAGCCTTACAGGGGCGTGATCAATGACTGTGGTGATCACCCCATATAGACTCCCTGATCACCCCCCTGTCATTGATTACCCCCCTGTCATTGATTACCCCCCTGTAAAGCTCCATTCAGACGTCCGCATGATTTTTACGGATCCACTGATAGATGGATCGGATCCGCAAAACGCATACGGACGTCTGAATGAAGCCTTACAGGGGCGTGATCAATGACTGTGGTTATCACCCCATATAGACTCCCTGATCACCCCCCTGTCATTGATTACCCCCCTGTCATTGATTACCCCCCCTGTAAAGCTCCATTCAGACGTCCGCATGATTTTTACGGATCCACTGATAGATGGATCGGATCCGCAAAACGCATCCGGACGTCTGAATGAAGCCTTACAGGGGCATGATCAATGACTGTGGTTATCACCCCATATAGACTCCCTGATCACCCCCCTGTCATTGATTACCCCCCTGTAAAGCTCTATTCAGATGTCCGCATGATTTTTACGGATGCACTGATAGATGGATCGGATCCGCAAAACTCATACGGACGTCTAAATGAAGCCTTACAGGGGCATGATCAATGACTGTGGTTATCACCCCATATAGACTCCCTGATCACCCCCCTGTCATTGATTACACCCCTGTCATTGATCAACCCCCTGTAAAGCTCCATTCAGAAGTCCGCATGATTTTTACGGATCCACTGATAGATGGATCGGATCCGCAAAACGCATCCGGACGTCTGAATGAAGCCTTACAGGGGCATGATCAATGACTGTGGTTATCACCCCATATAGACTCCCTGTTCACCCCCCTGTCATTGATTACCCCCCTGTAAAGCTCTATTCAGATGTCCGCATGATTTTTACGGATGCACTGATAGATGGATCGGATCCGCAAAACGCATCCGGACGTCTGAATGAAGCCTTACAGGGGCATGATCAATGACTGTGGTTATCACCCCATATAGACTCCCTGATCACCCCCCTGTCATTGATTACACCCCTGTCATTGATCAACCCCCTGTAAAGCTCCATTCAGATGTCCGCATGATTTTTACGGATCCACTGATAGATGGATCGGATCCGCAAAACGTATCCGGACGTCTGAATGAAGCCTTACAGGGGCGTGATCAATGACTGTGGTTATCACCCCATATAGACTCCCTGATCACCCCCCTGTCATTGATTACACCCCTGTCATTGATCAACCCCCTGTAAAGCTCCATTCAGATGTCCGCATGATTTTTACGGATCCACTGATAGATGGATCGGATCCGCAAAACGCATCCGGACGTCTGAATGAAGCCTTACAGGGGCGTGATCAATGACTGTGGTTATCACCCCATATAGACTCCCTGATCACCCCCCTGTCATTAATTACACCCCTGTCATTGATCAACCCCCTGTAAAGCTCCATTCAGATGTTTGCATGATTTTTACGGATCCACTGATAGATGGATCGGATCCGCAAAACGCATACGGACGTCTGAATGAAGCCTTACAGGGGCATGATCAATGACTGTGGTGATCACCCCATATAGACTCCCTGATCACCCCCCTGTCATTGATCAACCCCCTGTAAAGCTCCATTCAGATGTTTGCATGATTTTTACGGATCCACTGATAGATGGATCGGATCCGCAAAACGCATACGGACGTCTGAATGAAGCCTTACAGGGGCGTGATCAATGACTGTGGTTATCACCCCATATAGACTCCCTGATCACCCCCCTGTCATTGATTACACCCCTGTCATTGATCAACCCCCTGTAAAGCTCCATTCAGATGTCCGCATGATTTTTACGGATCCACTGATAGATGGATCGGATCCGCAAAACACATACAGGCGTCTCCCTGGAGCCTTCCAGAGGGGGTGATCAATGACTGTGGTGATCACCCCATATAGACTCCCTGATCACCCCCCTGTCATTGATCACTCCCCCTGTCATTGATCACTCCCCCTGTCATTGATCACCCCCCTGTCATTGATCACCCTCTGTAAGGCTCCATTCAGACATTTTTTGGCCCAAGTTAGCGGAATTATTATTTTTTTTTCTTACAAAGTCTCATATTCCACTAACTTGTGTCAAAAAATAAAATCTCACATGAACTCACCATACCCCTCACGGAATCCAAATGCGTAAAATTTTTTAGACATTTATATTCCAGACTTCTTCTCACGCTTTAGGGCCCCTAGAATGCCAGGGCAGTATAAATACCCCACATGTGACCCCATTTCGGAAAGAAGACACCCCCAGGTATTCCGTGAGGGGCATATTGAGTCCATGAAAGATTGAAATTTTTGTCCCAAGTTAGCGGAACGGGAGACTTTGTGAGAAAAAAATTAAAAATATCAGTTTCCGCTAACTTGTGCCAAAAAAAAAAAAATTCTATGAACTCGCATGCCCCTCATTGAATACCTTGGGGTGTCTTCTTTCCAAAATGGGGTCACATGTGGGGTATTTATACTGCCCTGGCATTCTAGGGGCCCCAAAGCGTGAGAAGAAGTCTGGTATCCAAATGTCTAAAAATGCCCTCCTAAAAGGAATTTGGGCACCTTTGCGCATCTAGGCTGCAAAAAAGTGTCACACATCTGGTATCGCCGTACTCAGGAGAAGTTGGGGAATGTGTTTTTACATATACCCATGCTGGGTGAGAGAAATATCTTGGTCAAATGCCAACTTTGTATAAAAAAAATGGGAAAAGTTGTCTTTTGCCAAGATATTTCTCTCACCCAGCAAGGGTATATGTAAAATGACACCCCAAAACACATTCCCCAACTTCTCCTGAATACGGCGATACCACATGTGTGACACTTTTTTGCAGCCTAGGTGGGCAAAGGGGCCCATATTCCATAGAGCACCTTTAGGATTTCACAGGTCATTTACCTACTTACCACACATTAGGGCCCCTGGAAAATGCCAGGGCAGTATAACTACCCCACGAGTGACCCCATTTTGGAAAGAAGACACCCCAAGGTATTCCGTGAGGGGCATGGCGAGTTCCTAGAATTTTTTATTTTTTGTCACAAGTTAGTGGAAAATGCTGATTTATTTTTTATTTTTTTTTCATACAAAGTCTCATATTCCACTAACTTGTGACAAAAAATAAAAACTTCCATGAACTCACTATGCCCATCAGCGAATACCTTGGGGTCTCTTCTTTCCAAAATGGGGTCACTTGTGGGGTAGTTATACTGCCCTGGCATTCTAGGGGCCCAAATGTGTGGTAAGTAGGTAAATGACCTGTGAAATCCGAAAGGTGCTCTTTGGAATGTGGGCCCCTTTGCCCACCTAGGCTGCAAAAAAGTGTCACACATCTGGTATCTCTGTATTCAGGAGAAGTTGAGGAATGTGTTTTGGGGTGTCGTTTTACATATACCCATACTGGGTGAGATAAATATCTTGGTCAAATGCCAACTTTGTATAAAAAAAATGGGAAAAGTTGTCTTTTGCCAAGATATTTCTCTCACCCAGCATGGGTATATGTAAAATGACACCGCAAAACACATTCCCCAACTTCTCCTGAGTACGGAGATACCAGATGTGTGACACTTTTTTGCAGCCTAGGTGGGCAAAGGGGCCCACATTCCAAAGAGCACCTTTCGGATTTCACAGGTCATTTTTTACAGAATTTGATTTCAAACTCCTTACCACACATTTGGGCCCCTAGAATGCCAGGGCAGTATAACTACCCCACAAGTAACCCCATTTTGGAAAGAAGACACCCCAAGGTATTCCGTGAGGGGCATCGCAAGTTCCTAGAATTTTTTATTTTTTGTCACAAGTTAGTGGAAAATGATGATTTTTTTTTTTTTTTCTTACAAAGTCTCATATTCCACTAACTTGTGACAAAAAATAAAAACTTCCATGAACTCACTATGCCCATCAGCGAATACCTTGGGGTCTCTTCTTTCCAAAATGGGGTCACTTGTGGGGTAGTTATACTGCCCTGGCATTCTAGGGGCCCAAATGTGTGGTAAGGAGTTTGAAATCAAATTCTGTAAAAAATGACCTGTGAAATCCGAAAGGTGCTCTTTGGAATGTGGGCCCCTTTGCCCACCTAGGCTGCAAAAAAGTGTCACACATCTGGTATCTCCGTACTCAGGAGAAGTTGGGGAATGTGTTTTGCGGTGTCATTTTACATATACCCATGCTGGGTGAGAGAAATATCTTGGCAAAAGACAACTTTTCCCATTTTTTTTATACAAAGTTGGCATTTGACCAAGATATTTATCTCACCCAGTATGGGTATATGTAAAACGACACCCCAAAACACATTCCTCAACTTCTCCTGAATACAGAGATACCAGATGTGTGACACTTTTTTGCAGCCTAGGTGGGCAAAGGGGCCCACATTCCAAAGAGCACCTTTCGGATTTCACAGGTCATTTACCTACTTACCACACATTTGGGCCCCTAGAATGCCAGGGCAGTATAACTACCCCACAAGTGACCCCATTTTGGAAAGAAGAGACCCCAAGGTATTCGCTGATGGGCATAGTGAGTTCATGGAAGTTTTTATTTTTTGTCACAAGTTAGTGGAATATGAGACTTTGTAAGAAAAAAAAAAAAAAATCATCATTTTCCACTAACTTGTGACAAAAAATAAAAAATTCTAGGAACTTGCGATGCCCCTCACGGAATACCTTGGGGTGTCTTCTTTCCAAAATGGGGTTACTTGTGGGGTAGTTATACTGCCCTTGCATTCTAGGGGCCCAAATGTGTGGTAAGGAGTTTGAAATCAAATTCTGTAAAAAATGACCTGTGAAATCTGAAAGGTGCTCTTTGGAATGTGGGCCCCTTTGCCCACCTAGGCTGCAAAAAAGTGTCACATATCTGGTATCTCCGTACTCAGGAGAAGTTGGGGAATGTGTTTTGGGGTGTCATTTTACATATACCCATGCTGGGTGAGAGAAATATCTTGGCAAAAGACAACTTTTCCCATTTTTTTATACAAAGTTGGCATTTGACCAAGATATTTATCTCACCCAGCATGGGTATATGTAAAATGACACCCCAAAACACATTCCTCAACTTCTCCTGAATACAGAGATACCAGATGTGTGACACTTTTTTGCAGCCTAGGTGGGCAAAGGGGCCCATATTCCAAAGAGCACCTTTCGGATTTCACAGGTCATTTTTTACAGAATTTGATTTCAAACTCCTTACCACACATTTGGGCCCCTAGAATGCCAGGGCAGTATAACTACCCCACAAGTGACCCCATTTTGGAAAGAAGAGACCCCAAGGTATTTCGTGATGGGCATAGTGAGTTCATAGAAGTTTTTATTTTTTGTCACAAGTTAGTCATTTTCCGCTAACTTGTGACAAAAAATAAAAAGTTCTATGAACTCACTATGCCCATCAGCGAATACCTTAGGGTGTGTACTTTCCGAAATGGGGTCATTTGTGGGGTGTTTGTACTGTCTGGCCATTGTAGAACCTCAGGAAACATGACAGGTGCTCAGAAAGTCAGAGCTGCTTCAAAAAGCGGAAATTCACATTTTTGTACCATAGTTTGTAAACGCTATAACTTTTACCCAAAGCATTTTTTTTTTTACCCAAACATTTTTTTTTTATCAAAGACATGTAGAACAATAAATTTAGAGCAAAATTTATATATGGATCTCGTTTTTTTTGCAAAATTTTACAACTGAAAGTGAAAAATGTCATTTTTTTGCAAAAAAATCGTTAAATTACGATTAATAACAAAAAAAGTAAAATGTCAGCAGCAATGAAATACCACCAAATGAAAGCTCTATTAGTGAGAAGAAAAGGAGGTAAAATTCATTTGGGTGGTAAGTTGCATGACCGAGCAATAAACGGTGAAAGTAGTGTAGGTCAGAAGTGTAAAAAGTGGCCTGGTCTTTCAGGGTGTTTAAGCACTGGGGGCTGAGGTGGTTAAGGAACCAAAAGTAATGGGACAATTGGCTTCTCAGCTGCTCCATGGCCAGGTGTGTGTTATTCCCTCATTATCTCCATTACAATGAGCAGATAAAAGGTCCAGAGTTAATTTCCAGTCTGCTATTTGCATTTGGAATCTGTTGCTGTCAACTCTCAAGATGAGATCCAAAGAGCTGTCACTATCAGTGAAGCAAGCCATCATTAGGCTGAAAAAACACAACAAACCCATCAGAGAGATGGCAAAAACATTAGACGTGGCCAAAACAACTGTTTGGAACATTCTTAAAATGAAGGAACGCACCGGTGAGCTCACCAACACCAAAAGACCCGGAAGACCACGGAAAACAACTGTGGTGGATGACCGAAGAATTCTTTTCCTGGTGAAGAAAACACCCTTCACAACAGTTGGCCAGATCAAGAACACTCTCCAGGAGGTAGGTGTATGTGTGTCAAAGTCAACAATCAGGAGAAGACTTCACCAGAGTGAATACAGAGGGTTCACCACAAGATGTAAACCATTGGTGAGCCTCAAAAACAGGAAGGCCAGATTAGAGTTTGCCAAACGACATCTAAAAAAGCCTTCACAGTTCTGGAACAACATCCTATGGACAGATGAGACCAAGATCAACTTGTACCAGAGTGATGGGAAGAGAAGAGTATGGAGAAGGAAAGGAACTGCTCATGATCCTAAGCATACCACCTCATCAGTGAAGCATGGTGGTGGTAGTGTCATGGCGTGGGCATGTATGGCTGCCAATGGAACTGGTTCTCTTGTATTTATTGATGATGTGACTGCTGACAAAAGCCGCCGGATGAATTCTGAAGTGTTTTGGGCAATATTATCTGCTCATATTGAGCCAAATGCTTCAGAACTCATTGGATGGGGCTTCACAGCGCAGATGGACAATGACCCAAAGCATACTGCAAAAGCAACCAAAGAGTTTTTTAAGGGAAAGAAGTGGAATGTTCTGCAATGGCCAAGTCAATCACCGGACCTGAATCCGATTGAGCATGCATTTCACTTGCTGAAGACAAAACTGAAGGGAAAATGCCCCAAGAACAAGTTGCAGTAGAGGCCTGGCAGAGCATCACCAGGGATGAAACCCAGCATCTGGTGATGTCTATGCGTTCCAGACTTCAGGCTGTAATTGACTGCAAAGGATTTGCAACCAAGTATTAAAAAGTGAAAGTTTGATTTATGATTATTATTCTGTCCCATTACTTTTGGTTCCATAACAAGTGGGAGGCACATATGCAAACTGTTGTAATTCCTGCACCGTTCACCTGATTTGGATGTAAATACCCTCAAATTAAAGCTGACAGTCTGTAGGTAAAGCACATCTTGTTTGTTTCATTTCAAATCCATTGTGGTGGTGTATAGAGCCCAAAATGTTAGAATTGTGTCCATGTCCCAATATTTATGGACCTGGCTGTATATCACACCCCTGCCTCAATCAGATTTTTTTAGGTGCAACTGGTATATCAAACCAGTTGCAATTAGTTGTTCCAATGGCGTTTGTCCCTCTGTATAGCTGCGGTATCTCAGCAAAACCGCACACAAATGCAGCACAATACAAATGCACTATAAAGAAATTATATTTTAGGTATATCACACCCCTGCCTCAATCTGATTTTTTTGGGAGAAACGGTTATATCACACCAGTTGCAATTAGTAGTTCCAATAACGTTTGTCCCTCTGTATAGCTACGGTATCTCAGCAGAATCGCACACAACTGCTGCACTATACAAATGCACTACATAGAAATTATATTATAGGCATATCACACCCCTGCCTCAATCATATTTTTGGGGGGGCAACTGGTATATCACACCAGTTGCTATTAGTTGTTCCAATGGCGTTTGTCCCGCTGTATAGCTGCGGTATCTCAGCAGAACCGCACACAAATGCTGCAATATACAATTGCACTATATATAAATTATATTATAGGTATATCACACCCCTGCATCAATCAGATTTTTTGGGGGGCAATTCGTATATCACGCCAGTTGCAATTAGTTGTTCCAATGTCGTTTGTCCCTCTGTATAGCTATGGTATCTCAGCAGAACCACACACAAATGCTGAACTATACAAATGCACTATATAGAAATTAGATTCTAGGTATATCGCACCCCTGCCTCAATCAGATTTTTTGGGGGGCAACTGTTATATCACACTAGTTGCAATTAGTTGTTTCAATGTTGTTTGTCCCTCTGTATAGCTGCGGTATCTCAGCAGAACCGCACACAAATACTGCACAATACAAATGCACTATATAGAAATTATATTATAGGTATATAACACCAAAAAATCAGGCTCTGATGCGGAACCAAACAACTTTTGTGTGCATGAGCCCTAAGAATGATCTTTTATCCACAAACAATCATTTTTTAAATGATAGACATTTCCTCTGTCTATAGGCAAAAATTTGCAGACTTTTCAGATGTTGTTAAAAAGGTTATCCGACTCTTTGTAACTGATGACCTATCCTCTGATCGTTGGTGATCTGACACCCGAATCCCCTGCGATCTGCTGTTTGGCCATAGACCTTACAGGGAAATTTCCTGGTGGGCCGATGCCCAAGGGCCGCCTGAGCCCTCCTCACGGCCGGCCAGTGGAAGTTTTTGGGGATGTATTTTGTGCTGCAGGCAGTATTATGTATTTGGCTCTGTTGGTATAATGTGCCACAATATGGTATTGCTGGCCCTGCCTAGTTGTATTGGTCCTACCTTCTATCATTTTGGACCCGACTACAAAATGGGGCCACTTTTAGTATTTTTTCCAGGGCAACTTTATGTTCCCAGTCCGCCCCTTGCTGCAGTCTTCTCGCAGAGTATAGGTCGTCAGTTACAAAGGGTCGGATAACCCTTTTAATAATAACCCAACAATCCATTTTGCGGAACGGGTGTGTACCCCTTCATTTCACTGGGGCTGAAAAAGATGCGGACAGCAAACCACTTGCTGTGCTGTCCGCATCCGTTGTTCCATTGCGCGGCCCCGCAAAAAAGATAGAGCATGTCCTATTCTTTTCCGAAATTGGGGACAAGAATAGGTATTTTCTATCATAGTGCCGGCCATGTGTGGTCCGCAAATTTTGGAACACACATGGGCCAGTATCTGTGTTTTGCAGATCCGCAAATTGCGTTCAGCAGTACAGTTACTGCGAAAACATATACCATCCGTACGTTTATTAACTGTAGATCCTCTGGTGTGGTTTATCTGGCCACATGTGTCTGTGGGCTCCAATACGTGGGGAAGATGATTTGTGAGTTTCGCTGTTGTATAGGGGGGCATATTAATGATATCAAAAAGAACGTGGACACTCCTGTGTACCGTCATGTCAACACCTGTCACTCGGGGATATAAATGTTTTGCCAAGTATTCCTCTATACATATACACTATACCTAGATGCAGGCATCGCTTACTTTGGTCTAGCCAGAGTGATGTGGGAGGTTTATAGGCACCCCGCCCATTCCACACATGATTGGCTAACATTCGATCCCTGAGTCATCAATGGGGGAGGGCGTTCCTCCTTAAATCAGAGCGCTTTCGGCCGCCGCCTCACGGCCGTACTAGCGCCGGATATGCTGTCATGCTGTTGCTCTGAATGAATGAGATAGCTCAGCTTAGATAGGCAGGTTATTTTTGCTCCTTATGATTCTTACATAGATGAAACGCGTTGAGCTAGTATTAGTGCGAAAGCATGAGCTAGATGACAGTTCTCTTGGGAAGTAGGATTGGGTGCGATCCTGCAGGATACCTTTGGCTGTGTTGCTAAAACCTGATTCATACAGCACAGAGGTGATCCATGCTTGACATAGTGTATCAGGACGCCGTATCACCAGGGCACCCTGATCTGCACCCAAACTGATCTACACCCAACCCTGTTCTTCCCAATTTAATCACCACAGCTTGTCTGAGAGCGCTGGGACATTGTAGTGTCTATCACACAAATACACTCTTGTCTCCTGGCTCTCATGCTACCACTATAGCATCAGCTGGTGATTAGCTTGTATGTGATTCCTATCATACCTCTCCATAGTTGTACCTAGATAGCCTTCCAGGTTTGAGGAGGTGGTTTGATATTGGGATGCATTTTCATATCCCTTTGGCTACAGAGTGGAGGTGGCAACACTATACACATGGTGGGTTCACATGTCACTATTTGTTTGAGCACCTGGTTAGTGCCACCCCACCTGCCTATAATTATTAGGGATTTTTTAGGTCACGTTCTTCCCCCTATTTTATTGATATACCAATAAAAGTTACATTTCCGATTGAAATCTGTGGGGTGATCTGAAGAGGGCTTTGCACAGGAGATGCCACGCAATCTTACGTATTTGGAGTGTTTTTGCAAAGAAGAGTGGGCAAATCTTGCCAAGTCAAAATGTGCCATGCTGATAGACTCATACCCAAAAAATCAAAAGGTGCTTCAACAAAGTATTAGTTTAAGGGTGTGAACACTTATGCAACCATATTATTTTATTTTTATATTTTTTCTTCCCTCTACCTAAAAGATTTCAGTTTGTTTTTCAATTGAGTTCTACAGTTTTTAGGTCACATTAAAGGTGGAAAAAGTTCTGAAAAGATTTATCTTTGTCTCATTTCTTTACATCACAGAAACCTGACATTTTAACAGGGGTGTGTAGACTTTTTATATCAACTGTATGTCTACTATTGACTCTCATTGTAAAAAAAAAAATATATACAGTACAGACCAAAAGTTTGGACACACCTTCTCATTCAAAGAGTTTTCTTTATTTTCTTGACTATGAAGGCATCAAAACTATGAATTAACACATGTGGAATTATATACATAACAAACAAGTGTGAAACAACTGAAAATATGTCATATTCTAGGTTCTTCAAAGTAGCCACCTTTTGCTTTGATTACTGCTTTGCACACTCTTGGCATTCTCTTGATGAGCTTCAAGAGGTAGTCACCTGAAATGGTCTTTCAACAGTCTTGAAGGAGTTCCCAGAGATGCTTAGCACTTGTTGGCCCTTTTGCCTTCACTCTGCGGTCCAGCTCACCCCAAACCATCTCGATTGGGTTCAGGTCCGGTGACTGTGGAGGCCAGGTCATCTGGCGCAGCACCCCATCACTCTCCTTCATGGTCAAATAGTCCTTACTTTCAAAGTTTTCCCAATTTTTCGGCTGGCTTACTGACCTTCATTTCTTAAAGTAATGATGGCCACTCGTTTTTCTTTACTTAGCTGCTTTTTTCTTGCCATAATACAAATTCTAACAGTCTATTTAGTAGGACTATCAGCTGTGTATCCACCTGACTTCTCCTCAATGCAACTGATGGTCCCAACCACATTTATAAGGCAAGAAATCCCACTTATTAAACCTGACAGGGCACACCTGTGAAGTGAAAACCATTTCAGGGGACTACCTCTTGAAGCTCATCAAGAGAATGCCAAGAGTGTGCAAAGCAGTAATCAAAGCAAAAGGTGGCTACTTTGAAGAACCTAGAATATGACATATTTTCAGTTGTTTCACACTTGTTTGTTATGTATATAATGCCACATGTGTTAATTCATAGTTTTGATGCCTTCAGTGTGAATTCACACATTTCATAGTCATAAAAATAAAGAAAACTCTTTGAATGAGAAGGTGTGTCCAAACTTTTGGTCTGTACTGTATATATATATATTTTTTACCGGATCCCCTTGTATTGCAAAGCATAGACAACTACAAGACTTAATGCCTTTTCTTTTGGAAAATCTTTTATTCCCGTCAAAATGTGTACTGTAGACATAGCCCATAAACATGGTGTAAATAGAATTTTGCTCCCTATGACAGATTTAAAGGCAGCTATTTTCTGCTTTCATTGAGAAAAAAAAATAGATAATAAAGAAGCAAATTAAAATAATTTTTATCAGCTTGAGGACTCATGCACCCAAACTTATGTTCTTTCAGTGTCCTTACCGTTTTTTTTTTGTAGACCGTATACAAAACCGTTCATTTCAATGGGTCTTGAAAAAAAACGGAAGGTACTCCTTGTGCATTCTGTTTCTGTATGTTCGTATTATTGTCCGCATTATGGACAAGGATAGTACTGTTCTATTAGGCCTCTTTTACACGGGCGTCGCGTGTGAGGGCCAGATGAAATGCGGGTGCGTCGCGGGAAAATGCACAATTTTTCCACGTGAGTGCAAAGCGTTTAATGCGTTTTGCACGCTCGTGAGAAAAATCGGCATGTGTGGTGCCAAAACCCGAACCCGGACTTCTTAACAGAAGTTCGGGTTTCGGTTAGGTGTTGTGTAGATTTTATTATTTTCCCTTATAACATGGTTATAAGGGAAAATAATAGCATTCTTAATACAGAGTGCTAAGTAAATTAGGGATGGAGGGGTTAAAAAAATAAAAAAATAATTAAACTCACCTTATCCACTTGTTCGCGCAGCTCGGCTTCTCTTCTTTCTTCTTCTTTGATGACCTGGGAGAAAAGGACCTTTGATGACGTCACTGCGCTCATCACATGATCCATCACCATGGTGATCATCTCCTAGCCACCATGTGTGAAAATCGCACAGCATCCGCACTTGCTTGCGGATGCTTGCGATTTTCACACAGCCCCATTCACTTCTATGGGGCCTGCGTTGCGTGAAAAAACACACAATATAGAACATCCTTCGATTTTCACACAATGCACAAGTGATGCGTGAAAATCACCGCTCATGTGCACAGCCCCATAGAAATGAATGGGTCCCGATTCAGTGCGGGTGCAATGCGTTCATCTCACGCATTGCACCCGCGCAGAAAACTCGCCCGTGTGAAAGAGGCCTTAGGGACCAGCTGTTCCGTTCCACAAAATACGGAATGCATACGGACGTCATCTGTATTTTTTGCGGATCCGATTTTTGCGGACCACAAAATACATACGGTCCTGTGCATGAGGCCTGACAGATGAGGACCACAAGGACTAATATATCTATGGTGGATAGGCTGATTCAGTGCTTTCGGTTTAGTCTCAGAATAACAATGAAATATTCAATGCACACAATATAAAATATTTGCACTACTAGCACAATATGTGTTAACTAGTTCCAATGTTTTCATTTGCTTTTTAGAACGGCATTAAAGCATTTGTATCCCTCACACCAGCACAATGTTCCTTCAGTGCAGTAGATTCATATTGGTTTAAATTTTCCTTTTAAATATTCATGAACACTTTTCACCATGAAAAAGAATGCAATAAACCATTCACAACCCATTAAAATTTAATTTTAATGATATATTTTCAGTTGAAATTAGCACTTTTTCACTGTGGGTAGCAATATTTACATGGCTTGATTTGTGAGCGTGAAGGCATGCTTGGGGCTATTGCTTGTCACCTTGCAAATGTAAAATGACAAGAATTATAGAGGCATAGCTATTAATGCTAGAGAATGCTGTGTTTAGATGGTGACTGCAGGACACAAAAATGAAGTATTGTCTAACAAAATGGGTTAAAATGTGTAGAAGTGAAAAATGAGATTGTCAGAGGTTCATTTTATAATTTTTTATTAGTTTCATATACTGTACTAATTTGTCTTTTTAGAATATGTTTATTTTTTACCTTTCTTTTTATCCTTCTTTATACTGTGACTTTGGCCTTCACATTTGGTTTGTATGGTCTATTTCTAAACCCACAAATCTTGCAATATTGCACTATAATTAAGACATTTCACATAAATTAAGGGTCCACACACATATGAATTTGGCTGTGACATTTTTTGTCTGTACAAAACACCAGAATAAGCCCTCATGCACACGGATGTTGCCCGGCCGTGGCTGTATTGCGGGCACCGACCGTGTGCTCCCCGCATCACGGATGTGATCCGTAGCTGTGGTGCGGAACGGAGGCACGGAACCCCATGGAAGCACTACGGAGTGCTTCTGTGGTGTTTCTGTCCGTGCCTCCGCACCTCAAAAAAATAGAACGTGTTCTATTTTTTACGGTGCGGAGAGATCACGGACCCATTCAAGTTGAATGGGTTTCAATCCATCCAGGACATTGCCCGTGCATTGGGGATCGCAAATTGCCGTGTGCATGAGGCCTAACTGAAGTTTTTTGGAGAGCTTTGCCACCTGTTTTTTCCTAGTATTTTTGCACAGTGTCTCTTGCATTTTTTTCATGCTGTTTTTTTCCCCTATAGAAAAGGTGTTGTCAAAACACTAGGAAAAACTCCAAAAGCTACAGCATGTTACAGCATTATAAAGAAGTGAGAAAGAGAAAAAAGAGAAAAAGCAACAGAATGGACAAATATGCCAATAGCAAAAAAAAGCTCCTGATTTTCCTATTTCCCATAAACCTTCAGTAAACATTTTTAGCTACTAAAAACACAGATTCAAAAAAGTGACAAAAAATGCTAAACTGCAGAAAAGTTCCATAAAAAGAAACTAAATGTGAATAGACCCTAAAGTTTTTCGGAGGGAGATTTTTTTTAAAGGCCAGAGAGGGTTAAAATAAAATATAAACACGACTCATCTCACAGATCTACCTTTCTGGCAATCACAATTCTGCTTTGGTCCCCATTACTGCTGGCTCCATTTTTTTTTTTACCCACTGGAATTTCGTCTTTCTTTTTCTTAGCAATCACACTCAAAATGTTTGTCTACTACAATGAGCTGAGGGTCTGAGGAACGACGAGTTGTGCATTTGGATACGTTAGTTGGAGCACCAGCATTGTAGTTGGCTGCAAAATGCTTGACGATTCACTCCTCAATGATTCCTTCCATCTGCCTTTCAACCCTTTCGCCGATGAGTTGTTTGCATCCCCAGGATCCCCTCTTGCTGGATGTTTTTCCTAAATCGCACCCTTTTTTGGATGCCCTGTTAGCAAATTAGCTGTGCCTCTAATATTACCAAATTTAAGGTAGCTCTCCTGTATTCAATGTATGGCGATGACAGAACATGCCTCCATGGAAGGGATCAAGAACATGTTGTAGCTTCTCCTGCCACCTGTTCTTACTATGGAATGATGATTTTTTTTAAAACTCTTCCCAGTAAAGCCCAAAATGTTATATTTTGGACTAATTGCTGGAACCCTTTGACATTTGGATTACTGAGACACTGTGCATGAACATACCTCTATTGTTAGCACATGATTAAGATTGATTAATACACTTCTAGCAATAACTGAAGAACGGAGAAACATACAGTTATATTAAAAGATGCTCCAGAATTCTTTTTTTCATGGGTAATTCAGGTAGAGATTGGAACTTCTCTTGAAATAAGTGCTTCAACATGTAAAAGTATTGTGTCACCACCATTCCCAGCAGTCAGCTATAGTGTGAAATGTATTTTTGCCTAATGGAAGGACACAATGAAGCTGCTGATCCATTGGCTTTAAAAGAAAATGCAATTCCCCAAGCCGCTTCCTCGCTTATAGAGAACTTCTCCAACCTTTTCTGCTGGAATAGAGTTTCAAATTAAAAACTAGGCAACAAAAAAGAGAAGGAATCAGATTATAGATAGCCTATTTCTTAAATGTATTCTCTACGCCAGCCAGGTGCATTTCTATTGAATCATTCAGCATCATATACTTTTATCGTTGGATTGGATTGTGGTCTTTGGTTATTTGCTTTGACATTGGTGATAAGTGTATTTTACTCTTCCATTATTTTCCATTGAATATATACAATCAAATGTTTAATTGTACTGAATGTAATAAAGTCATTTCAGCGACCAAGTAATACAGTTTTTCCTCACACTGAGAAATCTATATGTAGTTCATGCACCATATAATTATTTCCGTACATGAATTGATTTACCTGATAGCAGTTTCATTAGATAAGGGAAGAAATAAATTGAATGAAAGTAACTGAGGTTTTAATGTGCGGTTTGTGGGCAAATCCATATACAGCTTCTGCTTCGCTTCCCATATATACAATCTGTAAATGTATCTGTAAGTTTATTAGATAATGCACTGTAATGTGTTTCTCTGTATGCTTTATATGAGCTACAAAATATATTCATGAACTTGATAGAGAATAAGTTTGGCCATACAGTCAAGGTTACCAACCAGAATTATTTAAAAAAAATTCTGGACAATTTATCCTAAAATTATGGACAGACCAAAAAAATTACAGACAAATTGGAAAAACATAATGAATAATACAAATTATAAGTAATACAAGTTTATACCTGAATATACTGATATGAATGAACCCATTACAGCATTTACTGTGAGCTGTAAAATGATTAGTTACCACCAAAATAATCTAGTTAAGTACCAGCAGTCTCAAAAAATCATGTCATGGGCACAACAATTTTTTTTAGACACAGGAAAAAGTTGCCAATTTTTACGGACTGTCCAGAGCATTCTGGACAGTTGGCAACAGCATACACTGCACAGACTTAAAATAGTTGTCACTGCTATCACTCCCAGACTCATCAAGTGGTGGCTTATAGAGATGGCCTTGCGATTTGCCCGGCGGTCGTTTCGCGGCAAACTTTGCGTGTTCGCAATTCGCCGAACATGCGAACATATGGAGATTTTCGCGCCCGCCATATTCTTTTACATTGTGAAGAACTTTGACCCATGACACATCCATCAGGTGGTACAGGACAGCCAATTGAGACATTTCAGCACATGGACATACCCCCTACCTTATAAATAAACCTGATCTGGCAGCCATTTTACATTCAGTGTTTTGCCAGTGTAGGGAGAGGTTGCTGTGTGGAGCAGGGACAGGCTGTTAGGGACACCAAACGCTAGCTAATAGGGCCACAAAAGTCCTTTTAAAGGGCTTCTGTCACCCCCCAAAAGTCATTTTTCATTTTTGGGTTAATTAAAATCCTTATAGTGTGATTATTCAATATATAGTGCTCTTACCTTTTTCTGTGAATTAGTTTCTTTAAAAACCACACTTTTATAATATGTTAATTACTTCGCTCCCAAATCCCGTGCCTGCGCCTTACGTGTCTTCATTCGGCACAGGCGCTCTGAGAGAAGGACGCTCGCTTCCTCAGCACTCCCTCAGTAAATCCAAAAGAGAAGACGTCATCGGCGCAGGCGCACTGAGGAAGTGCTGAGGAAGCAAGCGTCCTTCTCTCAGAGCGCCTGCGCCGAATGAAGACACGTAAGGTGCAGGCGCGGGATTTGAATTGCAGACAGGGCCAGCCGGAGGAGGAGAGCACTCGCTGGCCCTGTCAATCAACAGGAGGAGGTGTTATTTTTTTTTAAAGGAGGATGCGGCGGCTACCAGCAAGTAACCGCCCTACTTGCTGGTAGCGAGGTAATTAACATATTATAAAAGTGCGGTTTTTAAAGAAACTAAGCAACAGAAAAAATTAAGAGCACTATATATTGAATAATCATACTATACGGATTTTAATTAGGCCAAAAATGAAAAATGACTTTTGGGGGGTGACGGAAGCCCTTTAAGGACTGGTAAAGGTGTACTATCGATATGTGTGATACACAGAGGGGTGTGATATACTTATAATATATTTTTATAAAGAGTCAAAAACACATAAATCTATATAGTGATCAACTGGAAGTCAGGGGCCTAAGGGCCTAGGGGCTAGGGGCTTACTAGGGCCATTTTTATATAGGGTAAGGTTCCGGACAGGTCGCTCTTATCAGGGCGGGTGGTCTGTGGTTAGGCTATCAGGGCCAGAATAGCACCCCCCTGTAGGGCAATATCAGGGACAGTTCTTTGCCCACCCTGTCCTTCAATACCACATCATCATCTAGCCCAGGGATAGATGTTTTTTTGCTTTCCCTCCTGGATTCATGGATGTGCACTGGAACCCCCCGGATTGTGGTAGGACATATGGTTTCTGATTTGGTGCCGCCGAGCACCTGATTTAATGCCGCCGAGCACTTGTTATTGCCTACCACATCTATGCTATTTGCTTAACTTTAATAATTTAATTTATTTTCACTTTGAGGGATATCTATTCCATTCACATGTCCGCAAAATAGGTCTGCATTCGTTCCGCAATTTTGCGGAACGGGTGCAGACCCATTCATTTTCAATGGGGCCGGAATGTACTGTCCACATCCGCATTTGCGGATCCGCATTTCCGCATCCGTGCTTCCGTTTCCGCCAAAAAAATAGAACATGTCCTATTCTTGTCCGCAATTGCAGACAAGAATAGGCATTTTCTATTATAGTGCCGGTGATGTGAAGTCCGCAAATTGCGGAATGCACATTGCCGGTGTCCGTGTTTTGCGGATGCGCAAAACACTTACGGACATGTGAATGGACCCTCATAGTAACATTATTAAAGGTTACGTTTTATTTTTATGTATATTCTAATGGATTGCCTTCCTTGTACAATGTTATAATATACTTTCTATGTTAAAAAGTATATTATAATGCATTTGTATTGTGCGGCAGTTGTGTACGGTTCTGCTGCGATACTGCAGGTATATAGAGGGACAAGCGTTATTGGAACAAATAATTTCTACTGGTGTGATATACCAGTCACCCCCCAAAAAAAATGATTGAAGCGGGGTGTTATATACCAATATACTTTCTTTATAGTGCATTTGGGTACTGTATAGTGCATTTGCGCATGCGCGTACGCAAAAATTATATTGCCGATATTTTGCATTGAAAAAAATTATGAATGGAGATCGCAAATTCGAATAATACATCTGGTATGTCACTGTCCATGTTGTGGGACTATTTGTGCACTTCTAGTAATTATTTCTTGGCTGCAAATATGAGCTGAAGGTTTTTCAGCTTCGTCTGCCATTAAAATGAATGGGACCCGCTGCGAACTTGCGGTTCGCGAATATTTGATCGTGTTCGCAAACTGTCCCAGCAGATGTTCGTCCATCACTAGTGGCTTATATCCCTGAGGACAAAGGGATCAGGACAAGTAAAATCCTACATGGGCAATAGACACAATGGTCAGGAGGGGACACCATAGACTTCTGTAGGACAAATTTCTAGGAATCCTCTGTCATCTGTGCAGGGGTCAGGAGAGAACTGATAAACTGTGATATTACATATTTTGAATGATGTATCTTGTGTTACCTATACAGATGTGTTATCTGTCATTGTAATGCTGCTTGTAATGATAATGAGAATATTGCTGAAAAGTGATCTATACATACCTGTAAGTGGCACCTTTTAGTGAACAATGCAGATTTTAGTATTTTATAGATTTTAGTAAAAAATTATTAGAAATGTGGTGGAATTGGGGAAAAAATGCACTTCCGACAGTTTTATGGGTTGTTTTTACAGTGTTCACCGGTCAGTATGATAATGGTGATACCACATTTGCATAGTTTCTCTTGTGTTTTAATACTGAAAAAAAAAAAACTTTGGAAATTTTTTTTTTTTCTTATTGTTACAATATTCTGACCGCATAACTTTTTTATAGTTATGTCTACAAAGCGGATGGAGTGTTTATGATTTTTTAATCACTTTTCGTTCAATTTTTTGGGGTGGTGAAGTGATAAAACAAAAAGGTTAATCAGATTTTTTTTTTCTTCACACCATTCATTGTTAGACAATTTACACTAGCACATCCAAAGTCACAGGTACACATCCATAAAGGTAACATACCAAAAGCAGACAAAATATGGCAGCACACTGTTATACATACAAACAATAGAACTAGGGATTAGAGATTATTCTGGATTACAGTGGTACTATACATAATATACATGAAAAATGGAAGCTAATCTAAATTTTTTTACGGTGGATGGGAAGGGGGTTAAACAATATGTCATTTTCTGATTATAAATTGAAATAGAGCCCAGAGCACCAAAGTGAGGGCTCAGGCACACGACTGTGTGGCTTTTTCAGTGTTTTACGGTCCGTTTTTTACGCATCCGTTGTTCCGTTTTTTGTTTCAGTTGTGTTTCCATTTCCTTTCCGCTTTTCCGTTCCGTTTTTCCGTATGCGACATACAGTATACAGTAATTACATAGAAAAAATTGGGCTGGGCATAACATTTTCAATAGATGGTTCAGCAAAAACGGAACGGATACGAAAGACATATAGATGCTTTTTCGTATGTGTTTTTTTTTTTTTGCGGACCCATTGACTTGAATGGAGCCAAGCACCTTGATTTACGGACAAGAATAGGACATGTTCTATCTTTTCACGGTATGGAAATACGGAAATACTGAAACGGAATGCACACGGAGACACTTTTTTTTTGCTGAAGCATTGAAATGAATGGTTCAGTATATGTACCGCATACTGAACTAAAAAAACGGCCAGTATACTGAACGCAAAATACTGTCGTGTGCATGAGCCTTTATATCTACAAATCCACTAGTGTTTGTTAGCCATGAAATTCATTAGCTCACTCACTTATATGGAATCCAACGGAAAGTAGGATGTCGTTTTTAAGATTACATTGGACACTTTGCCTCCCGGGCCCCTGTATAACGGCACAGATTGCACATGTGATATGTCTGCCCCTGGGTGTGAGTCTTTGTAGAGTTCAATTGAGATGTCCTTTGGCTCATAATATATAATGGAACTTCAATTTATATTATTCAACAGCAACCCCCTGCCCTGCACAGCTTAGGTATCATGCACACAACTGTAAGGCCATGATTTATCATACCTTAAGCCCCCTTTCACACGAGCGTGACGGATTAGGTCCGGATGCGTTCAGGGTGCGTTCAGGGAAACTCGCACCATTTCGCAAGCAAGTTCAGTCAGTTTTGTCTGCGATTGCATTTAGTTGTTCAGTTTTTTCCGCGCGGGTGCAATGCGTGATACACGCGAGTGATAAAAAACTGAAGGTTTACTAACAAAATCTTTTAGGCCCCTTTCACACGGGCGAGTATTCCGCACGAATGCGATGCGTGAGGTGAACGCATTGCACCCGCACTGAATACCGACCCATTCATTTCTATGGGGCTGTTCACATGAGCAGTGATTTTCAAGCATCACTTGTGCGTTGTGTGAAAATCGCAGCATGCTCTATATTGTGCGTTTTTCACGCAACACGGGCCCCATAGAAGTGAATGGGGCTGCGTGAAAATCGCAAGCATCCGCGAGCAAGTGCGGATGCAGTGCAATTTTCACGCATGGTTGCTAGGAGACGATCGGGATGGAGACCCGATCATAATTATTTTCCCTTATAACATCTGCTTCTGTCCCCTTTACTGACTAGGACCTGTGGTGAGCATTAATTATAGTTCAAGGACCTGTGATGACGTCACTCCGGTCATCACATGGTACGTCACATGATCTTTTACCATGGTGAATCACCATAGCTAACCACACTGGCGTCGCGTGTGAGGGCCGGACAAGATGCAGGTGCGTTGTGGGAAAATGCAAAATTTTTCTGCGCGAGTGCAAAGCGGTTTAACGTGTTTTGCACGCGTGTGAGAAAAATCGGCATGTTTGGTACCCAGACCCGAACCGGGACTTCTTCACAGAAGTTCGGGTTCGGGTAAGGTTTTGTGTATATTTTATTAATTTCCCTTATAACATGGTTATAAGGGAAAATAATAGCATTCTGAATACAGAATGCTAAGTAAATTTGGGATCGAGGGGTTAAAAAAATAAATAAAAAATTAAACTCACCTCATCCACTTGTTCGCGCAGCCCTGCTTGTCTTCTTTCTTCTTCTTTGAGGACCTGGGAGGAAAATAACCTTTGGTGACGTCAATGCACTCATCACATGGTCCGTCACATGGTCCATCACATGGTCCATCACCATGGTGATTGACCATGTGATGAGCGCAGTAACGTCACCAAGGGTCATTTTCCTCACAGTTCCTCAAAGAAGAAGAAAGAAGACAAGCCGGGGTGTACGAACCAGTGGATGAGGTGAGTTTAATTATTATTTTTTTTTTAACACCTCCATCCCTATTGTACTATGCATTCTGTATTAAGAATGCTATTATTTTCCATTATAACCATGTTATAAGGGAAAATAATAAAGATCGGGTCCCCATCCCGATCGTCTTCTAGCAACCATGCGTAAAAATCGCACTGCATCCGCACTTGCTCGCGGATGCTTGCGATTTTCACGCAGCCCCATTCACTTCTATGGGGCCCGTGTTGCGTGAAAAACGCACAATATAGAGCTTTCTGTGATTTTCACACAACGCACAAGTAATGCGTGAAAATCACCGCTCATGTGCACAGCCCCATTGGAGTGAATGGGTCTGGATTCAGTACGGGTGCAATGCGTTCACCTCATGCATTGCACCCACGCGGAATTCTCGCCCGTGTGAAAGGGGCCTTAGGTTTAAGGGCTCATGCACACTAATGTATTTTCTTTCCGCTTCTGTTCTGTTTTTTTTGCGGACTGTATGTGGAACCATTCACTTCAATGGGTCTGCAAAAACAACGGAAGGTACTCCGTGTGCATTCCGTTTCCGAAATTCCGTTCCGCAAAAAAGTAGTGCAAATCCTATTATTGTCTGCAAATCACGGTCCGAGGCCCCATTCAAGTGAATGGGTACGCAAAAATTACGGAACGCACACGGAACATATCTGAATTTCATCCGTATTTCACCTGTATTTTGTGAATCCATATTGTAGAAATGCTATGCCCAGCCCATATTGCTCATGTGTTTGGTGATTAATATGTTACTGTTTCCATTTCCTATCCGTAAAAAATGGATAGCATATGGAAACCATACAGATATGTTGTGGAATAACGGAATGGAAGAGTACTTAAATCAGAAAAAAAAAAAAAACTCAGATACGGAACAACGGATCTGTGAAAAATGGACTGCAAAACAACAACGGTCGTGTGCATGAGCCCTAAGGATAAGCCAAATTTATCAAGTAACATGAGACCTTTGATAAAAGTACTCCAACGCAGACTCAAGCAAAACTGACTTAAAATTTCCCCCTCATGATAAATCTCCTCGTAAGTGTTTTGCAGTCTGAAAACCACAGATCTGCAAAACTCAGATCCCAGCCGTGTGCATGCTGCCATTTTTTGACAGCCAAAAAATGTAGACAAATGCAGATACAAATACAGTTGTGTGTATGAGGCCTTAACACAATGTAGCAGCTCTGCTGGGAATATTCCTTTAAAGGGAACCTGTAATCAACTTTATGCTGACCGTACTGAGGGTAGTATGAAGTAGTGACAGAAATGCTGATTTCAGCGGTGTGTCACTCATGAGCTAAAAGTAAGTGGTTGCCAAGAACCAGCATCACAATCATTGTAGCCAGGCCTTCAGAAGAGTCATGGACACCTGAGAAGAGTCCTGGTTATTCATGAATTCCTGCTCTCCCTGCCCAACTGCTGATGACTGACAGGCTTCTACCTAGTTTTCTCCCTTTGTCTCTAGGAGAAAATTGCCAATCGTCAGCAGATGGGTGAGAGAGCAGGAGATTATGGATAACCATGACTCTTCTCAGGTAGATTTGACTCTTTTCAAGGCCTGGGCTGCAATGATTATGATGCTAGTTCTCAGCAACCACTTACTTTTAGCTCATGAGTGACACCGCTGAAATCAGAATTTCTGTCACTATTTTATACTGCCCTCAGTACGGTCAGCATAAAGTTGATGACAGGTTCCCTTCAAATAGACCCAAATTTAAAAATGAAATTGTCCGCTCTTACCCAACAGATTCTGTTATATGTGATCGTAATAAACATGGTATACCGTCTCTCTTTTTTTTGTACTGTCATATAAGCAAGCTTGTTAAAATGGAGTGTTATTATATACAGTACAAACTATACAGTATGGTTAAAATGTAACATTTTTTATCTGTTTTTGACAGGCTAATGATGTTGTTTACTACAACGCAAAGGAGGATCAGATGGAAGTAAGTAATTATTTCCACCTATTTGCCTCTATTTTGTCATCCTCAGCTTTCACTGATGTCTAAAAGAAATAATCCTTTAGCTGCTAGTTTTGATTTTGCTTGTGACATTAAGGTTTATTCACACTTGCATGTTTAATTTGGCTTTCGTGTGTATTTTTTTAAAAATTGTGTCAAGTTGGCAAAATCCACTGAAGTTGTTTATTAATGACTGACTTATAATTGAGATCAGTGGCCTTTTACTTGACAAGTTATATGAAAAATCTCAGCCACGCTTTTGAAGTTGTTCACTGTTAACTTCCCACTGGCATTCAAGCAAATTTTGTTTTAGAGGCTGTTTTAACGGAAATGAAATAAAAAAAAAATGTATTTCCTATTGTAATTTTTGTATTCATTGACTGAAGTTGCACTTCCACCAAGCTTTATAAGATTTACCCAAAGTGAATGGTTGGCTTGCCTGACTGAAAGATGCTTGAGAGAAACATCTTTGTGATGTCACATCACATTACCCACAGAGAAATATTTATGATGTCATTAACACCTTATGTCACAGAAGCATGGTTGTGATGTCACAATTCATCATTACCCGACAGAAACTCATTAACTGACAGAAACAGATGTTGCAACACAATTAGAGATGATTGAAGTTTACAAAAGTTTGATTCGGCTGCTTTGCAAATTTCACAAAGAAATTTGCTTTGTGAGAAATTGTTGATTGCGGCATCTGAGATGAAAAATGAGGGCTTTCAGGGGTTAATCATTTTTTTTAAAAAAATATTCACTTTATTGAGCGTGAAGAGGCCACCATGGTCATCTTGCTTGAAGATCCGGCATGGAATCTTGCGCGGTGCATGATGACCTCATCTCACTGGCCTGCCTGGTAACGAAATTCTGCGCGGGATCTTCAATCAAGATTGCCGCGGCAGTGTCTACGCACTTAAATGGATGGGATAAGTATGTACTGTTGCATCGGGTATCAAATTATCGATACCCAATTGATACTTTTGTACCCAGATCGATTCAATACCAGGATTTTCCTTTTATCGATACTAGGCTGCGCTAATGCAGAGAACACGCTCCATGTTCTCCTTAGCAGCACAGTAGAGAAGGAGTCTCTCCCTCCCTCCCCGCTGCTGCTGCCACCAATGTCAAGAGAGAGGGGAGAAGGAGGGGAGGAACTGTGGCCACTGCGCCACCAATGAAGATAACTAACTAATTCAAATACAGGGGGCGGGTGCTGGCGGCTGAATCACAGGTCCCTGTTATAGAGGTTGGGTGCCGGGTATGTGATTATGCCACCGGCACCCGCCCCCCTGTATTTGTATTAAAAGGTTAGTTATCTTCATTGGTGGCGCAGTGCGCCCATTTTTCTCCCAACCCCAGTACTAGAAACATTGGTGGTGCAGTCGCCCCCCAACCCCTGTCACGGCCTTTGGTTTGCGCTGTGACACTGTTGCCACACTTGCAGTTGCCCGCGGCAACTTGTTGCTGTGAGAGCATGCGGTGGCAGTGTCTCGGCCTTCTGGGTGATTGCCGTGACATGGTTGCCATGCATGCTGTTGCCGGTGGTAATGTTTTTGGTATGCTTGTGTGTGCACTTTCCCTTTAAGTTGTAGCCTCCCTCTGTCTGGTGCTGTAAGGGTTAACTCCCTGACTGGGTGTGGTCACTTCCTTATATCTTTTGTGGTTTCCTGGCTGGAGTCAGTGGTACTTCAGCTGTGGTTGGTGTCTCCTTCCCTTCCTGTCCCTATTTGTATGGAGTGGGTTATGTTCAGGGTGTTTGTATTTCTAGTTTGGTGTTTCATGTCTGGTGGTGTTTGGTGTCCAGCATGTTTACTAGACATTCCCCTGTCTCATATTATTGCAGCTATGGTTGTCCTGGGTTCCTGTGTGGTTTGTGGTGTGTGCTGTGTCCTTTAATGTTGGTGTGGACAGCAGCACTAGTGCACGGGTTCCAGTCAGTGTGTCTGTGGCAGGTAAGTGTGTTATTGGTTTTGCTTACCTGACATCCTTATAGCTGTATGTGTTCCCCTCTCCTTGCAGCCTGGCCTAAGATAGAGACTCCTGTTCCTCCATGACTGGGAGGAACAGGTCGTCTCTTCCCTACTCCTTGATGAGGGATTACCAGGGAGACTTAGGGTCTCTAGGTATCCTGATTATGAGTCGTCCTACCATCGGGGTCTTCTCATACGGTGAGGAGTCAGGGAGAGGATTAGGGATGTTGTAGGAGGTGACCTGCTCCCTTATTACTCCTTTTGGCCAGGCTTATTCCCTTTTACCCTTTGACACCACACGGTGGGGGGTTTCCCCCACTCCCCACCGTTACAACCCCCCAGTATTAAAGTCATTGGTGGCAGTGGCCACAGGGTCCCCTGCCCTCCTCTTCATTGGTGGTGCCGTGGTAGCTTCCTATCTGAGCCCCAGAAGTGTAATTGCGGGACTCCGCAAGTGTAATTGCGGGACTCCGCAAGGGATTCAGTAGCCAGGATGCTACTGAATCCCTGGCTGCCATGGTAAGCTCCCTGCTGCTGTGTGCACAAAGGCCAGCAGGGAGAGTGTGAAGTCATATTCACTCTAATAGAGCTCTATTAGGGTGAATAGGACAAGGGATTAAAAGATCCTAGGTTCTAACCCGTAAAGGGGCTAATAAAATTAAAAGTAAAAGAAAAGTTTAAAAAACAAACACCAAAATATTAAGTTTAAATCACCCCCTTTCCCAATTTTGCATATAAAATATATAAAAAATAAATAAACATTTTACATATTGCCACGTCCAAAAAGTCAAAACTATTAAAATATTAAAAAATATCTCCTATGCGGTGAACGCCATAACAGGAAAAAAATAAAAAATTGCCATTTTTTGTCACCTTGTCTCCCCAAAAAATAGGATAGGACTGTTCTATTATGGGTCAGATGTTCCATAAAATGTGGAATGCATGCATATTTTTTGGTGTTTTTATTTTTTTGGTATCAAATGGTATCGAGTATCACAATACTTTTTTATGGTATCGAAATAGAATAAAAATTTTGGTATCGTGACAATCTTATGATTATGATTTTTTTATGATTTTTTTTTATTTTTTACCACCATTTCAGTGAAAACTGATTCTATACTACTAAGCATGAGAAAATTCGGGGAGGCGAATCAAATTTTCGCTGAAATTCTGATCGAAGTTCACTTTGGATACTTTAACACTAAACTCAATATCTAACAGAAACATAGTTTGATGTCAGAGCAGCTTAGTGAATCCCACTTCTCAGTGTCCATGTCACAGCATCATACCTGACCAAAAGACACTTGTGTAGCTTGTCTGAAAAAAAACTACTCATTGGCTTCAGTGGTGCACAAGATCCTGTTCATCTAGAAGTTTACAGGTTGGGGTCTAGAAAATTGCTGAAGGGATCCAGGGAGATGGAATGGTGGCAGGAAGGTAAGTATGATTTTTTTCAAGAGGCTAGGATTGAAAGGTAAAAAAAAAAAAACATCCCAAAAAACTAGACAACCCCTCTAACTGAATTCCAGATTCACAGTTTAGGGGATGTGTCTGATGACTGACTGCTGGGATCCCCACCAGTCATGGAGTTCCTCCAAATGACTGGAGCTGCGGTTATGTATGTGTATTGCTTCTCCATTCCTCTCTGTGCGACTGCCGAGATACCTGAAGACAGGCCCATGAAGAATAGAGCAGCAGTGTGCATACACAATCACCACTCCATTCATGTGGGAAGAAGGGAGCTCTCTAGTTAACAGAAATATTTAAGATATTTAATTTAATTTTTAAATTACGTAGCACATAAGCGGTCATTTTCTAATCAGAAATATGCCTATATTATGCATATTTATGGTGCAGATTTCAACCCAAAGATGCTTTGCGCCGCAATCTGAGACTTTTACCCACTAACGCCAGGTCTAAAAAAGTGGGCGTGGCGTGGGAGGGGAAGGGGATCGACCGGCATTTACCATTTTCAACGCCTGGTCTAGGAAGCTGGCTTACATTTAGAAGCGGTGATGGATCCACTGAAGTGATGTAGAGGATGGCGCTTCTACATAACTCTGGCGGATCCACCATCAGCTATAGAGAATATTAAAAACCGGCGTCTAAAACACCAGTCTTAATAAATGACCCCCATAGTTTTATGTAGTATTCTCCAAAAGACTAAACAAAGCAACCAACTGTAATCCCTTCAGACTGAATTTGTTTTATATATGGATTTCACTGTTTTCAGAATCATTGTTATTCTGTTGTCATGCTTTACATTGTGCTTAGGTAAATCCCTGATGTTGAGTTGTTTGCCATAAATCTGTCTTAGATGAAAAACAATTTTATAATACACTATTAATGATAATAAGCTGCTGTTTCATAAACGATGAACCAAAATCTCTGTGACCTAATTTATCATATAAACTTCAAAAGACTTTCAGAATGTACTAATGAGCATCTGGAGGCTATAGGTGTTATAATAATCCATACATGTTTTATTTACATACTTTTAATATAAAATGTAATACCTAGAGCTAAAAATAAAGGTAAATACATATATGTATTCATCTCTAGCCATCCAGTAAATGTTAATCACATGCTATAGAGGCGAGATCCACAGTATTTTTGTCCAGATCGCTTGAATGGGAGCATTAAAGATACTTAACATAGGGTTAAAGGGAACCTGTCACCAGCAACGTCTCTAGCAAACTATTTGCATAGAGACATAGGAGGTCATTTATTAAGACTGGTGTTTTAGGTGCCAGTCTTAATAAGCCCTTTAGCTGGCGGTAGAACCGCCTGTCACGGAACCATGAACCAGACGTACAACAAGAGATACGTGAAAATAAGAAGGCTTTATTGAAAATAAAGCTGTAAAGCAAAAGTCCAAACGGATGGTGAAACCGAGCAGAGTCTTTGCGAAGCCAGAGGTCAGGAACCAGAAGGGTAGTCAGACGAAGCCAGGATCAGGAACCAGCAGGGTAGTCAGACGAAGCCAGGATCAGGAACCAGCAGGGTAGTCAGACGAAGCCAGGATCAGGAACCAGCAGGGTAGTCAGACGAAGCCAGGATCAGGAACCAGAAGCAGCAGCAGTCTTAGAAGCATGTGAACACAAGAGGACCAAGCAAGGAACTGAAGCCACAGACCTCCTATATATATGAGCTAGGCATCCAGCTCCTCCCAGGGGAAGGAGGAGCCGCAGGGTGGAAGGCTACAAGAAACCCAGGACCCAAGATGGCCGCCAGCACATGTCAAACGAAGGAGAGCAGCAAGCAGGTAAGACCATGACAGTACCTCCCCCTCAAGGGCCCCTCCTCCGCGGAGCACAAAACGGTTTCTGAGGGAAGCGTGCGTGGAAGGCTCGGAGCAAGGCAGGAGCATGGACATCTGCGGAGGGAACCCAGGAACGCTCCTCTGGACCATAACCACGCCAATGGACCAAAAACTGCAACCGACCGCGGACCAGGCGTGAGTCCAGGATATTGCTCACCTCATATTCCTCACGATTGCCCACTTGGACCGGACGAGGCCGAGGAACCGAGGAAGTGAAACGATTACACACCAGTGGCTTCAACAGGGAGACATGAAACACGTTGGAGATCCGCATGCCAGGAGGAAGCGCAAGGGCATAGGCTACCGGGTTTACCCTGCGAAGCACTCGGAAGGGACCAACAAAGCGAGGCGCCAGCTTGGGAGTGGGCACTCGAAGGTTGAGGTTGCGGGTGGACAACCATACACGGTCTCCGACCTGGTAGGAAGGAGCAGGCGCTCGTCTGCGATCAGCCTGGAATCTCTGGCGCTGCGCAGAGACCTCAAGGGACTTCTGGATCTGTACCCAAGAAGCACGTAGGACGGAAAGGTGATCCTCCACAGCCGGAATATCCTGGGGAGAGAATACCTCCGGTAACACGGCAGGTTGGAACCCATAATTGGCCATGAAGGGAGACGTCCCAGAGGAAGAGTTCACCGCCGTGTTCCTGGCAAACTCAGCCCAAGGCAGGAGGTCAACCCAATTGTCTTGGTGATCGGAGACATAGCAACGAAGGAATTGCTCCAAGGCCTGATTGGATCGTTCTGCGGCCCCATTGGACTGAGGGTGGTAGGCCGAGGAGAAGGAGAGATGAATCCCCAACTGGGAGCAAAAGGCGCGCCAGAACCTGGACACAAACTGACTCCCCCGATCCGACACAATCTCCTTAGGCAAACCGTGCAACCGGAAGACCTCCCTGGCAAAAATCGTGGCCAACTCTTGTGCAGAGGGTAACTTCTTGAGAGGAACACAGTGGCACATTTTGGAAAACCGATCCACAATCATGAGAATGACCGTATGGCCTCGGGATGCAGGGAGGTCCACAATGAAATCCATCCCCAGGTGTGACCATGGGCGCTCCCCGGTGGCTATGGGTTGCAGAAGGCCCAACGGAAGGTGCCGAGGGGACTTACTCTGGGCACAAACGGAGCATGCCGCTACATATGCGGCGATGTCGGAACGTAGGGAAGGCCACCAGAACAGACGTGAAACAGCCCAGGACAGCTGATTCTTTCCAGGATGCCCCGCGGTCTTGGAGTTATGGTAGGTTCGCAACAACCGAGTGCGCAACTCCTCAGGCACAAAACATCTGCCGTTGGGTCTCCCAGAGGGAGCACCAGATTGAGCCGCCAAAATCTGCTCACCCAGGGGAGAGGTCAGGCTGGTGCGAATGGCGGCCAGGATCTGATTCGGAGGTATGACCGAAGTCGGAATCGACTCCTCCCTGGACAGCTCGGAGTACTGCCGTGATAAGGCATCCGCCCTGATGTTCTTGGAACCGGGTAGGTAGGAGACCACGTAATTAAAACGTGACAAGAACAGAGCCCATCTGGCCTGACGTGGTGTCAATCTCTTGGCCTCAGAAAGGTAGGTCAGATTCTTGTGGTCCGTCAGGATGAGAACCGGAACCACCGAACCCTCGAGCAAGTGCCTCCATTCTTTAAGGGCCTGCACGATGGCCAATAACTCCCTGTCACCAATCTGATAGTTGCACTCCGCGGAAGACAGTTTCCGGGAGTAAAACCCACAAGGAAGCAGAGGACCCTCTGGTGTTCTACGCTGAGACAGAAGGGCGCCTACTCCCGTCTCAGACGCGTCCACCTCGAGGACAAAGGGCAACCCAGGGTTGGGATGCGACAGAATCGGAGCCGACACAAAGGCGGACTTTAGGGCCTCAAAAGCTCGGATGGCCTCGAGCGGCCAGGCCTGGGAATTACTGCCCTTCCTGGTCAGATCCGTGAGAGGCTTGGCCAGCATGGAAAAGTCCCTGATGAACTTCCGATAATAATTGGCGAAGCCCAAAAAGCGCTGCAGGGAACGAAGACCACTGGGCTGGGGCCACTGTAAGACAGCCGAAACCTTCTCAGGATCCATGGAGAACCCCTCAGCGGAAATGATGTAACCTAAGAAGGTTACCTGGGATCGGTGAAATTCGCATTTCTCAAGCTTACCGAACAGCTTGTTCTCTCGTAACCGTTGCAACACTCGTCTGACATCCAGAATGTGGGCCTCCATGGATTCAGAATATACCAAGATGTCATCCAAATAGACTACCACACACTGCTGCAACAGGTCACGGAAAACATCGTTGATGAATTCCTGAAAGACTGCGGGCGCATTGCACAACCCAAAGGGCATAACCAAGGATTCGTAATGACCGGTCCTGGTGTTAAACGCGGTCTTCCACTCATCGCCCGCCTTGATCCTTACCGGGTTATATGCCGCCCTCAGGTCGAGTTTGGTAAAGACCGTGGCCCCTTTAAGGCGATCGAACAGCTCGGAAATCAAGGGTATCGGGTAAGCGTTCTTGATCGTGATGCGATTGAGACCCCTGTAATCGATGCAAGGCCTCAACTCACCGCCCTTCTTTTTCACAAAGAAAAATCCAGCCCCTGCCGGGGACGAAGATTTGCGAATGTGTCCGCGTGAAAGCGCCTCCCTCACGTACTCCTCCATGGCCTCATTCTCCGCTACCGACAGTGGATAGACTTTGCCACGAGGAGGAACGGCACCAGATTGTAACTCTATGGCACAATCGTATGGGCGGTGCGGAGGTAGGGCAACCGCGCGCACCTTATCGAATACATCCCGGTACTCCTCGTATTCAGGAGGCAACAGAGAGTCCGAGGAAGTACACAGCAACTTGACAGACCCATGGATGCAACTAGCCCCACACTGCGGTGACCACGAGAGGATCTCGACCGATCTCCAATCGAAAGTCGGATTATGCTTCTGGAGCCAGGGGTACCCCAAGACCACCGAGTAGTGTGGAGACGAAATAACCTGGAGGCAGACCGACTCTCTGTGAACGGCACCAATGGCTATCCCCACTGGAAGGGTCTCATGAGTCACGTGTGGCGGCAGAAGGGGTCTGCCGTCTATCGCCTCAAGAGCCAGTGGGGAACCTCGAGCCTGCAGAGGAATGGAATTGGCGGCAGCGAACACACTATCAATGAACAAACCACCAGCACCAGAGTCCACCAACGCCTGGGTCGTCACCGAGCCCCCGACCCAGGAGAGGACAACAGTGATCAGTGGTTTGTCAACACGGGAAACCGGGGACGAGGAGACTCCACCCAAGATCTGCCCCCGACAGGATCTCAGGGTACGAGCGTTTCCCGGACGGTTCGGACATGCCAACCGAAAATGCCCACCGAGACCACAGTACATGCATCGGCCCTCGCGTCTCCGGAGTGCCCTCTCCCCCTCGGACAGGCGAGCAAACCCCAGCTGCATGGGTTCACCCCCAGACAAGTCATCCCCAGGAGGCGTGGGAGGAGAGGGAGGCACGGGTGGGACAGCAAACGTAGGCACCAATCTGTTAGAAGACCTCCGCAGGTTCTCCTTAAAGGAAGGTCTCTCCCTGAGTCTGGTGTCAATCAAAATCAGGAAAGAAATAAGAGACTCGAGCTCAACTGGTAGGTCCTTAGCTGCAACCTCATCCTTCAAGGCATCCGAGAGACCATGAGAGAAAGCAGCGACCAGAGCCTCATTATTCCAGCCCACCTCTGCTGCCAGGGTACGAAACTCAATGGCGTATTCAGCTACGGATCGTGAACCCTGTCTGATGGACATAAGGAGCTTCGCAGCAGAGGCAGCACGAGCCGGCACATCGAATACCTTCCGAAGAGAAGCAACAAAACCGGAAAACTCGGCAACCACCGGATTGTTGTTCTCCCATAAAGGGCTGGCCCAGGCCAAGGCCTTGTCCGAGAGCAGCGAGATCAAGAAGCCCACCTTTGATCTCTCAGTAGGAAAGGCATGTGGCAGCAACTCGAAATAAATGCCCACCTGGTTAAGGAAACCTCGGCACTGAGTTGGCTCTCCCCCAAAGCGCTGTGGAAGAGGGGCAGAACCGGTCATACCCCGAAACACCGCAGGCGCAACAACAGGTGTCGGGGTAGACTCTGGCGCAACAACCGGAGCGGCAGTAGGAGCGAGCCCAGGAGCGACAACCGACCCATCGGCAACGGGAGCGAAATGAGCCGTGCGTTCAAGCAGGGTTTGCAACGTCACAGCGAACCGACCCAACAGGTGATCCTGCTGATCAAGTCTGGCAACCAGCGTGGGTAGCGAGGATGGCCCTGTACCGTCAGAATTCATGGCTTGGTCCTAATGTCACGGAACCATGAACCAGACGTACAACAAGAGATACGTGAAAATAAGAAGGCTTTATTGAAAATAAAGCTGTAAAGCAAAAGTCCAAACGGATGGTGAAACCGAGCAGAGTCTTTGCGAAGCCAGAGGTCAGGAACCAGAAGGGTAGTCAGACGAAGCCAGGATCAGGAACCAGCAGGGTAGTCAGACGAAGCCAGGATCAGGAACCAGCAGGGTAGTCAGACGAAGCCAGGATCAGGAACCAGCAGGGTAGTCAGACGAAGCCAGGATCAGGAACCAGAAGCAGCAGCAGTCTTAGAAGCATGTGAACACAAGAGGACCAAGCAAGGAACTGAAGCCACAGACCTCCTATATATATGAGCTAGGCATCCAGCTCCTCCCAGGGGAAGGAGGAGCCGCAGGGTGGAAGGCTACAAGAAACCCAGGACCCAAGATGGCCGCCAGCACATGTCAAACGAAGGAGAGCAGCAAGCAGGTAAGACCATGACACCGCCGAAGTTATGTAGAGGCGCTGGCCTCTACATAACTTTGGCACATCCAGTAGTGGTCTAAATGTATATCAGCTTCCTTGCTTGCTTAAATTTAGACCATTTTCTACACCCAAAACAGGCGTAGAAAATGATGAATGAGATGGGCCTGCCAGCCCGTTCCCTTCCCTGCCCACGTTTTTCAGGCTTGGTGTGAGTGGGGAAAAGTCGTAGATTGTGGCGCAAATAACCTTTACGCCACAATCTGCGGTAGAAATACGCCGAATATAGTAAATTTCCCCCATAATTGTGGTTCACCTGATTTAAACATTGTGCTTTTGTTGATCCATGGCTACATTCCAGAGTTATGATACTTTTTCTTAATATGCAAATTAGTCTTTTGGTGCAATGAGGGCATCATAATTGCTCTTGTTGCGCCCAATCTTCAAAAGTATTATAACTAAGGAACAGAAACTCAAATCAACTAAAGAAAAACAGTGGTTTAATCAAGTGAACAACAGATATGTGTCTACGCAAACAGTTTCCCTTTAAGACAATACTTTTGGTGATCCAGGTAGCCATAAAGGCTAATGGTGAATCTTACTTATAGTCTTAGATATCAAAATGGTAACTGTTGAGTATTCTTAATGATCTGAGATGACTTATGAGATTTTGGAAAGTTTATTATAGCATCTCTATGAAACAATATATAGAAGTATTAAGAGTTTATTTTATTCAATTAACAAAATGCAAAGTAAAACCCCCACCATACAATGTAAGAAGGATAATGGTAGCAACTAGGCCAGGATGCCGGGATCAGGTCACCTCCTATTGCATCCCTAATACTCTCCCTAACTCCTAACTGTATGAGAGGACTCTGATGGTGGGACGGCTCATACCCTGGATACCTAATATCCTGAGTCGCCCTGGAAATCCCTCCCTTAGGAGCAGGGGAGAGTCAACCTGTTCATCCACAAAACGGAGGAACAGGAGTCTCTAAAGGCCTAGAAGCAGGGAAAGGGAAACACATACAGCTTAAGGAGATGGCAGGTAAGCGAAACCAATAACACACCTACCTGCCACAGACACATTAATTGGAACCCGTGCACAAGTGCTGGTGTCCACACCAACATTAAAGGACACAGCACACGCAACAAACCACCCAGGAACCCAGGACACCATAGCTGCAATAACATGAGACAGGGGAATGTCTAGTAAACATGACACCAAACACCACCAGACATGTAACACCAAACTAGACATACAAACACCCTGAACATAACCAACTCCATACAAATAGGGACAGGAAGGGAAGGAGACACCGGGATGATATAGAACATCTATGACCACAAGGGTGGCTTTCACTGGACAGATGGTAAAGGCAGGAGCAGTGAACCACCAGCACACACCAAGCCTGGATGAACACTGAGCTACAGGCTTCCAGCAGAGACTAAATAGCCCAAGCTGCCACACCCACAAACACATAAACCCAGTGCTCACAAAACACTAGGAAGGGAGTTAACCCTTCCAACACCAGACAGAGGAAGGAAGCCACTTAAAGGGGAAGTGCACACACAAGAAAACTAAGCCACACGTTACCACCGGCAACAGCATGCGTGGCAACCATGTCACGGCAATCACCCAGAAGGCCGAGACACTGCCACTCACAGCAACATGCTGCCGCGGGCAACCGCAAGTGTGGCAACAGTGTCAGCGCAAACCAAAGGCAGTGACACCCATGTTCTCTTGAAATTCAGCTCACAGATCACATTGTCCTTAAGAATTTGCTGGTATTATTTTCAAAGTCATTGTTCTGTAAATTAATTGGCAAGCTGTCCTGTCCCGGATGCAACAAAACAGGCCCAAACCATGACATTACTTCTAGAATGCAGTGTTTTCCTTTCTCCAAACATTATTCTTTTCTTTTAAATGAAACAAGGTTTTGTTTTGGTCTCATCTGTCCACAAAACATTGTTCCAATAGCCTTCTGGCTTGTCCAAGTGATTTTTAGCAAACTGCACACTATTACATGCCTTGCTCGTGTAGTGATCTTTGATGGTTGGCCACTGCTGGGGAGGATAATAATGGTCTTGAATTTCCTTCATTTGTACACTATCTGACTGTGAATTAGTGGAGTCCAAATTCTTTAAGATGGGTTTGCAACCTTTTCCAGCCTGATGTGCATCAGCAACGCTTCCTCTGAATTTCAATCAATTCAATCAATTTGAAAATCTGATGTAGTTTTAGGTCAAATTCATTGAGAAACATAGAAAATTCTGCATGGTTCACAAACTCATGAACTGGCTACTGGCAACATTTTGTCGTTTTTGTAGTGTAGTAATGGGTATTGTTAACATCAATAGTTTCCTATGGTGGTCATTGGATTAATAAAAAACACCTCTTGTGGGGTGACTGGTGACTGTTCAATACCTTCAAGAGGGCCCTTCCTGATTGTTCAGTATGTGGAATGAGTTGCCAGTGTGGTAGGGGCTGACTGTCTTATATAGTTTACACCCAACTGCTTCGACTGGAATTGGAGATAAATTTGATCCTGGGCATTAAATTCCTCCAATCTCCTGATCAATAAAGATCCCAGACCTTACCCCAGGTCTGCAATGTTACAGCTCCTGTTATACTCTGCCTTTTGCTGGGTGTAACAGAATTCCTATGCATCCTATGTGACAGTATTCATATTTAAAGCAGTTCTCCTTTAAATTTCTTACTATGGAATATATTTCCTTTTTCTCATAACCCCTTCTAGCAGAAGCTAGTTTAGACCAAATGCTGGAGCCCTATTTTTCAAATCTCACATGTGTCACTTTATGTGTCACGTGGTGAGTGCGGTGATGTCATCGCAGGTCCTGAAGAAAGAAGACCTGCGCAATCAAGGCTGCACGTTCAAGTGGATAAGGTGAGTTTTTTTTTATTATTTCTAACCCCTCCATGGTCATTTTATTTAGCATTCTTTCTTAAGAATGCTATTATTTTCCGTTATAACCATGTTATAACGGAAAATAATAAAGTGAAGTTAGGGTCCGGGTTCGGGGTCAAGTTCGGGTCCCGAACCCAAACTTTGACCTGAAGTTCGGCCGAACCCGGCGAACCAGAACTTCCCAAGGGTTCGCTCATCCATAATCTTTGTGTGCATATTGGCTTATAGTTCAGTGTGGCTTTCTTTAGCATTTGGGTATGTTGTTGTCCAGGCCACCATGACTGTAATCATAATTGCTCTCTTTATGAGTGATTCTTTACTAGAGGAAAAAAGCTGCTGGGCAGTCTTTCCTGTCAGCTCATCAGCAAACATGGGCTTTTTTCCAGCAGCCTGTGTCTACTCTGGCTAACACAAAACACAGACTGCTTTAAACAACAGGGTGCATGTGCAGGCATACAGTAAGGACATACCACTTATGGGGATTTATAAAATTACTCTTGTAATACTGATAATACTAGTAAACCATGGATTTTCTGTGTAAATTTAATCTGAGAGACTTATTTATAGAAAACAAAGATTTATAATTGGCATTCATTATATAAGCATAATTTTACAAGCGCATAAAGAACTGAGCATGCACTGATCATACTCTCACTGGCACATGCACAGGATTTCAGGGCAAGGTATCTAAACAGTGAGGATACCTAACCCTGTCAATTAATGAGAGAGGGGGGAGCGGGGGAAGAATGAGGTAAAGCTGTGCTCCAAGGGCATAGGCCAGCACCTAGCTACTCCCAGCATCTCATTAACATAAAAATTAAAGTACAAATATCTCTAAAAGGACTCCTCTGTGTGCAACAACAGGCAACAGGTGTTGTTGCACTCAACATGATCAAGCCTACCAGTATGTTGTGTCTACTAGAGTTGGTTATACTTACAGATGTTCATTAACCCTAAAACCCTCCGATGCATAATGTCATACATGTATGGAATTAGTGTGCAAGAGATATATAGAACAATCTGATCACGGTCAACCCCTCAGATGTTGGTATCAATAGCGACCACTATATCTGTGCGGTTAGACAGAAGGAGGTGGCTCCATTTGGCCCCCATGGCAAAATTGCATGGCTCAGATCAGTTGCATTGACAGCCCGGGGCCTTGTGAAGGCTGCCTAAAAAGCTGTGCCTGTCAGAATCCTATAGACTGCAAGTGTATTCCGTTGCAGTTTATGGGAAAAGCAATCACATGTTCAAGTCACCTAAGGGGACTAAAAAGTACAATATGAAAAGTAAATAAATGTTTAAGAAATAAACATTCAAATCAACCCCTTTCCTAATTTTACATATGAAAAGAAACAATAAAAAATAAATATAACAGGCATGGCTGCTTCTGAAAATGTCAGGAAGCATGTTTTCCTGCTCGGTGAATAACGTAATGGAAAATCTAAATAAAAAAGGGTGCACATTTCACCATTTTTAGTCACCTTGTACCCCCACAAAATGTAATAAAGAGTAATAAAAAATGATGTACCTCAAAATGGTACCAATAAAAACTACAGTTTGACTCATGTAAAACGGTACAATATTAATAATTAATAATCACCACCTGTAGCTTAGGTTCAATAGGGGTAAAACACACAACTACACTATATATATATTTATATATAGTGATGGACGAACATCTGCCGGGACGGTTCGCAAACGCGATCAAATGTTCGCGAACTGCACGTTTGCAGCGGGTCCCATTCATTTTAATGGCAGGCGAACCTGAAAAACCTTTAGCTCATATTTGCAGCCAAGAAATAATTACTAGAAGTGCACAAATAGTCCCACAACATGGACAGTGACATACCAGATGTATTATTCGAATTTGCAATCTCCATTCATTATTTTTTTCAATGCTAAATATCGGCAATATAATTTTCGCGTACGCACATGCGCAAATGCACTATACAGTACCCAAATGCACTATAAAGAAAGTATATTGGTATAAAACCCCGCTTCAATCAGTTTTTTTGTGGGACGACTGGTATATCACACCAGTAGAAATTATTTGTTCCAATAACGCTTGTCCCTCTATATACCTGCAGTATCGCAGCAGAACCGTACACAACTGCCGCACAATACAAATGCACTATAATATACTTTCGAACATAGAAAGTATATTATAACATTGTACAAGGAAGGCAATCCATTAGAATATACATAAAGATAAAACGTAACCTTTAATAATGTTACTATGAGGGTCCATTCACACGTCCGTAAGTGTTTTGCAGATCCGCTAAACACGGACACCGGCCATGTGCATTCCGCAATTTGTGGACCGCACATCGCCGGCACTATAATAGAAAATGCCTTATCTTGTCTGCAATTGCGGACAAGAATAGGACATGTTCTATTTTTTTGCGGAAACGGAAGCACAGATGCGGAAGTGCGGATCCGCAAATGCGGATGTGGATCCGCAAATGCGGATGTGGACAGCACATTTCGGCCCCATTGAAAATGAATGGGTCTGCACCCATTCCGCAAAATTGCAGAACGGAAGCGGACCCATTTTGCGGACGTGTGAATGGAAAAGATATCCCTCAAAATGAAAATAAATTAAAATATTAAAGTTAAGCAAAAAGCATAGATGTGGTAGGCAATAACAAGTGCTCGGCGGCACTAAATCAGGTGCTCGGTGGCACCAAATCAGAAACCATATGTCCTACCACAATCCGGGGGGTTCCAGTGCACATCCATGAATCCCGGAGGGAAAGCAAAAAACATCTATCCCTGGGCTAGATGATGATGTGGTATTGAAGGACAGGGTGGCAAAGAACTATCCCTGATATTGCCCTACAGGGGGGTGCTATTCTGACCCTGATAGCCTAACCACAGACCACGCGCCCTGATAAGAGCGACCCCGTCCGGAACCTTACCCTATATAAAAATGGCCCTAGTAAGCCCCTAGCCCCTAGACCCCTGACTTCCAGGTAATCACTATATAGATCTATGTGTTTTTGACTCATTATAAAAGTATATTATAAGTATATTGCACCCCTCTGTGTATCACACATATCGATAGCACACCTATACTAGTGCTTAAAATGACTTTTGTGGCCCTATTAGCTAGCGTTTGGTGTCCCTAACAGCCTGTCCCTGCTCCACACAGCAACCTCTCCCTACACAGGCAAAACACTGAATATAAAATGGCGGCCAGATCAGGTTTATTTATAAGGTAGGGGGTATGTCCATTTGCTGAAATGTCTCAATTGACTGTCTTGTACCACCTGAGGGATGTGTCATGGGTCAAAGTTCTTCATAATGTAAAAGAATATGGCGGACGCAAATTTCTCCATATGTTTGCATGTTCGGCGAATCGCAAACACGCAAAGTTCGCCGCGAAACGACCGCCGGGCGAACCGCAAGGCCATCTCTCTCTATCTATATATACAGTGGGATGCGAAAGTTTGGGCAACCTTGTTAATCGTCATGATTTTCCTGTATAAATCGTTGGTTGTTACGATAAAAAATGTCAGTTAAATATATCATATAGGAGACACACACAGTGATATTTGAGAAGTGAAATGAAGTTTATTGGATTTACAGAAAGTGTGCTATAATTGTTTAAACAAAATTAGGCAGGTGCATAAATTTGGGCACCACAAAAAAGAAATGAAATCAATATTTAGTAGATCCTCCTTTTGCAGAAATTACAGCCTCTAAACGCTTCCTGTAGGTTCCAATGAGAGTCTGGATTCTGGTTGAAGGTATTTTGGACCTTTCCTCTTTTCAAAACATCTTTAGTTCATTCAGGTTTGATGGCTTCCGAGCATGGACAGCTCTCTTTAAGTCACACCACAGATTTTCAATTATATTCAGGTCTGGGGACTGAGATGGCCATTCCAGAACGTTGTACTTGTTCCTCTGCATAAATGCCTTAGTGGATTTTGAGCAGTGTTTAGGGTCGTTGTCTTGTTGAAAGATCCAGCCCCGGCGCAGCTTCAGCTTTGTCACTGATTCCTGGATATTGGTCTCCAGAATCTGCTGATACTGAGTGGAATCCATGCGTCCCTCAACTTTGACAAGATTCCCAGTCCCTGCACTGGCCACACAGCCCCACAGCATGATAAAACCACCACCATATTTTACTGTAGGTAGCAGGTGTTTTTCTTGGAATGCTGTGTTCTTTTTCCTCCATGCATAACGCCCCTTGCTATGGCCAAATAACTCAATTTTAGTTTCATCAGTCCACAGCACCTTATTCCAAAATGAAGCTGGCTTGTCCAAATGTGCTTTAGCCCACCTCAAGCGGCACTTTTTGTGCTGTGGACGGAGAAAAGGCTCCCTCTGCATCACTCTCGCATACAGCATCTCCTTGTGTAAAGTGCGCCGAATGGTTGAACGATGCACAGTGACTCTATCTGCAGCAAGATGATGTTGTAGGTCTTTGGTGCTGGTCTGTGGGTTAACTCTGACTGTTCTCACCATTCGTCGCTTTTGTCTATCTGAGAATTTCCTTGGTCTGCCACTTCGAGCCTTAACTTGAACTGAGCCTGTGGTCTTCCATTTCCTCAATATGTTCTAAACTGTGGAAACAGACAGCTGAAATCTCCGAGACAGCTTTCTGTATCCTTCCCCTAAACCATGATGGTGAACAATCTTTGTCTTCAGGTCATTTGAGAGTTGTTTTGAGACCCCCATGTTGCTACTCTTCAGAGAAAATTAAAAGAGGAGGGAAACTTAAAATAGACCCCCTTAAATACTCTTTCTCATAATTGGATTCACCTGTGTATGTAGGTCAGGGGTCACTGAGCTTACCAAGCCAATTTGAGTTCCAATAATTAGTTCTAAAGGTTTTGGAATCAATAAAATGACAACAGTGCCCAAATTTATGCACCTGCCTAATTTTGTTTAAACAATTATAGCACACTTTCTGTAAATCCAATAAACTTCATTTCACTTCTCAAATATCACTGTCTGTGTCTCCTATATGATATATTTAACTGACATTTTTTATCGTAACAACCAACGATTTATACAGGAAAATCATGACGATTAACAAGGTTGCCCAAACTTTCGCATCCCACTGTATATGTATAGTAAGGTATCACTCTCTCACAGGGGGTCGACAATGACAGTCTTCTCAACATACAAGGTGTTTTCAAGCTCAGATAGTGCTTTATTTGTCACACAGCACATCACGCTTCTAAGTTTGACATCACTCGGCACAATGAAGTCGAAGCTTCACATCATGTGTTACATCAACACAAAACAAAAAATCCTTGCTTGGCTAAGCACTTACTATACAGAGGTTTTCTCTCACCTCTAGATCATAGAAACATAGAAACATAGAATGTGTCGGCAGATAAGAACTATTTGTCCCATCTAGTCTGCCCAATATACTGAATACTATGAATAGCCCATGGTCCTATCTTATATGAAGGATAGCCTTATGCCTATCCCATGCATGCTTAAACTCCTTCACTGTATTTGCAGCTACCACTTCTGCAGGAAGGCTATTCCATGCATCCACTACTCTCTCAGTAAAGTAATACTTCCTGATATTACCTTTAAACCTTTGCCCCTCTAATTTAAAACTATGTCCTCTTGTAGCAGTTTTTCTTCTTTTAAATATTCTCTCCTCTTTTACCTTGTTGATTCCCTTTATGTATTTCAAAGTTTCTATCATATCCCCTCTGTCTCGTCTTTCTTCCAAGCTATACATGTTAAGGTCCTTTAATCTTTCCTGGTAAGTTTTATCCTGCAACCCATGTACCAGTTTAGTAGCTCTTCTCTGAACTCTCTCTAAAGTATCAATATCCTTCTGGAGATATTGTCTCCAGTACTGAGCACAATACTCCAAATAAGGTCTCACTAGTGCTCTGTAGAGCGGCATGTGCACCTCCCTCTTTCTACTGGTAATGCCTCTCCCTATACACCCAAACATTCTGCTAGCATTTCCTGCTGCTCTATGACATTGTCTGCCTAACTTTAAGTCTTCTGAAATAATGACCCCTAAATCCCTTTCCTCAGATACTGAGGTTGGGAGTGTATCACTGATTTTATATTCTGCTCTTGGGTTTTTACGCCCCAGGTGCATTATCTTGCACTTATCAACATTAAATTTTAGTTGCCAGATTTTTGACCATTCATCTAGTTTTCCTAAATCCTTTTCCATTTGGTGTATCCCTCCAGGAACATCAACCCTGTTACAAATCTTTGTGTCATCAGCAAAAAGACACACCTTACCATCGAGGCCTTCTGCAATTTCGCTGATAAAGATATTAAACAATATGGGTCCCAGAACAGATCCCTGAGGTACCCCTCTGGTAACAAGACCATGTTCACACTGCCATATTCGGCTTCACTCAGCCACGCAGTCAGATACTGTAGCTTCCTAGCTGTAACCAATGCAATCCATTGGGGACTCAGTCCACCAGTTCTCCTGACGATGACCACGCAATACCTTAGGGGGATATGGTCCAACAGTCCTCCCTACTCTGACTGTGCAACACTTATTTTCTTAAGGTGTCGCTGGGCCCCCCAAAACTCACATTTCATCAGCCTTGTGGCCCTCCAGCCCTCCTGGCTTTGACCACACAGAGTCTCTGCAGGCTTCCTTTTCAAATTCCCCCTTCCACACACTCTGAGGATTGCTTTATTTCAGAGTGATTCTCACACCTGGCCTCACCTCAGGCCAGGTAAACACCTGTAGTGGACTAGGGGTGAGTACTGAGATAGAAAACCCCACCACACATCTCCCCCTTACTTCACCTCAATATATATACACACTACTTAGAAAAAGTTAGGGATATTTGGCTTCCGGGTAAAATTTATGGAAAATACAAAAAGTTCACGCTACAGTGATATTATATCATGAAAGTAGGGCATTTAAGTAGAAGTATGCTATGGTGATTTCCTCATTTCAAACAATTTCTTGAAAAAAAATCCAACAACAGTGGTGGGTGTACCCCCACAAAAAAGTCAATGTCTCAATAACTTGTCATGTGGCCTTGAGCATCAATTACAACTTGACAACAATGTATCATGCTGTTCACAAGTTGACTTATTGACTGCTGAGGCATGGCATCCCACTCTTCTTGAAGGGCATCCCTCAGGTCATTGAGGTTCTGGCTTACAGAGTTACGAGCCTCTATGCAGCGACTCATCTGATCCCCTATGTTTTCAATGGGATTCAGGTCTGGAGAAAGTGCAGGCCACTCCATTTGAGGTACCCCAATATCTAGAAGCCGTTCCATAATGATGCAACCTTGATCATCTGACGCGTTGTTGTCCATGAAGATGAAATTAGGCTTGTGTTGTTCATGCAGTGGCAAAATGACTGGAGAAATTATGTTATTCAAGTAGTATGGGCTTGTCACTGTACCATTCACAAAGTGTAGGATAGTTCTTTATTGACTAGACACACCTGCCCACATTGTAACACCACCACCACTAAAGGCTCATTTTGTAACAACAGTGGCTGATGCATAACACTCACCTTGATGTCTCCAATATTCTTGGCGACCATTTTTTCTACTCAGCGTGAATTTACTTCCATCAGTGAACAGCACTGAGGCCCACTGGTCCCTTGTCCAGCGTAGATGCTCCCTGGCCCATGCAAGATGATTGTAATATAGCAGGCTAGTTTTTTAAAATCTGTAACAAAACAGATGGGCGCACCATAGGGTAATTCTGTGAGTGTATAGTAATATACGGAGAAAGATGGTAAGGCTCACCTTGTGTGGTTGTGCAAATGTAGGCACAACACTATTGCAGGTATTTTCAAACAAGCCTGGACGTCTGGATATGGCGGTCTGCAGCCACGGGACCACAAGAAATCTTCAAAAGGAGAAGCCTGGAGCCCCCAAGAAGATGATGATGCAAAAGAACAAACCACGTCCCACGGCGCGAATTACCGTCAGCCAGTCACCAGGATCAAGAAGGAATCTTTTATTGCAGCGATAAAAGTATCGCTGCAATAAAAGATTCCTTCTTGATCCTGGTGACTGGCTGACGGTAATTCGCGCCGTGGGACGTGGTTTGTTCTTTTGCATGCAAGATGATGACGCCTGTGCCTGGTGGTGTGTTCAGGTTATCTAGCACGCAGACCATGCTGATGTAAATAGTATTGAAAGGTCTGACGTGACACTTGGGTGCCTCTCACCTCCCTTAAATGTGCCTGGAGTTGTGTGGCATTCATCATCCAGTTCAACAGGGCATGAAGCGGTCATCAGTGTGGGATGTGGCCAAAGGACATCCACTTCTATGCCTTTCTGAGACTCTTCCAGTCTCTTTGTATCTTTGCTGCAACCCTCTAATGACACATTGTGACACTCTAAGCTCAGTGTCCACTTCCATCTGAGAACATCCTTCTTGGAGCCTGTTGATCAATTGTTAGGTGTTGTCTTGGTCCCATGATGTAAAAATGTGAACAGCATGATGAGGAGGACTGTTTTGTTTAAGTACCAATTCTTATTGGGCGATTCATGGATCAAACACATGTTGTGAATTTTGCCGTTAAGCTCCTTGTTAGAGAACAGCAAGTAGGGCAAAAAGTACTGAAACATTAAACAGTTGGACATTTGGAAAGTTTAGAGAAGGTCACATTAAGTTCAGCTGTAAAGGTTAGAGTGCATTTTAGGTTCAGGCTGGCAGGCGGGGGCGTGTCTGGAAGGGCGGGGCTTCTCCCTGTAAATCTCGGCGTTCTGGGAGCCGCTTCGCAGCCATTACATCGCCGATTCGTTTGCTCACCAGCACGCTGCGGCCTCAATCTAGGGGTGCTCAGCTTAGGCAGGACAATAAATTACAAGTGACAACACCGTACCTCACACTAGAGGAACCTGGTGTTAGGCAGGTCACTCTATTGCTCTTAGTCTCTGTTAAACACCCACGGCAGGGACTCTGGGCCAAATCACTGATGGTGAACGCTCACAGCCTCGGTTAAATATACAACCTGGTGGCTTTGGGCGGCACTACTTGCGGTGTATTTGTTCACGGTCTCTGTCTAACACCTATGTCAGAGACTCTGGGCTATATTATTGATAGTGGATGCTCATGGCCTCGGTTAAATATACAACTTAGAGGCTTTGGGCTTTACTATTTATGGTGCATATTGGCTCCTGATGAAATGCATGTATAATGCATGGAAACGCGTAGAGCTTGACCACCAAGGATATTGTTGGGGCAATCATTGCCCCAGTTATACCAATTGGAGCTGATTGTGTTGCCCCACCACACTTGGTACCTGTGGTACCGTAGCCCCCTTAATGTTGGTGGGTCTTAGTTTGTGGGATCCATCCTTTGTCACGTGGTGGTCAATTGCCATCTATGTGACTTTTTCAGGCGGGGTCGCACAAATCAGTGTAGATTTATTCTGCTGCTTTTTTGCAGTGCAAGGCAGATACCCCTATATTCTAACAAAATAAGTTAATAAAGACATTTGCTATTTTGTTTTAGCGTCCTACCCCTACATTTATTTGTTCAATTGTGTATTAGGACGCATACCCATATCACTTATTTCAGTTTCTGCATTTTAGGTTCATCCTGAAATTTCACCCACAAGCCAAATATCCTTTACTTTTTGTGAGTAGTATATATATATATATATATATATATATTCATTCTATCTATATAAATATACTGTATATAAAGAAAATTTGGTTGCAAATGTGTTTGAACACTTCCCTTTTTACCCCACAAAAAAGAAGTCCTCATATACAGTGGATATAAAAAGTCTACACACCCCTGTTAAAATTTCAGGTTTCTGTGATGTAAAATAATGAGACAAAGATAAATCATTTCAGAACTTTTTCTACCTTTAATGTGACCTATACTGTACAACCCAATTGAAAAACAAACTGAAATCTTTTAGGTAGAGGGAAGAAAAAAATATAAAAATATAATTATATGGCTGCATAAGTGTGCACACCCTTAAACTAATACTTTATTGAAGCACCTTTTGATTTTATTACAGCACTCAGTCTTTTTAGGTATGAGTCTATCAGCATGGCACATTTTGACTTGGCAAGAGTTGCCCACTCTTCTTTGCAAAAACACTCCAAATCTGTCAGATTGCGACAGCATCTCCTGTGCACAGCCCTCTTCAGATCACCCCACAGATTTTCAATTGGATTCAGGTCTGGGCTCTGGCTGGGCCATTCCAAAACCTAATCTTCTTCTGGTGAAGCCATTCCTTTGTTGATTTGGATGTATGCTTTGGGTCGTTGTCATGCTGAAATATGAAGTTCCTCTTCATGTTCAGCTTTCTAGCAGAAGCCTGAAGATTTTGTGCCAATATTGACTTGTATTTGGAACTGTTCATAATTCCCTCTAGCTTAACTAAGGCCCCAGTTCCAACTGAAGAAAAACAGCCCCAAAGCATGATGCTGCCACCACCATGCTTCACTGTGGGTATGGTGTTCTTTTGGTGATGTGCAGTGTTGTTTTTGGGCCAAACATATCTTTTGGAATTATGGCCAAAAAGTTAAACCTTGGTTTCATCAGACCATAACACCTTTTCCCACATGGTTTTGGGAGACTTCAGATGTGTTTTTGCAAAATGTAGCCTGTTTTTCTTCATAAGAAAAGGCTTTCGTCTTGCCACTCTACCCCACAGCCCAGACATATAAAGAATATGGGAAATTGTTGACACATTTGCTACACAGCCAGTGCTTGCCAGATATTCCTGCAGCTCCTTTAATGTTGCTGTAGGCCTCTTGGTAGCCTCCCAAACCAGTTTTTCTTCTCGTCTTTTTCATAAATTTTGGAGGAACATCCAGTTCTTGGTAATGTCACTGTTGTGCCATATTTTCTCCACTTGACCTTGGAAATTCTTTTGTACCCTTCTCCTGACTGATATCTTTTAATAATGAGATCCCTCTGATGCTTTGGAAGCTCTCTGTGGACCATGGCTTTTGCTGTGGGATGAGACTAAGAAAATTTCAGGAAAGACCAACTAGAGCAGCTGAATTTTATTTGGGGTTAATCAGAGGCACTTTAAATGATGGCAGGTGTATGCTGACTCCTATTTAACATGATTTTGAATGTGATTGCTTAATTCTGAACACAGCTACTTCCCCAGTTTTAAGAGGGTGAGCACACTTATGCAACCACATTATTTTAGTTTATTTTTTTTCTTCCCTCCACCTAAAAGATTACAGTTTGTTTTTCAATTGAGTCGTACAGTTTATAGGTCACAATAAAGGTGGAAAAAGTTCTGAAATGATTTATCTTTGTCTCATTTTTTTACAGCACAGAAACCTGACATTTTAACAGGGGTGTGAAGACTTTTTATATACACTGTAGCTGTGTAGACGGAAATATAAAAAAAAAAATATGGGTGTCAGAATATGGCGATAAGAACATTTTAATTTTTTTTCAAAGTATTTAATTTTTTAAAAGCTGTAAAAAAAAAAATACAAACTTAATATCACCATCGTACTGACCTGATGGCATTTTTTCGTGCAATTGCTGAGTTTTTTTTTTCAGTTTCACCCCATAAACTTTGTTTTTCCCATTTTCCAGTATAGATTATTGCAAATTAAATGGTGCCATTAGGACTACAGCTTGTCCAGCAAAAAATAAGCCCTAATATGGCTATGTGAACAAAAAAATTTAAATGTATTTTTTGGAAGATAGAAAGTAATAAACTAAAATGCAAAAACAAAAATTGGGCCTTAAAGGGTTAAGTCTCATATAGCAAAGTAATGATTTGTAAGCTATGCCTGTGCATTAACGTAGGTTAAAGAAGGTTGAAGAGGCACAGTAGTCACAAGTTTTATGCAATTCATAAACTTATATGCAAATTACTTCCAGCATAAATGTGAATTTTCTATTACGCTAAATGTTTTGGCTTCAATACAAAGACAGGCCAATACTTTATACCCTTACATAATCCAATTTGAGCTGACTTCAAGTCATTTGGATCTACAGTTATGCTGTGTGTTTGCTAATAGCTCTAGTGCTTCCTTTCCATCTCCCCTTCAATTAACTGCACACATTTCTCCACAGCAAGGGCTTTGTGCCTAATTGACAGCACTGATTTATGGGAGCAGAGGACTACTTGACTTAGCCTTTTTTTCTTTATTTGTGTGGGGTTTTTTTTCAGTTTGTGTTCCTTTTGTCATCATAATTTAGAGTTCTCATAAGCAGCTTCTATTTATCCATAATAATCAATGAACTTATCCTCTCTAATAGCAAGTTACCACACATAATGATAGTGTTTTGCTCTGAGGTGGCATAAATAGCCATTTTCACGTGTTGCATTCTATGAGATAAATGTTGAAAGATCCAATTCTGACGTGCTATAAGAACTTTTATGTGAGGTGACTGTAACAGCATTTACACTTATTAAATGTATCACCGCAAGTCATCACAACCCATTCTCAGTCTTACACAAGTGCTGGCAGAAATTGATAGCACTTTGATGTATAAATAAGAAGGTTTAGATTTGACATTATTCTTATTTTATCTGAAATTAAGCAATGCAAAATATTCATTTTCCAAATAGTGTTTTTGCAAATAGGTCTACTTCTCCGTTATAATTAATATAGCGGGCTATGATTGTATGCTACCTAAAGTAAGGCACAAAAAAATTACAAAGGATAATATCTTGTCAATCTGTTTTCTTTTTGGGTGATGAATAGCTGAGGAAGCAGGGCTTAACCAAAGTATGGGCCTAAGTAACCTTTATGTCCAGCTGCAGATAGGGTCTACTGTACCTATACAGTAGGTAGGATTCTCCTGCTGCAGTCAGTTGTCTTACAGCCAGTCACAGATTTGTGTGCAGGGGAGTCGCTAGGAAAAAAACATCTGGGACATGGAGCCCAGCTTTGCCCAGGGTCTGGATGTTGTGTTGTGTGGAGCAATAATACAGTGCACGCACAGTGTATGGGGTCTTCCTGGAACATTGTATTCCACAAAGACCCAAGTCGTCCAAGCACTTCCATACAGGCTCTGGCTCTGTCTTGTGAATGAGCTTAAATTTTTCAGTGCTATACATGTTTTAGAGTTCTAATGCAATTATTATTACTATTGTTCATGCTTACATAAAATAGTAAAGGTTACTTCTTAAAGCATACCTCCAGGCAAAATAAAAAATTTGATAGTGTTCCTGAATTTTTGTATGGAATAACTGTGTGCAGTGCTTAAAGGGGTTGGCCAATGCATGGGTTACTGTTGACCAATGCATTTGTAAGATGACTATATAACACTAATATAGCCTTTGTTTAAATTCTGTGCCATTTTATATATTTCATAAGGTATGTCACCTTTTTTGCCAAGTCTTTTGTGCTGTCCATACAGAGATCTTGTCTATAAAATGGCTGCTGATGGAAGGTCATGTGATCTGGCAAATCATCTTCATGTGATGTTTCCTCTGTTCAAATAAACTGCCCCTACCACCTGCTCTTTAAATGGTGGGAGTTTAGTGCATCTGCAGTGTGTTTGAATAGAGAAAACACCACATGGAGTTGATTTGTCTGGTCACATGGCCCTCCATCAGTGGCCATTTTATGGACAGGACCTCTGTGTTGACAGCACAGAAGAGTTACCTAATAAGGGGACATGGCTTATGAAATATAGAAAATATCAACAAAGCCTATATTAGCAATTGTGATATAGTTATCTTACATACACACTAGTCACAAGTGGCAAGAAAGTGGCCAACCCCATATAACTTGTAAGCTCAGCCACCTGTGCTGAAGAGTTTTCCTGATTTAGGCACCTAACACAAAAAAAGCTACTTCCTGTCAGCCAAACTACTTCTTGTGTGGCTAATGTTTAGTCTCCCGGTAGATGTCTCAGTCTCTGCCGCAGTACCTTCTAACATAAGTGCTACATATAATTGTAAGCACAGTTTAAATATTAACATCAAACTGCTGGAATTAGTCCTCATAATGTTACTAACTATTCACATACTGCGATTAACTCTTCACATAAATGCCATTATCCTTGAAATCAACAAGTAAACTGCAACCTAGTATACTTGTAAAGAAATCCATCATCTGCTCCACACCACTATGTTCCAGCTCTCTGGCTCTCTTCATTGGTCTTCCTGTCCCCGTCTGTCACTTTCTGCACTGATGGAGTTACATTTACTGTTGCAGCCAAAGACTAGCCTCAGCGGTAATGTGCCCTTCAACGGCACATGATCCAGCACTAGCAATTACTTGTTCCCATACAGAGATGATTGCTGCATGTAGATGCATCTATCACCTCCACCAAAGATAAGGCAATTATCGGGAACATTTGGTTTGTTCACACTAATTGCCTGTGCATAGGTCAATGTAAAAGGGCATTAGCCCAATATTTAAGATAAACATGTGAACAAAAATTATCCTTGAATAATTTCTTCTCCATAGTTCAGTAGATCCACAATTTTGTATTAGGTTTTTTAAGTGATTTTGTGTCTAGGTCTGTGATCTAGTTAGCGCAGTTCTATTATTATATGATTGATGGCCAAAGCTGTAAACTTTTGCTAAAATGGACAAAACTGGTTACTAACTGGTTCTTTTAAAAAAAAGCACATTCCATGATATTTAAACGTGTCTGTAATTTATATTTACACCATCACCAACAATCTAACTAGTAGGCATTTACTAGGATTTTACTATAATCCCCAAGGTGCAAGCTAGTTTAATCTTTCAAGACTTCCAAAAGAGTTATATATTTGAAAGTGTTATTAGTGAAAATTGATTTTACTATTTCTAAGGTGTGGAAATATCCACTAGAGACTGGTAGAGATATTGGACGTTCCATATCAGCTGGTGGTGCTGGTTGTTGTGGCGTGCTGACAAAGCTTTTCCACATTTCGGCCATGCTAACCCTGCCTTCTGAGGTGCTAGTGGTGCCCCAGCTGCGTTGGCGAATTCTTCATCCTCCTCTGCCTTCGCCTTGTGCTTCCACTGTGCCCCCGCTGTCATGTGGGAATGCCACCAACAGTGTGTCTACTAGCATGTGCTTGAACTCGCGCATCTTACAATTACGCTCCAGTGACGGAATTAAGGATGGTACGTTGTCCTTGTAACGGGGATCCAGCAGCGTGGCCACCCAGTAATCAGCAGAGTCACCCTGCTAGCAGAGTCATCAAAAAGCAGAAGAGACTGCTGCATGACTTGGGGCTCAGACTGCTTGGCTGATTTGCAAGGGTGTGAGGTGAAAGTCTGATGGACATCAGCTGCAGGTGCCATCTCTGATCTTTCAGCAGGAGACTGGGTGGGAGACAATATAAAGGAACTGGAGGCACTGTCAGAAACCCAATCTACTATTGCCTGTACTTGTTCTGGCCTTACCATTCGTAGAGCCGCATTAGGCCCGACCAAATACCGCTGAAGGTTCTGTCGCCTACTCGCACCTGAGGAAGGTGTTTCACTTGTGCGTGTAGCTGGCACAGATCGACCAAGTCCTCTTCCTGCAACAGGAGCTCCACCAGCAGCACCACGACCAGGGCCACGTCCCTTATTTTACGCTCTCCTCATATTTCTCAAATTTAGGATCTTGCCCAAAATGGGTGTTTTTTTAATAACAGAATAGAACAACAGTATATAACGCGTGTATCTCACAATGACAGATACAGCAAAGGCTGCTAAATTTAGTTTTTTGCCCTAAAGGGGTGTTTTTTTTTAGAATAGAACAACAGTATCTAAAGGGTGTATCTCACAATGACATATGCAGCAAAGGCTGCTAAATTAAGAGTTTTTCCCTAAATGTTTTTTTTTTTAATCGCAGAATAGAACAACCGTATCTAAAGCGTGTATCTCACACGTACAGATGCAGACAAGGCCGCAAATTAAGATTTTTCCCAAAATGGGTGTTTATTTAATACCAGAATAGCACAGCAGTATGTAAAGCATGTATCTCACACTGACAGATGCAGACAAGGCTGCAAATTAAGTATTTTGCCCTAAATGGGGATGTTTTTTAAAACCCAGAATATTATTGAAGTATTTCAAGCTTGTTTTTAACCATCACAGAAGCAGCAAAGGCTGCAATATTAAGTATTTTGCCCAAAAATTTAGTTTTTTTATTACCAGAATAGAACAGCAGTATCTAAAAGTGTGTATCTCACACTGACAGATGCAGCAAGGGCTGTAAAATGGAGTATTTTGCCCAAAAAGGGTGTTTTTTAAAAACCCAAAGACTGCAATTTTAAAGGGGTTGTCCGAGTTATGAAAAAAAAAAATATATATAGCACTGAAAATCTGATGGGCAGCAATATATAACTAAGCTAAGCAAGTTTTATGCAAAAAAAAAAAAATATATATATATATTTCCTCATTTCCCTGTTTTTTTCTGGCCCTTTGTTTGCATGCAATAAAAACAATATTCGCTCCTCTCCCTGCCCTACTAAGGGAGTGAATACAAGTGTTTCCCTGAGTGACATGTCTGCCTGCTGGGAGAATCAGCAGCATGTTGTATGTGTAGGACTACAAGTCCCAGCTGTATAATGACATTGCTAAGGGAGTGGATACAAGACCTGCCCTGAGTGCTGGGATAATCAACAGCAACTTGTAAGAGTAGAACTACAAGTCCCACCTGTATAATGAACACTGCTAAGGGAGTGGATACAAGAGCTGCCCTGAGTGCTGGGAGAATCAGCAGCATGTTGTATGTGTAGGACTACAAGTCCCAGCTGTATAATGACACTGCTAAGGGAGTGGATACAAGAGCTGCCCTGAGTGCTGGGAGAATTAACAGCAACTTGTAAGTGTAGAACTACAAGTCCCACCTGTATAATGACACTGCTAATACACACAGGATGTTCCCCCTACCTTCTTGTGCAATGCTCTCTCCAGTCTGTCAGCTCCTGTGCCCAGAATTGTCACTGCTGCAGCTACCCAGTCTGTGCAACTGAAGGGGTTAAGAATCCTAGGAGAGAGCAGACGGCAGTGAAGAAGGTGCGTGGCCAGCACAGTGATGTCTCGTTTACAGGCTTGTAAACAAACTTTATGAGAGCAGGGAGAGAAGCTGACATCCCAGGTCATGTGACCCTCAGTGAAATCTGAGAAATCAGCCACTGGAGATAAAGTGAGTTAATTGGAAAGCTGTTACATTTGCCTAGTTAGGAACATAGAAAGAACAAAAAAATAACAAGGATAACCCCTTTAAGTACTTTGCCGAAAAGGTGTTTTTTTTTTACTAACAGAATATGACAGCAGTATATAACACTTGAATTTCACACTGACAGATGCAGACAAGGCCGCAAATTAAGTACTTTGCTCCAAAATGGGTGTTTTTTTAATAACGTAATATGACAGCAGTATATAGCGCTTGAATTTCACATGTACAGATGCAGCAAGGGCTGTGAAATTGAGTATTTGCCCAAAAAGGGTGTTTTTTAAAACCCTGAAAATTATAGCTGTATTTCTAGCTTAAATTGCACACTGACTAATGTGGCAGAGGCCCCAGATAGAGGTATTGCCAAAAATGGGTGTTTTTTAAAACCCAGAAAATTATTGAAGTATTTCAAGCTTGTTTTTAACAATCACAGATGTAGCAAAGGCTGCAATATTAAGAATTTTGCCCAAAATGGGTGTTTTTTTTTTTTACTAACAGACTATGACAGCAGTATCTAAAGCGTGTATCTCACACTGATAGATTCAGCAAGGGCTGTAAAATTGAGTATTTTGCCCAAAAAGGGTGTTTTTTTTTAAACCCAGAAAATTATTGCTGTATTTATAGCTTGAATTGCACACTGACAAATGCTTTAAAGGCACCAGATGTAGGATATTGCCAAAAATTTGTGTTTTATTTAAACCCAGATTATTATTGCAGTATTCCAAGCTTGGATTTGAATGTCACAAAAGCACATATGCTGTGCTGGTGCACTGAGCTTGCATAAAATGGCCGCCGCCGTTCACCTAACAGATGGATAAAAGTTATTTTTCTGGGTTATGGGCTCAGGGCAGGGTAAAAAGATTGTGCACTGCACCCACAAAACTAAATCTATGTAGATCGCTGAGTTAACAAGCACTTCAGATTATAGATTCTTTCCAATTCTCTCCCTCACAGCAGCAGCATCCTCTCCCTACACTAAGCACAGCAGAGTGACATGCAGCGCTACGTGACTCCAGCTTATATAGAGGCTGGGTCACATGCTGCACTGGCCAATCACAGCCATGCCGATAGTAGGCATGGCTGTAATGGTTTTTAAGGGCACACGAGTTAAATGCTTGTTGATTGGCTGCTCTGCAGCCTTTCAAAAAGCGCCAATAAATCGCCGAACACCGAACCCGAACTTTTACTGAAATGTTCAGGTCCGGGGTCCAAAAATCCTAAAGTTCGGTATGAACCAGAACTTTACAGTTCGGGTTCGCTCAACCCTAATAGTGACCCAATAAAATTAAATACCCTTTGAATGCCTGAATATATATATATATAAACAGCCACAAGACAATGAAGTATCCAAAGTATGGTGCACACAATCCAGACCTTTGTCAAATAGCTTAAATATACTGTATACAGTATATTTGTGGTACCTTACGTGGGTGAATCATGCATACAGCAGCATACTGTATTATAGAGCATTTATGACACTCAAAGCTGAGCTAAAAAACTTTATAATATTTTATTTGTTTATAAGGAATTATTATTTTACAAAAACTTATTATGTAGAAAGTATCAAGGAATAATTGCAAAGGAAATGTCCATAGAAATTACAGTTGAGCAAATCAAAGTATCCAAAGTGGACTTTGATCCATATTTCAGTGAAAATTTGATTTGTGGTAACGAATCAATTTTCTCTGAAATGGCAGGGGAAAAAACATACTCATCTCATCCATTTGAGTGCAAAGAGGCAGCCGCGGCCTTCTTGATTGAATATCTTGAGCAAAGTCCCGTGCGCAGTGACGTATGACGTCACCACGCGCCACGCAGGATTTTGCCCTCAAATGGATACTTTTTTTTTTAATCGATTAACCCTGTAAGCCCTTTTTTTAAATCTTAGATGCCGCGATCAGCGATGAACGTGGCTTCTGAGGGGTTCAATGACATCATTGCACCTTCTACTTACCAAGAAATGCGCTTCATGAGGGAGTAATTTGTCACAATGTAAATTTCTTTGTGAAATTCAATGAAGGAGCCAAATCAAATTTTTCTAAAATTCGCTTAACACTAATATAAATGCTTAGAATGAAGATATCCACTTGAAATTGTACAGTATGCAAACAAAAAAGCCAAATGGTTTCTGCTGTGAAATACTGGGAAGACCTGCCCCTATAAATGTAACATACGGTCAAACAAGTCTAAGCCAACACACTTTCCGGATCATATTGCCGAATTCTTACGTGTAACTTTACTAACCCTTAGGCTGGGGCTACATGCTTTCAGGTCATTCAACAACAAAGAGAAGGTATATGACTTGCTGTTGCAGTAGAGCAGGGGCGGGATTTAGGTGTCAGATGCATGAGAACTAGAATTTGTGCTAGCCAGCATATACAATAAAACAGATGGGCTGATATGTTGCAAATGAGTCACCGTCACATGTGACATAGTGAACTCTGTGCTGGAAAAGTAGTTTGCAATTTGTAACCTTTAGATAGTTTTCAAAACTGTCATGGCTGTATCATGTGTAGTAAAGCAATCAGATTGACAAACATTACCTGTAATGCTGCAGTGCGTAATCTGTGTGTTGCATTACCAGAATTATACTAGCTTTAGAACCTAGGATAACAAAGGGGCTATCAGAATTTTATGGTTTAAATAAAGATAATAACTGTGATATCTATTCTATCTAAGAACATTATACAGTATTAATCCTGGCCTTCAGAGACAAGATGCTATTAGCTTTTCACTCTTTCATTTCCACATCACTCAGTTTATAGAGAACATTGGTTATGATCCATATACGTTTTAATTATCTTTCTATTCTCTGAGTTTGTGCCTTCCCTAAGATATATTGATTTTTTTCTATTCAGTGCACAGCTTTCCCATATGCCATCTTCTGATCTTTCAACTCCTATTACAGCTGATGTCATATGAAGCCCAAGCTTTTTTACAGCTGACATCTGAAATGCTATACAGAAATGTTAGACAATTGTTTCCCAACTTTACAATTATCATGTAAAACAAAGGTAAACACTACCATTAGCAAGGGGTGAATTAAACCAAAGAGTAGGGAAATAAAGTCCAAGGACAAGGTCCAGATATAGACCTTAAAGTGACACTGACAGGCCCAATAAGAATAATTAGCTATATAGATGCATGCACAGGTCTTCTAATGTGCATTAAAAACATATAAGTATAACCCCTGTCCACCTTATAAATACAGAAAACTGATATTTTATAACCTGAAGTAATCGATTTTCTTTCTGCCCAAGGGACGGCGTTTCAGCTTCACTTCTGCCCAGCCAGCCAACCCACAACAGCCGTTTTGAAGCGCCGCCCAGCTCATCAATATTCACTTCGCTGGGCGGCTTCTGCTGTCCCCGACATTCCGAGATCCAGCACATGCCCAATAGAAAGCTATGGGCATCGGACTCACTTTCAGCTTCTGCGCATGCGCCCGGCACCCATAGCTTTCTATTGGGCATGCTTCAAAATGGCAGTTGGAGGGTGGCTGGCTGGGCAGAAGTGAAGCTGAAACGCCGCCCCTTGGGCAGAAAGAAAAGCGATTACTTCAGGTTATAAAACATCAGTTTGCTGTATTTATAAGGTGGACAGGGGTTATACTTATATGTTTTTAATGCACATTAGAAGACCTGTGCATGCATCTATATAGCTAATTATGCTTATTGGGCCTGTCAGTGTCCCTTTAACCACCTCAGCCCCCAGTGCTTAAACACCCTGAAAGACCAGGCCACTTTTTACACTTCTGACCTACACTACTTTCACCGTTTATTGCTCGGTCATGCAACTTACCACCCAAATGAATTTTACCTCCTTTTCTTCTCACTAATAGAGCTTTCATTTGGTGGTATTTCATTGCTGCTGACATTTTTACTTTTTTTGTTATTAATCGAAATTTAACGATTTTTTTGCAAAAAAATGACATTTTTCACTTTCAGTTGTAAAATTTTGCAAAAAAAACGAGATCCATATAGAAATTTTGCTCTAAATTTATTGTTCTACATGTCTTTGATAAAAAAAAAATGTTTGGGTAAAAAAAAAAATGGTTTGGGCAAAAGTTATAGCGTTTACAAACTATGGTACAAAAATGTGAATTTCCGCTTTTTGAAGCAGCTCTGACTTTCTGAGCACCTGTCATGTTTCCTGAGGTTCTACAATGCCCAGACAGTACAAATACCCCACAAATGACCCCATTTTGGAAAGTACACACCCTAAGGTATTCGCTGATGGGCATAGTGAGTTCATAGAACTTTTTATTTTTTGTCACAAGTTAGCGGAAAATGATGATTTTTTTTTTTTTTTTTCTTACAAAGTCTCATATTCCACTAACTTGTGACAAAAAATAAAAAGTTCTATGAACTCACTATGCCCATCAGCGAATACCTTGGGGTCTCTTCTTTCCAAAATGGGGTCACTTGTGGGGTAGTTATACTGCCCTGGCATTCTAGGGGCCCAAATGTGTGGTAAGGAGTTTGAAATCAAATTCTGTAAAAAATGACGAGTAAAATCCGAAAGGTGCTCTTTGGAATATGGGCCCCTTTGCCCACCTAGGCTGCAAAAAAGTGTCACACATCTGGTATCTCTGTATTCAGGAGAAGTTGAGGAATGTGTTTTGGGGTGTCTTTTTACATATACCCATGCTGGGTGAGATAAATATCTTGGTCAAATGCCAACTTTGTATAAAAAAAATGGGAAAAGTTGTCTTTTGCCAAGATATTTCTCTCACCCAGCATGGGTATATGTAAAATGACACCCCAAAACACATTCCCCAACTTCTCCTGAGTACGGAGATACCAGATGTGTGACACTTTTTTGCAGCCTAGGTGGGCAAAGGGGCCCATATTCCAAAGAGCACCTTTCGGATTTCACAGGTCATTTTTTACAGAATTTGATTTCAAACTCCTTACCACACATTTGGGCCCCTAGAATGCCAGGGCAGTATAACTACCCCACAAGTGACCCCATTTTGGAAAGAAGACACCCCAAGGTATTCCGTGAGGGGCATGGCAAGTTCCTAGAATTTTTTATTTTTTGTCACAAGTTAGTGGAAAATGATGATTTATTTTTTTTTTTCATACAAAGTCTTATATTCCACTAACTTGTGACAAAAAATAAAAACTTCCATGAACTCACTATGCCCATCAGCGAATACCTTGGGGTCTCTTCTTTCCAAAATTGGGTCACTTGTGGGGTAGTTATACTGCCCTGGCATTCTAGGGGCCCAAATGTGTGGTAAGGAGTTTAAATTCAAATTCTGTAAAAAATGACCTGTGAAATCCGAAAGGTGCTCTTTGGAATATGGGCCCCTTTGCCCACCTAGGCTGCAAAAAAGTGTCACACATCTGGTATCTCTGTATTCAGGAGAAGTTGAGGAATGTGTTTTGGGGTGTCTTTTTACATATACCCATGCTGGGTGAGATACATATCTTGGTCAAATGCCAACTTTGTATAAAAAAATGGGAAAAGTTGTTTTTTGCCAAGATATTTCTCTCACCCAGCATGGGTATATGTAAAATGACACCCCAAAACACATTCCCCAACTTCTCCTGAGTACAGAGATACCAGATGTGTGACACTTTTTTGCAGCCTAGGTGGGCAAAGGGGCCCATATTCCAAAGAGCACCTTTCGGATTTCACAGGTCATTTTTTACAGAATTTGATTTCAAACTCCTTACCACACATTTGGGCCCCTAGAATGCCAGGGCAGTATAACTACCCCACAAGTGACCCCATTTTGGAAAGAAGAGACCCAAAGGTATTCGCTGATGGGCATAGTGAGTTCATGGAAGTTTTTATTTTTTGTCACAAGTTAGTGGAATATGAGACTTTGTATGAAAAAAAAAAAAAAAAAATCAGCATTTTCCACTAACTTGTGACAAAAAATAAAAAATTCTAGGAACTCGCCATGCCCCTCACGGAATACCTTGGGGTGTCTTCTTTCCAAAATGGGGTCACTTGTGGGGTAGTTATACTGCCCTGGCATTTTCCAGGGGCCCTAATGTGTGGTAAGTAGGTAAATGACCTGTGAAATCCTAAAGGTGCTCTTTGGAATATGGGCCCCTTTGCCCACCTAGGCTGCAAAAAAGTGTCACACATGTGGTATCGCCGTATTCAGGAGAAGTTGGGGAATGTGTTTTGGGGTGTCATTTTACATATACCCTTGCTGGGGGAGAGAAATATCTTGGCAAAAGACAACTTTTCCCATTTTTTTATACAAAGTTGGCATTTGACCAAGATATTTATCTCACCCAGCATGGGTATATGTAAAATGACACCCTAAAACACATTCCCCAACTTCTCCTGAGAACGGCGATACCAGATGTGTGACACTTTTTTGCAGCCTAGATGCGCAAAGGTGCCCAAATTCCTTTTAGGAGGGCATTTTTAGACATTTGGATACCAGACTTCTTCTCACGCTTTTGGGCCCCTAGATTGCCAGGGCAGTATAAATACCCCACATGTGACCCCATTTTGGAAAGAAGACACCCCAAGGTATTCAATGAGGGGCATGGCGAGTTCATAGAAATTTTTTTTTTTTTGGCACAAGTTAGCGGAAATTGATATTTTTAATTTTTTTCTCACAAAGTCTCCCGTTCCGCTAACTTGGGACAAAAATTTCAATCTTTCATTGACTCAATATGCCCCTCACGGAATACCTGGGGGTGTCTTCTTTCCGAAATGGGGTCACATGTGGGGTATTTATACTGCCCTGGCATTCTAGGGGCCCTAAAGCGTGAGAAGAAGTCTGGAATATAAATGTCTAAAAAATTTTACGCATTTGGATTCCGTGAGGGGTATGGTGAGTTCATGTGAGATTTTATTTTTTGACACAAGTTAGTGGAATATGAGACTTTGTAAAAAAAAAATAAAATAATTCCGCTAACTTGGGCCAAAAAAATGTCTGAAAGGAGCCTTACAGAGGGTGATAAATGACAGGGGGGGTGATCAATGACAGGGGGGTGATCAATGACAGGGGGGTGATCAATGACAAGGGGGTGATCAGGGAGTCTATATGGGGTGATAACCACAGTCATTGATCACGCCCGTGTAAGGCTTCATTCAGACGTCCGTATGCGTTTTGCGGATCCGATCCATCTATCAGTGCATCCGTAAAAATCATGCGGACATCTGAATGGAGCTTTACAGGGGGGTAATCAATGACAGGGGGGTGATCAGGGAGTCTACATGGGGTGATAACCACAGTCATTGATCATGCCCCTGTAAGGCTTCATTCAGACGTCCGTATGCGTTTTGCGGATCCGATCCATCTATCAGTGCATCCGTAAAAATCATGCGGACATCTGAATGGAGCTTTACGGGGGGGTAATCAATGACAGGGGGGGTGATCAATGACAGGGGGGTGATCAGGGAGTCTATATGGGGTGATAACCACAGTCATTGATCATGCCCCTGTAAGGCTTTATTCAGACGTCCGGATGCGTTTTGCGGATCCGATCCATCTATCAGTGGATCCGTAAAAATCATGCGGACATCTGAATGGAGCTTTACAGGGGGGTAATCAATGACACGGGGGTGATCAGGGAGTCTATATGGGGTGATAACCACAGTCATTGATCATGCCCCTGTAAGGCTTCATTCAGACGTCCGGATGCGTTTTGCGGATCCGATCCATCTATCAGTGCATCCGTAAAAATCATGCGGACATCTGAATGGAGCTTTACAGGGGGGTAATCAATGACAGGGGTGTGATCAGGGAGTCTATATGGGGTGATAACCACAGTCATTGATCATGCCCCTGTAAGGCTTCATTCAGACGTCCGGATGCGTTTTGCAGGTCCGATCCATCTATCAGTGCATCCGTAAAAATCATGCGGACATCTGAATGGAGCTTTACAGGGGGGTAATCAATGACAGGGGGGTGATCAGGGAGTCTATATGGGGTGATCACCACAGTCATTGATCACGCCCGTGTAAGGCTTCATTCAGACGTCCGGATGCGTTTTGCGGATCCGATCCATCTATCAGTGGATCCGTAAAAATCATGCGGACGTCTGAATGGAGCTTTACAGGGGGTTGATCAATGACAGGGGGGTAATCAATGACAGGGGGGTGATCAGGGAGTCTATATGGGGTGATCAGGGTTGATCAGGGGCTAATAAGGGGTTAATAAGTGACGGGGGGGGGGGGGTGTAGTGTAGTGTAGTGGTGCTTGGTGCTACTTTACTGAGCTACCTGTGTCCTCTGGTGGTCGATCCAAACAAAGGGGACCACCAGAGGACCAGGTAGCAGGTATATTAGACGCTGTTATCAAAACAGCTTCTAATATACCTGTTAGGGGTTAAAAAAAACACATCTCCAGCCTGCCAGCGAACGATCGCCGCTGGCAGGCTGGAGATCAACTCTCTTACCTTCCGTTCCTGTGAGCGCGCGCGCCTGTGTGCGCGCGTTCACAGGAAATCTCGCGTCTCGCGAGAGGACGCGCTGGCGCGTCCACCCAGAAGAGCAGGGCCGCCGCAAAGACGCAATCCTGCGTACGGCGGTCCTGAGGAGGTTAAAGTGACATTTCCACCAATGTTTTTATCACATATGAACAACCTATATGTGAATAGTTTTCTTTGGAATTTTGAGCAGACAGTCTTGCTTAATTTTTTCAGTCAAACCAACCCTTCAGCCAGAAAGTCCCTATAGTGTTCAATTAGAGCAGTATGCCATATTCATATGTCAGTGTTTTGGTCAGTGATTTCCATCAGTGATTGTGAGATCTCTCCATTATACCTTATATCTGTGGAGGCTCCAATCCTGGTTTTGGCTCACAATCACTGATGGAAATCACTGACCAAAACACTGACGTGTGAATGAGGCATAATGCTCTAATCGATCATTATAGGGGATCTCTTATTGCAGGGTTGGTTTGAATGAGGCTTCACACACTACACTGGTGTGTGCAATGCTCTTCTGTGGGCATATTTGTCTAGTCCTATCCATAGAATAATAGAGCACACCTAGTGTTATCTTGATGATTACCCTTCAGATAACATCTTCCATTCATAGCAGCAGAGTCCCCAAAAGAAGTGACATTCCAAGTACGCAGCATTCTAATTTCCCCTCACATTCTTTCCACTTTTGGCTTTATTTGATTACTTTGTTCTTTAGGGTTATTCACTTATTAGCACTTTGGGACATCAGTTTAAAAACATCTCTCCTATCAAATGGTTACGTATTGGGTTTATACTTGAGTCTACATGCTGACCATCCAGTTATTTCCCCTCTTTTCCTTGCCTATGCATTTACATTTTTGAATATAAATAAATAAATAAATATATATATATATATATATATATATATATATATATATCACAAAAGTAAAAAGTTTGCAGCACTTTGAAATGCCAGGTGCAATGTCCTTGTATGGAAACAAATCCACCAATTGTAGTAAAAGTAAGCACAGGGCAGCACTCCGGACTAGGGTGAAGAAAAGTGGATCATTTATTACACCAAATACAATGTTTCGGCTCACCTCAATGGAGCCTTTGTCAAGCAGTATATATATATACATAGTATCTCACAAAAGTGAGTACACCCCTGACATTTTTGTAAATATTTTATTATACCTTTTCATAGGACAACACTGAAGATCTGACACTTTCATCCAATGTAAAATAGTCAGTGTACAGCTTTTATAACAGTGTAAATTTGGTGTGCCCTCGAAATAACTAAAACACACAGTCATTCATGTCTAAACCACTTGCAACAAAAGTTAGTACACCCCTAAGTTAAAATGGTCAAATTGTGCTCAAATTGTCAATATTTTGTATATTTGTATATATCTCTTCCACTCCTCCGTGATGACATCATGGAGCTGGTGGATGTTAGAAAGCTTGCGCTCCTCCACCTCCCATTTGAGGATGCCCCACAGATGCTCAATAGGATTTAGGTCTGGAGACATGCTTGGCCAGTCCAGCACCTTTACCCTCGGTTTCTTTAGGAAGGCAGTGGTAAACCTAGAGGTGTGTTTGGGGTGTTTATCATGTTGGAATACTGCCCTGTGGCCCAATTTTCGAAAGGAGGGGATCATGCTCTGCTTCAGTATGTCACAGTACATGTTGGCATTTACAGTTCCGTCAATGGACTGTAGCTCCCTACAGCCGACAGCACTCATGCAGCCCCAAACTGTGACACCCCACCACCATGCTTGACTGTAGGCAAGACACACTCTACTCCTCATCTGGTTGCTGCCACACATGCTTGACATCATCTGAACCATATAAGTTTATCTTGGTCTCATCAGATCACAGGACATGGTTCCAGTAATCCATGTCCTTAGTCTGCTTGTTTTCAGCAAACTGTATGCAGGCCTTCTTGTGCATCATCTTTAGAAGAGGCTTTTTTCTGGGACGACAGCCATGCAGACCAATCTAATTCAGTGTGTGGCGTATGGTCTGAGCACTGTCAGGCTGACCCTGCACCCTTTAACCTCTGCAACAATGCTGGAAGCACTCATATGTCTATTTTGAAAAGACAACCTCTGGATATTACACTAAGCATGTGCAGTCAACTTCGTTGGTCGACAATGGCGAGGCCTGTTCTGAGTGGAACCTGTCTTGTGAAACCACTGTATGGTCTTGGCCACTATGCTGCAGCTCAGTTTCAGGTTGTTGGCATTCTTCTTATAGGCTAGGCCATCTTTATGTAGAGCAACAATTATTTTTTTCAGATCCTCAGAGCGTTCTTTGCCATGAGGTGCCATGGTGAACTTCCAATGACCAGTATGAGAGAATGTGAGAGCGATAACACCAGATATAAAACACCTGCTCACCATTCACACCTGAGACCTTGTAACACTAACACTAACGAGTCACATGACAGGGAGAATAGCTATTTGGACAAAATTTGACCATTTTCACTTAGTGGTCTACTCACTTTTGTTGCCAGCGGTTTAGACATTAATGATTGTGTGTTAAGTTATTTTGAAGGTACACCAAATTAACATTGTTACAAGCTGTACACTGACTACTTTACATTGTATCAAAGTGTAATATCTTCATTGTTGTCCCATAAAAATGTATAATAAAATATTTACAAAAATATGAGGGGTGTACTAACCTTTGTGAGATACTGTATACAGTGCTGCCCATAATTATTTATACCCCTGGCAAATTTTGACTTAAAGTTACTTTTATTCAACCAGCAAGTAATTTTTTTGACGGGAAATGACATAAGTGTCTCACAAAAGATAATAAGACGATGTACAAGAGGCATTATTGTGGAAAAAAAAAACAATTTCTCAGCTTTTATTTACATTTGAGCAAAAAATACAAGATGTTCCGCAATGTGGAAAATCTCAGAGGACGTGGGCGGAAGCCAAAAGTGATACCTGTGCTGGCCAGGAGGATATTTAGAGAGGTGAAAAAGAATCCAAGGATCACCACCATCCTGGTGAATCTGGGCTCTGCTGGTGGCAATGTCTCAAGGCAGACAATCCAACGGGCACTGCACAATGCAGACCAAGGAGGACGCCACTTCTCCAGATAAGGCACACAAAAGCTCGCTTGGCCTTTGCAAAAGCTCATCTGGATAAAGAAGAAGACTTCTGGTCTTCTGTGTTATGGTCAGATTAAACAAAAATTGAATTGTTTGGTCACAATGATGTTTCCTTCATTTGGCGTAAAAAAGGAGAAGCCTTCAACCCAAAGAACACCATCCCCACTGTCAAACGTTGTGGGGGGAAACCTAATGCTTTGGGGGTGTTTTTCAGCCAATGAACCAGGGCACCTAATCACAGTAAACGGCACCATGAAAAAAGAGCAATACATGAGGATTCTCAACGACAACATCAGGCAGTCTGCAGAGAAACCTGGCCTTGGGCACCAGTGGACATTTCAGCATGACAATGACCCAAAACACATAGCAAAAGTGGTGAAGAAATGGTTAGCACACAACAACATTAACGTTTTGGAGTGGCCCAGCCAGAGTCCAGACTTGAATCCAATTGAGAATCTGTGGAGGGAGCCAAAGATTAGGGTGATGGCAAGAAGACCCTCCAACCTGAAAGATTTGGAGCTCATTGCTAAAGATGAATGGGCAAAAATACCTGTGGAGAAAGCTGGTCTGCAATTATAGGAAGTGTTTGATTGCTGTAATAGCCAATAAAGGCTTTTCTATTGATTATTGAGAAGGGTATGAATAATTTTGGACTGGACACTTTTTGCGCAAATGTAAATAAATGCTGAGAAATGTATTTTTTCCCCACAATAATGCCTCTTGTACATCGTCTTATTATCTTTTAGGAGACACCTATGTCATTTCCCGTCAAAAAATTACTTGCTGGTTGAATAAAAGTAACTTTAAGGCCTCATGCACACGACCGTTGTGTGCATCCGTGGCCGTTGTGCCACTTTCCGTTTCTTTTTGCGGACCCATTGACTTTCAATGGGTCCGTGGAAAAATCTGAAAATGCACCGTTTTGCAGCCGCATCCGTGATCCGTGTTTCCTGTCCGTCCAAAAAATATGACCTGTCCTATTTTTTTAACGGACAACGGTTCACGGACCCATTCAAGTCAATGGGTCCGTGAAAGAACACTGATGCACACATGATTGGCATCCGTGTCCTTGATCCGTGGCCGTAGGTTACTTTCATACAGACGGATCCGAAGATCCGTCTGTATGAAAGTACACTGGCCCCCCCTCCGTCCCTCTATTGTATTATCATTGGTGGCCAGTGTGCGCCCCCCTCCTGCCCCCCCTCTATTGTATTAATATCATTGGTGGCCAGTGTGCGGCCTCCCCTCTCCCCCGCCCCCCCGATCATTGGTGGCAGCGGAGAGTTAGAAGCATCATACTTACCTGCGAGCTGCGATGTCTGTGACCGGCCGGGAGCTCCTCCTACTGGTAAGTGACAGATCATTAAGCAATGCGCCGCACAGACCTGTCACTTACCAGTAGGAGGAGCTCCCGGCCGGTCACAGACATCGTAGCTCGCAGGTAAGTATGATGCTTCTAACTCTCCGCTGCCACCAACGATCGGGGGCGGGGGAGAGGGGAGGCCGCACACTGGCCACCAATGATATTAATACAATAGAGGGGGGGCCGGGGGGGGCGCACACTGGCCACCAATGATAATACAATAGAGGGAGGGGGGGTGGCCGCACACTGTGCCACCAATGAAAATAATACAATAGAGGGAGGGGGGTGGGGGGGGGGGCGCACACTGTGCCACCAATGAAAATAATACAATAGAGGGAGGAAGGGGGGGCCGCACTGGCCACCAACGAAATTAAAACTGGGGAGGGAGGGGGGTCGGCTATGATATGCACAATTAACCCCTTCAGGTGCAGCACCTGACTGCCCCCACAGCAGGGGGCAGTCATGTACACAGTTCTCAGTATATTCTAACTTGAAGCGTCCCCATCACCATGGGAACACCTCTGTGTTAGAATATACTGTCGGATCTGAGTTTCACGATCTAACTCAAATCCGATGGTATATTCTAACATAGAGGTGTTCCCATGATGATGGGGACGCTTCAAGTTAAAATATACCATCGGATTGGAGAAAACTCCGATCCTATGGTATATTAACTCTTGACTTTACATTGAAAGTCAATGGGGGACGGATGTTTGAAATTGCACCATATTGTGTCAACGTCAAACGGATCCGTTCCCTTTGACTTGCATTGTAATTCAGGACGGATCCGTTTGGCTCCGCACGGCCAGGCGGACACCAAAACGACTGTTTTTTCATGTCCGTGGATCCTCCAAAAATCAAGGAAGACCCATGGACGAAAAAAACGGTCACGGATCACGGACCAACGGAACCCGGTTTTGCGGACCGTGAAAAAATATGGTCGTGTGCATGAGGCCTAAGTCACAATTTGCCAGGGGTATGAATAATTATTGGCAGCACTGTATATATATATATATATATATATATATATACATTCACCTAAAGAATTATTAGGAAGACCATACTAATACGGTGTTGGACCCCCTTTTGCCTTCAGAACTGCCTTAATTCTACGTGACATTGATTCAACAAGGTGCTGATAGCATTCTTTAGAAATGTTGGCCCATATTGATAGGATAGCATCTTGCAGTTGATGGAGATTTGAGGAATGCACATCCAGGGCACGAAGCTCCCGTTCCACCACATCCCAAAGATGCTCTATTGGGTTGAGATCTGGTGACTGTGGGGGCCATTTTAGTACAGTGAACTCATTGTCATGTTCAAGAAACCAATTTGAAATGATTCGAGCTCTGTGACATGGTGCATTATCCTGCTGGAAGTAGCCATCAGAGGATGGATACATGTTCTCATTCTGTTTACGCCAAATTCGGACTCTACCATTTGAATGTCTCAACAGAAATCGAGACTCATCAGAGCAGGCAACATTTTTCCAGTCTTCAACAGTCCAATTTTGGTGAGCTCGTGCAAATTGTAGCCTCTTTTTCCTATTTGTAGTGGAGATGAGTGGTACCCGGTGGGGTCTTCTGCTGTTGTAGCCCATCCACCTCAAGGTTGTTCGTGTTGTGGCTTCACAAATGCTTTGCTGCATACCTCGGTTGTAACGAGTGGTTATTTCAGTCAACGTTGCTCTTCTATCAGCTTGAATCAGTCGGCCCATTCTCCTCTAGCATCCACAAGGCATTTTTGCCCACAGGACTGCCGCATACTGGATGTTTTTCCCTTTTCACACCATTCTTTGCAAACCCTAGAAATGGTTGTGCGTGAAAATCCCAGTAACTGAGCAGATTGTGAAATACTCAGACCGGCCTGTCTGGCACCAACAACCATGCCACGCTCAAAATTGCTTAAATCACCTTTCTTTCCCATTCTGACATTCAGTTTGGAGTTCAGGAGATTGTCTTGACCAGGACCACACCCCTAAAAGCATTGAAGCAACTGCCATGTGATTGGTTGACTAGATAATTGCATTAATGAGAAATAGAACAGGTGTTCCTAATAATTCTTTAGGTGAGTGTATATATATATATATATATATATATATATATATATGTATTTTTATATTGTGACACAGTGAGGGGTTGTGTCTGGCACGGCAGGTATTTTTCTCCCAGCATGTGTGGTTGGGCTGGTTTCCAGCCATATGAGGTCAAATACTGGACCGGAGTTTAAGTGCTGGTCCAGGTTTTGGCAGCACCTGGCTGTCCTTAAATAGGCAGCTGGGCTCAGCAGATGTCTCTGTTTTTGGGATATGAGGCTTTGTACCGTGCTGGAAGGCTGAGAGCCGCGCGATGGGGAAACAGGCCCCCTAAAGCCTGCTGCGGACTACTGGAGGCAGAACTGCCAGCAAGGTGACTTGTGTTATATGAACTTTCTATTGTGTGTGAATTAACACCAAGACTGCAAAGTTACGTGCTGTTGTGTGCAATTGCCTCAAGTGTGAATAAACATTGACGTTTTGAGTTAAGAACTTGTATTTTGCCTCTGTACTGCGCCCGCTTACCCTATCTACTAGAGCGAAACCCCACAATTGCTGGAGAATGCGGGCAATAGCAGTGAGGCTGGCGTGAACGCCGATATTTTTAGTTTCTGCCTTTTTTTAGGCACGGTTGTATGTCGTACATTAAACCAGCTGTATTACAACCAGTGCCCCATGACAAAATGGAGGCTGTTGGGAAGGCCCTCATGTAGGCTAATCTGCAGCAGCGAGAGACAAACCTGCAGCAACGCCGCAGCAGCAGGAGACTAACCAGTTGCTGCTATAACACGTGATGGCTTTGCAGACAGCAGGAGCAAGCCCGAGCGTCCAGGATGCCCGGAAAGCAGTCCGTGCCGCAATTCCTAAGATGACCCCCGCAGATGTCATCGAAACCTACCTGACGATGTACGAGAAAGTGGCCATCAGGGAAAAGCTACTCCATGACCAGTGGGCTGAGGTCGTCGCTCCATTCCTGGCATCCACAGGGGGTGTATTTCGACTTGCCGGATGATCAAGCAGCCGACTACCAAAAAGTAGGTGAGATTTTGGCAAGACTGGGGGTGAATGTGTTGGTCCAGGTCCAGCGGGTACATCAGTGGAGGTTTTAGCCTGCTGAAACTGCGAGGACCCAGTATTATGACTTACTCTACCTCTTGCAAAAGTGACTACAGCCTGATGTGCTGAGTCCCATGGCTATGCTGGATAGACTATTGGCTGATATGTTCTGGAGGGCTCTGCCACCCCCTCTCCAGCACTGGATCGGCCAGGTGTCTCCTGGCAACGCCCTATAAAATTGTGGACCTGGTGGAGCGCTACAAGGCTGTTACAGGGGGTTCTTTAGGAGGGGGGGCAGTCAAATCCCATAAATCTCCATTCCAGACCTGGCGACTTGTACCAGCCAAACCCACCCGGGGTGTACCTTCTACGGACCTGGCTCCAATAGTCTGCTGGCGGTGTCAGGAGCCGGGCCATGTAAGAGCTGACTGTCCCCATCAGGTGGAACCCATGGATACTAACTATGGCTACCATCAGTCGCTATATGCCAGGAAGCTGTGTGCAGCAGGTACCCCAAAAACTGTAAACCACCGGTGCCAGGTGGAGGTAGGAGACACTCCAGCGGAGGCTCTGCTGGACTCGGGGAGTCTGCTGTACCTAGTAAAGGCTCCCCTGGTACGGTCAGCTGAGTATACTGGCTGGAAAGTCGGGGTCATGTGCTGCCATGGAGACTTAAAAGACTATCCCACGCCCTGGTGTCTCTAACCACAGGTGCTGGCAGATGGACTCACAAAGTGGTAGTTTCCCTAAATTTACGAACTGATAATAGGGAGAGACTTCCCGGCACTGTGGCCTGCTATGAGAGTGACTGATACTCATGAGACAGGGGTAACCTTTGCAGAGTGGCCTGGCTCAGGGGCGAGACCAGAATCCTGGGAACCTGAGACCGAAGGGCCAGAGGTAAGGGTGACCGCCACTTCGATGGGAGAGGGGGAGACAACCCCGCTAAGTGCGATGGTGGGAGATGTGTAGGACTTGCCGCCTGGTCCTGACTTGGCAGACCTCAATGTCTCCGGTGATAATTTTGGTACCACCCAACGTTGGGACCAAACCCTATCCTGCGCCTGGGAAAATGTGTTAATAGTAGATGGCGAACTACAACAACCTGGGGCAGAGTCAGTATTTCCCCATTTTGTGGTTCATCAGGATATGTTGTATCGGGTAAACCAACTACGGGGTGACAAAGGAAGAGGAAAGAAGCTCAGAGTACCAAACAAATAATTAATTATTAAATGGATATTTTATTGTGTCAAAAACATGATTAAAAACACACATACAGGTGATGCCATAGACAGGGTAGGGGGAACAGGGAAAGGAGAAAACAAGCGCCACCCTGGATGAACACATAGGTCACAAAGTACATAAATACAGTATTAGTAAGGTCATGAGAAAAATATATAAGGTATAATGACCAGCTCATAAACCAAGAATGACAAAAAATATATGTATAAATTGGTATAAGGTAAGTAAAGGTCAGTGAGAAAACCAACCACAGCTATAGTGCATAGTATGCTTTGACCAAAAAAATGATACAAAGGTTGTATGGAACCAGTAAGGCAAATAAAAAGAGCCAAGTGAGATGTCTTTACATCGGCAGCACAAAGCCGTGGGAGGGAGACTATGACCTAAAACTTACCTAAGGTGGACCTAATGTGGACAGAGAAACCAGGATGGCGCTACCCCAACGCGTGTTTCGGCGTGCCTTCGTCAGGGGGTGACTACCTCTTGAAGCTCATCAAGAGGATACCAAGAGTGTGCAAAGCAGTAATCAAAGCAAAAGGTGGCTACTTTGAAGAACCTAGACTATGACATATTTTCAGTTGTTTCACACTTGTTTGTTATGTATATAATTCCACATGTGTTAATTCATAGTTTTGATGCCTTCATAGTCATGAAAATAAAGAAAACTCTTTGAATGAGAAGGTGTGTCCAAACTTTTGGTCTGTACTGTATATATATACAGTGCCTTGCAAAAGTATTCACCCCCCTTGACTTTTTTTTGTGTTTTGTTACATTACAGCCTTAAGTTCAATGTTTTGTTAATCTGAATTTTATAGTTTTCTGGCATGGATAATATAAAATGTGTTGGCTTCTGTTGGCCCACCCGGTTCCACCCATTTTTTGGAAAACTGGCATGCAGGGCTCAAATCCCCCCCCCCCCCTCCTGAAAAAAGAGATCCAATTTTGTTGTATACAGGAGTAATGTCCATATGTTCTAATATTTTAATATTGGTCTCAGCATGATGTTCTGTGCCTTGACTTTGTGAATTATCCATTTTCCAACTAGTGTCATTTTATTAATTTCTTCTGATCTTAAAGTGGTTATCTGTTAATGAAAAACTATTTTCAAATACTCCTTTAGAAAAAAGAAAGCGGTAGCGAGAAAGCACCCTGCAAATCATTCATTGCATGTTAGCACTTTAAAGTGCAATGCTTCATTTTCCCTCCAGAGATTACAGCTAATTTCTAGGGGTCCCTTTAGTGGAACACTCTGAGATCAGGTTACTATAAAGGTAACTTTATAATAAAGAAGATAAATTAAATTTAAAAAAGCAGACAACCACTTTAGGAAGCTTTAAGTTGTTGTGAACAGACAATAGAATGCTAGACATGTCCATACTCTTGCTTTTAAAGTGTATTCAAGTAAGCCACTACAATTACAGTAAATGCTATTTTGAATATATTTTACTACCATAATTTTGACCGCTGTGGTTTAAAAAAAAAGTATTCCAGGAGTTACAACAGAATTTTGCTGGTCTAACCCTGCCTATCTTATATCTAGCAGTACAAAAGATCTGTCATTTAGTCATGATATCCTCACTGGATATTTAAAATAGGATGAACCACTATTACTATTCAGTCTACATATCTTAAATTAGACATATATAAACCAGGAAATGTCAGCCTATTGTACATTTCACAACTTATATGTATATGGATGGGTAAGGAGAAAAAGTACAGTTGAAATGTAATTTCCTCTTGATTTATTTCCTGTGACTTTTTGCAGGATTTATGATGAGCTTGTTACTTAATTTTTTTTTCCACAAAAGTCAGTGCTGTGGGGGTGTAGGCAGGTGGGGTGGGTTGTACTGGGCCAGGCCTAGCCGGTCAGTCTCATGTATTACAATTTACACCAGAAAAGTGGCCTAAATTATACCTGAAATCTACACCAGCTCTTAGCTGCGGATCCATGTGAAGTAGAGGGCTGGTTATAACTTTGTTAGACATAGATTGTCATGTATAGAGATAAGCAGATTTCTTTAAAAAAAATTTTTTTTAATTTGAACTAAAAATTTATTTAACCTGGATTCAGCTGAATCAACCATTTAATATGACCCGAATTTAAAGTGCTCAGATTGCCTGGAAAAGTCTCTGTCTCTCAGTCCTTCTCTTTCTTTTGTCCTTGATTCTCCCGAATCAAATCACACTAAACTCAGGTTTGGTAGAATCAGAACTTTGTCAAAATATTGTGTCGAATATCAAAGTTTTAGAATTGATTCACTCATCTTTTGTTGTTTACTTTATGATGCCTGATTTCAATTTTTACATCTGACACCAGCAGAGGAGAAATTAACTGACATATAAAATATTGCCTTACCCACTATGTGTGAGTCCATGGCTCTTTCCCAGAGACCTCCTCTCAAGAAGATCTCCTGTATCTATTCGATGCTGATTGAGCAACACACCCCTTCAGAGCACCATTTCTTACTCAATGGGAACAACAGGAACTTGGTGTGTCCTTTCCTTACAGAGAAAATACATTTCTTCTAGATCAAATTCCTTATATATGAAGGTGTGTCCAACTCCAAGGGAATTATAATATAGTACTAACTTGCTAGTATTACACCCCTGAGAAGCTGCATAAATTATTCCCTTTAATTAGAGATGGGCGAAGCATTGGAAAATTTGATTCGGCTGCTTTGCCGAATTTTGTAAAAAACAATTGCTTTGTGACTAATTACTTTGTCACGAAGTGCATTTCTTTGTAAGTAGTGGGTGCAATGAAAATTTAAAAAGATAAATAAAATACATACCTGATCCATTATCCATTCATGAACCGGCTTGCCCGCCACTATCTTGCTTGAGGATCTGGCACGAAATCTCGCATGGCCAGTTGGCATGGATTTCATACGTCACCGCATCACGATTTCAAGCGAGATCTTCAAGCAAGATGGCAGCGGCCGGGTGGCAGATTAAATGTGATCAGATTTTTTGTGAAACAAATTGTGCACTGGGACCTGAGTTCGTCACACCTTTTAGATTTGGTCACCCTGGAGACAATATAGACACTTTGCCCTAGATTGAGGTACCACCTAAGGATACGGTTGTTCTTGCAGGCTTAGCACCACATTAAGTGCATTTTCCTAACATGCCCTTTCTCATTAGCTGATTTTTCATATCTTCTACCCCCCCCCCCTAAATTTGTTCCTTTATCTAGTTGGTGCTTACTCTACAGTTAGCTTTCTATGTTGCTTGATTGTCACCACCGCAATATACACTGAATGTACCTTATCTATATGGATAGAGCTCTGTTATTGTATAAACTAAAAATTGGACATTCTAATTTGGAATGTGAAGTCAGGATGTTCTCTCAAGTACCTTGTTGTAAGATCTACTGATTATCTCCCTTGTATGCAGTGTCTTTAATAAAATATTTTAAAAACTTACCGTAATTAAGGTCCCTTATAGCCTTTAGTTTCTGTTGTGTCCCAGAATGTGGGATACTTGATTTTATAGAACGTCTTAATTATGTTTAGGTTTCCTTGACAAAATGTGAGTTAAAATTGTAGCATTGCCACTAGTTATGCTCCAACATCAATGTATCCCTCAGGGAAAAGTAATAAGTGACCTTGAGAGCCTTAAAAAAAAGTCATGTACATCTACAGAGTCAGAGTCCTTATTAAAGTTTGTTATTTGCAGAAAGAGTGGCTATTTACTTGGGCTGTCCGAGCAGGCAATTATTGGGAAGGTACTGCTAGACAGTGGAGGAAAGATCTGCATTTACTGCAGTGATCACCTCCACTGTATAGGAATGATCGATGGCTACTGCCATCACTTGTCCTCAAACAAAATAAATGTTTTTGTGCCATGGGGTACATGTCCCTTCTTGGCTCTGTTGTGACTTTAAACTGCCGTTCCACAAATTGCAGAGTTGCCTCCCTTTGAAAACAATGGGAGGCAGACACCATGCAGGTACCAGAATTTTGGTGAAGTGTCTGTGCCAAAATTCTGACAGCAAGTTCCACCATCTTAACAGGCCTGTACTGTAAAAACTAATTGTCTTGTGTTAGACATTTGCAGTGCAACTAAGGAAAAAAGGATAAAGATGGATTGACAAGCCCCAAGCTTGGTGCACACATACTGATATGATATGTATGTGCAATAATTCTTCATCTAATTGGTGTTCTCATACATTGCCAACTAGCTGACAAATGATCAGTATTTTACTTTGAAACCAACTGCATTTCCCTGTGTGCACACAGCGTTAAAGGAAACAGTACCACTGGGATGGCAAACGCTGCAACATTGGAGTTTGGATGCCAGTGTTGTAAGCTTGCTTGACAGTATTAATAAAATGAGACTGAATCTTATATCTTCCTTGAAAGAATCGTTTTAGTATGGATTTTAGAAAAAGTATTATAAAATTCTTGTAGTATAGACAGCTATAGAAATACAGTGTAATATTTCTCCTTCCTAAGCCTGCATAAAGTAACTGTCAATTCTGGTAAATGAGAGATGACTGAGAAAAGATGAAAAATTAATCTGTAGCCCACCATCCTACGGGAGTTTTTTCTGCCACTTTTGATTGAATTTCAGTCCCTGCCTCATGAGACGAATTGGTTGCGGTTGTATTTTAATTGTTTTTGCAGCATCTGAGGATTACATTCTTGAAACTGTTCAATTTTACCCAGAGACAAGAGCATTGCAGTTATGAAAAATACAGTAGGCAGACAGTTTACTCCATGAAGAATTTTTATTCTGTGTTGGAAATTTCTCCATAATGATAATGTATTTTTTTTAAAGTTTCTGTTCATCTAAAAAGAAAACAAACAGGCGCTAAATGCAGTACATCTGTATACACTGCTATTACACATGAGCAAATTCATTCAAAAAATTGGAAATTCAACGAAAAAATTCTGATTTTACCAAATTTTTGTGTTATTCGATTTGGCAGAATCATGAGAGAGAGTGTGTGTCTGAGAAAGAGAGAGGCAATCACAGCACTTTTGATTTGGGTAGAATTCAGAACTAAAATCAAATTGCATGGAGAATTCAGCCAAATCATTGAAATTTGCTCATCTCCACTATATACAACATACTGTATGTTTACTCTTTGTCCTCTAGGTGGAGAGCTTGAATATATATTTATATTCAGAAGTAAAGACTACCAAATCAGTGGAAATTTATTTTGCTGGTGTTTCACCACTGAATACATTTCCTATCTAGGAGCAATATTTTCATTACCTAAGACACTGGAGACTGAAGTATAGACCTGTTTAGGAACATTTCACCTTATTTGTGAAAGAGGTACCGTACCTATTTAGAAATATTTTCTTCTGCGTAATAGGAAATTTACTTCTTAGCAAAATTGCTTTTTGTAAAAAGGTGAATCACTGTTCAAATGTATAAGATTTACTTAGGTTTCTACTAAGACAAATTAGTTTAATTACCTTCTCAGGTTTAATGAGTTTCCTTAACCATGTGAAGATGCCTAGCAAGAATGCTTCTCTTTAGGGCTGTATTTACGCCTCAGATCAATGGAGGTTATGTTTTAGACGGCCACTAAACCTGGAATCCAAACCCAAAGAACAACCAACAAAACCTAACTAATGTTTCTTTGTTATTTGCTCTTGTTTTATTAGGTATCACAATTGCAAAATATAAAAAAAATACAATAGAAAAGCAGTACATTGTTCTCTCAGGTTGCAACTATGTATTCTTCCCCCACTTATGCTATTGCACGTGAGCCAGGAAATTTAGGAGGAGGAGGCCACAGTGAACATGGTCATTTTGTTGATAGGAATCTCTTAGTAATAGTACAAAATAAATTTGGAAATTGTGCCATTCATATTGCCAGAAGTAGCGTTGAGCGAGTAGAAGTTAATCAAGTAGAATATGATCTGAATTTCCAAAGTATTAGATTCACCATGAATCCAAATTTCTTGGTGCTTCGTGGTAACTAATCCATTTTTAACTGAAATGGTGGTAAAAAAAATACATACTCACCTTGTCCATTTGAGAGAGAGGTCATTGCTGCGATTTTGATTGAAGAAAATGCACCAATTCTCACACGCTGACGTGTGACATCACCACATCTTCACACTGGGCAGGTGCCGTGATGTCATCAATGTGAAATAGCGGAGACCACGTGAGATGGGTTTTTTAAAGGGCTATGATATCACAGGGGCTGGCTAGCTGCTGATTGGCTGCCTGCACGGCATTATGGATGATCTTGTGTTCCCGGGTTTCTTACTTTCACTTTGTAATGCATGTAGCTGCCATTTTAGGGAAAAAAAATAGTGACCACGAAGTGCAAGGAAAATCAAATTAGTTGCAAATTTTTCTTAAACTTCAGATCGAATTCCACTTTGGATGCTTTAAGTTGCTTAGCACTAATTGTATTCTTAATGTTTCTATGTTTCTATGTTTCTATGTTAATCCCTTTCTGGAAATAAAGACCCCCATATGTTAGATTTCACCCATGTAGGTACTCAAGGATCCATCAGGAGCTTCCCTTGCAGATACTGTCAAAAATATAGGACATAATCGTGCAGCACGCGGTGTCTTCATGTCCAGTAAAATTTCAGGTTTTCTAATAGGAACCAGATCCCATTATAGTCAATGTGGCCTGTCAGGAGGTAATCATTTTAAAGTCATTACGATCCATCAGGTGGTGTTCATTTTATAGTCAGTGTTGTCCTCCAGGAGGCATTCATTTTATAATTAGTTCAGTCTATCAAGAGGCATCAATTTTATAATCAGTGCAGTCTGTCGGGTAGCATTCGTATCCATCATTTGATATAAATGCCCCTTTCATTCTTTCAATTGTTCTCCTTCTATAATGAACAGTTTTGTGATTATTGTAATTTATTTAGTGCCATTAAACTAGATTTCTGCTTTTATCATCTTAAAAACAAAAACAAAACAAAAAAAACACCAATACAATATACTGGTTTATAATGATAGATATATCTGTAGATATCAATACATTACACATGAGAAAAATTCTTAAAGGGGTTGTCTGGATTCAGAGCTGAACCCTGACATATCCCTATCTTCACCCCTCTGGCTCTCTTGACATCAGCATTGGAGCATTTCATGCCCCGGTGCTCTCCCTTTCCCTGCGCTGTATTGCAGGGCAAGGGCGTTTATTGCAGGGCTAGGCGGAGGCTTCCGTTCAGCAGTGTTCCCGGTGACGTCACCGGCTCTGATAGGCAAAAACCACCACCTAGAAGTCCCTATGGAGAGCTCGGTATGTCTCCTAAAAATGCATTTTCCCTGCGCGATTGTCTCTACGGACCCTATGATGTTGACACACTTTGAATAAGTGTGAGCCCAAAGAGTATGTAAAATCACGTGTTTAAAATAAATGGTATCATATAAAAATTGTATCATATAAAGTCACATGTGACCACATAAAAACAAATCAAAAGTATAATGGAGATATATATAAAAAATTATATATATTAAAAATTACTCATTTCACCCAGGAGGGTAATGTGGGATAAAGCTCAAGACACCCACACCACACCTCCTGCGCCTGGGTCGCCTGTAGAGATGTCAGATTCGGATCAAAACACACTCAGGAGTCTTATTCTTTTTCTTTCTCTTTATTCCAAAGCCAGGGTGGGGGGAGTGGATGGCTCAACGCGTTTTGGGGCCTCTGTATGGGTCCCCTTCATCAGGAGCAGATATAAACAGCATATACAGTGATCATCTTTAAATGACAGAAAAAAACGCCAAAGATACACTTACAATGATGTCACTTCCGGTGTCAGTATGCGTTCCAGGGTGGAACGCACCGGAAGTGACACTCAGAGATGATGCAGTCAAGAAATATGCATCAGGTCAGGGTTATTATAATCAGAGAAAAACAACACACCAAATATATACATGGGAATATAGCATGACGTCCCTTACTTTGTGGGGTGCCGTTTACTGTGTTCTTCTGTTATATTCATTTGCGTTCCCGTGGAACGCAACATAGAACTTCCGGTGCGTCCCACAGTGGAACGCAAACAAACCGGAAGTGGAACCCGAAAGGATGCTGCATGTTCAAAACCAGAATCGAAGTAGATATGGAAAACCGATAGGATGTGCAAAGTGTTTAGTTGAGAAAAAGATCAGAAACTAAGGAAAGCATGGCATAGAGCCATGCTACCGAAGTCTCCAATACAGAGTGCATACTAGACTTCCGGTGCGTTCCACAGTGGAATCAAATAGAGTTGACTCTTTTCAAGGCCTGGGCTGCAATGATTATGATGCTAGTTCTCGGCAACCACTTACTTTTAGCTCATCAGTGACACACCGCTGAAATCAGCATTTCTGTCACTATTTTATGCTGTCCTCAGTGAGGTCAGCATAAAGTTGATGACAGGTTCCCTTTAAGGTATTTAGTATAGAAAGCCTTGGGTTCAATACCTGACTGTGATAGGTTTATGATTATTGTAATTTGGGCCATACATTTTTTTGCAGTTACTAAAAAAAGATAAAATTATATTTCAGATTTTATCCTTTTATAAGAAAAACACCTATATAATGTAATGACATACTGTATATACAAAGAGATGTATCTGTAGGTACCAGTACATTGTGCAAATGAATATGTTTGCCTGGTTAGAGGATTTGCCTCCAATACATAAGGTCCTTGGTTTATGACCCAGCACTGACAATTTACAAGTAGAAACAGAATAAAAGTTGAATATACAGAGGTATCCTTAAAGGGGTTCTGCAGTTTGCTTAAACTCATGATCTATCCTCTGGATAGATCATCAGCATCTGATCGGCGGGGGTCCAACACTTAGGACCCCCGCCGATCACCATTTTGAGAAGGCAGTGGCGCTCCAGGAAAGCCGCGGCCTTCTCACTGTTTACCGCAGGGCCAGTGACGTCACGACTTGTATCAACTGGCCTGGGCGTGGCTAAGCTCTGTTCACTTGAATGGAGCTTAGCCCCGCCCAGGCCATTGATAATAGTCGTGACGTCACTGAACATGCAGTAAACAGCGAGAAGGCAGCGGCGATACTGCCAGCACCACTGCCTTCTCAAGCAGCTGATCGGCGGGGGTCCCGGGTGACGGACCCCCGCCTATCAGATGCTGATGATCTATCCAGAGGATAGATCATCAGTTTAAACAAACTTCAGAACCCCTTTAAGCATATATGGAGTGAAGTAGGGACTTCTAATCAATATATGGAGTCAGCTGCAGAGCAGGGACTCCTAAACTATAAATGGAGTCAGAACAGAAACTCTTAAAGTTTGATGTCATTCACCTAGCCATTCTGTAGCCAAAGATTGAGAAGACCGAGGGAAGGAGACAGTTTTTTTCCTGCAAGATCATATGGCAGAATTTTGGGGAGCAGCTTACAAACATGGCTGTGTGCGCTTTATGGAGTTAAACATACTTTTTTTCAGGTTTTAGTATTCCTTTAATGTTTTAGATTTGTCATAAACTCACTCCAATAGAGATGGTGATATAATGAAATACATTTCTAACATTTCTAGATAAAAGTGTTGGGTTTCAATATGCACTATATTCAACAAACAATATGAGGTGACGTTTGATACATTTGCACAATTTATGCCATCACAGAGTCAAGGAAAACTGACTTCAAATATTACCTGCATGATAAATTCCCCAAAATGTTTTTCATTTGTGTAAATTTGTGTCAGATCCTCACTGTCACTAATACACAGCCAGAGCTCCACTCTAACGTCAGAGATCAGAGGAAGGACTCCAGGGCTGTCTGACTATATTCCCTGTTCTCTTAGTAAACAGGCTGATATGCTGGAAGGTACTGTAGATGTGGTTAAGAATCTAAATTATAAATACTTCTATGGGAGTTAAAAAAATCAGTTAAAAAAATCACAAACTTTTTTACTATCAACTTTATTTAAGGAAGCATTTTTCAGTCTCCAGCCCATTAGAAAGGTACATGATATAAATTGTAGTTAAGGTAATCTTCTCACTGGTGACTGTATATATGAATTATCAACTTTGTTCTGGTCCCCAGCAGTGGCATTATGTTTTATGTGTGGACAGATAGTTTCTAAAAACCCTATGAGAGCCTTAATGTCCGTCTCATAGGAATGATTAGAGAAACTGACTTCCTGTCCACACATATTGTATGTCAGTTGGAGAATCAGAGAGGCCATAGAGTGCTTCTTTAAAGGAAATTGGAAATAAATAAAAAGAATTGGCCGATTGTTAAAATCTTTTTTTTTTCACATATTATTAAATAATTTTTGATTGTTATTTTTTATTTTCCATGTCACTATCTATATTTAAATAAAGATCATAACACCCTGCAGTTTTTACACCGACCACTAAGTCTAAAAGGCACCACTTCTTGGTCTGTACATATCACTTTACTGCAGTTTCCTGCTTATCTGTCATTCTAATCCTGCCTGTTATTATATCATCTCTTTGTATAGATAAGTTTGGATCCACCATTCACAATTGGTGATTGTCAAAACTTACCTATTCTTTTCAATGCTCACAGAGCATGCCTAGAAGACTCTCACATAGAAGTCAATGAGGTCCCCATCAGAAAATAAAATAAAAAAATAGATTAGAAAAAACACATGTTTTGCTATCGGGTTTTAACTGGCAGCTAAAATTTTTGGAGACAGATTTCCTTTAATGTAAATCCCAAACACACACACATATATATATATATATATATTAGTATTTGTAAATTATTTGCCTAAAATCCTTACTGTTAGAATATTATGCCTATGGGATATTTACAGGGAATGTTGATCGTGCCTCATAGATTCTGATAAGTTGCAGATAAAAGTGTTTCCCTTTAAATGCTTTTTACACATTCCTTTGTGATTTCATTTTCTTGAAAGCCTATTTCTTGTGTGCGTAGATGAGAAAGGTGAGCCATCTCATCTTGGCAAGCTGGCAAGTTAGTGATTGGGTTTAAGAGTTTGTGTAGAATCTGAGCATAAATTCTTTATCGAGAGGAATTGCTTAACGTTTACTTTCTCTAGGGGTCAATTGATATATTCTGCAAATAAAATACTTGCATTATTTTAAAATTATGTTACTCACTCTGATTTCATTTGGAGATCAGGAGGATAGAACAGATTATTGGTATATTTTATTATTATTCTATACTGACTGTTTTATATTGTGGTTTCACCCTATATGACTTTCACCCTATATGACTTGCAATTTTTTTTGATTGTTGAATTGCAAGAGCTATATATTTTTTCCCAACGATGTAGCCATACGAGGGCTTATTTCTTGCAGGACAAGTTGTTGTTTTTAATGGCATTTTGGGGTACATATAGGCTTGAGCGAATCGAGCTTCAGAACATTTTAAAATAGAAATCCAAAGTCAGCTTTGGTACTAAGGTACCAGCCAGTACCAAAGAAGACCTCGGTTTCCTATATATATATTTTTTTTTTTAAGCAGCAGTTTCTTCATTGCCATTTTCTGTTGTAAATTTTGCAATGTTAATTTTTTTGTCATAAATAACATCATAGAAAAAAAAGTGAGGGATTCAGTCAGCACAAGCTTGTATGCAGGTGCACATCGCTATGGCGAAATACATATACAAACGCAAAAACACAAATGCAATAGCACTCTGCAACCAGCACTCTGCCCTGTCTCTATGCTAGATGTTGAATGAGGCATTGGTGTACATTTTGGCAAAAGCGTAATAAGCCACTCACCACGTCAAGGTCGCTTCTATGAGTGGTCCTTAACACTAGTTCCTACCTGTTTATGGGCCATGATAGCCACACAAAGTCCAGGGAGCGCAGGTACAGCATGCACGCCAGGCACACTCTGCTTTTAACCCCGTCCGGTGCCGTGACAGCTTTCATCGGATCCAGGGATGCAAGTACCAACATGCATGCTGAGCCCACTATATACTTCTCCTGGAGCCAAATGGCTACTGGTAGGCACTGTAAAAGTAGACTCAGTTTTATACTGACTTTAAAACCAGTCTCCAGGGCAGACTAACTAGTCAGGTGTGCATGACTGCATGGAGATCGCCACGCCTCCAATATATACTACAAAGAAAAAATGTGGGGGATTCAGTCAGCACAACCCTGTATGCAGGTGCACATCGCTATGGTGAAATACACATACAAACGCAAAAACACAAATGCAATAGCACTCTGCAACCAGCACTCTGCCCTGCCTCTATGCTGGATGTTGAATGAGGCATTGGTGTACATTTTGGCCAAAGCGTAATAAGCCACTCACCACATCAAGGTCGCCTCTATGAGTGGTCCCTAACACTAGTTCCTACCTGTTTATGGGCCATGATAGCCACACAAAGTCCAGGGAGCGCAGGTACAGCATGCACGCCAGGCACACTCTGCTTTTAACCCCGTCCGGTGCCGTGACAGCTTTCATCGGATCCAGGGATGCAAGTACCAACATGCATGCTGAGCCCACTATATACTTCTCCTGGAGCCAAATGGCTACTGGTAGGCACTGTAAAAGTAGACTCAGTTTCATACTGACTTTAAAACCAGCCTCCAGGGCAGACTAACTGTTTAGGTGTGCATGGATCCAGTCCCAGTGGTTATGTCACTGCTGGGGACTGGGAGTATGCACAAGTTGATGGGTCTTAGCATACTTTTATAGTTATAAACCTCTATATATTGTAGGTACAACCTCTCTGGGGGCTGTATTCCCCCAGCCATTTCTGATCACCTCACTTCCCAAGAAACATAATATAAACGCTAAAAAGTTGTATGTTCCCCAAAATGGTACCAGTGATTTGTGTGGTTCATTCCGATAACCAACAACACTCCTCCCATATGGCAATAATCCAGCTGCCAAGCTTGATCCATCCAGCAAGTTCGGCCCATCTGGTTTTAACCCTAATACATGTTAAAAGCAAAATACCATTATGTTCATAGTATGGAGGGATCTTGGACCCTCTGGAGGGATCCACATGGACTAAAATTTAATTGCACTACACAGTGACATAGAATTTGTTTAAAATTTGTTGTGGCTGTCAGAGTGACGCACAATAATATTTTCCCTAACAGAATATGTTAGCTAGGAATGTGGAATGTGTGGTTCATACCGATAAACAACGACACTCCTCCCGTCTTGGAATTAACTAGTAAGCTGAACTTTTTTTTATCCTTTGGTATGACAATCCCATCCAAAACATGGCTACTGATGAAGGGTCATATGAGCGGCCTATATTAAATAACACTGCTCTCAGAACTGTGTATACGCTAGTTTTTCTTGCCATGTGCAGCATTATTTATTGGAGTCCGCTGATGTACATGTCGAGTCACATGTCAAGTCAGCATCTTCTGGATGGGAGCACTGCGCAATCAGTGAAGAACTGTACTGAATAATTGGGTGGCAGTTGACAACTTAGGACTTCTGATGTGATTTCATAACAACATTATATTTGTAAATGTATGCCTCTAGGTGGTGATAACGCAGAGCAACCAATAAAAAAAAATTATATATATATATATATATATATATATAATTTATATTGTTTAAATGATAGGTTGCTAAAGGACATTATTGTTAGGAAAAAATATTGGAAGAGGGTGTTTTACTTTTTTCAAGGTTCTTTCTACCTATCTCTGCAGCAGTGCCTACACAATGTGCACCCAGAAGTAGGGCAGTATTTCTCCAGGGGTTGGAATGAAGTCAGGAACTTTTGTGACAAATTCTTTTTGTAACTTGAATCTATTGCCCTAGTCTATTAACATAGAAACATAAAATGTGTCGGCAGATAAGAACCATTTGGCCCATCTAGTCTGCCCAATATTTTTCTGGTTGTTTTCTGCATCCACCTGACCTAACTTGAACAGAACTTAATCTGCTAAGAGGGTGTTGAAGGGTGTCATATCTATTCATATATTTATGTTGCATTTGGCACCCTTGTCAGTTTAGAGAATTTAGCTCCTGGCGTGGAGTCAGATTCTGTGCAAACAAACTAAAAAAAATTCCCATCTGGAAGTCTCAACATTTCCATCACTTATGGATTATTCTTTTTATTAGATTAATCTTTGGCACTCTAGCTGTTGTGAAACTACGACTCCCAGCATGCACACTTGCTTAGCTGTTCTCAGAAACCCCATAGATGAGAATAGAACATGCAGGGAGTTGTAATTTTACAGCAGCTGGAGTGCCGAAGGTTGCAGATCCGTGCCTTAGAGTCTACAGTAGGTAACATCAATATATACATTGTTAATACTTTTATGCTGTATAATTATAATGTGTATACTTTGCATGAATACATAGTTTTCTATACTAATTTTATGTAACATCTTTTTAGTCAGATAATGACAGTGAAGCAATAAGTCATCGTATCAAGCCTGCATTTCAAGATGATCCTGTCTTTCGTCGGCAAACATCGTACCAGCACTCTGCTGTTCATATTCCCACAGATATTTACGAGGGCTGTAAGTTACTTTTATTCCTATGAATGTTTCCTTTGTTAATATATTTTGTACTAAAATATTTTACCACATTTCGAAACGTAATATAATTTCTTTATGTGTAGAAATGTTTAAGATATGTTCATCCTTGTGTCAGGAGAATAAAATATGTCATCTATTTAAAGCACAAAATCCAATAAATCTACGAGCCGATCTTATTTGCGACATTGTTAACAGTACAGTTTGAGAAGAAACAATTCAAATTGCTAATTAAAAATGACAAAGACAATATATAAAGGCACATCTTTTATAAAGGTTTATATTTTATTAAAGAGAATCTGTCGCTAGGTTTGGGACCACTTAACCTAAGATGAATTCAGGAAAATGGGTCTTGCAGCCTCCAGTGCATATCTGCATTGCCCAAATGAAATTGAGGACAGTAAACATTACTTTAATGCAATTTTCCCTTCATAAGTTAATCTTCCCATAGGTCCCTTTATCAGTAAAAATACACTTATAAACCTGCAAATATGTGTGTATTTTTTCATGATGAAAGGGCCAATCCAGTACCAAAATGAACTGAATTTTGAAATCATCTAAAACAGCAAGATTGTTATAATTGCCATCAACTTAAAAGTTCACTAACCTTTCATAAAACTTTGCATAAATAAAAAATCATATGTACGTGTGAATATAAAAAAAAACTTTGTAATATATTTTATTAGAAGAAATGCCTTGTTCTATAGTTATCAGCTGTTTTCTTCCTCTCCACTTTTCTACATTAACTATCTCCGAAATTTGTGAGAAATAAATCTTGTTAAAACCAAGATTATTGTTGGCTCACTAAAGGATCAGGTTAACACAAAATCTACATAGAGGGGAGGCGGAAGAGGAGGAGGAGGAGGAAGAAATGCACAGAGAAGCAGAGACTAGACGGCAGAGACAGGAATCATCCCAAGTGCTTCATTTACATCTGTATTGTTGAGTACTTCACTATAATGTCCTATATGGTGATTTTGAGTTACTCTGGGAAAGTATGAGGAAGCAAAATCTGCTGTCTCTAGCTGCTTATCACTCCCGTTCACAGAGTACACCTAGACTCCACCCACCAGCTCATGGACAACTTATAATTAAAGTTGTGGCATGCAAAGGAGAAAACTGCTAAAACAGGCCAGATACAGGTCATATAATTTTCAGATATATTGGTATCACTCATGTATACACAAATGGACAGCATATTTGAAAAGTTATCTGAAAGTTTAGGTATGCTTTAAGTTAGGATTCCATCCATCAGTTGTTTTTTTTTTTTTACAAAACCCCCCAGCATATTTAACCAAAAAAACACTTACAATCAGATACATTGATGACTTAATGGAGCTATATAAAGTGTACCCTTATCTATTATTTTTCATACTTTATTAACTACTTTCTCAACCAATTCTAAACTGAGCCATTTAACCCACAGTCACTTTTGACCAGGCACATTTTCTATTTCTTTAGTACATGCATCTTTGAAAGCCATAACTTTTTTTATCCATTCTGTTATGTCAATTTTGTGCCTTTTTCAGTTATATATGGGGCTTTATTTTTATGTGTTTTTTATTATAGTATTTTTTATACTCTGGGAAAGGTTAAAAAAAAAAAAAAGGAAAAATAGTTTGTTTTCAAATTCCTTACCTTTTTTGTGTTAATATGCAACTAAGATGCTTTTTTAAGTGATGTCTCCTTTCAATAATGGTTGTTTTTATATAGTGGATTTTTGGGTTATGTTTTACGTTTGCCAGGGGTGGGACAAGAAGCTTCAGTGTGATGTGTGGTGGCGTTCTGTATTATTATTTTTTGTCTATACTTTTTAAAAAAATGTTTTGTACTCCCTTCTTGTATGACCAAAATGTCATAAAAGAGGGGGCATTTAACATAAAAAAAAAATTATTTGTTGATTTCTCCTGTTTCTCATGCACACATATTAGACCCAATTCCGGGGTTTCATGGCACAGCTCATCTGGATCTGCGAAGACCTAGCAGCTCATGCAGACACCAAACTCCCAGCGATCGCATACTGCATGCCGCTTTCTGATCTGTATACACTGCAGTAACTTAATCCATCCCTGCCCTCTCTGTGGGGAGCCCTGCTGTCACTCCCACAGTTGCATGATAAGGATTTCTGAACATCCTTGCAGAGAAAGGTGCCCAGATGAATATATGCAATCAGCAAATCCTCCACACTCTGGGGAGTGGCTTATTAGAGCGTATGTCAAGGAGCTGTTTAGTAGTCTAGAATCTAAAAGTGGATGCAGACTTCAGAGTGTCTTAAACAGTAAATGCAGCTCTAATAGTCTAATTCACAAAGCCACCTTAATTCACAGGTAGCATTCTAATGGAGGCCTGTTATTAAAGCAGTTTACTTGTATATCCATCCACTTGTGGAGGTACTCGGCAATTATTGTATTCGTCCTTTTGACATTTTGATAGATAGTGTCTATTTGTGTGCTGTGCCTTATTGTGCAGCAAACTCAAGGCCCTGCCATAAATCAGTGTCCATTTATGTCTTGTTCACTTGGTAAGGTTCAGACTTTATTGATGTTGCATCATTTTCAACAGTTATAGCAGTTTCCATGCTCAGCAGCTTTCTTGATGTAAAAAGTATTTTAATGTCAGCTTTTATATAGAGATATGTGTAAATAATTTGTAGAAAAAAATATTTTCATAGAGATAAAACATTTTTCAAATTTCATATAGAAATATGAATATCGCCTGACTACATGCATGAAGAGGTAAGACACGTAGATGTGATTGATACTGTGCAGATTGTGCACTGCAAAAATGTCATTATTAGTGTTGAGTAGTGTTGCTCTGGCCAAACACATCGGGATCTCGGGTGCTCTACGAGCACATGAGTATAATGGAAGTCAATAGGAGAACCCAAGCATTAAACCAGGCAGCCTCTGCTCTGAAGAGGGGAGGGTGCCTGGTTCATAGAAAAAGGTCAGAAAATGATGGAAACACCACCTAAATGGTTCGGGAACAGCATGGGGAGGATGTCTGGATGTATCATGGACTCCCAGGTCACTGCTGGGAACGATGTTGTCCGAGTAGTACGCCACTTTTACAGACTGACAATAATATGCACAAAACCGAGGCAAAAATCGATTTTAGAGGAAAAATTATTAGGAAACATTCTTTCTTGTATATTTACTTGCATATAAAGTGCAAGTGCTGCCAAAATTACAAGGAAGAGGCACTCCAATACAACCTGTATATCACATAAAGGAGGGCCTCATTACAATTGTTCATGTATTTGGACTCCTACACTCATAAAGCCTATGCACTAAGTGAAAGGTCTGCCAAAAATTACAAGGAACCGGCACTGCAATACACCCTTTGTTACACATAAAGGAGGGCATCATACATAGCCTTGAAAAATTATGATTGATGGCCTGCTGGTGACCGTCAAAAACATTTGGAGCAAGGGCCTGCTGATCTGACCATCTAAAACATTATGTGCGAGGGCCTGCTGCTTTGGTGTCTCTAGAAAACCTGGGGCCGATCGCAAGTCCCCGTGATGGCGACGATCCATTTTAGGTGCAGGCCTGCAGGTGAGCTGACCCTCTAAAAGGTTGTAGGTGAGGGCCTACAAGTGAGCTGACCCTCTAAAACATTATATGTGAGGGCCTGCAGATGAGCTAACCCTGTAAAAGATTGTAGGTGGAGGCCTGCTGGTGAGCTGACCTTGTAAAAAATTATATGTAAGGGCCTGCTGGTGAGCTGACCCTGTAAAACATTATATGCGAGGGCCTACTCACCTGCTGGTGAGCTGACCCTGTAAAAGATTTTAGATGCGGGCCTGCTGCTGAGCTGACCCTGTAAAAGATTGTAGGTGAGGGCCTGAAGGTTAGCTGACCCTGTAAAAAATTATATGCGAGGGCCTGCTGGTGAGCTGACCGTGTAAAACATTGTAGGTGAGGGCCTGCTGGTGAGCTGACCCTGTAAAACATTATATGCGAAGGGCATATATGCGAGGGCATTATATCCAACGAATAAGCATGTTGATATGATGGAAGAGAAGAAGGAGGATGAGAAAAGGAAGATTCAACCATATACCCTTGTTTGTGGTAGAATGGGTGCATGGGAATACAGTGTATTCAGTACACATTTAAAGTGCTTTTATGTTTATCAGCTTTCCTCTGGTGGAGTTGAGAAGTTATGGTCAATCCAGGCCTTATTAATTTTTATAAGAGTCAGCCTGTCAGCATTTTCAGTTGACAGGCGGATACGCTTATCTGTTATAATGCCACCAGCAGCACTAAATACCTGCTCAGACAAAACGCTGGCGGCACGGCAGGCCAGCATCTCCAAGGCGTAGAGTGCCAGTTCGTGCCATGTGTTTAGCTTGGACACCCAGTAGTTGTAAGGCACTGAGGGATCATTGAGGACGGTCTGCTATGTACTCCTTCCAAAATGTTTCCCTCCTTGCGACACTAGGGCATCAGGGTGAGGGTGCTGGCAGGGTGTCATGAGACTGTCCCACTGCCACGTTCCTTACTGCTCACCTTCTTCATATTAAATGTTATATATGATTGAAAGTCTGTCACACGTACAGTAGCATAGGATTTGGAAGTGTATGCGCAAAGCAATTTAAAAAGGTATTTGGAATGTGGAAACGTCACACAGGATATATCCCTCAGGTAATGTCAATGCTGTCACCAGCGGCTAATCAAAAATGACAGGGAATGTCACAGGTATTTGGGATGCGGAAGCGTTATACAGGAGAGGTACCACCGGTAATGTCACTGTCCGCAGCGTCTACGAAAAAAAGTACACTGTATGTCACAGATACATTTTTAAAGCGCACACGTTACACTGCAGATGTGGCCTTGGTAATGTCACTGTCAGAAGTGGACACCGTCTATTGACAAAGTACACTGTATGTCACAGATATTTTTTTGGATGCGCACAATTTACTCAGATGTGGCGCAGCTAATGTCACTGTCCGCAGCGGACACCGTCTACGGAAAAAGTACACTGGTTGTCAGATATTTTTTGGATGCGCACACTTTACACAGAAGATTTGGCGCAGCTAATGTTACTATCCGCAGCGGCCACCGACTACGGAAAAAGTACACTGCATGTCACAGATATTTTTTGAATGCGCATACTTTACACAGGAGATGTGGAGCAGCTAATGTCATTGTCTGCAGCGAACACCGTCTATGGAAAAAGTACACTGGATGTCACAGATACATTTTTTCAGCGCACACGTTACACTGCAGATGTGGCACTATCAGAAGCGGACACCGTCTATTAAAAAAGTACACTGTATGTCACAGATATTTTTTGGATGCGCACACTTTACACTGGAGATGTGGTACAGCTAATGTCACTATCCGCAGTGGACACCGTCTACGGAAAAAGTGTACTGGATGTCACAGATATTTTTTGGATGCGCACACTTTACTCTAGAGATGTAGCGCAGCTGATGTCACTGTCTGCAGCGGCCTAACTATTATACGCTATTAAGTGCAGGATGCGCTAAAAATAGATATTGCTGCCACACATAATAGTCCTTAGAAGGATTTTTGGGTCTGTAAAGTTTTAGCAATTTAGCGCAGGTTGTGCTAAAAAATATAGATTGCTGCTGCCACACACAATAGTCCTTAAAATGACTTTTTGGTCTCTGAAAAGTTTTGGTGGTAAAAATATTCTTAAATCACTCCCTAAACTGTCTGTCCCTTCCTCAGCACAGCTCTCCCTGACTAAGAATGAGGCGAACATGCGTCATTGGGTGCTATATAGCACCCGATGACTCGTCTCGGCCAGTCAATCACTGTAATGCCAGCAGCCAACATGGGTACGGCATTACAGTGATGGCAGTACTTACCTGCATGTTTATTGGCTGCCAAATAACTTGCGGGGCGGAGACTCGAGCATTGCGCATGCTCGATCATCACTAGTGTTGAGCAAACTTTGCAAGTTTGGGTATCCGGACCCCAACTTTGCCAGAGAAGTGTACGAGTTTGGTGTTTGGGCATTTAATAAAGCTTTTGAAAGGCTGCAGGGCAGCTAATCAACAAGCTTTTAAGCTGTGGGTACTTAGAAGCCATCATAGCCATGCCTAGTAATGGCATGGCTGTGATTGGCCGGTGCATCATGCGACCCAGCCTCTATACAAGCAGGATCAGATCAGCTCTGAGTAGTGCAGCGACAGGAAGCAGGCAGCTGAAGCAAGAGAGAGTTTTAGGAATTTGGCTATTTGTTTTGTTGGTGACCTATAATGATTTTTTGGTGGGTGCAATACACCAGCTTTGCACCCCTGACACAGAAACATAATAAATAATTGGGTTGTTAATTCTGTGGGTGATCTATAGTGATTTTTTGTGGGTGAAATGCACCATATTTGTACCCCTGACATAGAAATATAATAATCTGGCTGTTAATTCTGTGGGTGACCTATAGTGATTTTTACCCCTGACACAAAAATATAATAGTTAATCTGTATGTTAGTTCGATGAGTTACATATACCCGTTTTTGATGTGAGATATAGTGATGAGCGGCAGGGGTCATATTTGAATTTGCGATATTTAGCGAATACTTTGTAGAATATTTGTCGAATATTCGCGAATTGGAATATTTGTTTTATTGTACAATTTTTTTACTCGAAAAATCGGCAAGGTAATGATCGTGTAATATGCGAATATGCAAATTTTTGTAATGCTAATTTTTATCGTGAATTTTTCAATTGCCGAGTAAAAACATGATTCCTCCCTGCTTTTTGCTTGTGGGCAAATGAGTCATTGGCCCACAAGCAACTTAAGCAGGGAGGAATCATGACTTTAGATGGAAAAAATGACGAATATTCCAAAAAAACTAATATATAGCACTATATCGAATATATTAGTTTTTTTGAATATTCGTAATATTCTAAAACAAGAATATATAGCAATATAGTGAATATTCGAAAAAAAACTAATGTAGAGCAATTTAGCTAATATAGTGCTTTAATCTTTTTTTTTATAGTTTTAATTTTTTTCCAGTCTGAACCTCGCAATCAACTCTACTCCTAAAGTCAAAGATACTGCAGCCTTCTCATTGGCCCACAAGCTAGAAGCAGGGAGCGATCATGTGTACTGATTTAAAAAAAAATCTCGAATATTCGAATATACAGTATATCACTATATTCTAAATATTCTCGAATTCTCAAAGTGTCTATATCCACGATAAAAATTCGCAATTCGAATATTCGTGATCTACACTAGTGAGATACACCTGTGCTTTATGCGTGACAGGGAAATTAATACAGTTTTTCTGACAGTTAGTTCGGCCGGTGGCATATACCCATTTTTGGTGTGAGATACACGTGCACTGCATGTGTGACAGGGAAATTAATATAGTTAATCCGTCTGTTAGTTAGGTGGTCGACATATTCCTATTTTTGGTGTGAGCTACACCTGCACTGCATACGTGACAGGGAAATTAACATAAGTAATCTGTCTGTTAGTTCGGTGGGTGACATATACCCATTTTTGGTGTGAGGTACACCTGCACTGCATATGTGACAGGGAAATTAATATACTTAATCCGTGTGTTAGTTCGGTGGGTGACATATTCCCTTTTTTTGGTGTGAGGTACACCTGCACTGCATACGTGACAGGGAAATTAATATAGTTATTCTGTCTGTTAGGTCGGTGGGTGACCTCAAAGAATGAGGAGAGCATCAAATAAGGGACGTGGCCCTATTCGTGGTGCTGCTGGTGCTGGTGGAGCTTCTGTTGCAGGGAGAGGACGTGGTCGATCTGTGCCAGCTACACGCCCAAATGAAACACCTTCCTCAGGTGCATGTAGGCGACAGGACGTTCAGCGTAATTTTGTAGGCCGAATACCGGTCTAAGAATGGTGAGGCTAGAACAAGTAGAGGCGGTAGTAGATTGGATGGCTGACAGTGCCTCCAGGTCCTTCACATTGTCTCTCACCCGGTCCCCTGCTGATACCGCATATTTGGCACCTGCAGCCCATGGGCATCTGTCTTTCACCTCACCCCCTTGCAAATCAGCCAAGCAGTCTGAGCCCCAAGTCTTGCAGCAGTCTCATATGGTTTTGATGACTCTGCTGGCCGGGTTTCCGTGGGCCATCCAAATAGCCCTGCCCCAGAAGTGGAAGAGATTGAGTGCACTGATGCCCAACCACTTATGTTTCAGGATGTGGACTTGGGAGGACCACTGCAGCACATCTTTGATGATGATGACGAAACACAGGTGTCAACTGCAGCGGCTTTCTGCCGTGTGCAGATCGGCAAGGAAGGCAGGGATGAAGAGTGTGTGGAAGATGATGTGGAGGATGATGAGGTCCTAGACCCCACATAGAATCAAGGTCATGCGAGTGACGTGTGCAGCTTGAAGGAAAAGTTGGTGGTCACACAGCGCCAGCTGCACAGCAAAAGAGGGAGCAAGGTGCAAAAGCAGAGTGGCCGTCCCCTAGCCAGTATGCCTGCTACTGTCCACCGCATCCAGGGACTGAGCACACCAAAGCCAACTACAAGGAGTTTCCTGGCGTGGCAGTTCTTCAGACAATGTGCTGACGATAAGACACGAGTGGTTTTCACGCTGTGCAATCAGAGCCTGAAGCGAGGCATAAATGTTCTAAACCTGAGCACTACCTGCATAACCAGGCATCTAAATAAAAAAAGCATGAGCTGCAGTTGAGTACACAGCTGAAAAACCACTAAAGATCTCAGGCTCCTCTTGCTCCCTCTTCTGCTGCAGTCTCGGCCTCTTTCTCCCCCTCTGGAGTGACAGTGGCACCTGCCACCCTGCAAACAGAGGATGTGGCAGCAACACCACCACCTCCACCATCGTCACCCAGCATGTCCACACTGTCCCATGGAAGCATTCAGCTGTCCATTCCCTAAACACTGGAGAGAAAGAGAAAGTACCCCCCTACCCACCCACCCATGATACCTGACCCTGAATGTCAGCATTTCAGAATTCCTGGCCTTTGAAATGCTGTCATTTAGTCTTGTGGAGACAGAGACTATTAAAAACCTTACGGCGATGCCTGTCCCACAGTACGGGGTTGGTTCCCAGCCGTCACTACTTTTCAAGGCGAGTCATCCCTGCCCTGCACAACCAAGTGGCAGACAATATCAGGTGTGCACTGCACAACGCAACCTGTGGAAAGGTCCACATAACTACCGATACGTGGACCATTAATCATGGAAAAGGACATTATATATCCCTAACTGTACACTGGGTAAATGCAATGGCGGGTGGGCCTGAGGCTGGTAGCAGTTTGGCAAATGTCCTACCGCTTCCGAGGATTGCAGGACATTTCTCGTTACCTCCTGTTTAGTGTTGAGCGAACAGTTCGAGCATAGTTCGGGTCCGTACCGAATTTTGGGGTGTTCGTGACACGGACCCGAACCCGAACTTTTTAGTAAAAGTTCGGGTTCGGGTTCGTCGTTCGGCATGTATTTTGGCGCATTTTGAAAGGCTGCAAAGCAGCCAATCAACATGCATCATACTACTTGCCCTAAGATGCCATCACAGCCATGCCTACTATTGGCAAGGCTGTGATTGGCCAAGTGCAGCATGTGACTCAGCCTCTTATAAGCTTGTGCGCACGTCGGGACGTGCTCACTCCCGATGTGAATAGAACAGGGTTAGACGCAGCTGATGCTAGGGCGAGAATAGGCAGGGATAATTGAATAACTGGAAGCAAATTTCTCTCCTCCACCTGTGATTCATCTGAACAACTGCAGCTGAGCTGCTTTTTTGATAGGGATTGGCTATTTTTAGAGTGGCCAGAGTGATTTTTCCATCCACATGTACCCGGGCTGACCGCCGGCCGCCATTTTGCGACTTGTAGTGCTGCAGCAGAAGCTGCCACAGTGTGCATTCCAAAGCTCCAAACAAGTCAGACATCTACACCTGGGATTCAGACCAATAGCGATTTAGCAGCACAGTCCAAGGCTATTTTTTTTAAAGGTTGTGCAGACCATTTTGTGGCACATGTTACTGGGCTGATAGGCGGCGGCTATCTTGGGACTAGTGCTGCAGCACAATCTCTCCCAACGTCCATTAATCACTTGTAATAGTGGTCTGTGCCATAGAAATCCTACATCAGGGACTTGGGTGTGCTTGTGTCACCCCTACTAATACCAGTCCACCTGTAATCCATACAGTGAAAAGCCATAAAGTATTCCAGTGAGGGAATTTTTTTTTTATTTAAAAAAGGCCAAGTTAGTTTATCTGGCGTTCAATATACTAGATACAGTTAGGCCTGCGTTTCATACATCTGGAATTAGCAAACTAATGTGCTGGGGTTGGGAAAACATATATGTACCCATACTAGAATCTGTCAAAGAAAGCGGTACTCACATATAACAGTCATTCCATCTGTAATCCATACAGTCAAAAGACTGAAAGTATTCCAGTGAGGGAATTTTTTTTATTTAAAAAAGGCCAAGTTAGTTTATCTGGCGTTCAATATACTAGATACAGTTAGGCCTGCGTTTCATACATCTGGAATTAGCAAACTAATGTGCTGGGGTTGGGAAAACATATATGTACCCATACTAGAATCTGTCAAAGAAAGCGGTACTCACATATAACAGTCATTCCATCTGTAATCCATACAGTCAAAAGACTGAAAGTATTCCAGTGAGGGAATTTTTTTTTTATTTAAAAAAGGCCAAGTTAGTTTATCTGGCGTTCAATATACTAGATACAGTTAGGCCTGCGTTTCATACATCTGGAATTAGCAAACTAATTTTCTGGGGTTGGGAAAACATATATGTACCCATACTAGAATCTGTCAAAGAAAGCGGTACTCACATATAACAGTCATTCCATCTGTAATCCATACAGTCAAAAGACTGAAAGTATTCCAGTGAGGGAATTTTTTTTATTTAAAAAAGGCCAAGTTAGTTTATCTGGCGTTCAATATACTAGATACAGTTAGGCCTGCGTTTCATACATCTGGAATTAGCAAACTAATGTGCTGGGGTTGGGAAAACATATATGTACCCATACTAGAATCTGTCAAAGAAAGCGGTACTCACATATAACAGTCATTCCATCTGTAATCCATACAGTCAAAAGACTGAAAGTATTCCAGTGAGGGAATTTTTTTTATTTAAAAAAGGCCAAGTTAGTTTATCTGGCGTTCAATATACTAGATACAGTTAGGCCTGCGTTTCATACATCTGGAATTAGCAAACTAATTTGCTGGGGTTGGGAAAACATATATGTACCCATACTAGAATCTGTCAAAGAAAGCGGTACTCACATATAACAGTCATTCCATCTGTAATCCATACAGTCAAAAGACTGAAAGTATTCCAGTGAGGGAATTTTTTTTATTTAAAAAAGGCCAAGTTAGTTTATCTGGCGTTCAATATACTAGATACAGTTAGGCCTGCGTTTCATACATCTGGAATTAGCAAACTAATGTGCTGGGGTTGGGAAAACATATATGTACCCATACTAGAATCTGTCAAAGAAAGCGGTACTCACATATAACAGTCATTCCATCTGTAATCCATACAGTCAAAAGACTGAAAGTATTCCAGTGAGGGAATTTTTTTTTTATTTAAAAAAGGCCAAGTTAGTTTATCTGGCGTTCAATATACTAGATACAGTTAGGCCTGCGTTTCATACATCTGGAATTAGCAAACTAATTTGCTGGGGTTGGGAAAACATATATGTACCCATACTAGAATCTGTCAAAGAAAGCGGTACTCACATATAACAGTCATTCCATCTGTAATCCATACAGTCAAAAGACTGAAAGTATTCCAGTGAGGGAATTTTTTTTATTTAAAAAAGGCCAAGTTAGTTTATCTGGCGTTCAATATACTAGATACAGTTAGGCCTGCGTTTCATACATCTGGAATTAGCAAACTAATGTGCTGGGGTTGGGAAAACATATATGTACCCATACTAGAATCTGTCAAAGAAAGCGGTACTCACATATAACAGTCATTCCATCTGTAATCCATACAGTCAAAAGACTGAAAGTATTCCAGTGAGGGAATTTTTTTTATTTAAAAAAGGCCAAGTTAGTTTATCTGGCGTTCAATATACTAGATACAGTTAGGCCTGCGTTTCATACATCTGGAATTAGCAAACTAATTTGCTGGGGTTGGGAAAACATATATGTACCCATACTAGAATCTGTCAAAGAAAGCGGTACTCACATATAACAGTCATTCCATCTGTAATCCATACAGTCAAAAGACTGAAAGTATTCCAGTGAGGGAATTTTTTTTATTTAAAAAAGGCCAAGTTAGTTTATCTGGCGTTCAATATACTAGATACAGTTAGGCCTGCGTTTCATACATCTGGAATTAGCAAACTAATTTGCTGGGGTTGGGAAAACATATATGTACCCATACTAGAATCTGTCAAAGAAAGCGGTACTCACATATAACAGTCATTCCATCTGTAATCCATACAGTCAAAAGACTGAAAGTATTCCAGTGAGGGAATTTTTTTTTTATTTAAAAAAGGCCAAGTTAGTTTATCTGGCGTTCAATATACTAGATACAGTTAGGCCTGCGTTTCATACATCTGGAATTAGCAAACTAATGTGCTCGGGTTGGGAAAACATATATGTACCCATACTAGAATCTGTCAAAGAAAGCGGTACTCACATATAACAGTCATTCCATCTGTAATCCATACAGTCAAAAGACTGAAAGTATTCCAGTGAGGGAATTTTTTTTATTTAAAAAAGGCCAAGTTAGTTTATCTGGCGTTCAATATACTAGATACAGTTAGGCCTGCGTTTCATACATCTGGAATTAGCAAACTAATTTGCTGGGGTTGGGAAAACATATATGTACCCATACTAGAATCTGTCAAAGAAAGCGGTACTCACATATAACAGTCATTCCATCTGTAATCCATACAGTCAAAAGACTGAAAGTATTCCAGTGAGGGAATTTTTTTTATTTAAAAAAGGCCAAGTTAGTTTATCTGGCGTTCAATATACTAGATACAGTTAGGCCTGCGTTTCATACATCTGGAATTAGCAAACTAATTTGCTGGGGTTGGGAAAACATATATGTACCCATACTAGAATCTGTCAAAGAAAGCGGTACTCACATATAACAGTCATTCCATCTGTAATCCATACAGTCAAAAGACTGAAAGTATTCCAGTGAGGGGATTTTTTTTATTTAAAAAAGGCCAAGTTAGTTTATCTGGCGTTCAATATACTAGATACAGTTAGGCCTGCGTTTCATACATCTGGAATTAGCAAACTAATGTGCTGGGGTTGGGAAAACATATATGTACCCATACTAGAATCTGTCAAAGAAAGCGGTACTCACATATAACAGTCATTCCATCTGTAATCCATACAGTCAAAAGACTGAAAGTATTCCAGTGAGGGGATTTTGCTTATAAAAAATAATATATTTCATTGTGGTGCGAGTTGAATCGCAACAATGAAGAAAAATACTATTAAGGGACGAGGACGCGGTCGTGGTGGTGTCCGTGGAGCCTCTGTTGCTGGTAGAGGACGTGGCCGTTCGGCCCCAGGCGCACACAGTAGGGAACGAACTCCCTCAACTAGCCGGCAGAATGTACCGCAATATCTCGTGGGGCACAATGCCGCTCTTAGGATGGTAAGGCCTGAGCAGGTACAGGCATTAATCGATTGGGTGGCCGACAGTGCTTCCAGCACGTTCACCACATGGTCTTCCACCCAGTCTTCTGCGGAAAGCGCACAGGTGGCACCTGAAAACCAAGCCCATCAGTCTGTCACATCACCCCCAAGCATATCAGGGAAACGGTCTGAGCCACAAGTTATGCAGCAGTCTCTTCTTCTGTTTGAAGACTCTGCTTCCAGGGTTTCCCAGGGGCGTCCACCTAGCCCTTCCACAGTGGAGGAAGACATACCATGCACTGACGCACAACCACTTATGTCTCCAGATGAAGAGGACATGGGAATACCACCACAGCAGAGTCACCGACTCTCTGATGATGACGAAACACAGGTGCCCACTGCCGCGTCTTTTTGCAGTGTGCAGACTGAACAGGAGGAGGTCAGGGAGGGAGACTGGGTGGAAGACGATGCAGAGGACGATGAGGTCTTAGACCCCACATGGACTGAAGGTCGTGGCGATGACTTTCACAGTTCAGAGGAAGAGGTAGTGGTGAGACCGAGACAACAGCGAAGCCAAAGAGGGAGCAGGGGGCCAAAGCAGACGAGCCGCCGCCCCCAGAGTTCGCCTGCTACTGGACATCGCCAACAGGGACCCAGCCCCACAAAGGCAGCTTCAAAGAGTTCCCTGGCATGGCACTTCTTTAAACAATGTCCTACCGACAAGACCCGAGTGACTTGCACGCTCTGCCATCAGAGCCTGAGGCGAGGCATTAACGTTCTGAACCTCAGCACAACCTGCATGACCAGGCATCTACATGCAAAGCATGAACTGCAGTGGGGTACACACCTTAAAAACCAGGCACTCGCTGAGGCTCCCCCTGCTCCCTCTACCGCTGCTGCCTCGGCTTCCGCCTCGAGAGGAATGTTGCCACCTGCCGAGCAGCAAACAGAGGATGTGCCACCGACACCACCACCACCGCCACCGTCAACTAGCGTCTCCACTATATCACACAGCAGCGTTCAGCTCTCAATATCTCAAACCTTAGAGAGGAAGCGCAAATTCCCCCCGAGTCACCCTCGAGCCCTTGGCCTGAACGCCAGCATTTCTAAACTGCTGGCCTTTGAAATGCTGTCATTCCGGCTGGTGGACACAGACAGCTTCAAAAAGCTGATGGCCATGGCTGTCCCGCAGTATGTGGTTCCCAGCCGCCACTACTTCTCCAAGACAGCCGTGCCTTCCCTGCACATGCAAGTGTCCGATAAAATCAAGTGTGCACTGCGCAACGCCATTTGTGGCAAGGTCCACCTAACCACAGATACGTGGACCAGTAAGCACGGCCAGGGACGCTATATCTCACTAACTGCACACTGGATGAATGTAGTGGCGGCTGGGCCCCCGGCGGACAGTTCCTTGGCGCACGTCCTTCCGCCCCCTAGGATCGCAGGGCATCATTCTCTGCCTCCTGTAGCCTCCTCCTCCTACTCGGCTTCCTCCTCCACTGCTTCCACCAGCTCATCCGGTCAGCCACACACCTTCACCACCAACTTCAGCACAGCCCGGGGTAAACGTCAGCAGGCCATTCTGAAACTCATATGTTTGGGGGACAGGCCCCACACCGCACAGGAGTTGTGGCGGGGTATTGAACAACAGACCGACGAGTGGTTTCTGCCGGTGGGCCTCAAGCCAGGCCTGGTGGTATGCGATAATGGGCGAAATCTCGTGGCAGCTCTGGGACTAGCCGGTTTGACGCACATCCCTTGCCTGGCGCATGTGCTGAACTTGGTGGTGCAGAGGTTCATTCACCACTACCCCAACATGTCAGAGCTGCTGCATAAAGTGCGGGCCGTCTGTGCGCGCTTCCGCCGTTCACATCCTGCCGCTGCTCGCCTGTCTGCGCTACAGCGGAACTTCGGCCTTCCCGCTCACCGCCTCATATGCGACGTGCCCACCCGGTGGAACTCCACCTTGCACATGCTGGAGAGACTGTGCGAGCAGCAGCAGGCCATAGTGGAGTTTCAGCTGCAGCATGCTCGCGTCAGTCGTACTGCCGAACAGCACCACTTCACCACCAATGATTGGGCCTCCATGCGAGACCTGTGTGCCCTGCTGCGCTGTTTCGAGTACTCCACCAACATGGCCAGTGGCGATGACACTGTTATCAGCGTTACAATACCACTTCTATGTCTCCTTGAGAAAACACTTAGGGCAATGATGTTAGAGGAGGTGGCCCAGGTGGAGGAGGATGAGGGCTCGTTTCTAACACTTTCGGGCCAGTCTGTTCGAAGTGGCTCAGAGGGAGGTTTGTTTAAGCAGCAGAGGACAGGTTCACAAGTCGCCAGCCAAGGCACTGTACTGGAGGACGAGGAGGATGAGGAGGAGGAGGTGGAGGGGGACGAGGATGACGCAAGTTCACAGCGGGGTGGCAGCCCAGGCCCATCACTGGTGCGTGGCTGGGGGGATACGGTGGACGATGACGATACGCCTCCCACAGAGGACAGCTTGTCCTTACCCATGGGTAGCCTGGCCCACATGAGCGAATATATGCTCCAATGCCTGCGCAACGACAGCAGAGTTGCCCACGTTTTAACGTGTGCAGACTACTGGGTGGCCACCCTGCTGGATCCCCGGTATAAAGACAATGTGCCCACTTTAATTCCTGAACTGGAGCGCGACCGTAAGATGCGCGAGTACAAGCGCACGCTGATAGAGGCGCTCTTGAGAGCATTCCCACATGTCACAGGGGAACAGGTGGAAGGTGAAGGCAGAGGAGTGGCAAGAGGTCGCCAACGCAGCTGTGTCACGGCCAGCTCATCTGAGGGCAGGGTTAGCATGGCAGAAATGTGGAAAAGTTTTGTCTCCACGCCACAGCTATCTGCACCGACACCTGATACGGAACGTGTTAGCAGGAGGCAGCATTTCACTAACATGGTTGAACAGTATGTCTGCACACCCCTCCACATCCTGACGGATGGTTCGGCCCCATTCAACTACTGGGTTTCGAAATTGTCCACGTGGCCAGAGTTAGCATGTTATGCCTTGGAGGTGCTTTCCTGCCCGGCGGCCAGCGTTTTATCTGAACGCGTATTCAGCACGGCAGGGGGCGTCATTACTGACAAGCGCAGACGCCTGTCCACAGCCAACGTGGACAAGCTGACCTTCATAAAGATGAACCAGGCATGGATCCCACAGGAACTGTCCCTCCCTTGTGCAGAGTAGTCCTTATTAACTGCCTAAAACATGTCTTGTTGTGCTACGGGCCACTTCTTTATTTGATACAAATTTTATGAAACCCACAGTTGAATGAAACTCTTCTCTGTCTGGGTGCCGGGGCCTAACCAGATGAAAGTGGCCGGCTAAACTAACGGGTGACATGAAGCCATAACCTCTGCCATGCTACCTCTGTCTTCTGTCTGGGTGCTGAGGCCTAAGTCAAATAAAGCGGTCTTCTGCTGTGCTGGGGGATATGAAGCTAATCTCTGACCTCTCTCCTCTGTCTGGGTCCAAAGGCCTAAATCACTGAAAGAGGCCTTCTCCTGTGGTGTGTGATATGATGCCAGAATATGTGCTGTGGGGCCTCTCTCCTCTTCCTGGGTGCAGGGGTCAAATAAACTAAATTGTGGCCTACTCCTGTGGTGGCTGATATGATGCCAGAATATGTGCTGTGGTGCCTCTCTCCTCTTCCTGGGTGCAGGGGTCAAAGTAACTAAATGGTGGCTTCTCCTGTGGTGGCTGATATGATGCCAGAATATGTGCTGTGGGGCCTCTCTCCTCTTCCTGGGTGCAGGGGTCAAAGTAACTCAATGGTGGCTTCTCCTGTGGTGGCTGATATGATGCCAGAATATGTGCTGTGGTGCCTCTCTCCTCTGTCTGGGTCCAAAGGCCTAAATCACTGAAAGAGGCCTTCTCCTGTGGTGTGTGATATGATGCCTGAATATGTGCTGTGGTGCCTCTCTCCTCTTCCTGGCTGCGGGGGTCAAAGTAACTCAATGGTGGCTTCTCCTGTGGTGGCTGATATGATGCCAGAATATGTGCTGTGGGGCCTCTCTCCTCTTCCTGGGTGCAGGGGTCAAAGTAACTCAATGGTGGCTTCTCCTGTGGTGGCTGATATGATGCCAGAATATGTGCTGTGGTGCCTCTCTCCTCTTCCTGGGTGCAGGGGTCAAAGTAACTAAATGGTGGCTTCTCCTGTGGTGGCTGATATGATGCCAGAATATGTGCTGTGGGGCCTCTCTCCTCTTCCTGGGTGCAGGGGTCAAAGTAACTAAATGGTGGCTTCTCCTGTGGTGGCTGATATGATGCCAGAATATGTGCTGTGGGGCCTCTCTCCTCTTCCTGGGTGCAGGGGTCAAAGTAACTCAATGGTGGCTTCTCCTGTGGTGGTTAGTATGATGCCAGAATATGTGCTGTGGGGCCTCTCTCCTCTTCCTGGGTGCAGGGGTCAAAGTAACTCAATCGTGGCTTCTCCTGTGGTGGCTGATATGATGCCAGAATATGTGCTGTGGTGCCTCTCTCCTCTTCCTGGGTGCAGGGGTCAAAGTAACTAAATGGTGGCTTCTCCTGTGGTGGCTGATATGATGCCAGAATATGTGCTGTGGTGCCTCTCTCCTCTTCCTGGGTGCAGGGGTCAAAGTAACTAAATGGTGGCTTCTCCTGTGGTGGCTGATATGATGCCAGAATATGTGCTGTGGTGCCTCTCTCCTCTTCCTGGGTGCGGGGGTCAAAGTAACTCAATGGTGGCTTCTCCTGTGGTGGTTGATATGATGCCAGAATATGTGCTGTGGGGCCTCTCTCCTCTTCCTGGGTGCAGGGGTCAAAGTAACTCAATGGTGGCTTCTCCTGTGCTGATTGATATAAAGCTGATGGTTGTGCCATCTGACATGGTTGCCAGGGTCTGATTCAATGGGGGCCTACTCCTGTGGTGGGTGATCTAAATGCCTGATTCTCTGCTGTGAAACCTCTCTCCTCCGTCTGGGTGTAGGGGTCAAAGTCTTTCAAAGTCGCCTTCTCCTGTGCTGATTGATATGAAGCTGATGGTTGTGCCATCTGACATGGTTGCCGGGGTCCCATTAAATTGTGGCCTACTCCTGTGGTGGTTGATATGATGCCTGATTCTCTGATGTGGAACCTCTCTCCTCTGTTTGGGTGAAGGGGTCAAAGTAACTAAATGGTGGCTTCTCCTGTGGTGGCTGATATGATGCCAGAATATGTGCTGTGGGGCCTCTCTCCTCTTCCTGGGTGCAGGGGTCAAAGTAACTCAATGGTGGCTTCTCCTGTGGTGGCTGATATGATGCCAGAATATGTGCTGTGGTGCCTCTCTCCTCTTCCTGGGTGCGGGGGTCAAAGTAACTCAATGGTGGCTTCTCCTGTGGTGGCTGATATGATGCCAGAATATGTGCTGTGGTGCCTCTCTCCTCTTCCTGGGTGCGGGGGTCAAAGTAACTCAATGGTGGCTTCTCCTGTGGTGGCTGATATGATGCCAGAATATGTGCTGTGGTGCCTCTCTCCTCTTCCTGGGTGCAGGGGTCAAAGTAACTAAATGGTGGCTTCTCCTGTGGTGGTTGATATGATGCCTGATTCTCTGCTGTGAAACCTCTCTCCTCCATCTGGGTGTAGGGGTCAAAGTCTTTCAAAGTCGCCTTCTCCTGTGCTGATTGATATAAAGCTGATGGTTGTGCCATCTGACATGGTTTCCAGGGTCTGATTCAATGGGGGCCTACTCCTGTGGTGGGTGATCTAAATGCCTGATTCTCTGCTGTGAAACCTCTCTCCTCCGTCTGGGTGTAGGGGTCAAAGTCTTTCAAAGTCGCCTTCTCCTGTGCTGATTGATATGAAGCTGATGGTTGTGCCATCTGACATGGTTGCCGGGGTCCCATTAAATTGGGGCCTACTCCTGTGGTGGGTGATCTAAATGCCTGATTCTCTGCTTTGAAACCTCTCTCCTCCGTCCGGGTGTAGGGGTCAAAGTCTGTCAAAGTCGCCTTCTCCTGTGCTGATTGATATAAAGCTTATGCTTGTGCCATCTGACATGGTTGCCGGGGTCTGATTCAATGGTGGCCTACTCCTGTGGTGGGTGATCTAAATGCCTGATTCTCTGCTGTGTAACCTCTCTCCTCCGTCTGGGTGTAGGGGTCAAAGTAACTAAATGGTGGCCTACTCCTGTGGTGGGTGATATGATGCCTGGTTCTCTGCTGTGGGACCTCTCTCCTTTGTCTGGGTGCTGTGGTCAAAATAATAGTAAGTGACCTTCTCCATTGGTGGGTGACTTGAAGCCTGATTCTGTGCTATGGGACCTCACTCCAATTAATATTGTTTAATTTTTATTTATTTTATGTTAACTCATCATTTCCCTATCTACATTTGTTTGCAGGGGATTTAACTACATTTTGCTGCCTTTTGCAGCCCTCTAGCCCTTTCCGGGTGTGTTTTACAGCCTTTTTAGTGCCCAAAAGTTCGGGTCCCCATTGACTTCTATGGGGTTCGGGTTCGGGATGAAGTTCGGGTCGAGTTCGGATCCCGAACCCGAACATTTTTCGAAAGTTCGGCCGAACTCGTCGAACCCGAACATCCAGGTGTTCGCTCAACTCTACTCCTGTTGCCTCCTACTCCGCGTCCTTCTCTACCGCCTCCTCATCCGGTCAGCATAACACCTTCACCACCAACTTCAGCACAGCCAGGGGGAAACAACAGCAGGCTGTTTTGAAACTCATCTGTTTGGGAGAAAAACCCCACACTGTGCAGGAGCTGTGGACGGGCATGGAACAACAGACCGATGAGTGGTTGGTGCCGCTGAGCATCAAGCCTGGCCTGGTGGTGAAATCTCTTAGAAGCTCTGGGGCTAGCCAGTTTGACACACATCCCTTGCCTGGCGCAGGTGCTATATTTGGTGGTGCAGAGGTTCCTGAAAAATTACCCCGATATGTCAGAGCTGCTGGAGAAATTCTGGGCCGTCTGTGTGCGCTTTAGGTGTTCTCATGCTGCTGCTGCTCGCCTGTCTGCGCTGCAGCGTAACGTCGGCCTTCCTGCTCACCACCTTATATGTGATGTACCCACAAGGTGGAACTCCACCTTGCACATGCTGGAGAGACTGTGCGAGCAGCAGCAGGCGATAGTGAAGTTTTAGCTGCAGCACGCATGGGTGAGTCGCTAGGCGGAACAGCATCACTTCACCACCAACAATTGGGCCTCCATGCGGGATGTGTGTGCCGTGTTGCGCTGTTTCAAGTACTCCACCAACATGGCCAGTGCTGATGTTGCAGTCCTCAGAGTTACTATCCCACTACTATGTCTCCTTTAAAAAACACTTTGGGCAATGATGGAAGAGAATGTGGCACAGGAGGAAGAGTAGGAGGAAGATGGATCATTTCCACGACTATCAGGCCAGTCATTCACAAGTGGCTTGAAGGGTGGGTTCCTCCCACAGAGGACAGCTTTTCGTTGCCTCTGGGCAGCCTGGCACACATGAGCGACTACATGCTGCAGTGCCTGCGCAACAACTGCCGAGTTGCCCACATTCTAACCAGTGCTGATTACTGGGTGGCCAACTTGCTGGATCCCCGCTACAAGAACAATGTGCTGTCCTTAATTCCATCACTGGAGCATGATCGGAAGATGCGCGAGTACAAGCACATGCTGTTAGATGCGCTGTCCTTAATTCCGTCACTGGAGCATGATCGGAAGATGCGCGAGTACAAGTTAATGCTGTTAGATGCGCTGCTGATGGCATGAACACCTGACAGCGGTGGCTCAGTGGAAGCACAGGAGAAGGCAGAGGAGGAGGAGGAGGAGGAAGAAGTCGTCAACGGAGCTGGGGCACCGCCAGCACCTCAGAAGGGAGGGTTAGCATGGCCGAAATGTGGAAAAGCTTTGTCAGCATGCCACAACAATCAGCACCACCAGCTGATACGGAATGTCTTAGCAGGAGGCAACATTTCAGCAACATGGTGGAACAGTATGTGTGCACATGCCCTCACATATTGACTGATGGGTCTGCCCCATTCAACTTCTGGGTCTCCAAATTGGGCACATGGCCTGAGCTTGCCCTTTATACCTTGGAGGTGCTGGCCTGCCCTGCAGCCATTGTATTGTCTGAATGTTTGTTTAGCACGGCAGGACGGGGTTATCACAGACAAGTGCTGCCGCCTGTCCACAGCCAATGTGGACAAGCTCACGTTCATTAAAATGAACCAGGCATGGATCCCACAGGACTTGTCCATACCTTGTGCTGAGTAGACAAGTATACCTGCCTCACCCAGCCATTGTTATACTGCAGCGCACTTTCTCTTTGCATTCTCTCTTCTATTTCCCAATGTTTTGGGGCCTTCCCAAACTTATAAAAAAAAAAAAAAAAACTGTGTTGGCTACCTCCTCCACTCCCGCTTCCACCTACACCGCCACATCCACCGCCTCCTCAACCTCCTACTCCACTTTGACTTCTGCCTCCTAGTTCAAGATTATTATTTATATTTTTTTATTTTTTTCTATTCTATTCTAAGTCATTTGCTTACCCACATTTGTTTGCAGGGCAACTTACCTGCTCTTAACCCCATTTTGATTCCTTTTGCAGCCCTCTAGCCCTTACATGACTATTTTACAGCCATTTTAGTTCACCAAGGCTTAGGTCCCCATTGACTTCAATGGGGTTCGGCTACGGGTTCGGGTTTGAACCCGAACTTTGACCCCGAAGTTGGGCCGAACCCAAACATCCAAGGGTCCGCTCATCCCTAATAAGCGAACCCAAAGATCCAAGGGTCCGCTCATCCCTAATAAGTGGGCCTATAATCCTAATTTTCTTGAAAATATCAGGAGACACATTCCAAATGTACAGTAGCATATTTTTTAACTGTATTCACCCAAACTGTATTCACCCAAATGAAGATAAAATGTTTTTTATAGTGTATATATATATATATACACACCGGTATATATATATATATATATATATATATATTATTATTTTTTTGCGATTGGTTAAATTATATTGGTGACAACTATTAAATGCACTTTATAATTGCTGAGCTTAGTGAATATATGCTATACTAATGGCTTTCCTATAAACGTAACATACTATTTATGCAATACTGAAACACCAAATGCTGTTTTATCATGCACTGTAAATCCGTCCTGCATCTGTTTACATTACTGAATGAAGGAGATCATATTTATTGCTCATTTGACCTTCATGAATCATTTTGGTTATATTTTTATACAGAGCCTCCATCACTTTGACAGTTTCAAACTGTAACATGTTAGTTGCATGCCACACATGTTGATATACATTTTATATAAGTGTAAACTGGAAATATTTAATTTATATTCAGGTCATACATGAAGGAGAGGTGGGGCACACTGAGAAGGATCTTATTCCTGAGAAACAATGAAGGTAGAAATACTTGATAAATATAGAAATAAATTATTGTGAACTTATTGGGATTTATATACAGAAGAACCTGGGGTTGTACACAGATCTTATAGGGCCCTATTGCAAAACCTTTTATGTCCTCCTTCCCCATTGAGATTTTAGAAAAATAAAAATTGAAGATTTAAAAAAAAAAAACATAAATAGGGCTCCAAATTACCAACTTTAATTGACTTCTATGAACACTCATTCTATGAGTGCTCATTCTGAACACTATGAGGGTCATTTGTTAAAACTGGCATTTTAGACAACGATCTTAATATCCCCTATACATTCGCCCCATATGTTTGGTATCGCCGCATCCGTAATGACACGCACTACATAAATATCATGTAAATTGTCCCCTATGGTGAACGCCGTAAAAGAAATATATATATATATGTTACAGAGTTGCTAATTTATACTTAGTTATTCTCATACTGACTGAATAAAGATATTATGTTATACCGAAGAATGCAAGCCATAAAATTTAAAACCTAAAAACTCAGTGGTAGTATTGCTGTTTTTACCATCTCCCTCCCAAAAACAGTTAATCAGAAAGTTATGTGTACCCCAAAATGGCGCCATTAAAACTACAACTTGTCCCGCAAAAAACAAGCCCTTATACAGCTAAAAAAGTTATTGCTCTTAGAAGGTGACAATGAAAAAAGGAAGAAAAGCATTTGGTCAGAAAGGCCCAAAACAAGCTGTCACTAAGGGGTTAAGTATGGTTAGAAAATAATTTACATTATATTCAGTGTGATGTGATAACTCTCCAGGTTAAAATAATATATTTACAATTTTAAAAAAAGTCTTAAGATTCTGTTTTAATTTTTAATTAAGAAAGTTCACAAGACATATCCTTTGTGGCATCTCTAATTTAGAATTACTTAAGCATCTAATATTCTAATGAGTTTTATCTTGTCAATTTCATTGACATTATCTTGGTTTTCTTGAATGTGTTATCCCAAATATAATTTTGTAAACAAATATAATTATCAGCAATTAGTTGGATGCATATTAATTATGTGATGCCCTACTTACATATCCCTTACTTTATAAATATTTGCTTTAATCTTTTGATTCTAATTTCCGCAAATATATTAAATCAAGCAATATAGTTTCTTTCCAAAAGTGTTAACGCTTCAGCTATATTAAAAGTGTCATTGATGAATAAACTAGATATGTTTACAGTGTATTATCCGAGGTTCATACATGAAAATTTGTTATTCCACCAAACTACAATATCTAGGTGCATTACATTTGCAGTTTAAACTTATTATAATTAGTGTGGTCTGTGATATCAAAGATTTGTGAACCTTACAGGTAAAATGTATATACTATGCAATGCCTAAGACGTTGGTGAATCAAAGAACACCAAAGATAGAATACATAAGTTTTGCCTGCAGTGTTCCTTCATAGAGAAACCTATTTGAATACAAATGAATGCCTTTCAATTAAAAATGAGTAAATAGTTTCTACCGAATCAGAATTCATCCTGAATTTCCCATAAAGTTCGGATTCTAATGAACTTTTTGTAAATTGTTTCGGGTGAGTTAGGGTAGTGTTCTACTCTGCGTTTCTGGGCAATATATATATATATATATATATATATATATATATATATATTTGTGACACAGTGAGGGGTTGTGTCTGGCAAGCAGGCATTTTCCTCCCAGCATGTGCGGCTGGGCTGATTTCCAACCAGGTGAGGTCAAATACTGGACCGGAGTTTAAGTGCCGGTCTGGGTTTTGGCAGCACCTGGCTGTCCTTAAATAGTCAGCTGGGCTCAGCAGAGATTTATTTGTTTTTGGGATCTGAGGCTTTGTGCCGTGCTTTAGGGCTGAGAGCCGCACGCTGGGGAAACATGCCCCCTTAAGCTTGCTGTGGGCTACTGGAGGCAGAGCTGCCAGCAAGGCGACTTGTGTTATATAAACTTTCCATTGTGTGTGAATTAACACCAAGACTGCAAAGTTATGTACTGTTTTGTGCAATTGCCTTAAGTGTGAATAAACACTGACATTTTGAGTTAAGAACTTGTATTTTGCCTCCGTACTGCGCACGCTTACCCTATCTACCAGAACGAAACCCTAATATATATATATATATATATATATATATATATATATAAAAAAAAAAAAAAAAAAAGGAAGAAGGCGGCGGCACTGGAAACAAACAAAAATGGGTGCTATGTCCAGGGATATTGCTGCTTACCCCAGATGAACAAGAACGAAGAAAGGACAGCACTCCAAGTAAAAATATGATGGTCTTTAATCACCCATGTAGATGGCAACGTTTCAGCTCCAAACAAGAGCCTTTCTCAAGCCATCTTGAGAAAGGCTCTTGTTTGGAGCTGAAACGTTGCCATCTACATGGGTGATTAAAGACCATCATATTTTTACTTGGAGTGCTGTCCTTTCTTCGTTTTTATATATATATATATATATATATATATAAAAACGAAGAAAGGACAGCACTCCAAGTAAAAATATACTGGTCTTTAATCACCCATGCAGATGGCAACGTTTCAGCTCCAAACAAGAGCCTTATTCAAGCCAAAGGCTCTTGTTTGAGCTGAAACGTTGCCATCTGCATGGGTGATTAAAGACCAGTATATTTTTTACTTGGAGTGCTGTCCTTTCTTCGTTTTTGTTCATCTGGGGTAAGCAGCAATATCCCTGGACATAGCACCCACATTGCTTGTCTCCAGTGCCGCCGCTATCTTTCCTTTTTTTATATATATATATATATATATATATATATATATAGGAATAGAAAAAATGAGGATGCAGCACTCTGTCAAATAGCGGGTGCAAAATCAGGCCAATGTGAATCAGCATCGGGATCCAATGTAGTATACAAATGAAAAAAAGGCCAGCAGCACACCAAGGTTTTCAGCAAAAAATGTGAAGTTTATTCACCCAGAGTCAGCAGCGACGTTTCAACAGCTTGTTGCTGTCTTTCTCAAGCTATGTGCATATGTGTTGCAAACATGCAATTTAAAGGTGCATCAATTACACAATTCAATTTGAGACAATTTATCCATACAAAGGAAAATTCATAGATTGCGTGGTTCATCATATTCAACAAAATACATACATTATGCCTCAATGTTACAGAATACAATACATACATAAAGTGTATAAAATAATTCATACTGTGTATAGTATAGGGCACAAACTCTAAGTACCCTTCATTAGTGCAGGTGTGTTATCCCTAATCACCACGTTAAAACTCACAATCAGCTGATGCTCCGTGCTGAGCCGGCATCATGGTCCCGGCGGCGTCCCCGTTCCCTCTATGCGCATGCGTCAGAAACACAAGTCTCGCGACGCTACGTGCGCAGAGAGACAAGCCAGAACCACAACCAAGATGGCCAAGCCTGTCCTTTGGCCGGTGTGCGCATGTCCACGTGTAAGTATCGGCCTCCCATAGATGGTCACATGAGACGGATCACATGATCGGATAGCCAAGTAAATAAGCTTTAATGAAAAATCCACATATTGGAATCCAGGTCAAGACTGCTGTGTATCCTGGACCCCCACAAAAAACAAATGTGGGAATCCAGGACCCAGCGTCCTATCAACCTAATAACTGGCCACAATATCACCCTCACATGCGCATAATGGGGGAGACAGGTAGCTAGCGACACCGACTGTCCGCTGCAACGAACCACTCACTGTCAAACTAAGGAGGTGGTGACGTCACAAGGGTCCCCCCTGTGAACCGTCGCCCACCCAACTGGTGCCCGCTACTCCCCAAATACAAGCGCACAGGGTGTAAATGCCAGAACAGAATTAATTGGATAAAAAGGAAAAGCATAGCATTTTGTAAGGAAAACCACATGGAAATATCTGGGTAAGTGCCCAACTACCATGGATCATGTCCCACATCTGCACCGGAGCAACAGTCAGGCCACCATGCACGTGGATGAGGTCGTGAAGAACTGTGGGTGACCACCCGGATTAGCGATGTCTCCCTCACAGCACAGAGCATCAGTCTTGATCATGATCAATATATAGATCTAAAAACAAAGAAAGATTTTTTACAAAAAAATCCAAAAGAAAATAACTTGGTTGTTATTGACACATATACTTATTTACTTGGTTATCCGATCATGTGATCCGTCTCATGTGACCATCTATGGGAAGCAGATACTTACACATGGACATGCGCACTTCGGCCGGAGGACAGGCTTGGCCATCTTGGTTGTGGTTCTGGCTTGTCTCTCTGCGCACGTAGCGTCGCGAGACTTGTGTCTCTGACGCATGCGCAGAGAGAGAACGGGGACGCCGCCGGGACCATGATGCCGGCTCAGCACGGAGCATCAGCTGATTGTGAGTTTTAACGTGGTGATTAGGGATAACACACCTGCACTAATGAAGGGTACTTAGAGTTTGTGCCCTATACTATACACAGTATGAATTATTTTATACACTTTATGTATGTATTGTATTCTGTAACATTGAGGCATAATGTATGTATTTTGTTGAATATGATGAACCACGCAATCTATGAATTTTCCTTTGTATGGATAAATTGTATCAAATTGAATTGTGTAATTGATGCACCTTTAAATTGCATGTTTGCAACACATATGCACATAGCTTGAGAAAGACAGCAACAAGCTGTTGAAACGTCGCTGCTGACTCTGGGTGAATAAACTTCACATTTTTTGCTGAAAACCTTGGTGTGCTGCTGGCCTTCTTTTCATTTGTATATATATATATATATATATATATACACATTGTCTGGGGGATACCATTTTTCATTGCTCAGCCATCCTTGATGCAGCACCGACACCATGTTCTTCCCGTTGTCTGTCACCATGTTTCCAATTTTCAGTTGTCGCGGAGAAAGCCAGGATTCAATTTCTTGCTGAAGGACACCAAGCAGTTCCTCCCCTGTGTGACTCCGTTCATCCAGGCAAACCAGGTGCACAACAGCATGATAGTAATGAGAAGGGTGGCACATGGCTTGCATACACTACATGCCTCCAACATAATTGTTAGATCTCTACATGAAAATAATGTATTTGGTGTAAATCACGAGAGAGGCATATTTGGAGACAGTGACTTCACAAGAGATACAGAGCAGCGGAGTTTACTTTGAAATTTAAAATTTCAACACTGCTTAATTAAGCCCATACAGCAAAAGGAGGTGTACAGTCACCCATCAATTTTCCCCCCCAAAAAAGCTTGTTTCACATAACACATTTCACCACTATGTAATTGGGCCATACCGCAAAAGGAGGTGTACGTTCACCCATACATTTTCAGAAAAAGAGCCAGTGTCACAAAAAGAATTTCACCACTAAGTAAGTCGTTCCATACCGCAAAAGTAGGTGTACTGTACATTCACACTTACATTTTCAGAAAAAAAGTCAGGGTCACATAAAGAATTTCACAACTAAGTAAGTTGTTCCATACGGCAAAAGGAAGTGTACATCACCCATACATTTTCAGAAAAATAGCCAGTGTTACATAAAGAATTTCACCACTAAGTCGTTCCATACAGCAAAAGGAGGTGTACATTCACCCATACATTTTCAGAAAAAAAGCCAGTGTCACATAAAGAATTTCACCACCAAGTAAGTTGTTCCATACCACAAAAGGAAGTGTACATTCACCCATACATTTTAAGAAAAAGAGCCAGTGTCACATAAAGAATTTCACCACTAAGTAAGTTGTTCCATATCGAAAAAGGAGGTGTACATTCACCGATACATTTTCAGAAAAAAAAAGTGTCACATAAAAAATTTCACAGCAAAAAAGGCTTTACCATATATAACTGCACCGCTGAACGGCAAGTAGGCCCTTAATTGAGAGGAGTCGCACATGGTTTGCATACACTACACGCCTCCAACATAATTCTTGGATCTCTACATGAAAATAATGTATTTGCTGTAAATCGCGAGAGGGGCATTGTTGTAGACATTGACTTCACAAGAGATACAGAGCAGCGGAGTTCTGCCACCTCTATTTGCTTCCCGCATTTTACTGCTCCTGAATTAAAATTGGGGCAACCAGCTTCAGCTTCCTCTGATGTGTATGCCTACAGAGTCCTAATATTATGGCTTTGCACAAGGAGCAAGATTGTTACGCACAATTCTGATGGAACTCCTGATATTAAGAAACTGGACTTGGACTCCAAAGCAGAGGCTCTTCTGTCATGTCTTGTGTGCTGTGAAGATCGAATGCAGACGAAGCATATAAAAACACATGTTTTCAACTTAGTGAGCCTGCTTGATTTAATTGAGAATACAGGGAGTTCAGAATTATTAGGCAAATGAGTATTTTGACCACATCATCCTCTTTATGCATGTTGTCTTACTCCAAGCTGTATAGGCTCAAAAGCCTACTACCAATTAAGCATATTAGGTGATGTGCATCTCTGTAGTGAGAAGGGGTGTGGTCTAATGACATCAACACCCTATATCAGGTGTGCATAATTATTAGGCAACTTCCTTTCCTTTGGCAAAATGGGTCAAAAGAAGGACTTGACAGGCTCAGAAAAGTCAAAAATAGTGAGATATCTTGCAGAGGGATGCAGCACTCTTAAAATTGCAAAGCTTCTGAAGCGTGATCATCGAACAATCAAGCGTTTCATTCAAAATAGTCAACAGGGTCGCAAGAAGCGTGTGGAAAAACCAAGGCGCAAAATAACTGCCCATGAACTGAGAAAAGTCAAGCGTGCAGCTGCCAAGATGCCACTTGCCACCAGTTTGGCCATATTACAGAGCTGCAACATCACTGGAGTGTCCAAAAGCACAAGGTGTGCAATACTCAGAGACATGGCCAAGATAAGAAAGGCTGAAAGACGACCACCACTGAACAAGACACACAAGCTGAAACGTCAAGACTGGGCCAAGAAATATCTCAAGACTGATTTTTCTAAGGTTTTATGGACTGATGAAATGAGAGTGAGTCTTGATGGGCCAGATGGATGGGCCCGTGGCTGGATTGGTAAAGGGCAGAGAGCTCCAGTCCGACTCAGACGCCAGCAAGGTGGAGGTGGAGTACTGGTTTGGGCTGGTATCATCAAAGATGAGCTTGTGGGGCCTTTTTGGGTTGAGGATGGAGTCAAGCTCAACTCCCAGTCCTACTGCCAGTTTCTGGAAGACACCTTCTTCAAGCAGTGGTACAGGAATAAGTCTGCATCCTTCAAGAAAAACATGATTTTCATGCAGGACAATGCTCCATCACACGCGTCCAAGTACTCCACAGCGTGGCTGGCAAGAAAGGGTATAAAAGAAAAAAATCTAATGACATGGCCTCCTTGTTCACCTGATCTGAACCCCATTGAGAACCTGTGCTCCATCATCAAATGTGAGATTTACAAGGAGGGAAAGCAGTACACCTCTCTGAACAGTGTCTGGGAGGCTGTGGTTGCTGCTGCACGCAATGTTGATGGTGAACAGATCAAAACACTGACAGAATCCATGGATGGCAGGCTTTTGAGTGTCCTTGCAAAGAAAGGTGGCTATATTGGTCACTGATTTGTTTTTGTTTTGTTTTTGAATGTCAGAAATGTATATTTGTGAATGTTGAGATGTTATATTGGTTTCACTGGTAAAAATAAATAATTGAAATGGGTATATATTTGTTTTTTGTTAAATTGCCTAATAATTATGCACAGTAATAGTCACCTGCACACACAGATATCCCCCTAAAATAGCTAAAACTAAAAACAAACTAAAAACTACTTCCAAAAATATTCAGCTTTGATATTAATGAGTTTTTTGGGTTCATTGAGAACATGGTTGTTGTTCAATAATAAAATTAATCCTTAAAAATACAACTTGCCTAATAATTCTGCACTCCCTGTAGATGGTAAAGGCAAAGTCTGCTGGTGTGTTGTCATCAGTGTTTTCATTATGTTTACTGCAGGACCCACGACGACATAATTCGGGCCATACCGCAAAAGGAGTTGTACAATCACCCATCAATTTTCCCAAAGACAAATTGGTTGCAATAAAAATTTTCACCAAAGAAAGGATATTGGAATTTGGTTCATACAGAAGAAAGTCTACTATCACCTATCAATTTCCCCCAAAAAAAACTGTTTCCCATTTAAAAATTCACCACTATGTAATACGGTCCATACCGCAAAAGGAGGTGTAAAATCACCCATTAATTTTCCGGAAGACAAATTGGTTGCAAAATAAAATTTCACCAAAGAAAGGATGATGGAATTTGGTTCATACAGAAGAAAGTCTGCTATCACCCATCAATTTTCCCCAAAAAAGCCTGTTTCCCATAAAAAAAGTTCACCACTACGTAATTCGGTCCATACCGCGAAAGGTGCTTGACCACATATAACTGCACCGTTGAACGGCAGTTAGGCCCAATTTTTTTTTATATTTTCACACAAAAGGCTTTTCAACAGATAAGTGCAACGATGAACGGTGAATATATTTGTATTTCGCCAGTAATACACCTCAAACTGATCTGTAAAATATCTCACTGCACCACTGAACGGCAAATAGGCCCTATTTTTTTAAATATTTTTACACAAAAGAATTTTCAACAGATAAGTGCAATGATGAACAGCAAATATATTTGTATTTCACCAGTAATACAAGGCAAACTGGGCTGTAAAATATCTCACTGCACCGCTGAGCAGCAAATATATTTTTCCTTTTTCCACTAATGCACGCAAAAAAGGGCTTTAAAACATATAACTGCACTTTTGCCACTAATACACAACAAAAAGGGCTGTAATTTTTGCACTTCACCACACAATGGCTAATAAGCCCTTTATTCCCACTGATTCAAGCCAAAAAATGCTTTAGAACATATAACTGCACAGCACTAGGGCAAATAAAATGTAGAAATATTTACTTGTAATAACCCTTGTTAATGCCTGTACCAAACAGCACTTGCACTCTAATAAGAACGGTTTGATGGAATTACAGAGCTGTGTAATGGAAATTTGGGTCCCCAGTCAGTGCTGTAAGGTCTAATAAGAATGTTCCTATTACTCAGGCTGTCACCTCCCCGAATGAACCCTGTTTAACAGAAATGCTGTGGATTGATTCCTCCCTATCCTTTCCCTACACCTTGAATGATCTTTCCCTGCACTTATAAATCTTTTTTTTTTGCACTATGACTTTTTTTCTATCACTGTCCCTAGCGTCTGCAGACACGTCTCTCCCTGCACTAAGTACGCTGGTGAATGGCAGAATCTAAGATGGCTTCCGTATTTATAGGGCTGTGACATCACAGGGCTGGCTGGCTGCTGATTGGCTTCATGCATGCCAGTATGGGTGATCCTGCCTTCCCAGAGTTCCTTTCTCCATGTCCTCACACGTGCAGCAGCCATTTTAGGAAAAATGTGATTCGTTACCACGATGCACAAGGAAATTCAGAACTAATTCCACTTTGTCAGCTTCGATTTGCTCATCTCTAACAGCAATAGATAAAAAAAATATTATTCGGAAAAAGCAATGATGAAACAATTTGAGTCTACCACTAGGGAAAAATCTTATTATGAAAAATCACTCATTAAAGAGTTTGAGGCTACCACTAGAGGAAAGTGTTATTATGGAAATGCACTAATTTTCTCTCTCGCTTTCTAAAATGTGTCTTTCAAGAAAAAATACAAGTCCTAGGAGACCAGAGAGTGTTATATACCAACTTTCAGGGCAATTGGAGCTTATTTATTTTGGGTAGCATTGATTTGTACCGGAATCAAATTTTTTCATAAATTCTGCAAATTCGAAGCAAAATAAATTTCAAGAAATTCACTGATCTCTACTTTAAATCATAAGCTTCACCTTTCTAAAAGCCATATTTAGGAAGACCCTGAGCAACACATTTATGAAGCCATGCTTCTAGTATATGCAATACAAAACATGATACATTTTGATAGGGATATGGAGCAAGACACTTTTATTAACTCAAAGATTTGTAATAGATATGTCAGAAAATAACATCTATATGCTATGTGATGTTGAAGGAAGACATTGATTTAATTTTGTGGGCTATACTAGTAAATCTGCTGACTAGCTTCTAAAAGATTTTTTATTCAATTATGGTCAGACAATACTTGTCTACCTTTTTTTTTTGGATTATTGGATTTCAGTGTTGTCTGAGTCCTCAGCAGCCTCACTACTAATGTGTTTGCCCTTTCAGAAGCTACTTCAGAACTAGTTCCTATGGTTACAGCTCAGTGTTAACCATCCTCCTAATTCAATGTTACTCAGTACTACATGACTTGTAATATATTAGATACTTTTGCCTGTTTAACTCCTGCTCGATCTTTGAAATTGCACTAGATAAATTAAGATATGTAGCATGGTTAACCATGGTAGTACTAAATAATATATTTGCTCGCAATACCTTAATCCAGTTTTATAGAAAACAAGCAACTTTTCAACTTATCAGAATATTAAAGGTCCATCTGGGTGTTACCAGTTAAGGGTGTGCATAGTCTGACAATGTCAGGACTGATTGGATAGTGGCAGACTGTACAGGGACACCCAGTTATCCCAGTGTCTTCTCTTGGTGAAATATGATTATATGATCAAGACTTATATCCCATGGAGACCTGTGGTGGATAGCATACAGTGGCATTGAGATCTAGAGTCCCACTGTAAAAAAAAAATAAAGTGTACCCCTAGGAAGAATTGCTAGTTCAACATGGACATCACTGAGGGCAATTTCCAAAAACGTAACTTTTAATCTACATACAATAAAAATACAAAATTGTTCAACCAACCACAGGTTGAGTGTGATACAGTACCTATAGTACAAAAAAACGCTGTCAAACCAAAGGACGGTTAGAAAGAGTCAGTGGTAGGATACATATGGGACAATTCAAAGAAATATACCGTAGCGGTTCCCATAGTTCTCCCCTTGACCCCACTGCTCAGCCTAGAGATACACTTTAAAGGTAGATGTACTCTGTCCACATACCTAGGCTAACCTGTTCTTATGCAACTCTATCACTCTCTAACACCACATACCAAACCCCTAATACAGCAAGACTGCTGAATCTGAATATTTAGAGTGTAACAAAAACTATCAAAAACATTAGACGATTATCAAACAGCAAGGACAGGATGCATTTGGGACAGAACATAAATGTACAGTATATTGTATCTGTCCCTATTCTTGCCCTTATCCACACTGCTCAGCCCAAAGATACACCTTGAAGGTAGATGTACTCTGTCCACGTACCTAGGCTAACCTGTCCTTATACAACCCTATCACTTTCTGACACACCATGCACTGTCCCAATGTGATTCCCCTTAAAAGTAATCTTAGGTTCATCAGGGGACTATTAATATTAGTATGGTAATAGAATGCCATATACAGTCGTGGCCAAAAGTTTTGAGAATTACATAAATATTGGAAATTGGAAAAGTTGCTCCTTAAGTTTTTATAATAGCAATTTGCATATACTCCAGAATGTTATGAAGAGTGATCAGATGAATTGCATAGTCCTTCTTTGCCATGAAAATTAACTTAATCCCCAAAAAAACTTTCCACTGCATTTCATTGCTGTCATTAAAGGACCTGCTGAGATTATTTCAGTAATCGTCTTGTTAACTCAGGTGAGAATGTTTACGAGCACAAGGCTGGAGATCATTATGTCAGGCTGATTGGGTTAAAATGGCAGACTTGACATGTTAAAAGGAGGGTGATGCTTGAAATAATTGTTCTTCCATTGTTAACCATGCTGACCTGCAAAGAAACGCATGCAGCCATCATTGCGTTGCATAAAATTGGCTTCACAGGCAAGGATATTGTGGCTACTAAGATTGCACCTCAATCAACAATTTATAGGATCATCAAGAACTTCAAGGAAAAAGGTTCAATTCTTGTTAAGAAGGCTTCAGGGCGTCCAAGAAAGTCCAGCAAGCGCCAGGATCGTCTCCTAAAGAGGATTCAGCTGCGGACTGGAGTACCACCAGTGCAGAGCTTGCTCAGGAATGGCAGCAGGCAGGTGTGAGCGCATCTGCACGCACAGTGAGGCGAAGACTTTTGGAAGATGGCCTGGTGTCAGAAAGGGCAGCAAAGAAGCCACTTCTCTCCAAAAAAAACATCAGGGACAGATTGATCTGCAGAAAGTATGGTGAATGGACTGCTGAGGACTGGGGCAAAGTCATATTCTCCGATGAAGCCTCTTTCCAATTCTTTGGGGCATCTGGAAAAAGGCTTGTCCGGAGAAGAAAAGGTGAGCGCTACCATCAGTCCTGTGTCATGCCAACAGTAAAGCATCCTGAGACCATTCATGTGTGGGGTTGCTTCTCATCCAAGGGAGTGGGCTCACTCACAATTTTGCCCAAAAACACAGCCATGAATAAAGAATGGTACCAAAAAACCCTCCAACAGCAACTTCTTTCAACAATCCGGTGAAGAACAGTGCATTTTGGTGAAGGACAATGCATTTTACAGCACGATGGAGCACCGTGCCATAAGGCAAAAGTTATAACTAAGTGGCTCGGGGACCAAAACGTTGACATTTTGGGTCCATGGCCTGGAAACTCCCAAGATCTTAATCCCATTGAAAACTTGTGGTCAATCCTCAAGAGCCGGGTGGAGAAACAAAAACCCACTAATTCTGACAAACTCCAAGAAGTGATTATGAAAGAATGGGTTGCTATCAGTCAGGAATTGGCCCAGAAGTTGATTAAGAGCATGCCCAGTCGAATTGCAGAGGTCCTGAAAAAGAAGGGCCAACCCTGCAAATACTGACTCTTTGCATAAATGTCATGTAATTGTCGATAAAAGCCTTTGAAACGTATGAAGTGCGTGTAATTATATTTCACTACATCACAGAAACAACTGAAACAAAGATCTAAAAGCAGTTTAGCAGCAAACTTTGTGAAAACTAATATTTGTGTAATTCTCAAAACTTTTGGCCACGAATGTACATACAACAGTATGATGGTGGAATACCGCATACATAAGTAATGATAGTAAAAGGTGATAGATGCACCAAATGCTAATTACAGCATTCCGACTGATATTTAGATGTCGTATACATAGATAAAAAATTATTAAAAAAATGCTGGAGCACCCCAAAACCAGCATTAGTCTGCAACGAGGAGCCAAAAAATTACGCATAAACAACTAATCAAGATAAACTGCTTAATATTCCCATGATCTAGAAACTACTTAGCTGATCCAGATGAATCCTCTCGCAGATACACAATGTGCAGCTGGGGGGCTCCAGGGGGCAAACATACATCTCCATTATGCCAGGGAAAAGGCTGCCTTTTAAATAGTACTACTAGGGCGGGCTAAATCTTAATTGGTGGACCCGATGTGAGTGTCCGCCCCTAATAATCCAATGATCAGATATACCCATTCATACTGGTTGATAAACTGAAAACCACTCCCCATATATCTCCTTCAGTAAACTTCGGATGCCAAGCATCCCACACCTTGCTCCGAGGTACTAAATCCTTGCCCCTCAACTGCCAAGCCTTGTTCTCCTTTTAAATCCTCCATACATACAATCCCCGTCCCATCACCATTCAGCGCTGAGCCACATGATCAGAAATGGCAGCGCGCTCCACAACTAACGCCTATGGTCTTTCCGGATGATCAAACTTGATGGCGTGACAAAATTGTCTTTTGGACACGCTATATAGAAGACGTCTTTGTCATCTGGAATGGTGACCTGAATGAATTTAATTCATTTGTCAAGATCCTAAATACGAATAAGTTAGGCCTGGCATACACTTTTGAGTTTCATCCAGACACACTAACGTTCTTGGATATTAGGGTCACCAAACAGATGGACAAATTGGTCACAACAACTTTTAGGAAGACCACTGCTACTAATAATTTGTTACATTGGGGGAGTTACCACCCTAAGAACCTTAAGAGAGGGATACCTTGTTGTCAGTACTTAAAGGGTTTTTGTCATCATAAATTACGTTATTTAGCTGACTGACATTAGCGATGGACTAATGTCAGCAATACATAACAGTGGGCTTGCTAAGTGTCTGCCTGCCGCAGTTTCCTTAAAATAAGCACTTTTAAAATATGCTAATGAGTCTCTAAGTGCTATTTGGGCGTTGCTTCAGCACCTAGAGGCTCGGTCCACTCACCCTTTGGCACGCGCAAGTCCCTTTGATTGACTTGCGATTTCTCCTCTTCATCCAGTAAATCCCCCGCCTGTGCCCTCCCATTTACTATTCGGCGCTGGCGCAGTGAGTGAAGGACGTGCTCCGAGCTTAAATCAACACTCAATTATCCCCCATAGTGTTATTCATGCTATCTGGGGGTGCCTTCCCCCCCTCCTCTTCTCTCCCCCCTCACATTGCTGATTGTGTTACCTCCCCTTCCCCTTCCTTCACCTAGTAGTTGTTCTCAAATTTTCTATCTTAGTGTTAGACTGGTGCATTCCACATCTAAGTATGTGGAACTCAAAGCCATTTTGGATCCTTCCATGCATGCGCCCCACAGTTACATGGCGTGAAACACACTGGCATGTTGGATCGGGTATCTTGGTGAGGTCCATATGCGTTTATTGTGGAGTGCGCAGCCCTTTCTGATCATGTAGGCCGAACGCTGGATGGTGATGGGACATAGAAACATAGAATGTGTCGGCAGATAAGAACCATTTGGCCCATCTAGTCTGCCCAATATACTGAATACTATGAATAGCCCCTGGCCCTATCTTATATGAAGGATGGCCTTATTCCTATCCCATGCATGCTTAAACTCCTTCACTGTATTTGCAGCTACCACTTCTGCAGGAAGGCTATTCCATGCATCCACTACTCTCTCAGTAAAGTAATACTTCCTGATATTACTTGTAAACCTTGCCCCTCTAATTTAAAACTATGTCCTCTTGTAGCAGTTTTTCTTCTTTTAAATATTCTTTCCTTTTTTACCGTGTTGATTCCCTTTATGTATTTAAAAGTTTCTATCATATCCCCTCTGTCTCGTCTTTCTTCCAAGCTATACATGTTAAGGTCCTTTAATCTTTCCTGGTAAGTTTTATCCTGCAATCCATGTACTAGTTTAGTAGCTCTTCTCTGAACTCTCTCCAAAGTATCAATATCCTTCTGGAGATATGGTCTCCAGTACTGAGCACAATACTCCAAGTGAGGTCTCACTAGTGCTCTGTAGAGCGGCATGAGCACCTCCCTCTTTCTACTGGTAATGCCTCTCCCTATAACTTACAGACGAGGTGCTGATAGAGGTGCTGTTCTATCAGCACCTCGTCTATTACTTGATACGGGTCTTCCGCCTGTACTCCTATATACAAACCATCAACCACATGAAAAACATGCAAAATAAGAGAACCAGCCTTACTGTCCATGAAAACTATTGAAATCCTAAACTCCCCATACCCCAAAAACAAAACAAAAACATCAGATCCAAACATGGAGCCAAACTATACAAGCAGACAAAAAAACGCACATTCCCCCCAAAAAAACGCATCAAAAACGCACCTGCGTTTTACATGCCATAGACATCATAACAGCAAATTTGTTAAAGCCCTGAAACCTCCTTATTGCTAAAAAAACATCCTGCAACTAGTATGCAACAAACTCCAAGCATAAAACATCACACTCTAAAACAAAACAAAAGATGGACAAGCACAACTTAGAAAATCTTCGAAAAAGACACAAAAGAAAGTAATAATAAAATATCTTGATCCGATTAAAATAACATCGAAATAGATAGGCAAAATTATATGAAAAATCGCAGCAATCCTTTGCACAGTAAACGCATAAACATATTATAAATGACAACGCAAATCAAAATGCATAATCCCAATTAGCAACATCCAGGGTTTTTGGTGGGACAACAAAATAAGTGGGTATAAAAGAGGGCAGTCCGAATGAATCCAACATGGCCACTGAGGAAGAGGTAGGAACACCTCGAAACGCGTCTGGCTACCTGGCATCATCCTTGCAACTACCCACCAATACCCACGCCTTCGCTAAAAGGACCTAGGATTATCGCAACAACATACAAGATATTATGCGAGCAAAAATATAGGATACGAACAAAAGGTACCAGCTGATCGGCAACACAACTACCACGTGCTAGATCAGGTGAGACGCCGACCCAGCAAGAAAGAGCGCGCAATATACAGTGCGAACAAGCAAACCCCGGAGGATTACACCGGCTACTGCTTCACCAATACACGAACTAAGCTTGGACCGCAGGGTGAGTACTAAATATTTGCCGTGTGGGACGCCACCGGCAACAGACTAATACTGAAATTGGACACTGTACAATAATCCCTTTGACGGCATATAACACCACGTGTATTAATGAGCGCTACTGTACCTGACAACACTACCTAGCGATATTGGACCAACTTACTACCTTCTGGACCATTATCCTCTAATTGTTTTTTATACTTATTTTTATATATATATTCATAATTTTTATCGTTATTATTTTTTATATTTTATCCTTATTTTGGACAATCATCATTGTATTTCTTGAACATTCTCGGACTATTATTTTAATTTCATTAATTTTTTTCATCGATTATTTTCATTGATTATTTTCATCAACTATATCATTTGTATTTTTCCCGATTACATTGTTTCACCGATTATCTATTCTCATCAATTATTTATTCTCATCGATATTTTTTTTTTCCGGAGATTTTTTCATCGATTTTACATATTTTTATCTAATACACCTATGCCTCACTATCCCCCCCACCACCACTATCCGGAATTTTTTCCAGCACTACACACAATCACTATGCCCCTTTTTCCTATGAACTAATACTTTTAAAACATACTTAGTTCACACTACAATGCCCTAATTAACATTTTAAACTAATAAGAAAGGAACCAATATGACAACCCTATTAAACTTTTAATAATAACCTTTGTAAATAACCAACAACAAATAAATAAATATCCTATAAAAACCAGATATAGAGTGCCTGCCTATTCTTTACTTTTGACTATTCTTATACCTATTAGTGGTTGGGTGAACCACTTTAGACAAGAGCACCACCCCAGGGAGTGATCTGGGAGAGCCACTATTATCTTTCTATAACCCATCTATCACCTTTTACTATTATTATTTATGTATACGGTATTTCACCACCATACTATTGTATGTATATTGCATTCTATTACCATACTGATACCAATAGTCCCCTGATGAACTTAGGATTACTTTTAAGGGGAATCGCATTGGGACAGTGCATGGTGTGTCAGAAAGTGATAGGGTTGTATAAGGACAGGTTAGCCTAGGTACGTGGACAGAATACATCTACCTTCAAGGTGTATCAGTGGGGATAAGGGCAAGAATAGGGACAGATTCAACACACATTTATGTTCTGTCCCAAATGCATCCTGTCCTTGCTGTTTGCTAACCGTCCAATGTTTTTGATAGTTTTTGTTACACTCTAAATATTCCGATTCAGCAGTCTTGCTGTATTAAGGGATATGGTATGTGGTGTTAGAAAGTGATAGGGTTGCATAAGGACAGGTTAGCTTAGGTACGTGGACAGAGTACATCTACCTTTAAGGTGTATCTCTGGGGTTAGCACTGGGGTTAAGGGGAAAACTAAGGACAGCTACTGTATATTGCTTTGAATTGTCCCAGATGTATCCTACCACTGACTCTTACTAACCGTCCTTTGGTTCGACAGCCTTTTCTTTGTACTATAGGTATCACACTCATCCTGTGGTTGGTTGAACAATTTTGTATTTTTATTGTATGTAGATTAAAGGTTACGTTTTAGGAAATTGCCCTAAGTATTGTCTATAGTAAAACATATGCTACAGGCTTACACATAAAGCCATATGAAGTTATCAAAAATATTGAAATATGATTCTGGCAATTTGCCAATTAGAGGCCCTGAACTACTGTTGCCTAGTAACTAGCCTAGCATCAACAGCAGTCTGTCTCCAGCAAACGCGGAATAATTACAAAGGCAGGTCCTTTAGAAAAAGAGAATGACCCAGAACTAATAAGGTTACCATAATAATGTGTAGAACACCCATTTTTCCTATTTCCTCCTGCCCTGTTGTTTATGTTTTAATGATTTATAACTTATCTGCAGGAAGTTCTGAGGTTGAGTGGTATTACTAACCACATGGATTCATAGGAAAAATACTTTTTAGTTCTTCTGACAATAATGTATCATGTTTTTCCTATTTATAAAGAAATTGCAGACTATTAATTCTAAGAAATCTATGTCACAGGTTAAGAGATAGTGTTAGGTGCGCTAAACTCCACAACAATTCACATAACGCAAACCGATAATACCAGCCTGCATTTATAATTTCTGTAAGAACCAATTGAAACAATGGAGACTGACAAAAAAAAACATCTGGTGACCATATGATCAGAAACACACAAATGTGGCTATGGCAATGGCCGAAAAAAATATATATATTGGTGACATCACTGGATGAGATCACATTGTGCAAACACAATGTGATCTCATCTTGTGGTGCCGCCATTTTTTTTTTCCTGCACTGTTTTTAACTCATTTTAATGTGATTTATTAAAGTGATTGATTAATTCTAATGCGGTCTGGCATCTCTTTGATAGGTTCTTTAAATAATTTGCATAAACTGGAATCAATATGGATACTTAATAGAAAAATAATGGATAAAATATGATATAAAACATACAATGCAAAAAAAAGGTTGATTCATGTAAGTAAGCAAGAAATAAAAATAAAAATAGGGACAATTAAGTCATGGTGAACTCCATATTTGCGGCATCATTTGCAACTTTTTACTTTTCTTGCCAGGTTTCAGAAGTGGTAAAAAAATGTGAGCCGAGCTTAACAGAAACTGGCATAAAGCACTGTCTGCCTGGAGACGTGCCAAATTTATTAATAAGCCTGTGCCTCTTGATAAATTTGGTGCATGTTGCATCATCAGACTTTATACTAAGACATTTGTAATTCCCTTCTTATTATATCTGCACCATTAATTCCTATGAAAAAATTACAATCATTATAAAAAATGCACTAGTACAGTACATTGCTTCATTTGAGGGGTTGTCCCACCTTGCTGTTTCTGTTTGATTATGGTAACAGCCGAGCGCACCTCTGTTTCAGTAGTTCCAGGAATCAGAATTCCCATTAGATATGCTGCTTCATTATCTGAATAGACTACTCCAAATCCCCCTTTACACAAGCAAATGATTAGGGCAATTATTTGGAAAGTGTGTGCCTAGGAACGCTTGTTCCTGATAATTGCCCAGTACTGATGACCCAAAGAATAAGCAAAAGCTCGTTCATCAGGTGAAGGCATTATCAGGGCTGGGACAAGGTCCACCACCAACAGAGGCTGAGCTGACCAAGTGCGCCCCCCCCCCCCCCCTTGCCTGCGCCCAGGGCCGGTGCAAGGTTTTTTACCAACACAAGCAAACTTACATTTTGGCGTCCCCGACCCCCCCCTTCCCCTTCAGCTCACCTGGGGGAAGGGGGGATGCGCCAAAATATAGGTTCGTCCCATAAGACGCACCTAGGTTTTAGAGGAGGATAATAGGAAACAATATTTTTCATTCCACCTCAGGTCAGACCAGCCATCAGACCCCAGCTCACAGGCACAGCCCCAATGCCTCAGATCAGACCCCCATGTCAGCCATCAGCCCTCCATGTCATATTTCTTCCCGTCCATGAAACAGACAGACTACAGTCATTGTCTCCGGCCCATCATGTAACCCCATCCTCACCCATGTCACATTTCTCCCCCTCCATTTGATTGCTCTAACACCTAAAGAAAAATTATTATTTTTTTAAAACCTGATGTTTCTCCAGATGATCTTATGCTAAAAGTCATGGTAATAGAGTCTGAAAGGTCTATAGAAGCAGGTACAATATTTTTACAAACCTTTGAGACTCTATTAACACTACTATCAACATCAGGTCATTTAGAGAAACAGCATGTTTTTTTAATTATGTTTTTCCTTTAGGTGTTAAAACATAACTTTCATTGGATTGCTGTAACACCTAAAGGAAAAATCTTTTTAAAAACCTGCTGTGTCTCTAGATGACCTTATGTTGATAGTAGTGTTAATAGAGCCTCAAAGGTCTGTAAAAATAGGGTAACTGCTTCTATAGACCTTTCAGACTCTATTACCACTGCTATCGACATAAGGTCATCTTGAGAAACAGCAGGTTTTTAATTTGTTTTCCTTTAGGTGTTCAAGCAATCAAATAAGTTATGTTTTAACACCTAAAGGAAAAAGATAATTTAAAAAACTTGCTCTTTCTCTAGGTGACCTTATGTTTATAGTAGTGTTAATAGAGTCTCAAGGGTCTATAAAAGCAGTTACCCTATTTTTACAGACCTTTGAGACTCTATTAACACTACTATCAGCATAAGGTCATCTAGAGAAACAGCAGGTTTTAAAAAAATCCCTTTAGGTGTTAGAGTAAATTGCAATCAAATGAACGTTATGTGTTATGATTAGGGTCAGAAGCAGACAAGCAGGGTTTCTTTAGCCTCTTGGCTATTAGTTTTTACATTCATAAAGCTCCACATTGAGCTTCCAGCAGCAGACAGATGCCAGGGCACTTCTGTGGTCACCTCACCTGGGCACATGGTCTTTGCTCAGCAGAGTCCTGCCATACATGCTGGGTAGATGCTAGAATGGATTTGTTAGAAGGAGGTCTGTGACGTCACTGGTCACATGCTCCTTCATGGTCACATGATGCACTGTGAGAACGCAGGCTTCACAACCTCCTGCTGTGTTCAGCTCCAGAGAGAAGGGGGTGTGAAAGGATGGACCAATGGCAGGGCAGCTAGCTGATACTGGCCAATCAGCAGCCTCCTGCTCCTATCTACAAGCGCAGCTTAGAGTGAACACTGGCTGGGGAGGGCGCCTGGCAGCGCTGCGCTTCTGGCAAGTAAGTGATAAAAAAAAAAGAAAAGAGGTTTGTTTTTCCGCCCACCCCAGCCTGCGCCCTGAGGCTGGAGCCTCCCCAGCCTCTGTGTCGGCCCGGCCCTGGGCATTATTGATGTGGTCACATAATTCATTGTTTCTGGGCTGCAGATTGTGCTGTCTAAACAGTGATCTGCTGCCCAGAAACAACGATTCTCCATGGGGACGAGCGATCACAACAGTGAGCCCTCGTTCCTATACTGCAGAGGTGATTGTGGCATGTAAATGCAGCTCTCTCTCCCCTGGCAAGTAGGCAACAATGTGTAACAAATTGATTGTTCCTGATGACTGGGTGCTGTGTCAGTTCATTTAAAAAGGCATTTAGAAAGAAAAATATTAGATAATAGAAGTTTACTAGAGAATATGACATAAATCTAAATGTAGGTTGTATTGCTTGCAATAAAATATACTGTAATATATACTGTAGTGATGCTTTGCACATCGCAGTGTTCGGCCGAATACCGCATGTGCTCGAGCGCCATACTCGAGTCTCCTCCCCGGGCGTTTGTTAGCTGCTACGCAGCCAATTAACGTGCAGGTAAGTACTGCCACTCATTGCAATGCCATAGCCATGTTGATTACTGGCATTATAGTGATTTGCTGGCCGGTAAGCGTCATCAGGTGCTATAAAGCACCTGATGACACGTGGTTCGGCTCAGTCTTAGTCAGGGAGATCTGTGCTATAGAAGGGACATATTGTACGGAATTGAATTTGATTTTTTTTGAATGTATTTGGATGTCTTACCTCTGTGAGGTTTTACGCAACTTTGAGGAATCAACACAGATGGTGAGCCACGATGCCGCTATTATCAGCGTAACCATCCCACTTCTGTGTCTACTGAAACGCTCGCTGCTCACAATTAAGGCGGACGCTTTGCATGTAGAAGAGGTGGAAATGGAGAAAGACAGTACACAGGGTGATAACCAGACCACCCTCATTTCGTCTTCTTAGCGCAAATTGGATGATGATGAGGAGGAGCAGGAGACTGTTGCCTCCACTACAGATTGTAGTACCCAGAGCAGGTTTATTCCATCTGTTCAGAATGGATGAGCAGAATAGGAGGAAGAGGATGAGGAGATTGAGATTCATCTTCCTGATGAGGACAGCGAAGTCTTGTCTGTTGGGACTCTGGCACACATGACTGACTTTATGTTATGCTGCCTTTCCCGTGACCCTTGAGTTGTACGCATTTTGGCCAACACAAATTACTGGTTGTTCACCCTTCTCGACCCCCGCTACAAAGAGAACTTCTCATCTCTCATTCCTGTGGTGGAGAGGACTAGCAAAATGGTGCAATATTAGAAGGTCCTTGTAGAAAAATTGCTTCAAAAATTTCCAGCTGACAACGCTGTCGGCACAGTACGTAGTTCCTTGGGCAACTGAGCAGGGGAGACGAGGGGAACTCACAGCAGTTCCAACAGAGGCTGGGCAACACTCTCCAAGGCCTTGGACAGTTTCATGACACCCAGCCAGCACCCTCACCCTGATGGGCGTACTGGTGTCACAAGGAGGGAAACATTTTGAAAGAGGGTGAAGGAGTACTTAGCGGACTGTGTCTGCGTCCTCAATGATCCCTTTTCGCCTTACAACTATTGGGTGTCCAAGCTGGACATGTGACACGAACTGGTGCTCTACGCCTTGGAGGTGATGACCTGCCCTGCCGCCAGTGTTTTGTCAGAGCGGGTATTTAGTGCTGCTGGGGGCATAATAACTGATAAGAGCATCCGCCTGTCAACTGAAAATGCTAACCGGTTGACTCTTATAAAAATGAACAAGGCCTGGATTGCCCCTGGCTTCTCTACTCCACCAGAGGAAAGCGGCTGAACATAAAGGCACTTTAAATGTGGCTTTGATGGTGTACTGACCCTCACACTAATGTTTTAGAAGGTCAGCTCAGCAGCAGACCCTCGCCTATAATGTTTTAGATGGTCAGCTCAGCAGCAGGCCCTCGCCTATAATGTTTTAGATGGTCAGCTCGACAGCAGGTCCTCCCCCATAATGTTTTAGATGGTCAGCTCAGCAGAAGACCCTCACCCCTAATGTTATAGATGGTCAGCTCAGCAGCAGACCTTCACCCCTAATGTTTTAGATGGTCAGCTCAGCAGCAGGCCCTCGCCCATAATGTTTTAGATAGTCAGCTCAGCAGCAGGCCCTCGCCCATAATGTTTTAGATGGTCAGCTCAGCAGCAGGCCCTCACCCATAATTTTTTCCATGGTCAGATCAGCAGCAGGCCCTTGCCTCTAATGTTTTAGATGGTCAGATCAGCAGGAGGCCCTCGCCCCTAATGTTTTAGAGGGTCACCAGCAGGCCCTTGCTCCTAATGTTTTTGAGGGTCAGCAGCAGGCCATCAATCATAATTTTTCAAAGGTGCGTATTATGCCCTCCTTTATGTGTAATAAAGGGTGTATTGGAGTGACGATTCCTTGTAATTTTTGACAGCCCTTTCACTAAGTGCATAGGCTTTATGAGTGTAAAAGTCCCACTACCTGAACAATTGTACCACAATGTGAATCAGGCCCTCCTTTATGTAATATACAGGTTGTATCGGAGTGCCTCTTCCTTGTATTTTTTTGCAGCACTTGTACTTTATATACAAGTAAATATACAGGAAAGAATGTTTCCTAACAAATGTTTCCCCTAAAATCGATTTTATCTTCGGTTTTGTGAGTATTATTGTCAGTCTGTAAAATTGGCATACTACTCGGACAACATCATTCCCAGCAGCAACCTGGGAGCCCAAGATGCATCCAGACATCCTCCCCATGCTGTTCCCGAACCATTTCAGTGGTGTTTCCATCAATTTCTGACCTTTTCCTATGAACCAGACACCCTCCCCTCTTGAGAGCAGGGGGTGCCTGGTCTAATGCTCGGGTTCTCCCATTGACTTCCTTTGTTGCTCGATCAACACTAGTAATTTGTGTTAAACTAGAAACGCTACCTATTCCCATCCCAAACCTCCTACTATCTGTATACTATTCCTTATGATAGAGAAATATTTATACGTATCTGATTTACCATGGTACTACATTATATTCAATGGATCTTAAACTGCACAGTTCCACATTAAAATGCACTTTAATAGATGAGCTGAAAGTGCAATTAGGGACAATATTGATTTGCATTGATTTGGGCTAGTAATGATTGCATGTGTCTGATCATAGCAGTTAGGCATTCATAAGCCTCTTATCGGTTGACACTCCTGGAGCAGCATTAGGTCAGTGAATCACTAAAAGTTAGTTAGCTTAGGCATACAACATTACAGCTGTTATGTGAACATACATTAGGCATACATGTTGATGGATTACATACTATATAATGCTAGCCTGACTTTTAGGCACTGTACAGCGCAGGCACTTTTCAGTTGAGCTGTTATTTCTTTAAGACATGAGAATGACTATTAAGGTAACAGGTGTCGCAGCATAGTAAAGCCATGCAGTTTAGGAAGCACATCTGTTTAGAGGTCAGTAGTGTTTAGCGCGAATATTCGAATGGCGAATTTTTATCGTGAATATCGCCACTTCGAGAATTCGCAAATATTTAGAATATAGTGCTATGCAGTATATTCGTTATATCGAATATTCAGCATTTTTTTTCCATCTGAACACATGATTCCTCTCTGCTTCTTGCTTGTGGGCCAATGAGAAGGAAGCAATGTCAAGTTTACAACAATACTTAGTGCACCAATCAGTAATCTGTAGTCAGACCTGCTAAAATGTGAAGTTGCACGTAGTGCGAAAAAATATTCTAATCACTGCCGATTAGCGCAATCGCGAATATATTGGAGCACTTGACTCTATCTGCATATAAAGCTATTGTAATGTTCTGCCGTGCCAACCATTTTCTCCAGTCTCAGGAGAAACTAATCAAACTTCTAGCAGCTTGAAAAATGTAGCCAAAGTGATTTACGCCTGTATTTTGCGTTGAGAATTCGCATTACACGATTTTTACATTGACAATTTTTTGCATTTAATAAAATAATCTCGAATTTGCGAATATATGATGAATATTCTACAAAATATTTGTGAAATATTGCGAATTTGAATATAGCCCCTGCCGCTCATCACTAGAGGTGAGGTGCAGTTAGTTATCACTATTGATGATATTGCCTAACTCTTGAGAACAGGTTTCAGGGAGGTTCAAGAACCCCTTGCAGCACAGAATTGTTTTTGCATGTAAGCCCAAGCTTCAAATACTAGTCATACTCCCATAGAAGCCAGCCTTCATTACCAGAACCAGCCAGAGTTTCTACATAAACAGTGCCAAGTAAATGATGCCCTATTAACAGTACTGGTAGAGAATGTACACATGAATAGCAGTCACCTGTCACTTCCATTCTTAGCACTAATCCCAATCACCCAAAAAGGTAGTTACGGACTTATCACTCCAGCAGGCAAAAAGACTCATTGGTGTTGTCTTTTAGTAGATTTCTAAAAATCTATGGGTTGTTGGAAAGTATGGGATTATAAGTATGGGATTATAAACAATGAGAGGACAGTGGGTACACCTGCATAAAGATATACTTTGATGACCTGAGATCAATTACTACAGGAAATAGTCATAATGGGTGGGAAGGGGGAGTATTATGTTTTGCTATATAACTCTATAGTTACAGATGTAGCAGAGTTAACAGTCACAATTGGTGAGTGATTACGTCTTGTTAAAACATTATGACTAACTGTTAACTTTGCTACATCTGTATTTGTAGCTTAAAATTAAACAAAAACAAACAAACATATGAGACATAGAAATGAATGGGGAAACTCCAGCAGACAGACATTTTACAACAGATGTGTTTGACAGGTGGAATCCTTTAACAATGGTATGTTAGAACACATATGGGCAGATATATGAAAGAAAGAAACCGCCTTTACTGCCCATAGCAACCAATCCCACCACAGCTTTCATTTTTTAAGAGTAGAATATGAAGTGGAAGCTGTTTGGCGATTGGTTGTAACAAAGAAAGTTTTTTTTAGATGGTTTCATTGATCTCTTCCAAAGAGTTCCCCAGTTAACAATGTATTGATTTCAATTGTAGTTTTCTCATAGCAAAGGCAATTTATTGGTATCACTTAAAGGCAACCCATCAGGTTAAAATTGCAGTCCAGAGTGGCATGAGATGATCAAACTGATAAGATGAAGTATAACTTGTATGTAGTTTACTGCTTGATCCCTATTTTTATGTCCAGTAGGTGGTCCTACATATTGTTTGACAGGTATCTCTGTATGCACAGCCCTACAGAGAGGGCTATCAACCAGTGAGTAGATCCGCCTACAGGACTCCAAGACATGGACACAGCAGAGAGTAAATTCCAGGTTATACTGAATCGTTTCCCACAAATCCTTATATCAATCTGTTCATCTCATCCTGCTCTGTAACATGCTGCCTGCAGCTTATTCTACATTTTCATTGTGACATCCTTTAACCTCCATTCTGTCCAGTTTAGTTCTTTTGGTGGTTAGCATATTGTAGTGTTATACATTTTGACCACTGAAAAAAAAATCAAGTACAATGTTTTGTTACCAGTGGCATCATTTATAACCATTTATACCTCCCATTTAGATACTTTCCAATTACATGTCGAACTGAGTCTTGATATACTTGTGAACCGATCCATGCTAACCTAAATATTATACACTATAATGTACACATTAGAAGTCAGTTCAACATGTAATAGGCCTATCTAATATTGTATTACATTATAATAACGCAATTTGTACTATTTTGTTTAATGCAGTATTTTCCAGATTCAGTTTTCCAATGGAAGGTTTACTTTCAAAGATTTTGTGTGCTTTTAGAAATGACAGAGTTTGTGCTTTCTTTATAAAATGATGGCTCATTTTTCAACCATCGACTCATCTATGACAAGGAATACAGTCAAGGGAGCAAACTGATCCCAAGTACAGAGTTGTTGGGATTATTTACAGGTTTTCAAGATGGTTCAGCCATAAAGAAACTGTGATATAGAAAACATATCCCCCATATCCCTTTGGCTGAAATCAGAGGTGTGCTTGACTTGTTCAGGGTGATGAGTATAACTTGTGACAGATCACTCAGAGGCTGAAGGAAAGAAGATAATGAAATCTTAAATTAGAAGAGTTCTCAAAACAGCCTGAGAAAAAAAAGTACAAAAAAACAAATATTAGAAGGTTTAGTTTTAATCGCTATTGTAATTTGATTTTAAAAGTTTGAGAGCCAACAGCTTTGAGCTCCATGTACTCATTGTTACAATATGATTTCTACACTGCAACAGCTTGTGGCTTTTATCTCAGTATTCCCACACCATAACATATGTCAGCCATATGTTTATACCTTCATCCGCACAGTTGTAAGGTGCACACAGCGATGCTTTGGCCAAGCATCTCCCAAAGTGGAAAAGCAGAAAAATGGCTGCTAGTATTAATCCATGTGACCTAGCCAATACATTAAGTAAGTCATTATTTTGTGTTTAGGCCTAATAATCACTGGTGTATCTCTTGAGGGTTATCACTATAATTTTATGGTGTCTTGAGTTTTCTTTTAGCTATATTAGATGCATAATTTCTATTAATGGAAACAGTGCTCAAAATCCCTTTAATATCATGGTAATGAACATCCTTTTGTGCATTTACAACCCGAGTTGTTCTTAGGCATCGCAAAGATCAGCTTACAATTCATGTTAGCAAGCATAGGCACTATTATTTCAGGTTCGGTTGTCCACCTGTCAAATCTGTTTTTAAAGTGAAATCTGCTTTTGTAATCAGCAGATTCTTATGATTCTACTCCTGCATGGAAAAATTTACTATATTGTTCTGTATGGGAAAATAGATGGCCATGTTCTACTGGCTGAGTATGTAAGAGTGTGAGCTGCTGTTGGGGTTCTCTAAAAATTTTAGGATCAAATTAGACAATAAATCAAACAATACTCACCTGATCAATCCACTATCTCTATAGCACTGCTGCTTCAGTGGTCCCCACTGGTCTCTGTTCACTTTCCTACAGAGATGATGCGCCCATCTACCCACACAACTATTGAAGCCAATCACTAGCCTTTGCATTCCTATGCTGTAGTCATTGCCTGTGACTGGCTATAGTGGTCATTTGGATAGACAGGCACATCATCACTGCAGCAAAATAAAGACCAGTGGGGACCACTGAAGAGATGGTTCTGGAGCAATAGGGGATTTAACAGGTCAGTTTAGATTATTATTATTTTTTTTACCTTAAAGAGGACCTTTCACTTGTAAAAACTATGTGAACTAAGTATGCTGCCATGTAGAGCGGCGCCCGGGGATCTCACTGCACTTACTATTATCCCCGGGCGCCGCACCGTTCTCCCGTTATGCCCTCCGGTATCTTTGCTCCTTAAGTTATAGTAGGCGGGTCTTCCCTTGTTCTGTGGGCGTCTCCTCCTCCTAGGCTGCAGCGCTGGCCAATCGCAGCGCACAGCTCACAGCCTGGGAGGTTTTTTTCTCCCAGGCTGTGAGCTATGCGCTGCAATTGGCCAGGGTTACAGCCTAGGAGAAGGAGATGCCCACAGGACATGGGAAGACCCGCCTACTATAACTTAAGGAGCAAAGGTACCGGAGGGCCTAACGGGAGAACGGAGCGGCGCCCGGGGATAATAGTAAGTGCAGTCAGATCCCCGGGCGCCGCTCTACATGGCAGCATACTTAGTTCACATAGTTTTTACAAGTGAAAGGTCCTCTTTAATACCTACTTTAAGCCTAATTTCTTAGATTCTCAATAAACCACTTTAGAAGTTCCCACTGTGGGTAATAGATGTTGGCTTTATGATGTTCATATGTGCTTTAACTAAACATTGTAACATTCCTTTGTTGTTATAATACGGCAAATACTAGAAATTTGCTAGTTTATTAATTTTTTGGGGGGTATTTATAGTCCAAATCAACCATATAAATCGATTCAACCTGACTCAAAAGTTTTTTAAATGTCGGGAAACGTTTCTCTCTCTCATCAAGAAATTCTAAATTTAACTAATCAGATTTTTTTTTTTTATGTTTGGATCAATTTTTGATTCTTACAAATCTATTCGCTCCTCTCTTCCCCCATCTCTAGACAATACCCACCTTTCCAGGCACAGACACTTTGCTGGCCATATGCACTTTAAGTAATCTTACAACAAATATCATGGATCCAGTATGTATAGTCATCTATCATATCTGCGTATGTTATACCTTATGACAAAAGCTTGTAAAGCCTGACTGCCTTGCTCGATCAATGTCAACCACATTTCAGGTGATATTATATTATTGTGTACAGTGAGTCGTTCATATAGGAAAAAATTGAGGTTTAGATTCAGACGTTTTCTGGGCAAGGGCCTATTCTGCTAGTTCATCTTTATTAAGCTTGACAGGTCGTAGATAAAATAAGACATTGCCTAGTTGGGGAATCAGGTCATATACAAAGACAGCTGTTCTGTGTTAGACAGAGTTACTTTTCATTGCTAGCACTGATTTAGTTTCATTGTACAAGGGTAGAAATGCTTGGCAGATATAATGATATATCCTAATAGTTTGAGTGTTAATTTATAACTTGTATCTGTTTCTTTTTAATCTCTGTATCTTATGACTACTTGTCCATTATATGGACTCAACATTAGCTTCCAGAAAGCTTCTAAATTCAATGCAGTATTATCTTCTCTGAACAGTGTGAAACTTATCAAAACTCTCACCGAGAAAAAGTGGCCTTGTTACACAAAGCAAGCAAAGTGCAGCTGTCATTTTTCCAAATCAGAATAAAAAAGGTGATCAAGCTGTTCAATAGATATAGTCACAAGTTATCTCAGAATTTCTACTCCCTTTCAGTCATCCATGATAATATAATAGACTGTGAAGGCCACCATGACTATTTAAGCTTACATCTATTCTCTCTTATAATCTGCAATGGAAATCATTGCTTTTTATAACAGAAGCTGTGACGGGGATGATTTACTTGCTCTCTGGTACATATTCTGTGTAGCATGCCTCATGTCCTGTTGAGGAATATAGATTACTCTTCTGAACAACAACAGCCATGTCTCCCTTTACTATGTATTTTTTAAGTTTTTTGGACCTTGGAGTGTTGACCTGGCATGTACTGTGCTACAGTATTTAGAAAATAAAAGGGGGATTTATCAGGTTCCACTCTTCAGAATTCTTCCTTCAAACAGCTGCAATAAATGCTTTTCTACTTTTTAGGGTTTAGTTCATACATTTTTTTGCACTGCTCAGTCCAGTTTTGAAAAATAGGTGGGGAAGTGGGCATGGTTAACCCCTCGAGCTGGTATAAGCCAAATTTATCAACTGAAACTTTTTGAAAAATCTGAAAAATTGTCAAGGTATTTCTCCACTGTGGGGTGTGTAGAAAGTGGAGAAACAGCTTAAGATATAAATGTTAAACTACATTTATCAAACACCATATGACATTTGATATATTTGATATAAATTACAAAAATGCCGACTCCTGTCAACGTCACTTTAAACATTGCCCTCATAAAAAAATATCCCCCAAAGAATAATGATATAAGACTCATTAGACCAATCTATGCAAATTGTGTTGAACAAGGTTGCAGTCCTGTTGGAACTAATAAATACTGTCCATATTAGTGTAAATGTATGTCTTTTTTGTTAGGGAGCAGAGCATTTTTGTGTGGAATTATTTAACTTTTTGCAATAAGAAACATCACCAAGAGGATGTGCTGTAGAAACAATTCAGCAATGGTGAAATTATGGCTGTCTATGCATTCTGTTTTGTGTCACTTGTTTTACTGAAATCTTTATAGCTTTCTGATTTTAGGATCTAGTTTTACTATTATAAGAAAATGTGGAGAAAAGCATAACACATTTAAATAAAGAATTTACTGCATCACATCCTTAGGCAAATGTCAGGATTCATTTAGTAGAACCTGATTTTCCTGGGACTGTGGCTATAGGCTCTCTGGTCATAACTTCCTCATGGAAGTTCCCAACATTCTGCACAAATAAGGCTAATTTTATTCCTGATCTGCTATGACCTGCAGCTTGAAGACATTGACATGAATTGTCTGAAAAAAAATCTCTCTTTCCTTATGTACCGATTCACCAAGGTAGAATGGTTCAAAATTATTAGGATTTTTTTGTTTTAGACTGTTCGGATACTAAAACCAGACTAGACTTGGCATTTTTTTTTTTTTTTCGTGCTATAAAAACAAAAAAATTATTATTGTGTTATGGGTCAGTAATTTAAACTTATGAATGTAAGCAGGACTATTTTGCATTTCTCATACAATCTATAGGTACTAAACCACAGCAGATGAAACTTTGGAGCTGCATAGTTTATTTACAGCGCATTGGATTTCATATGTGTGAATTTATATTAAAGTCAGGCTAGTCATCAGCTGATCACCACCTTCTGGATTCAGCCATTCATTTAAATTTAGTCAGTCAAATGAATGGTATGCCTTGTAAAAGATGAATGGCTGAGTCTGGTGTTTGTTCATTGTAGTGGAATGTCCTCTGTTGTCCATCATAGGGCATAAAAATGAATTTTTCCTCATTATAAATTCCAGTCTTTAGTTGTCCATAGTATGAGTATAAAATGATTTCCTCATCAGGGACATTTATGGTGTATCTCTATGTAGATAGGACTTGTTTTTGTCCAGAATAAAGCCCCCAAAGTATGCATGCACAGTGTTCTCTCCATTCACTAATGTGGGACTTCCGAAAATAGCCAAGTAAGCAAATTCAGCTATTTTCAGAAATCAGGTGCGGTACCCCTCCATTCATCGGACTTCTGAAACAACTCTCATACAGATGCAGCTGAGCTAAAGTTGATGGTTAACACGTTAAATGAAGAATGGCAATAAAATGTTAACTGACTTTTCAATGGATTTCAATGGCTTTTGTCACAAGATAACCAAGATAACACCGTTACGTGTTATCAAAGTCAATTTCAGCTTGGCTACTGTACATCTGTAGTTGTGAATGGAAAGTGGCCGTGCATATGTGGGTTGCTCTTTCTTCATTTTGGAGTTCCGTTCTGGAGATCTGATATTTATTGGATAGCTTAGTGATATCTTATGTGTCCCAGATGGGACAACTCTAAGAAATAATTTCAAGGACCATCCCCATGTCTATGCAAATCTAAACCAAAATCACCACAATGCAGTGGTTCAGATAAGCAGTGTTCAGTCTGAGAAATGCGTCCATCGCACAGAGCAAATTTCCCAGACTACATATCCCATATCAAAATAGCCTTAGACAAAACCAGCCTTCAAAGGTCAGAAATTGATATGCATGATAACAATCTATGTAATTTGCTGTGCAATATTCAGGCACTATATAAGAATTGAGAAATAAATATTTATCATAACAACCAGTATCCAGAGCTGAATAGAATCAGGATTTACGGTATCTAGATAATGCAGAAAATACTAAGCTCTTCTATTCCCTCTAGTGAAATATGTCAGCAATTCAAGATAACTTTCTACATTGAATACATATTTATCAATTCTTGTTTTGTTCAACTTACAAATACCAAAAACATTGTAAATAAGACAAATATGATGAGTATTTAGTACCTCATTTTGGATGGACCTTAAAGTAATGTACACAATCTTTAACAATTCTAGTGAATTTGAACTTTGTTGAAATATCCGAAAAAAGAACGAGAACATGGTTTGCACACCAACATTCTCCGCATTGATCTATAACTGCTTCTCAGCACAATTAACATCGCTTCTCAGCGTAATAAATTGTATTCAGCCCTCTAAGCTACATACTGTGCATGAGGCATTAGTATACATTTCGATCAAAAAGCATAAGCCCACTCACAAGGTTGCCTCCTTGAGTGGGAACCTACTCTAATTTGGCACGGCACCACATAGTGACCACCGACACTGCAGCACTGTGCCAGCAGGTGGGCGGGACCCAGCACCCAGACAGCATCCCTGCTACTTGACAATGCCACGCCGTACCAGCGCAGCACCATAGCAGCAATGTCAACCACGCAGTACTGCACCATGTGAACAGTTGTCAAAGCTCACCTTTTCATATGCTTTCAGGAACTCCAACTGAGAACTGCTAGGAAATTATTAACCCTTATGCAGTCTCCTGCTAATTAAAATCAACTAGGACTTTGTTCTGCTCAAAATTAGTTTATGCAACAAGATGTTCACAAAAATTGTTGCAACTATCTAGACATACTGTATACATTACGATTAACCTGGCATTCTCTGGGAACTAAGAAAATAGTTACTTAACTTAAAATACTTAAATATTACTTTATTATAAATATAGTCAAATACCTTTCATTACTTATAATGGCTTGTTTTGTCTATGAAACAATCATTAGCAGAAATAAAATGGCCGCCATCCTATAAGTACACACAAAACCTGTCCTAATCACACGGGAGGACAAGTTACTTCAGAACACTGAGCTAAAGAGCTGCCTCAGCCTCCCCTCCCTGCTCTACTTGTCACAGATGATCCTAAATACAGTTGATAAGATCTTCAGCTTAATCTTTGTGGGAATAGAGTTCATGAGGAGACAGCTAAAGCACAGAGAGGACAGGCAGAACAGACTGTGGTAATATGGGGCTGTGGTAATATAGCCGACTGCATACAAGTGCTGCTGCTTATTAGCCACATCTCCACCCTCCTCTATGTATTTCATGTCTCCTCATGAACTCCATCTTTATAGATCTTTTAGCTGCATTCATTATCATACTCCCTGATAAGTAGAGCAGAGAGCAGGATGAACCAGCTCTTTAGCTCAGTGTTGTGAAGTAACTTGTCCTCCTATGTGATTAGAACAGGTTTTCGGATTACTATACGATGGCAGCCATTTTATTTATCCTAATTATTGCTCCCCAGACAAAACAAACCATTATAAATAATTAAAGATATTTGGGGAAATATTTATAATAAAGTAATATTCAAGTTATAGATCATATTGTAAATAGATATGAGATGGATGGATAGATAGTGTTGTGCTTGAAGGTTTGTGAACCCAGAATTTTCTATATTTCTGCATTAAAACTACATCATATTTTCACACAGTCATAAAAGTAGATAAAGATAACCAAGTATGTTAACCAAATCAAACAATTTAGTCAAAAATATTAGACTGTCATTTATTTATTGAGGAGAATGGTCCAATATCATGTGTTTGTGATTAGTAAAAGTATGTGAACCTTTACATTTAGAAGATAATTTGATGGTGAAATTAGGTGTATTCAATCACGTGTGAGTAGGCACCTGTTTTATTTAAAGAACAGGGATCTATCAAAGTCCGATATTTACAACGCATGTTTGTGAAAGTGTATCATGGCATAAACAAAAGAGATTTCTGAGGACCTCAGAAGAAGAGTTGTTAATGCTGATTAGATGAGAAAAGGTTATAAAACCATCTCTGGTTTGGACCCAAACTTCAGTCAGAAAAATTGTCATTCCCAGGAGTAATCGACCAACAAAGATCATACCAAAAGCAAGGCATATAATAGTCTTTGAGGTCACAAAGGAACCCAAAATAAGCAACACTAGCAACCTCTAAGAAACTAAAGGCCTTTCTTACATTAGCTAATATTAATATTCATGAGTTCAACATCAGGAGGACACTGAACAACAATGGTGTGCATGCAGGAGAAAGTCACTGCTCTCCAAAAAACACATTGCTGTCCATCTGCAGTTTACCAAAAATCAACCAGACCAACCGGAAGGCTATTGTGGATGGATAAGACCAATATAGAACTTTTTGGTTTAAATGAGAAATGTTATGTTTGGAGAATGGAAAACACAGCATTCCAGCATAAAAACCTCATCCCACCTATGAAAAAGTAGTGTTATGGTTTTAACTTGTTTTGCTGCATCTGGGCCAAGATGTCATGCCATCATTAATGGACCAATGGATTCTGAATTATACCAGTAAATTCTAAAGGAATATATCAGGGCATCCATCTGTGTGCCAAATCTCGAGAAAACATGAGTCATGCAGCAAGATAAGTTGTTCTACCAAAGAATGGTTAAAGAAGAATGAAATAGCTTTGGAATGGCCAAGTCCAAGTCCTGACCTTAATCCAATATAAATATTGTGGAAGGACCTGCAGTAAGCAGTTCATCACAAACATAACGGAGTTGAAACTGTTTTGTACGGAATGGGCTAAAATTCCTCTAAACTGATGTGTAGAACTAATCAACAATTACCGGAAACGCTTAGTTGTAATTATTGCTGCAAAAGAGGTCTTGCTAGATACTGAAAGCAAAGTTTCACATGCTTTTTCTACTCACAGACATGTGATACTGGATCAATTTTCCTCAATAAATGACCAAGTCTAATATTTTTTTACCAGTGCCATAGATGTAAGGCACTGGAGCAATGTAAAAACATGGAGCCTGCTAGCATGTGCAGTGTTTCAGACAGCAGAGACCTGCGGCTAATTACCACAACTGAAAATAATGCTGATCGTGGTAAATAAAGGCTTTAGATGCCATGCCCAAGTGAGATCACAACATCTAATGTGTCAACATCCTACCAACATCCCCTGCAGCCAATGGGGATGTTGGTAGTTGCTTTGAATGCTCGCAGACAAGACCCATAGCATTCATGCTGCAATTCTTATTTTGGCCACTAGATTGCAGCCAACATAAGAAATGAGCAACAGACAGTAATAAACTCATTTAAAAAATACATGATTGTTCAAAATTAAAAATTAATAAGCAGATTTTATAGGCTCTTATATAAGCTTTAAAATAATTACAAAAATGTTTTTAAAAAAGTAAAATAAAATATAAAAAAAATTGAAATATAAAATTTTAAATCATCCCCTTTCTATATAATAAAAAAATAAATACCTAAATAACAAAAAATATAAATACCATAGGTATCACCGTGACCAAAAACGCCAGTACTATTAAAATATAAAAATATTTTTCCAAATATTTACACTATTTAGACACAAAAAAAAATATACATATGTGGTATCGCTGTAATCGTACTGACCCAGATAATGAAGGGCATGGGTCAGTTTTGCCACAAACGAAACGCCGTGGGAACAAAATCCATAAAATGGTGAATGAATTGCATTTTTTCAATTTCACCCCATTTGGAATTTATTTTAATGCTTCCCACTACATTGTATGCCACAATTAATGGTGGCATTAGAAAGTACAACTTGTCCCGCAAATAATAAGCCCTCATAGAGCTATGTGAATGGAAATATAAAACTTATGGCTCAAGGAAGATAGGGAAGAAAAATGAAAAATCATAAACAAAGAAAAAAACCTCTGGTATCCTAAGGGTTAAGACTGATGGATTTTTAAGTCAAATTTATGCAGAAGGCATTTGACAGAGTCAACTGGAACTTCATGAAACTAACTTTAGAAAATTTTGCCTTTCCAGAGCCCTTCATACACTCAATTCTCACACTATACCAACAGCCGCATGCCAGACTAAAAATTAACGGAACACTATCCCCAGTGTTCGAAATATCAAATGGAACAAGACAAGGGTGTCCCTTGTCACCCTCCTTATTTATACTAGTAATAGAGACATTAATCCAACAGATCAGACAAACCAAAGAAATTGAAGGAATCAAACATAACAAGGGAGAATTAAAATGCACTGCATTTGCAGATGATCTTTTATTCCTAGTGACTAACCCAGATAAAGGACTAGATCAACTGATCAAAAAGATCGAGCTATTTAGCCAGATATCAGACTTCAAGGTTAATCACTCTAAGTCCGAAATACTAAATATCTCACTTCCCGACTCCAGAGCAACCTCCCTACGGAATAACCTCCCTTTTCAATGGACCAAGGGAACAATAAAATACCTAGGAATAAAGATCCCTAAAAATCTGGACGACCTATTCAAATGTAACTACATTCCCCTTAAAAAAGACATCACACAACTTTTACAGAAATACAACTTACCTTATCTGTCTTGGATGGGCAGAAAAAATGTAATAAAAACATATGTCTTCCCCAAAATTCTATATGTTATACAACTAGTCCCGATACACCTACCAAAAACATTCTTCCTAGAGATTAGGAGACTTTTTCAGAGATTGCTATGGAATGGGAAGAAACCCAGATTAGCTCATGATCTTCTGACAAGGAGTAGAATAGACGGAGGTCTGGGACTACCAGACGTCTCGAAGTATTATCAAGCAACACAACTAAATAGATGGCTGGAGCTAGTAGACCCTCAAAGACAACCAGACGTATTAGAATTAATGCGAAATAGTGTAGGGCCCACACTACAACAACTTCTCTGGTTAACTGACAAAAGTCAAACTAAGAAAAAAGATATAGACCCTTTATTGAAAGGGATAAGAGAGACATGGAAAGAATTAAGCAAAAAATTAGCACCCGACCCATCACCTTTATTACCGGCAAACCTCATACCTGACCTTCTAGGAAAAAATAAAGCTATCCATCAGGAAGTTTGGTCATCACTAAAGCAAGTCAAACTAGGGGAACTAACACCTGACATAGAATCATCCATAATAAGCAAGCTACCAGAACGAATAAAAAACTCGGCTAGTTTCTTTCTCACTAGAGCATATATAGGAGCTGTATGCAGAGAACTGAGGGAGAGATCTAACTCAGTGAGACAACTGACAGATTTTGAAAAAACTCTTTTATCCCCACTCCACAAGCAGAGGAAAATTACAGCACTATACGCTTTACTGGGAGCAGAGACTGGAGAAAAAAAAAACACTATATATTAGAGAATGGGAGAGAGAGCTTAACATCATTTTTTCAGACCAGGAACTCAAAAAGATCCTCAAGTTCTCACATGGAGCATCGACATGTATAAGACTACAAGAAAATCATTTCAAGCTTCTTACCAGATGGTACAGAACTCCTGAGTTCTTACACAAAAGCGGTCTGTCCGATGACAAGCTTTGCTGGAGGTGCGGCACTAGAGAGGGATCTTTATCCCATATATGGTGGTCATGCCCCTTAATCATCCCATTCTGGGAAGGAGTTAATAAAATAATAAATAAAATCTCGGCTAAAAAACTAAAGATCACACTTGAAATGGTATTATTCTCACTTCCAACTGACCTTTACAGACCATCCAAACGCAATTTAGTAACCCACCTTATACCGACTGCCAAATCTATCATACCTCTCCACTGGAGAGACGCAAACGCCCCCTCAATAAAAGAATGGATTACCAAGGTAAATCAAATTTGTAGTTTCGAAGAAATGACAAGTTGGATCAACAGAAACCACGAGAAATTTCTGAAAACCTGGCACCCTTGGAGGTCATGGAATGATGGGCAGTAATGTGAAATTAGCTGATAACCCCATATCATAACAAACCACTGATGAGCTAGAGTCACGAGAAATTTCTGAAAACCTGGCACCCATGGAGGCTATGGAGTGATAGGAAGTGAAAATAGCTGACCTAACCGACACCTTGACCTATATCTTGAACATAGTTCCATAACTCATATACAGTTCTACTGAACATTGAAATAGCTTAAACCTCACTAATTATCTCCCCCCCTTCACCCCCCCCTTCACCCCCCCCCTCCTCTTCTTCATCTTTCTTCTCCTTCTATCACCTTTCTCCCCCTTTTTATATCTTACCTTTTTATGTATAAATGGCATATGGTCCAGACAACCATGGTCCCCCATTAAGTCTTCACTTAACACCTTTAGGAACTATAATGGGAGACTACGATCATTGATATACAGCAAAATATTACTCATGGATCTACAAAGATAAGCCAAGTAGTTAATATATGTAATGTATAAGACCTGTAATATCAACTCTGTATACTACTAAATATGGCCAAAAGGTCATTTTGTTTGTTTTGAAAAATTCTGAAAATAAAGAATTCATAAAAAAAATTAAATAAAATTTATGCAGAAATATAGAAAATTCAGAAGGGTTCACAAACACCACTGTAGGCAGATAGATCTTTTTTATTTTTTATTTTAAAGATCGCAGGGAGAAATTGAAGACCCTGAAATACCTGCCAAGTATACCACACTTCATTATTACAACAAACGCGTAACACGTTGAAAATGTCACTACTGTCTTACAGAATCTATAATGGCAGGAAGAAGGCAATGGCAGATGCAGTTCATATACAAAGCATCCATTCCATGTTCTTTTCTGCAGTCAGCATGACATTTTTAGAAAGGCCATGTCACCTGGAACTGTCAAGGTTTTTTTTCTTCTCTTAATAACACTGTATTAGGAAAATACTAATTATATTATACGTGATAATAAAGATATGATATGATATACACTGTGCTGTGTGTGTCTCAGCAAACACACACATATATATATATATATATATATATATATATATACAGTATATATATATATATATATATATATATATATACACTGCTCAAAAAAATAAAGGGAACACTTAAACAACACAATGTAACTCCAAGTCAATCACACTTCTGTGAATTCAAACTGTCCACTTAGGAAGCAACACTGAGTGACAATCAATTTCGCATGCTGTTGTGCAAATGGGATAGACAACAGGTGGAAATTATAGGCAATTAGCAAGACACCCCCAATAAAGGAGTGGTTCTGCAGGTGGTGACCACAGACCACTTCTCAGTTCCTATGATAGCATGAGACGGAGTCTACAACCCACACAAGTGGCTCAGGTAGTGCAGCTTATCCAGGATGGCACATCAATGCGAGCTGTGGCAAGAAGGTTTGCTGTGTCTGTCAGCGTAGTGTCAAGAGCATGGAGGCGCTACCAGGAGACAGGCCAGTACATCAGGAGATGTAGAGGAGGCCGTAGGAGGGCAACAACCCAGCAGCAGGACCGCTACCTCCGCCTTTGTGCAAGGAGGAACAGGAGGAGCACTGCCAGAGCCCTGCAAAATGACCTCCAGCAGGCCACAAATGTGCATGTGTCTGCTCAAACAGTCAGAAACAGACTCCATGAGGGTGATATGAGGGCCCGACGTCCACAGGTGGGGGTTGTGCTTACAGCCCAACACCGTGCAGGACATTTGGCATTTTCCAGAGAACACCAAGATTGGCAAATTCGCCACTGGCGCCCTGTGCTCTTCACAGATGAAAGCAGGTTCACACTGAGCACATGTGACAGACGTTACAGAGTCTGGAGACGCCGTGGAGAACGTTCTGCTGCCTGCAACATCCTCCAGCATGACCGGTCAGTAATGGTGTGGGGTGGCATTTCTTTGGAGGGCCGCACAGCCCTCCATGTGCTCGCCAGAGGTAGCCTGACTGCCATTAGGTACCGAGATGAGATCCTCAGACCCCTTGTGAGACCATATGCTGGTGCGGTTGGCCCTGGGTTCCTCCTAATGCAAGACAATGCTAGACCTCATGTGGCTGGAGTGTGTCAGAAGTTCCTGCAAGACGAAGGCATTGATGCTATGGACTGGCCCGCCCGTTCCCCAGACCTGAATCCAATTGAGCACATCTGGGACATCATGTCTCGCTCTATCCACCAATGTCACGTTGCACCACATACTGTCCAGGAGTTGGCAGATGCTTTAGTCTAGGTCTGGGAGGAGATCCCTCAGGAGACCGTCCGCCACCTCATCAGGAGCATGTACAGGCGTTGTAGGGAGGTCATACAGTCACGTGGAGGCCACACACACTACTGAGCCTCATTTTGACTTGTTTTAAGGACATTACATCAAAGTTGGATCAGCCTGTAGTGTGTTTTTCCACTTTAATTTTGAGTGTGACTTCAAATTCAGACCTCCATGAGTTGAAAAATTTGATTTCCATTTTTTTTATTTTTGTGTGATTTTGTTGTCAGCACATTCAACTATGTACAGAACATAGTATTTCAGAAGAATATTTAATTAACTCAGATCTAGGATGTGTTTTTTTGTGTTCCCTTTATTTTTTTGAGCAGTGTATATATACATACAGAGAGCCTAGGGTACCTGTTCCTGCTGCAATTTGTTTTTTTACTATCAGCATACACTGTTTGTAAATGTTCTTAAATGATACTGATGTGGCTTTTTGCTTGTTTTATTTTATTCTTAATGTTATCTATCTTGTTTTACACATACATATTCCTAACATAATAGTACCATACAATTCTTGAAGAATCAATATGCACTCTTTGAGAGCCTTTATTCAATTGCAGCTTATATTTTTACTCTACTATGTAATCACACCACTGTCATCTATTCTCTCAGATGATGTTCAGATCGACAATTGCAATAGCTGAGAACCAGCATTAACATAAGGGTTCCACCTCTAAAATTGATGATAGTTAGGACAGTTGGCCAAATACCCTGCAGTGTTATGCTGGGTATGCAGACAGTGTTTTGCAGTATTTTGTACTGCATTTTCATTGGGTTTTTCAACAGTTTTTTTGTTACACTATGGTCATATGTTACTTTAAAGTAATTGACCACTTTGTGGTTACTGGTTTCTGCTGATGGAGGGTCATGTTTTCTGGCTACTGTTGATCAATGTGTTTGTAAGATGATTATATGGCACTTACTTATATAGTCGTTGTTAATATTATTCACCATTTTCTATATTTCATAAGGTATTCTCTCTTGTTGGCCAAGTCTTTTGTGCTGTCCACACAGACGTCCTGTCCATAAAATGGCTGGTGTGGAGGGTCATGTGACAGGCAAATCACCTCCAAATTATGTCTCCTCCATTGTAATGCATTGCACTTGACATCTACCCTTGAAATATTGGGTGTTTAGTGCAGGTGCAGTGTTTTTTGAATAGAGGAGACATCACATGAAGGTGATGTGTCTGGTCACATGACCCTCCATCAGTGGCCATCTTATGGACAGGACCTCTATACGGACAACAGAGATTTGTCTAACAAGAGATTTGAACAACATGTAGCCAGAAAGTGTCCAACCCTTTTTAAGTATCTAACAAATTATTGAAAAGTATGGATACACAGGATTTTTGTTTTTGCCTTTTTGTGTCAAAATTTGGGGTACCTTATGTTTTCAGAATGCAGCATGCTCTGGGTATGGAGTTATTTTCTGGCAGTTTTTTAGGCTTTCCTTTAGGAAGAAGAAAAATGCATGACTTAAATATTTTAGAATAAAAATATGGCTATATAAATGCCGTATAACATTTGATGACAAACTCATTAAACTCTTGTTTTTTTTAAAAAAATATGTTTTTAAAAGTGTAGTGTGTGCGCGTGTGGGTGAAGGAGCCCTCTCTCTGGGAGAAAATTTTAAGAAAATTATTCAAGATAGGGGATATGGAACAAATATGTTTCCTCTGTGGTTGCTTCCAGCCCAGGAATAGATGGATTATGAGATATATTACTCCTGCTTTGACCTAAATACTTACTAGGTTATAGTTGCTAAAATTACCAACATTTTCCCATTGGCTGCTCTAGGGCAGGTGACTGGTAGATGTGACAACAGTTTCCACCAGAAATCTACCTGATTTACTGTACCTGCAGCTACACTAAAAAAGTTGAGACGACTGCAATCCTTATGTACTTATGGATATCAAGGGTATGATTATAGGGATCAGAAGGTAATTATTATTGGTGAAAAAGAGTTTACAGTCTTGAAAATAATGTACAGTATATTGGGAATTTAAGGGTGTATTAGACTGCCAGATTTTCTGGCAGATGATCGCTAATGAGCATTGCCTATGACTGTTCCTTACCGATCATCTGGCAGTCTAATACTGCCTCCAAATGCCCAATGAATTATCAATCGTTTGTTCATCTGGCAATTTAGATTTTTAAGCATGTTTAAAAAATCACAATGGTGCCAGCGGCAGATCGCGCTGTGTGATAGCAATCTGCCACTCGCACGCTGCTGCCCTGCATGGGGATGAGCAATGGCATAGCGATCGATCCTTCCCATGACACGGGGGACATCACTGCATATAATAGAACTGGTGTCCTCTGCTAGCTATCTGATGATTGCCGGGACAGAATCCTTTCCTCCCGACAATCGTCTGTGGTATTGAGGTGTCTAATACACTCTTAAATTGATAATATTAGTGTAGGAAGAAGGAACAAGCTTCTTCTCCTATTGGGTTTTAACAGAAATCAATAGAATTAACTGAATACATTCTAAGTGAATCTGATTGACATTAACTTTGTAAAATTTCCAGTTGATCCAGTTTGAATGTTTAGTCATTCGATTATGGCAAATTTAGGTGACCGGGAGAGAGAGTGAGAGAGAGAGAGAGAGAGAGAGAGAGAGAGAGAGAGAGAGAGAGAGAGGAAAAAAAAACTAATAATGAATTTAAAAAATGGAGAGACAAGAGAGAAAAAAATATGAATCCTAGGAGACATACACAAATTTCCAGGTCAATTGAAGCACCTTTGATTCAACTCAATTTAACCCCAATCAAGTTTTGAGCGATTCCCACATCTCTAGAAATCAGTACAGATGGCAGCTCAGGACATTACAGCATGCCTTAACCAGACATAGGATTGCTACAAATTGCACACATAACTGGATACAGACATAAAAAACTAAACTAAAATCCACATGGTCATAGAGCATACGTGCTCTTAGAGGATGCAGAAGCAGAGCATGCACATAGTTAGGACATTAGGTAGGAAAATCAGTATGTACACTTTTTGGGACTGTATATTTTTGCATCAGTTTTGGCCGCACTATGTCCATACCTGCCCCTGTAGCAACATATTAGCTATGTCTACAACTTGTAAAAGCATGGGAAACAATTAGGGATTAACAGTCAAGGTTGATAATTTGCAAAGAATGCTTTGGCTAGCACTGGGATGATGAGAAATGAGCTGTTAAGCATCAGAATAAGCAGAATAAGCATCATTTTCTTAATTTAGAAATATAATTGGTACTTTAACAGTTTTTTAAATGAAGGAAGATATCAAACAGCATATGTAAGGCTTTGTTAGATCCCCTCTGATGTCCTGAGTAACAATTCATTTAATTCACTGACAGGCTGCTCTTTAATTTAGACAGACAATATTGTCCCCCTAGTAACAGATTCTCTTGTATTCTTGCAAAGAATATTCAAGTGTTCTGAAAATTATTAAACTTTAAGATTTTTCTCAGCTAATGCTTTAACATTGGTTATTTTAACCACCCCCCCCCCCCCCCCCCACACACACACAAACATAAACACAGTTTCATAAAGTGTGTTTTTATACCAGTAAGTATTCATGTTATTACTCACTTTTTCTCCATGGACAGCGCTCATGTCCATTGATTTTAGTGTTGTGTGTATTCATGTATCCTTGTTTTTCCAAAATAATGGAAATGTGTACTACATTATTTTGGTCCAGCCCAAACAAGCCCATTGAAGTCTATAGGTCTATGGAAACCACTCAGTGGATTCTCACTGCAAATCCGCTGTGAACTTTGCGGTATTTTTTCAGTCATGTGAGGACATGCCCTTAGAGCTCATTCAGATGAGCGATGTTCATGTCCGAGTGTTGTCTGCAGAACAAACAGAGCATGGAATGAACATTGACCCATCAAAGTCAACAAGCATTTCACATGTCCAATATTCTTAATGGACCACCGGTCTATGCAGAGAACATTGCAGCATAAACTATTTTGGTAAAATTTTCATGTTAGTCTTGCCCATTCAAGTCAAATAGATGGTGGGCATTATATATTTTTTTCTTCTGACGCATATGTAAAACGGATGACGTACAGATGGAAAAGAAGGACAAAGAGCACAGTTGAAGACAACATACTTTCATATATGGAAATTCCTTAGTTGTTAGTGAAAAACATGGACAAGTTTTATATAGTTTGTCGGAATAAATCCTTGTTAAAAGCTTTATTATGAAATGTGGTAAGTGGAATAATCAGGACATTCACCATATTGCTGAAGCTTTCTGTGTCCATTGTTAGGATTTTAAAGAAACGCCAAGGCTTTCACACAAGTGATACTGATTGTGCCAGAATCTGTTGAGGAAAAAATGTATGGGTTTGCAGGCCAGTTCAATCAGTTTTTTCTGTTTCCGTGTGGTTGCTAAACACATTACATCTGGACAGAAAACTTGCTTGCGTGAAAGAGCCCTAAGATAAAAATGAATAATAAAAGTAAGCAGGAGATAAATAGTGATGGCCTTGCGGTTTGCCCTGCAGTCGTTTTGCGGCGAATTTGCTCGTTTGCTGTTCACCGAACAGGTGAACATGTGACGATGTCCGCCGGCGCCATATTCTTTGCATTGTGCAGAACTTTGATCCATGACACATCCATCAGGTGAGACAGGACAGCCAATTGAGACATTCCAGCACATGGATACACCCCCTACCCTATAAATAAACCTGATCTGGGCACCATTTTACATTCTGTTTTTTGCCAGTAAAGGGAGAGGTTGCTGTGTGGAGCAGGGACAGACTGTTAGAGAGTATAGAGACACCAAACGCTAGCTAATAGGGCCATAAAAGTCCTTTTAAGGACTGGTATAGGTGTGCTATGGATAGGTGTGACATACTGAGGGGTGAAATATACTTATAATATACTTTCTAACATAGAAAGTATATTATAGTGCATTTGTATTGTGCAGCAGTTGTGTGCGGTTCTTCTGCAATACTGCAGCTATATAGAGGGACAAACGCTACTGGAACAACTAATTGCAACTGATGTGCTATACCAGTTGCCCCCCCAAAAATCTAATTGAGGCAGGGGTGTGATATACCTAGAATATAATTTCTATATAGTGCATTTGTATAATGCAGCATTTGTCTGCAGTTCTGCTGAGATACCGCAGCTATACAGACAGACAAATGCCATTGGAACAACTAATTGCAACTAGTGTGATATACCAGTTGCCCCCAAAAAAATCTTATTGAGGCAGGGGTGTGATATACCTATAATTTAATTTCTATTTAGTGCATTTGTATAGTGCAGCATTTGTGTGCGGTTCTGCTGAGATACCACAGCTATACAGACAGACAAACGCCATTGGAACAACTAATTGCATCTGGTGTGATATACCAGTTGCCCCCCAAAAAATCTGATTGATGCAGGGGTGCGATATACCTAGAATATATTTTCTATATAGTTCATTTGTATTGTGCAGCATTTGTGTGAGATTCTGCTGAGATACTGTAGCTATACAGTGGGACAAACGCCATTGGAACAACTAATTGCATCTGGAGTGATATAACAGTTTCCCCAAAAAAAATCTGATGGAGGCAGGGGTGCGATATACCTATAATAAAATCTCTATATAGTGAATTTATAAAGTGCAGCATTTGTGTGCGGTTCTGCTGAGATACTGCAGCTATACAGAGGCACAAACGCCATTGGAACAACTAATTGTATCTGATGTAATATAAAAGTTGACCCCCCAAAAAATCTGATTGAGGCAGGGGTGTGATATACCTTTAAAATAATTTCTGTGCATTTGTATTGTGCTGACCGCCTAATGTACCTCTAGCCACATTATCAATTGTTCTTTTCTGTATGGTGAATGAATCATTTTTGGGGCGTGTAGTCCACTGGCCTGCAGTAAAATTGATATCCAAGGACCGTCTAATGTACCTCCAGCCACATCATTACTTGTTCTTTTCTGTCTGGTGAATGCCTAATGTTTGGGGCCTGTACTCCAGTGGCCTACATTAAAAATTTTATTCATTGACCACATAATGTACCTCGAGCCACATAATCACAATTTCTTTTATGTCCGGTGAATGCCTAATTTTTAAGAACCGTACTCCCATGGCCTAAAATAACATTTTTCTATGCTCCAGCAGGGCGCATTTCTGAGAATTTCCCTTTAAGACGCATAAAAATGGCCCCTGATTAAAATACTTATTTTTGGGGGGAATTTTTGCCATTAATACCCCTCTGGTATGTCACTGTTCATGTTGTGGGACGATTTGTGCACTTCTTGCAAGTATTTGGTGGCTGCAAATAAGACCTGGAGGTTTTTCAGGTACGCCTGCCATTAAAGTGAATGGGGCCCGCCGCGAACTTGCGGTTTGCGAACATTTGATCGTTGACCGTTGAGCATTCGTGAATCGTCCCGGGTGATGTTCGTCCATCACTAGATATAAACTTACTCTCAGCATTTATCAGTCTGCTGCATTTTCTGAATCATCCTCTAAGAAACAATCTTGTAGAAATCTTGCATTAATCTCCTGATCCTTCCATTTTTGACTGGTAAAGAGCTTAGAGGTAGGGCTTCATGTTCTTATCTATTAAAGGCACTTACTAATGTATTGTTATTGTCCATATTGCCTCCTTTGCTGGCTTAATTTTTCTATCACGTCATACACTGCTTATATTCAGGAATTGCGACCAACCTACAATCCAGCAGTGGTGGTTGTGTCTATACACCTTAGGAAAAAGCATTGGCCTATGTTCGCTCCTGTGGTCCCAGCAACCAGTCTGTCACTTTTACCTATAGTGTGCAAGCATATCCACTGCTGCTGGATTGCAGGGTGGTCGTAACCATCGAAACAAACAGTTTTTAATGTAATGGAAATATAAATCATGCCAAAAAATTAGGCAATGTGTACAATCACAATACATTAGTAACTTGTATTAACTTTCTCTGATTGATAACTGCCTTTTCTGCAGTAAGACAACCCCATTAATGCAGAGATCAATAAGGAGAGGCACCTTCCATTTTTTAAATTTAGTTTTATGTATTTTCTATATTTAGTGTTAATATATATATATATATATATATATATATATATACACTGCTCAAAAAAATAAAGAGAACACAAAAATAACACATCCTAGATCTGAATTAACTAAATATTTTTCTGAAATACTTTGTTCTTTACATAGTTGAATGTGCTGACAACAAAATCACACAAAAATAAAAAAATGGAAATCAAATTTTTTAACCCATGGAGGTCTGGATTTGTAGTCACACTCAAAATTAAGAAAATAGATAAATAAAGTCTCTGTAAAAATATACTTGTCCCCTCAAGCGCTGCAAATCTAAAGACAATGTGGGAAAAGTCTATTACTTGAAGAAAATATATAAAAAAGATTGCGCTGCAAGAGAGAAATCTTCTTTGTGCATAAAAGTTCACTTGTTAAATCTTCAGCTAATGGGATCACATGCCAACCTTACAATCCAGCATTAGAATGGAAACCTGTGGGTAATGAGAAAACGCACTATGGTGTAGCAGGTTCCAAGCATCTAACGCACCATGTGAAAAGGTTATACTCACAAGATTCCTGATTAGTGAAGGCGTGTAGAAATATTGATGGTATCAAGATAGAACTCTGCTGGAAAAAGAGAACTATAGTGTAGTATGTCACAACACTTTATACGCCTGCAAACAGATTGTACTCACAGAGCTTCACTTGTCAGGTGCGTGTATAGGATCTTAAACAATCTTCATAGACAGCTCGAAGCCTGGACAACAGCCGACATCGATGTGCAAAAACTCTCAGGGAGAAAGTCGCAAGAATGGTAGGTGCGCACCAAAAGGTCAGATAAAAACTATTTAATACTGGCAAAAAGTACAATTATAAAACATATAAAATGTCTGGAATAATGCCCGACCCGGGTTTCGCGGTGATGCTTCGTCTGGGGCGTTGATTTTTAATTGAATACCACTGTGTTTTAAGTAGACGGGGAACCTCCCCTGGACCACGTAATAAGCACTTCCAAAAATCCAAGTTAAAACAAAACCGGTCAGGCCTCCTGTAGTATTTAAAAGAGCAGATAATCTCACCAACAAACTAGTCCGTAGTGCTAGTCTCGCTATCAATAAAAAACGCACTAGTACTAAAAAGGGCAGGTTCACATGGTGCGGCTTTTGCTTACCCTGCAAAAACCGTATCTTAAAACATCGAGAAAGGTCTGTAGACCAAATTACATCTAAAAAAACTAAAGAAATTACATTTAAAATCAAAGGTCAATTTTCCTGCAATAATGTTGGTGTAATTTATCTTTTGGAGTGCCCCTGTGGCCTCCAATATGTAGGTAGGACTACACGGAGCCTTAAGACTCGGGTGCAGGAACACATTCGTAATATTAAAAAAGGTCTTGAGACCCATAGTGTCTCGTTACATTTTAAGATTCATCATGACAAAAATCCAAAGGGTCTCCGTTTTACTGGTTTGGAATTAGTCCATACCCCTATTCGAGGAGGGGACTTCATTGCTATAATAAATAAAAAAGAGGTTGAGTGGATGTTCCGTCTGGGCACCATTCAACCGCAAGGGTTAAACATTGAATGCGACGTTAATGCCTGCTTATTTTAATATACATTCGCCGCAAGCTATCCGGTTCTGTCCCAGTCCCCCTTTTATCATGATTGTTTTTATTGTAACTGTTTTTCTTGGTTTTTATCTGTATGTACATGTTTTGTTTTAACTTGGATTTTTGGAAGTGCTTATGACGTGGTCCAGGGGAGGTTCCCCGTCTACTTAAAACACAGTGGTATTCAATTAACAATCAACGCCCCAGACGAAGCATCACCGCGAAACCCGGGTCGGGCATTATTCCAGACATTTTATATGTTTTATAATTGTACATTTTGCCAGTATTAAATAGTTTTTATCTGACCTTTTGGTGCACACCTACCATTCTTGCGACTTTCTCCCTGAGAGTTTTTGCACATCGATGTCGGCTGTTTTCCAGGCTTCGAGCTGTCTATGAAGATTGTTTAAGATCCTATACACGCACCTGACAAGTGAAGCTCTGTGAGTACAATCTGTTTGCAGGCGTATAAAGTGTTGTGACATACTACACTATAGTTCTCTTTTTCCAGCAGAGTTCTATCTTGATACCATCAATATTTCTACACGCCTTCACTAATCAGGAATCTTGTGAGTATAACCTATTCACATGGTGCGTTAGATGCTTGGAACCTGCTACACCATAGTGCGTTTTCTCATTACCCACAGGTTTCCATACTAATGCTGGATTGTAAGGTTGGCATGTGATCCCATTAGCTGAAGATTTAACAAGTGAACTTTTATGCACAAAGAAGATTTCTCTCTTGCAGCGCAATCTTTTTTATATATTTTTACACTCAAAATTAAAGTGGAAAAACACACTACAGGCTGATCCAACTTTGATGTAATGTCCTTAAAAAATGAGGCTCAGTAGTGTGTGTGGCCTCCACGTGCCTGTATGACCTCCCTACAACGCCTGTGCATGCTCCTGATGAGGTGGCGGACGGTCTCCTGAGGGCTCTCCTCCCAGACCTGGACTAAAGCATCTGCCAACTCCTGGACAGTCTGTGGTGCAACGTGACGTTGGTGGATAGAGCGAGACATGATGTCACAGATGTGCTCAATTGGATTCAGGTCTGGGGAACGGGCGGGCCAGTCCATAGCATCAATGCCTTCGTCTTGCAGGAACTGCTGACACACTCCAGCCACATGAGGTCTAGCATTGTCTTGCATTAGGAGGAACCCAGGGCCAACCGCACCAGCATATGGTCTCACAAGGGGTCTGAGAATCTCATCTCGGTACCTAATGGCAATCAGGCTACCTCTGGCGAGCACATGGAGGGCTGTGCGGCCCTCCAAAGAAATGCCACCCCACACCATTACTGACCCAATGCCAAACCGGTCATGCTGGAGGATGTTGCAGGCAGCAGAACGTTCTACACGGAGTCTCCAGATTCTGTAACGTCTGTCACATAGAAACATAGAAACATAGAATGTGTTGGCAGATAAGAACCATTTGGCCCATCTAGTCTGCCCAATATACTGAATACTATGGATAGCCCCCGGCCCTGTCTTATATGAAGGATGGCCTTATGCCTATCCCATGCATGCTTAAACCCCTTCACTGTATTTGCAGCTACCACTTCTGCAGGAAGGCTATTCCATGCATCCACTACTCTCTCAGTAAAGTAATACTTCCTTATATTACTTTTAAACCTTTGCCCCTCTAATTTAAAAACTGTGTCCTCTTGTGGTAGTTTTTCTTCTTTTAAATATGCTCTCTTCCTTTACCGAGTTGATTCCCTTTATGTATTTAAAAGTTTCTATCATATCCCCTCTGTCTCTTCTTTCTTCCAAGCTATACATATTAAGGTCCTTTAACCTTTCCTGGTAAGTTTTATCCTGCAATCCATGTACTAGTTTAGTAGCTCTTCTCTGAACTCTCTCTAGAGTATCTATATCTTCTGGAGATATGGCCTCCAGTACTGCGCACAATACTCCAAGTGAGGTCTCACCAGTGTTCTGTACAGCGGCATAAGCACTTCACTCTTTCTACTGCTTATACCTCTCCCTATACATCCAAGCATTCTGCTGGCATTTCGTGCTGCTCTATTACATTGTCTTCCCACCTTTAAGTCTTCTGAAATAATTACTCCTAAATCCCTTTCCTCAGATACTGAGGTCAGACTGTGTCAAATATTCTATATTCTGCCCTTGGGTTTTTACGCCCCAGGTGCATTATCTTGCACTTATCCACATTAAATTTCAGTTTCCAGAGTTCTGACCATTCTTCTAGTTTTCCTAAATCCTTTTCCATTTGGCGTTTCCCTCCAGGAACATCAACCCTGTTACATATCTTTGTGTCATCAGCAAAAAGACAAACCTTACCAGCGAGGCCTTTTGCAATATCACTTATGAAGATATTAAACAAAATCGGTCCCAGTACAGATCCCTGTGGAACCCCACTGGTAACATTACCTTGTTTTGAATGTTCTCCATTGACTACAACCCTCTGTTGTCTGTCACTCAGCCACTGCCTAATCCACTCAACAATATGGGAGTCCATGCTCAATGACTGCAGTTTATTGATAAGTCTTCTATGTGGGACAGTGTCAAAAGCCTTACTAAAATCTAGATATGCGATGTCTACTGCACCTCCACCGTCTATTATTTTATTCACCCAGTCAAAAAAATCTATAAGATTTGTTTGACATGATCTCCCTGAAGTAAACCCATGTTGTTTTTCATCTTGCAATCCATGGGATTTTAGATGTTCCACAATCCTATCCTTTAATAGGGTTTCCATTAATTTGCCTACTATTGATGTCAGACTCACTGGTCTATAGTTGCTCGATTCCTCCCTACTACCTTTCTTGTGAATGGGCACGACATTTGCCAATTTCCAATCTTCCGGGACGACTCCTGTTACTAATGATTGGTTAAATAAATCTGTTAACGGTTTTGCCAGCTCACCACTAAGCTCTTTTAATAATTTTGGGTGTATCTCATCAGGCCCCTGTGACTTATCTGTCTTCACCTTAGACAGCAAACTTAGAACATCTTCCTCTGTAAAGATACATGCATCAAACGATTTAATAGTCATTCTTTCTAGTGGAGGTCCTTCTCCTTTTTCTTTTGTAAAAACTGAACAGAAGTATTCATTAAGGCAGTCGGCTAGCCCTTTATTCTCTTCTACATACCTTCCGTCCTTTGTTTTTAATTTAGTTATTCCTTGTTTTAATTTCCTTTTTTCATTTATATATCTGAAGAATGTCTTATCCCCTTTTTTTCATAGACTGAGCTAGTTTTTCTTCTGCCTGCGCTTTAGAAGTTCTTATAACTTGCTTGGCCTCTCTCTGCCTAATCTTGTAGATTTCCTTATCTTCATTGCTCTGGGTTTTTTTATAATTACAAAATGCTAGCTTTTTATTTTTAATGATTTGGGCCACTTCTGCTGAGTACCACATTGGTCTCCTCCTTTTTTTGCTTTTACTGACGAGTCTAATGCAATTTTCTGTTGCCTTCAATAATGCACCTTTTAAGTAGTCCCATTTCTCCTGGACTCCATGTAATCCGTTCCAGTCTGATAAGGACTCATTTATGACTAATTTCATTTTTGAAAAGTCTGTTTTTCTAAAATCTAAAACTTTTGTTTTTGTGTGGTGGGACTCTTTCACAGTTCTTATATTAAACCACACTGACTGGTGATCACTAGATCCCAAGGTTTCGCCTACAATGACATCATATACCGAATCCCCGTTTGTGAATACCAAATCCAAAATGGCCTCCCTCCGGGTTGGCTCCTCAACCACTTGTTGTAGAGATAACCCCAGTAGGGAATTTAGAATATCTGTACTCCTGGTAGAACTTGCTATTTTGGTTTTCCAGTTTATATCTGGAAGATTGAAATCTCCCATAATGATAACTTCTCCTTTCATTGTCATTTTAGCTATTTCTTCAACTAGTAGATCATCTAGTTCTTTAACTTGACCAGGTGGTCTATATATCACACCTACACGAGTTACTGCATGGTTAGCAAACTGCAACGTAACCCAAACTGACTCTATGTTGGCCTCACCAACTTGTATTAGGTTAGATTTAATGCTATCTTTCACATACAGGGCCACTCCTCCTCCTTTCTTGCCTTCTCTGTCTCTTCTGTATAAAGAGTACCCTGGTATGGTTATGTCCCAGTCATTTCTTTCATTAAACCATGTCTCCGTAACAGCCACTAAATCTACATTCTCAGATGCCATTATTGACCCAAGTTCATTGATTTTTTTACCTAAACTGCGAGCATTTGTAGACAGGACTCTGAGCTTATCATTTCTTAACCTCTGTGCTTCTGACCTGTTCTGGCATTGTTTCGGGGGGCAATTGGACTCTTTTATTTTCACTCTTTTGCCCCCCCTTCCTAGTTTAAATACACATGTGCTCAGTGTGAACCTGCTTTCATCTGTGAAGAGCACAGGGCGCCTGTCACGGAACCATGAACCAGACGTACAACAAGGGATAAGTGAAAATAAGAAGGCTTTATTGAAAATAAAGCTGTAAAGCAAAAGTCCAAACGGATGGCGAAACCGAAGCAGAGTCTTTGCGAAGCCAGAGGTCAGGAACCAGAAGGGTAGTCAGACGAAGCCAGGATCAGGAACCAGCAGGGTAGTCAGACGAAGCCAGGATCAGGAACCAGCAGGGTACTCGGACGAAACCAGGATCAGGAACCAGCAGGGTAGTCGGACGAAACCAGGATCAGGAACCAGAAGCAGCAGCAGTCTAGAAGCATGTGAACACAGGAGGACCAAGCAAGGAACTGAAGCCACAGACCTCCTATATATATGAGCTAGGCATCCAGCTCCTCCCAGTGGGAAGGAGGAGCCGCAGGGTGGGAGGCTACAAGAAACCCAGAAACCAAGATGGCCGCCAGCACATGTCAAACGAAGGAGAACAGCAAGAAGGTAAGACCATGACAGTACCTCCCCCTCAAGGGCCCCTCCTCCGCGGAGTAAAGAACGGTTTCTGAGGGAAGCGTGCGTGGAAGGCTCGGAGCAAGGCAGGAGCATGGACATCTGCGGAGGGAACCCAGGAACGCTCCTCTGGACCATAACCACGCCAATGGACCAAAAACTGCACCCGACCGCGGACCAGGCGTGAGTCCAGGATATTGCTCACCTCATACTCCTCACGATTACCCACTTGGACCGGACGAGGCCGAGGAACCGAGGAAGTGAAACGATTACACACCAGTGGCTTCAACAGGGAGACATGAAACACGTTGGAGATCCGCATGCCAGGAGGAAGCGCAAGGGCATAGGCTACCGGGTTTACCCTGCGAAGCACTCGGAAGGGACCAACAAAGCGAGGCGCCAGCTTGGGAGTGGGCACTCGAAGGTTGAGGTTGCGGGTGGACAACCATACACGGTCTCCGACCTGGTAGGAAGGAGCAGGCGCTCGTCTGCGATCAGCCTGGAGTCTCTGGAGCTGCGCAGAGACCTCAAGGGACTTCTGGATCAGTACCCAAGAAGCACGTAGGACGGAAAGGTGATCCTCCACAGCCGGAATATCCTGGGGAGAGAATACCTCCGGTAACACGGCAGGTTGGAACCCATAATTGGCCATGAAGGGAGACGTCCCAGAGGAAGAGTTCACCGCCGTGTTCCTGGCAAACTCAGCCCAAGGCAGGAGGTCAACCCAATTGTCTTGGTGATCGGAGACATAGCAACGAAGGAATTGCTCCAAGGCCTGATTGGATCGTTCTGCGGCCCCATTGGATTGAGGGTGGTAGGCCGAGGAGAAGGAGAGATGAATCCCCAACTGGGAGCAAAAGGCGCGCCAGAACCTGGACACAAACTGACTCCCCCGATCCGACACAATCTCCTTGGGCAAACCGTGCAACCGGAAGACCTCCCTGGCAAAAATCGTGGCCAACTCTTGTGCAGGGGTAACTTCTTGAGAGGAACACAGTGGCACATTTTGGAAAACCGATCCACAATCATGAGAATGACCGTATGGCCTCGGGATGCAGGGAGGTCCACAATGAAATCCATCCCCAGGTGTGACCATGGCGCTCCCCGGTGGCTATGGGTTGCAGAAGGCCCAACGGAAGGTGCCGAGGGGACTTACTCTGGGCACAAACGGAGCATGCCGCTACATATGCGGCGATGTCGGAACGTAGGGAAGGCCACCAGAACAGACGTGAAACAGCCCAGGACAGCTGATTCTTTCCAGGATGCCCCGCGGTCTTGGAGTTATGGTAGGTTCGCAACAACCGAGTGCGCAACTCCTCAGGCACAAAACATCTGCCGTTGGGTCTCCCAGAGGGAGCACCAGATTGAGCCGCCAAAATCTGCTCACCCAGGGGAGAGGTCAGGCTGGTGCGAATGGCGGCCAAGATCTGATTCGGAGGTATGACCGAAGTCGGAATCGACTCCTCCCTGGACAGCTCGGAGTACTGCCGTGATAAGGCATCCGCCCTGATGTTCTTGGAACCGGGTAGGTAGGAGACCACGTAATTAAAACGTGACAAGAACAGAGCCCATCTGGCCTGACGTGGTGTCAATCTCTTGGCCTCAGAAAGGTAGGTCAGATTCTTGTGGTCTGTCAGGATGAGGACCGGAACCACCGAACCCTCGAGCAAGTGCCTCCATTCTTTAAGGGCCTGCACGATGGCCAATAACTCCCTGTCACCAATCTGATAGTTGCACTCCGCGGAAGACAGTTTCCGGGAGTAAAACCCACAAGGAAGCAGAGGACCCTCTGGTGTTCTATGCTGAGACAGAAGGGCGCCTACTCCCGTCTCAGACGCGCCCACCTCGAGGACAAAGGGCAACCCAGGGTTGGGATGCGACAGAATCGGAGCCGACACAAAGGCGGACTTTAGAGCCTCAAAAGCTCGGATGGCCTCGAGCGGCCAGACCTGGGAATTACTGCCCTTCCTGGTCAGATCGTGAGAGGCTTGGCTAGCATGGAAAAGTCCCTGATGAACTTCCGATAATAATTGGCGAAGCCCAAAAAGCGCTGCAGGGAACGAAGACCACTGGGCTGGGGCCACTGTAAGACAGCCGAAACCTTCTCAGGATCCATGGAGAACCCCTCAGCGGAAATGATGTAACCTAAGAAGGTTACCTGGGATCGGTGAAATTCGCATTTCTCAAGCTTACCGAACAGCTTGTTCTCTCGTAACCGTTGCAACACTCGTCTGACATCCAGAATGTGGGCCTCCATGGATTCAGAATATACCAAGATGTCATCCAAATAAACCACCACACACTGCTGCAACAGGTCACGGAAAACATCGTTGATGAATTCCTGAAAGACTGCGGGCGCATTGCACAACCCAAAGGGCATAACCAAGGATTCATAATGACCGGTCCTGGTGTTAAACGCGGTCTTCCACTCATCGCCCGCCTTGATCCTTACCAGATTATATGCCGCCCTCAGGTCGAGTTTGGTAAAGACCGTGGCCCCTTTAAGGCGATCGAACAGCTCGGAAATCAAGGGTATCGGGTAAGCGTTCTTGATTGTGATGCGATTGAGACCCCTGTAATCGATGCAAGGCCTCAACTCACCGCCCTTCTTTTTCACAAAGAAAAATCCAGCCCCTGCCTGGGGACGAGGATTTGCGAATGTGTCCGCGTGAAAGCGCCTCCCTCACGTACTCCTCCATGCCTCATTCTCCGCTACCGACAGTGGATAGACTTTGCCACGAGGAGGAACGGCACCAGATTGTAACTCTATGGCACAATCGTATGGGCGGTGCGGAGGTAGGGCAACCGCGCGCACCTTATCGAATACATCCCGGTACTCCTCGTATTCAGGAGGCAACAGAGAGTCCTAGGAAGTACACAGCAACTTGACAGACCCATGGATGCAACTAGCCCCACACTGCGGTGACCACGAGAGGATCTCGGCCGATCTCCAATCGAAAGTCGGATTATGCTTCCGGAGCCAGGGGTACCCCAAGACCACGAGTAGTGTGGAGACAGAAATAACCTGGAGGCAGACCGACTCTCTGTGAACGGCACCAATGGCTATCCCCACTGGAAGGGTCTCATGAGTCACGTGTGGCGGCAGAAGGGGTCTGCCGTCTATCGCCTCAAGAGCCAGTGGGGAACCTCGAGCCTGCAGAGGAATGGAATTGGCGGCAGCGAACACATTATCAATGAACAAACCACCAGCACCAGAGTCCACCAACGCCTGGGTCGTCACCGAGCCCCGACCCAGGAGAGGACAACAGTGATCAGTGGTTTGTCAACACGGGAAACCGGGGACGAGGAGACTCCACCCAAGATCTGCCCCCGACAGGATCTCAGGTGCGAGCGTTTCCCGGACGGTTCGGACATGCCAACCGAAAATGCCCACCGAGACCACAGTACATGCATCGGCCCTCGCGTCTCCGGAGTACCCTCTCCTCCTCGGACAGGCGAGCAAACCCCAGCTGCATGGGTTCACCCCCAGACAAGTCATCCCCAGGAGGCGTGGGAGGAGAGGGAGGCACGGGTGGGACAGCAAACGTAGGCGCCAATCTGTTAGAAAACCTCCGCAGGCTCTCCTTAAAGGAAGGTCTCTCCCTGAGTCTGGTGTCAATCAAAATCAGGAAAGAAATAAGAGACTCGAGCTCCACTGGTAGGTCCTTAGCTGCAACCTCATCCTTCAAGGCATCCGAGAGACCATGAGAGAAAGCAGCGACCAGAGCCTCATTATTCCAGCCCACCTCTGCTGCCAGGGTACGAAACTCAATGGCGTATTCAGCTACGGATCGTGAACCCTGTCTGATGGACATAAGGAGCTTCGCAGCAGAGGCAGCACGAGCCGGCACATCGAATACCTTCCGAAGAGAAGCAACAAAACCGGAAAACTCGGCAACCACGGGATTGTTGTTCTCCATAAAGGGCTGGCCCAGGCCAAGGCCTTGTCCGAGAGCAGCGAGATCAAGAAGCCCACCTTTGATCTCTCAGTGGGAAAGGCATGTGGCAGCAACTCGAAATAAATGCCCACCTGGTTAAGGAAACCTCGGCACTGAGTTGGCTCTCCCCCAAAGCGCTGTGGAAGAGGGGCAGAACCGGTCATACCCCGAAACACCGCAGGTGCAACAACAGGTGTCGGGGTAGACTCTGGCGCAACAACCGGAGCGGCAGTAGGAGCGGGCCCAGGAGCGACAACCGACCCATCGGCAACGGGAGCGAAATGAGCCGTGCGTTCAAGCAGGGTTTGCAACGCCACAGCGAACCGACCCAACAGGTGATCCTGCTGATCAAGTCTGGCAACCAGCGTGGGTAGCGAGGATGGCCCTGTACCGTCAGAATTCATGGCTTGGTCCTAATGTCACGGAAACCATGAACCAGACGTACAACAAGGGATAAGTGAAAATAAGAAGGCTTTATTGAAAATAAAGCTGTAAAGCAAAAGTCCAAACGGATGGCGAAACCGAAGCAGAGTCTTTGCGAAGCCAGAGGTCAGAACCAGAAGGGTAGTCAGACGAAGCCAGGATCAGGAACAGCAGGGTAGTCAGACGAAGCCAGGATAAGGAACCAGCAGGGTACTCGGACGAAACCAGGATCAGGAACCAGCAGGGTAGTCGGACGAAACCAGGATCAGGAACCAGAAGCAGCAGCAGTCTAGAAGCATGTGAACACAGGAGGACCAAGCAAGGAACTGAAGCCACAGACCTCCTATATATATGAGCTAGGCATCCAGCTCCTCCCAGTGGGAAGGAGGAGCCGCAGGGTGGGAGGCTACAAGAAACCCAGAAACCAAGATGGCCGCCAGCACATGTCAAACGAAGGAGAACAGCAAGAAGGTAAGACCATGACAGCGCCAGTGGCGAATTTGCCATCTTGGTGTTCTCTTGCAAATGCCAAACGTCCTGCACGGTGTTGGCTGTAAGCACAACCCCCACCTGTGGACGTCGGGCCCTCATATCGCCCTCATGGAGTCTGTTTCTGACCGTTGAGCAGACACATGCACATTTGTGGCCTGCTGGAGGTCATTTTGCAGGACTCTGGCAGTGCTCCTCCTGTTCCTCCTTGCACAAAGGCGGAGGTAGAAGTCCTGCTGCTGGGTTGTTGCCCTCCTACGGCCTCCTCCACGTCTCCTGATGTACTGGCCTGTCTCCTGGTAGCGCCTCCATGCTCTGGACACTACGCTGACAGACACAGCAAACCTTCTTGCCACAGCTCGCATTGATGTGCCATCCTGGATAAGCTGCACTACCTGAGCCACCTGTGTGGGTATTAGACTCCGTCTTATGCTACCACTAGAGTGAAAGCACCGCCAGCATTCAAAAGTGACCAAACATCAGCCAGGAAGCATAGGAACTGAGAAGTGGTCTGTGGTTACCACCTGCAGAACAAATCCTTTATTGGGGTGTCTTGCTAATTGCCTATAATTTCCACCTGTTGTCTATCCCTTTTGCACAACAGCATGTGAAATTGATTGTCACTCAGTGTTGCTTCCTAAGTGGACAGTTTGATTTCACAGAAGTGTGATTGACTTGGAGTTACTTGTTTAAGTGCTCCCTTTATTTTTTTGAGCAGTGTATATATATAAAATGCAATTAATGGCCAGGACCAACTTTTTGATTTGAAGATTGGGTGCAAGCTCCAATAGGAAAAGCGTCCCAGGATAATAAAAATAATAAATAGAGCAGCACTCCAGTATAGTGAAAAAAGAAAATTGTTTATTCACCCAGTGGTGACGCGACATTTCGGCTCCAACATGGCTTGAGAAAGGCTTATGTTGGAGCCAAAATTTAGCGTCAGCACTGGGTGAATAAACAGTTTCTTTTTTCACTATACCGGAGTGCTGTTCTATTTTTGTATTTTTATTTTTATATATATACACTGCTCAAAAAAATAAAGGGAACACTTAAACAACACAATGTAACTCCAAGTCAATCACACTTCTATGAAATCAACTGTCCACTTAGGAAGCAACACTGAGTGACAATCAATTCACATGCTGTTGTGCAAAATGGGATAGACAACAGGTGGAATTATAGGCAATTAGCAAGACACCCCCAATAAAGGAGTGGTTCTGCAGGTGGTGACCACAGACCACTTCTCAGTTCCTATGCTTCCTGGCTGATGTTTTTGTCACTTTTGAATGCTGGCGGTGCTTTCACTCTAGTGGTAGCATGAGACGGAGTCTACAACCCACACAAGTGGCTCAGGTAGTGCACCTTATCCAGGATGGCACATCAATGCGAGCTGTGGCAAGAAGGTTTGCTGTGTCTGTCAGCATAGTGTCCAGAGCATGGAGGCGCTACCAGGAGACAGGCCAGTACATCAGGAGACGTGGAGGAGGCCGTAGGAGGGCAGCAACCCAGCAGCAGGACCGCTACCTCCGCCTTTGTGCAAGGAGGAACAGGAGGAGCACTGCCAGAATCCTGCAAAATGACCTCCAGTAGGCCACAAATGTGCATGTGTCTGCTCAAACGGTCAGAAACAGACTCCATGAGGGTGATATGAGGGCCCGACGTCCATAGGTGGGGGTTGTGCTTACAGCCCAACACTGTGCAGGACGTTTGGCATTTGCCAGAGAACACCAAAATTGGCAAATTCGTCACTGGCGCCCTGTGCTCTTCACAGATGAAAGCAGGATCACACTGAGCACATGTGACAGACGTGACAGAGTCTGGAGACGCCGTGGAGAACGTTTTGCTGCCTGCAACATCCTCCAGCATGACCGCTTCCTGCAAGACGAAGGCATTGATGCTATGGACTGGCCCGCCCGTTCCCCAGACCTGAATCCAATTGAGCACATCTGGGACATCATGTCTCGCTCTATCCACCAATTGCACCATAGACTGTCCAGGAGTTGGCAGATGCTTTAGTCCAGGTCTGGGAGGAGATCCCTCAGGAGACCGTCCGCCACCTCATCAGGAGCATGCACAGGCGTTGTAGGGAGGTCATACAGGCACGTGGAGGCCACACACACTACTGAGCCTCATTTTGACTTGTTTTAAGGACATTACATCAAAGTTGGATCAGCCTGTAGTGTGTGACTCCAAATCCAGACTTCCATGGGTTGAAAAATTTGATTTCTATTTTTTTATTTTTGTGTGATTTTGTTGTCAGCAAAATCAACTATGTAAAGAACAAAGTATTTCAGAAGAATATTAAATTAACTCAGATCTAGGATGTGTTATTTTTGTGTTACCTTTATTTTTTTTTGAGCAGTGTATATATATATATATATATATATATATATACTAGCAGAAGGACCTGGCTTTGCACGTGTATATTTCTTCTATTTAATTTAATGTTTCTGTGTGTATTTAAAAGATATTGACAGTATCCCCCATAACAGTGACCTCTACAGCACCCTACCCCACTGTCTGCTGAGCTGTGTATCTAATCCTATCCTGTGTGATACTGTCTGCTGAGCTGTGTATTTAATCCTATCCTGTGTAATACTGTCTGCTGAGCTGTGTATCTAATCCTTTCCTGTGTGATACTGTCTGCTGAGCTGTGTATCTAATCCTATGTGATACTGTCTGCTGAGCTGTGTATCTAATCATATCCTGTGCGATACTGTCTGCTGAGCTGTGTATCTAATCTTTACCTGTGTGATACTGTCTGCTCAGCTGTGTATCTAATCCTCACCTGTGTGATACTGTCTGCTGAGCCGTGTATCTGAACCTTACCTGTGTGATACTGTCTGCTGAGCTGTGTATCTAACCCTCACCTGTATGATACTGTCTGCTGATCTGTGTATCTAAACCTCACCTGTGTGATACTGTCTGTTGAGCTGTGTATCTAATTCTCTCCTGTGTGATACTGTCTGAGGAGCTGTGTATCTAATCCTATCCTGTGTGATACTGTCTGAGGAGCTGTGTATCTAATTCTTGCTGATCTGTGTATCTAATCCTATCCTGTGGTTTACTGTCTGCTGAGCTGTGTATCTAATCCTATCCTGTGTGATACTGGCTGCTGAGCTGTGTATCTAATAATATCCTGTGTGATACTGCCTGCTGAGCTGTGTATCTAATCTTATCCTGTGTGATACTGGCTGCTGAAAGTTCATTTATTTCAGTAATGCAACTTAAAAGGTGAAACTAATATATGAGATAGACTCATTACATGCAAAGCGATATATTTCAAGCCTTTATTTGTTATAATTTGGATGATTACGGGTTACAGCTTATGAAAACACCAATTCACAATCTCATAAAATTCAAATATTACATGAAATCACTAAAAAAATGATGTTAACCCCTTAAGGACTCAGCCTATTTCACCTTAAGGACTTGGCCATTTTTTGCAAATCTGACCAGTGTCACTGTAAGTGCTGATAACTTTAAAACGCTTTGACTTATCCAGGCCATTCTGAGATTGTTTTTTTGTCACATATTGTACTTCATGACACTGGTAAAATGAAGTAAAAAAAAAATATCTTTTTTATTTATAAAAAAAATACCAAATTTACCAAAAATTTGTAAAAAATTGCAAATTTCCAAGTTTAAATTTCTCTACTTTTATAATACATAGTAATAACCTCCAAAAATAGTTATTACTTTACATTCCCCATATGTCTACTTCATGTCTGGATCAATTTGGGAAGGATATTTTATTTTTGGGGGATGTTACAAGGCTTAGAAGTTTAGAAGAAAATCTTGAAATTTTTCAGAAATTTTCAAAAACCCACTTTTTAGGGACCAGTTCAGGTCTGAAGTCACTTTGTGAGGCTTACATAATAGAAACGACCCAAAAATGACCCCATTCTAGAAACTACACCCCTCAAGGTATTCAAAACAGATTTTACAATCTTTGTTAACACTTTAGGTGTTGCACAAGAGTTATTGGCAAATGGAGATGAAATTTGAGAATTTACATTTTTTGGCAGATTTTCCATTTTAATCCTTTTTTTCCAGTAACAAAGCAAGGGTTAACAGCCAAACAAAATGCTATATTTTTTGCCCCGATTCTGTAGTTTGCAGAAACACCCCATATGTGGCCGTAAACTAAGGTACGGGCACAAAGTAGGGCGTAGAGGGAAAGGTGTGCCGTATGGTTTTTGGAAGGCAGATTTTGCTGGACTGTTTTGTTTTACACCATGTCCCATTTGAAGCGCTTCTGATGTACCCCTAGAGTAGAAACTCCATAAAAATGACCCTATCTAAGAAACTGCACCCCTCAAGGTATTCAAAACTGATCTTACAAACTTTGTTAACCCTTTAGGTGTTGCACAAGATTTAAAGGAAAATAGAGATACAATTTCAAAATTTCAATTTTTTGGCAGATTTTCCATTTTAATATATTTTTTCCAGTTTCAAAGCAAGGGTTAACAGCCAAACAAAACTCATTATTTATGGCCCTGATTCTGTAGTGTACAGAAACACCCCATATGTGGTCGTAAACTGCTGTACGGGCACACGGCTGGGCGCAGAAGGAAAGGAATGCCATACGGTTTTTGGAAGGCAGATTTTGCTAGACAGTTTTTTGGGACACCATGTCACATTTGAAGCCCCCCCTGATGCACCCCTAGAGTAGAAACTCCAAAATAGTGACATTTTAGAACTACGGATAGGGTGGAAGTTTTGTTGGTACTAGTTTAGGGTACATATGATTTTGGTTGCTCTATATTACACTTTTTGTGAGGCAAGGTAACAAGAAATAGCTTTTTGGCACCGTTTTTTTTTTTGTTATTTACAACATTCATCTGACAGGTTAGATCATGTGGTATTTTTATAGAGCAGGTTGTCATGGACGCGGCGATACCTAATATGTTTACAATTTTTTTATTTATGTAAGTTTTACACAATGATTTCATTTTTGAAACAAAAAAAAATCATGTTTTAGTGTCTCCATAGTCTGAGAGCCATAGTTTTTTCAGTTTTTGGGCGATTATCTTAGGTAGGGTCTCATTTTTTGTGGTATGAGATGACGGTTTGATTGGCACTATTTTGGGTGCATATGACTTTTTGATCGCTTGCTATTACACTTTTTGTGACGTAAGATTACAAAAAATGGCTTTTTTACACCGTTTTATTTTCTTTTTTTACGGTGTTCATCTGAGGGTTAGGTCATGTGATATTTTTATAGAGCCGGTCGATATGGAGGCGGAGATACCTAATATGTATACTTTTTTTATTTATGTAAGTTTTACACAATGATTTCATTTTTGAAACAAAAAAAATCATGTTTAGTGTTTCCATAGTTTTTTCAGTTTTTGGGTGATTATCTTGGGTAGGGTATGATTTTTGGGGATGAGATGACGGTTTGATTGGCACTATTTTTGCGTACATGCAACTTTTTGATCACTTTTATTACCTTTTTTGGGAAGTAAGGTGGCAAAATTTCTATTTTCTCATAGTTTTTATTTTTTTATTTTTAATGGCGTTTCCCGTGCGGGGAAAGTAACATGACCGTTTTATAGATCAGGTCGTTACGGACGCGGCGATACCTAATATGTGTAGTGTATTAAATTTTTTTTTATTTTTATTCAGTGATGAATGTGTTTTTTTAATCTTAACTTTTTTCACTTTTTTTTCTAATTTTTTTGACCCAGACCCACTTGGTTCTTGAAGATCCAGTGGTCTGATGTCTGTATAATACAGTACAGTACTGTATTTTACTTACACTTTGTCTGTTCAGCACCATGGACAGCAGGATGCCTGAGCAGGTGTCCTGTTGCCATGGGAACCTTCCCCGTCTGCTCAGTTGTGCCACAACTTGAGCAGACGGGGAAGGGTAAGGGTGGGGTGCTCCCCTCTTACTGTTAACCTTTTCCATACAGCGGTCCGTACGGACCGCGGTATGGAAAGGGTTAAACGGCTTGACATCACAGCACAGATGTCAGCCGTTTATACCAGAGTGTCAGCAATGTGCTGACACTCTGGTATAACCACTGGACGCCAATGAATATTCAAGAGGAGGCGGGCGGTGGATCACGATCCCGCCTGCCGCACCGCCCGCCTCCCGCACCACCCCGCACCGCCCTGCAAAAACCCCCCTGCACCACCCGCCAGCATAAAATTATTCAGGGGTGCAGGGGGGTGAAAAAAACTTTATTTGGGGCATTTTAAAGTTTGATCCCCGCGGTCAGGACTGTGGGGATCAGAATCGGCAGAAAGCGCAGCAAACCGCAGGTCTAAATTGACCATCATGCGTATCCTAAGGGGTTAAATAGAAAAATGTAGGACCCTCTGAAAAGTATAATCATGCATATGTACTCAGTCCTTGGTTTTGGACCCCCTTTTGCATTAATTGCTGTCTTAATGCGGCGTGTCATGGATGCTATCAGCCTATGGCACTGCTGAGGTATTATGGAAGACCAGGATGCTTCAATAGCAGCCTTCAGCTCTTCTACATTGTTCGGTCTCATGTCTCTCATCTTTCTCTCGGCAGTGCCCCATAAATTCTCTATGGGGTTCAGGTCAGGCGAGTTTGCTGGCCAATCAAGTACAGTAATCCCATTGTCATTGAACCAGGTTTTGGTACTTTTAGCAGTGTGGGCAGGTGCCAAGTCCTGCTGGAAAATGAAGTCACCATTTCCATAAAGCTCGTCTGTGAAAGGAAGCATGAAGTGCTCCAAAATCTCCTGATAGACGGCTGCATTGACTCTGGACTTAATGAAGCACAGTGGACCAACACCAGCAGATGACATAGCTCCCCAAATCAACACAGACTGTGGAAACTTCACACTGGACTTTAAGCATCTTCCATTGTGTGCCTCTCCATTCTTCCTCCAGACTCTTGGTCCTTGGTTTCCAAATGAGATGTAAAAGTTGATCTTATCAGAAAAGAGTACTTTGGACCTCTGAGCAACAGACCAGTTCTTTTCTTTAGCCCAGGTAAGACGCTTCTGATGTTGTTTGTTGTTCAGGAGAGGCTTGACAAGAGGAATACGACAATTTAAGCCTATGTCCAGGATCCGTCTGTGTGCGGTGGCTCTTGATCCACTAACTGCAATCGTCAGCGTCTGACGATCGTCTCTAGGCTGCTGTCATCCCTGCTGCTTCTGCACCTTTTTCTTCCGCACTTGTCCCTTCCATATAACTTTCTGTTAATGTGTTTTGATACAGCACTTTAGGAACATCAACTTCTTTTGCAATTACCTTTTGAGGGTTTCCCTCCTTACGCAGGGTGTCAATGATGGTTTTCTGCACAAACTGTCAGGTTAGCAGTCTTTCCCATGATTGCGATTCCTACTTATCCAGAGACAATATAAAGGATCAGGAACCCTTTGCAGGTTTTATGGATTAATTAACTAGAGTGGGACACTTTGAGCCTAGAATATTGACCTTTTCGCAATATTTAAATTTTGTGAGATTGTAAATTTGGGGTTTTTACATAAGCTATAACTAGGGATGAGCGAACCCGAACTGTATAGTTCGGGTTCGTACCGAATTTTGGGGTGTCCGTGACACGGACCCGAACCCGAACATTTTCGTAAAAGTCCGGGTTCGGTGTTCAGCGCTTTCTTGGCGCTTTTTGAAAGGCTGCAAAGCAGCCAATCAACAAGCGTCATAATACTTGGCCCAAGAGGCCATCACAGCCATGCCTACTATTGGCATGGCTGTGATTGGCCAGTGCACCATGTGACCCAGCCTCTATTTAAGCTGGAGTCACGTAGCGCCGCACGTCACTCTGCTATGATCAGTATAGGGAGAGGTTGCAGCTGCGACGTTAGGGCGAGATTAGGCAGATTAACTCCTCCAAAAGACTTCATTCTGTGATCGATCTGCAGCTGTGGATCATTGAAGTGCTATTATTGACTTGGTCACTTTTTTGAGGCTGCCCAGAGCGTTTTTTTCTGGGGTGATCGGCGGCCATTTCGTGACTTGTGGTGCGCCAGCACGAGCTATCACCAACTGTATTTAACCATCGATAGTGTGGTTATTTTGTGCTATATCCTACATCAGCTGCAGGCTGAGCCTGTGTCACCGAAGTGCATTTAACCATCAACAGTCTGGTTATTTTTTGGCCATATACTACATTAGCTGCAGGCTGAGCCTGTGTCAAAGAAGTGCATTTAACCATCAACAGTCTGGTTATTTTTTGGCCGTATACTACATCTGGTGCAGGCTGAGCCTGTGTCACCCAAGTGCATTTAACCATCAACAGTGTGGTTATTTTTTGGCCATATATTACATCAGGGGCAAGTTGAGCCTGTCACCCAGCGCCTAAAAAATAGACCTGACATTTCTATTCAACCAAATCTGCACAGTTTTAGCTGGTCAAGTTATTTGTAGTGACCGTAAAAGCAGACTTTTTGTTCTGGGTTGAAAAAGCATTTCCAAATTTGCCATTCTGAAAATAACTAGTTTGTGGTATTTGAGGCCTACTTGAAATCTATCCCAAAAAGAAAATCTTACATTGAAGGTATTGATAGTGTGATTCAGAAAAACCTAAGACACACGCTAGCGTGCTGATAGAAGTGTCATTCTGTGATTAAACCTATAACTGTCACACAGCGCAAAAAAAAAAACAGGTCTCACATCTCTATTCAACCAAATCTGCACAGTTTTAGCTGGTCAAGTTATTTGTAGTGACCGTAAAGCAGACTTTTTGTTCTGGGTTGAAAAAGCATTCCCAAATTTGCCATTCTGAAAATAACTAGTTTGTGGTATTTGAGGCCTACTTGAAATCTATCCCAAAAAGAAAATCTTATATTGAAGGTATTGATAGTGTGATTCAGAAAAACCTAAGACACACGCTAGCGTGCTGATAGAAGTGTCATTCTGTGATTAAACCTATAACTGTCACACAGCGCAAAAAAAAAAACAGGTCTCACATCTCTATTCAACCAAATCTGCACAGTTTTAGCTGGTCAAGTTATTTGTAGTGACCGTAAAAGCAGACTTTTTGCCAAATTTTTGACAAATTTGCCATTCTCAAAATTGTTGTGAAGGGGAACAATGAGGAAAACATCTAATAAGGGACGCGGACGTGGACATGGTCGTGGTGGTGTTAGTGTACCCTCTGGTGCTGGGAGAGGACGTGGCCGTTCTGCCACAGCCACACGTCCTAGTGAACCAACTACCTCAGGTCCCAGTAGCCAGCAGAATTTACAGCGATATTTGGTGGGGCCCAATGCCGTTCTAAGGATGGTAAGGCCTGAGCAGGTGCAGGCATTAGTCAATTGGGTGGCTGACAGTGGATCCAGCACGTTCACATTATCTCCCACCCAGTCTTCTGCAGAAAGCGCACAGATGGCGCATGAAAACCAAGCCCATCGGTCTGTCACATCACCCCCATGCATATCAGGGAAACTGTCTGAGCCTCAAGTTATGCAGCAGTCTCTTATGCTGTTTGAAGACTCTGCTGCCAGGGTTTCCCAAGGGCATCCACCTAGCCCTTCCCCAGGGGTGGAAGAGATAGAATGCACTAACGCACAACCACTTATTTTTCCTGATGATGAGGACATGGGAATACCACCTCAGCACGTCTCTGATGATGACGAAACACAGGTGCCAACTGCTGCGTCTTTCTGCAGTGTGCAGACTGAACAGGAGGTCAGGGGTCAAGACTGGGTGGAAGACGATGCAGGGGACGATGAGGTCCTAGACCCCACATGGAATGAAGGTCGTGCCACTGACTTTCACAGTTCGGAGGAAGAGGCAGTGGTGAGACCGAGCCAACAGCGTAGCAAAAGAGGGAGCAGTGGGCAAAATCAGAACACCCGCCGCCAAGAGACTTCGCCTGCTACTGACCGCCGCCATCTGGGACCGAGCACCCCAAAGGCAGCTTCAAGGAGTTCCCTGGCATGGCACTTCTTCAAACAATGTGCTGACGACAAGACCCGAGTGGTTTGCACGCTGTGCCATCAGAGCCTGAAGCGAGGCATTAACGTTCTGAACCTTAGCACAACCTGCATGACCAGGCACCTGCATGCAAAGCATGAACTGCAGTGGAGTAAACACCTTAAAAACAAGGAAGTCACTCAGGCTCCCCCTGCTGCCTCTTCTGCTGCTGCCGCCTCGGCCTCTTCTGCTGCTGCCCTCGGCCTCTTCTGCTGCTGCTGCCGCCGCCTCGGCCTCTTCCTCTGCCTCTGGAGGAACGTTGGCACCTGCCGCCCAGCAAACATGGGATGTACCACCAACACCACCACCTGCGACACCAAGCATCTCAACCATGTCACACGGCAGCGTTCAGCTCTCCATCTCACAAACATTTGAGAGAAAGCGTAAATTCCCACCTAGCCACCCTCGATCCCTGGCCCTGAATGCCAGCATTTCTAAACTACTGGCCTATGAAATGCTGTCATTTAGGCTGGTGGACACACACAGCTTCAAACAGCTCATGTCACTTGCTGTCCCACAGTATGTTGTTCCCAGCCGCCACTACTTCTCCAAGAGAGCCGTGCCTTCCCTGCACAAACAAGTGTCCGAAAAAATCAAGTGTGCACTGCGCAACGCCATCTGTGGCAAGGTCCACCTAACCACAGATACGTGGACCAGTAAGCACGGCCAGGGACGCTATATCTCCCTAACTGCACACTGGGTAAATGTAGTGGCGGCTGGGCCCCAGGCGGAGAGCTGTTTGGCGCACGTCCTTCCGCCGCCAAGGATCGCAGGGCAACATTCTTTGCCTCCTGTCTCCTCCTCCTCCTACTCAGCTTCCTCCTCCTCTTCCTACACCTGCTCATCCAGTCAGCCACACACCTTCACCACCAACTTCAGCACAGCCCGGGGTAAACGTCAGCAGGCCATTCTGAAACTCATATGTTTGGGGGACAGGCCCCACACCGCACAGGAGTTGTGGCGGGGTATAGAACAACAGACCGATGAGTGGTTGCTGCCGGTGAGCCTCAAGCCCGGCCTGGTGGTGTGCGATAATGGGCAAAATCTCGTTGCAGCTCTGGGACTAGCCGGTTTGACGCACATCCCTTGCCTGGCGCATGTGCTGAATTTGGTGGTGCAGAAGTTCATTCGCAACTACCCCGACATGTCAGAGCTGCTGCATAAAGTGCGGGCCGTCTGTTCGCGCTTCCGGCGTTCACACCCTGCCGCTGCTCGCCTGTCTGCGCTACAGCGTAACTTTGGCCTTCCCGCTCACCGCCTCATATGCGACGTACCCACCAGGTGGAACTCCACCTTGCTTATGCTGGACAGACTGTGCGAGCAGCAGCAGGCCATAGTGGAGTTTCAGCTGCAGCACGCACGGGTCAGTCGCACTGCGGATCAGACACACTTCACCACCAATGACTGGGCCTCCATGCGAGACCTGTGTGCCCTGTTGCGCTGTTTCGAGTACTCCACCAACATGGCCAGTGGCGATGACGCCGTTATCAGCGTTACAATACCACTTCTATGTCTCCTTGAGAAAACACTTAGGGCGATGATGGAAGAGGAGGTGGCCCAGGAGGAAGAGGAGGAAGAGGGGTCATTTTTAGCACTTTCAGGCCAGTCTCTTCAAAGTGACTCAGAGGGAGGTTTTTTGCAACACCAGAGGCCAGGTACAAATGTGGCCAGACAGGGCCCACTACTGGAGGACGAGGAGGACGAGGATGAGGAGGTGGAGGATGATGAGGATGAAGCATGTTCACAGCGGGGTGGCACCCAAAGCAGCTCGGGCCCATCACTGGTGCGTGGCTGGGGGGAAACACAGGACGATGACGATACGCCTCCCACAGAGGACAGCTTGTCCTTACCTCTGGGCAGCCTGGCACACATGAGCGACTACATGCTGCAGTGCCTGCGCAACGACAGCAGAGTTGCCCACATTTTAACGTGTGCGGACTACTGGGTTGCCACCTTGCTGGATCCCCGGTACAAAGACAATGTGCCCACCTTACTTCCTACACTGGAGCGTGATAGGAAGATGCGCGAGTACAAACGCACGTTGGTAGACGCGCTACTGAGAGCATTCCCAAATGTCACAGGGGAACAAGTGGAAGCCCAAGGCGAAGGCAGAGGAGGAGCAAGAGGTCGCCAACGCAGCTGTGTCACGGCCAGCTCCTCTGAGGGCAGGGTTAGCATGGCAGAGATGTGGAAAAGTTTTGTCACCACGCCACAGCTAAGTGCACCACCACCTGATACGGAACGTGTTAGCAGGAGGCAACATTTCACTAACATGGTGGAACAGTACCTGTGCACACCCCTCCACGTACTGACTGATGGTTCGGCCCCATTCAACTTCTGGGTCTCCAAATTGTCCACGTGGCCAGAGCTAGCCTTTTATGCCTTGGAGGTGCTGGCCTGCCCGGCGGCCAGCGTTTTGTCTGAACGTGTATTCAGCACGGCAGGGGGCGTCATTACAGACAAACGCAGCCGCCTGTCTACAGCCAATGTGGACAAGCTGACGTTCATAAAAATGAACCAGGCATGGATCCCACAGGACCTGTCCATCCCTTGTGCAGATTAGATATTAACTACCTCCCCTTAACAATATATTATTCTACTCCAGGGCACTTCCTCATTCAATACTATTTTTAATTTCATTTTACCATTATATTGCGGGGCAACCCAAAGTTGAATGTACCTCTCCTCTGTCTGGGTGCCGGGGCCTAAATGTGTGACAGTGGCCTGTTCCAGTGGTGGGTGACGTGAAGCCTGATTCTCTGCTATGACATGAAGACTTATTCTGTGCTGACATGAAGCCAGATTCTCTGTTACGCGACCTCTCTCCTCTGCCTGGGTGCCTGGGCCTAAATATGTGACAGTGGCCTGTTCCAGTGGTGGGTGACGTGAAGCCTGATTCTCTGCTATGACATGAAGACAGATTCTGTGCTGACATCAGGCCAGATTCTCTGTTACGGGACCTCTCTCCTCTGCCTGGGTGCCTGGGCCTAAATGTGTGACAGTGGCCTGTTCCAGTGGTGGGTGACGTGAAGCCTGATTCTCTGCTATGACATGAAGACAGATTCTGCGCTGACATCAGGCCAGATTCTCTGTTACGGGACCTCTCTCCTCTGCCTGGGTACCTGGGCCTAAATGTGTGACAGTGGCCTGTTCCAGTGGTGGGTGACGTGAAGCCTGATTCTCTGCTATGACATGAATACAGATTCTGCGCTGACATAAGGCAAGATTCTCTGTTACGGGACCGCTCTCCTCTGTCTGGGTGCCGGGGCCTAAATGTGTGACAGTGGCCTGTTCCAGTGGTGGGTGACGTGAAGCCTGATTCTCTGCTATGACATGAAGACAGATTCTGCGCTGACATAAGGCCAGATTCTCTGTTACGGGACCTCTCTCCTCTGCCTGGGTACCTGGGCCTAAATGTGTGACAGTGGCCTGTTCCAGTGGTGGGTGACGTGAAGCCTGATTCTCTGCTATGACATGAATACAGATTCTGCGCTGACATAAGGCCAGATTCTCTGTTACGGGACCTCTCTCCTCTGCCTGGGTGCCTGGGCCTAAATATGTGACAGTGGCCTGTTCCAGTGGTGGGTGACGTGAAGCCTGATTCTCTGCTATGACATGAATACAGATTCTGCGCTGACATAAGGCCAGATTCTCTGTTACGGGACCTCTCTCCTCTGTCTGGGTGCCGGGGCCTAAATATGTGACAGTGGCTTGTTCCAGTGGTGGGTGACGTGAAGCCTGATTCTCTGCTATGACATGAAGACTGATTCTGCGCTGACATAAGTCCAGATTCTCTGTTACGGGACCTCTCTCCTCTGACTGGGTGCCTGGGCCTAAATGTGTGACAGTGGCCTGTTCCAGTGGTAGGTGACGTGAAGCCTGATTCTCTGCTATGACATAAAGACAGATTCTGTGCTGACATCAGGCCAGATTCTCTGTTACGGGACCTCTCTCCTCTGCCTGGGTGCCTGGGCCTAAATGTGTGACAGTGGCCTGTTCCAGTGGTGGGTGACGTGAAGCCTGATTCTCTGCTATGACATGAATACAGATTCTGCGCTGACATAAGGCCAGATTCTCTGTTACGGGACCGCTCTCCTCTGTCTGGGTGCCGGGGCCTAAATGTGTGACAGTGGCCTGTTCCAGTGGTGGGTGACGTGAAGCCTGATTCTCTGCTATGACATGAAGACTGATTCTGCGCTGACATAAGGCCAGATTCTCTGTTACGGGACCTCTCTCCTCTGCCTGGGTGCCTGGGCCTAAATGTGTGACAGTGGCCTGTTCCAGTGGTGGGTGACATGAAGCCTGATTCTCTGCTATGACATGAAGACAGATTCTGTGCTGACATCAAGCCAGATTCTCTGTTACGGGACCTCTCTCCTCTGACTGGGTGCCTGGGCCTAAATGTGTGACAGTGGCCTGTTCCAGTGGTGGGTGACGTGAAGCTTGATTCTCTGCTATGACATGAAGACAGATTCTGCGCTGAAATAAGGCCAGATTCTCTGTTACGGGACCGCTCTCCTCTGTCTGGGTGCCGGGGCCTAAATGTGTGACAGTGGCCTGTTCCCGTGGTGGGTGACGTGAAGCCTGATTCTCTGCTATGACATGAAGACAGATTCTGTGCTGACATGAAGCCAGATTCTCTGCTATGGCATGAAGAGACTGATTCTGTGCTGACATGAAGCCAGATTCTTTGCTATGGCATGAAGAGACTGATTCTCTGCTGACGTGAAACCAGATTCTCTGCTATGGGACCTCTGTCCAATTGATATTGGGTCATTATTTTTTTTTTTTTTAAATTTTAAATTCATTTCCCTATCCACATTTGTTTGCAGGGGATTTACCTACATGTTGCTGCCTTTTGCAGCCCTCTAGCTCTTTCCTGGGCTGTTTTACAGCCTTTTTAGTGCCAAAAAGTTTGGGTCCCCATTGACTTCAATGGGGTTCGGGTTCGGGACGAAGTTCGGATCGGGTTCGGATCCCGAACCCGAACATTTCCGGGAAGTTCGGCCGAACTTCTCGAACCCGAACATCCAGGTGTTCGCTCAACTCTAGCTATAACCCATAATCATCCAAATTATAGCAAATAAAGACTTGAAATATCTCGCTTTGCATGTAATGAGTCTATCTCATATGTTAGTTTCACCTTTTAAGTTGCATTACTGAAATAAATGAACTTTTGCACAATATTCAAATTTTTTAAGTTTCACCTGTATAGGAATGATAAGAGTCGAGTAAGCACCTTTTTACATGGTCCAAGGATCAGGACAGTTATTGGGGTTAAACGTTTGTACACAGGGCTGGCATTAGGGGTGTGCAATCTGTGCGATTGCTCATGGAGCATCATACTATGAGGGGGCACCAGTGCCAACAAATGCAGGCTACAGGACTAGATTAAACTTTGCAGCTAGACTGCAGTAGTGTCAGCTGCCAATTAGAATATCCAATGAAGCTTCCAGTACTACACGCTGCTGTCTCATCTGTAGCTACTGCCACATAGCCCATCAAGCATGTAACAGTCTAATTTTTCCCCAACAGTAGCGTATGGACAGCAGAAATAATGAGAGTTGTAACATTCCTCCTCCCTGTCTCTCTCTAAAGTCTTTCTGATGAACTTTGGGCATGCAATGATGTTCCTAGTAGGCTTCTGCAATTCCCAGGCTGAGGGGTTCAGATTTAAGATACAGCAAGCCAAACCATCTTAAGAGTGTGGAAGGGTGCATTAGCAGTGTTCTCTCTCACTGCAGTAAGGTCTCTCTGCCATAAAAGTACACAGTACATTGCATACTGAATCCCATGCATGGCCTTGTGGGTTATAGACCTTCTAATTTCCTTCTCTTTGGAGCAGTTTGATAGTGAAGTTGCTTTAGAAAGAGAAAGAGACAGAGATGAGGACTGCTACAACTCCCATTATTGCTGCTACCTTATTGTTACCAGATGAACTACTACTCCCAATTTGAACTTTAGTAAAGAGAGACCTAATTTATTTCAACTGACTGGCCTAGTTTTCCACCACTTCACTCGCTCTCCTGCTTGGCACCCAGATAGACATCTAACGTTGAGGTCACCCCAACTATCACTAGGCTGGAGTCCCAACTCCAGGGAGTGCTTCAAGGGAAGAGGGTGCACACTCCAGTCCTTGCACAGCCCTAGGGAGTGTCTACGTGGAGATTGCAACTGTGGACTGTGAGTGCTACTACAACCCTCAGAGCCACAACTACTTTTACTCCCATACTCCACTTCCTCTTCTTGGGCTAGTTGCATCTAGAGTCCCTAACAGAGATTATGGAAAGGAGTACTCTTTCTGAGACAAACCCTTTTATTGAGAGTATATTACACATATAGGCTCTTAGTGAAATATGAATATCTTATTTGCTATTTGACTAATAGGAGTTTGGGATTTTCTCACCCACAAAGCTAGATGGAGTAGCCATGAATCAGCTACGTGTGAACATACAGTATCTTTACTGCTGAGGGGATGTTGTTTGATCACTCTTGTTAGCTATATGGTTCAAGATATTTTTGGGCTATTTGGTCTACTAGTACAATAGACCTGTCCCCATACTATGCCCTTATATAGAGCAACATGTTCTAACAATATGTAATTATGCTCCATGTGTTTTGTACATTCATTTCATATGTATGATGGGAGAAAAAATACTCTGCTATGTCTCAATATCTATGACAACAGAGCAAAATATTATTTTTCAAGAATATTTTCAAGAGCCATCAAATTTTCTACACAAGACACCATCTAAAATAAGGCCGACCTTGTTCTTATGAATGCTCATTCCTGATCATTTCCTTATGTAAAGGTGCCACTGACCACCCAAAGAGCGAACTGGCAGTGATCATGAATGACTGGTTCATTCCTGATCATTGTCCATAGTATCAGCCCATGCTGACTCTTGAGGAATTAGTATGTAAGGTAAGACTTTCAAGATTGTTGCTGCATTAAAGGGCTTCTGTCACCCCCCATTTAGCAATTTTCAGTTTCGGACATTAGCTATTTGCTAATGTCAGTTGAGTCCATATATATCACTCTTACCTCTCTCTGTGCTGTAATTTCTTTAAATCGTACTTTTATAATATGCTAATTACTTCACTACCAGCAAGTTGGGCGGTTACTTGCTGGTAGGCACCGCATCCTTGGACTATAAACATGCCCCCTCCTCCACTTGATAGACAGTGCCAGCGAGCGCTCTCCTCATCCCGTTGGCCCTGTCTGCCCATGAAATCCCGTGCCTGCGCTGTACCGGTCCTCATTCGGCGCAGGCGCTCTGAGAGAAGGACGCTTTTCCAGGTGTAGGCTGACGTCATCGGCGCAGGTGCACTGAGGAAGGAGCGGGCAAGCGAGCGTCTTTCTCTAGGAAAGGCACAGGATTTCATGGCCAGACAGGGCCAACGGGAGGAGGTGAGCGCTCGCTGGCCCTGTCTATCAAGTGGAGGAGGGGGCGTGTTTATAGTCCGAGGATGCGGTGGCTACCAGCAAGTAACCGCCCAACTTGCTGGTAGTGAAGTAATTAGCATATTATAAAATTACAATTTTTAAAGAAATTACAGCACAGAGAGAGGTAAGAGTGATATACAGTACAGACCAAAAGTTTGGACACACCTTCTCATTCAAAGAGTTTTCTTTATTTTCATGACTATGAAAATTGTAGATTCACACTGAAGGCATCAAAACTATGAATTAACACATGTGGAATTATATACATAACAAACAAGTGTGAAACAACTGAAAATATGTCATATTCTAGGTTCTTCAAAGTAGCCACCTTTTGCTTTGATTACTGCTTTGCACACTCTTGGCATTCTCTTGATGAGCTTCAATAGGTAGTCCCCTGAAATGGTTTCCACTTCACAGGTATGCCCTGTCAGGTTTAATAAGTGGGATTTCTTGCCTTATGAATGGGGTTGGGACCATCAGTGGCGTTGAGGAGAAGTCAGGTGGATACACAACTGATAGTCCTACTGAATAGACTGTTAGAATTTGTATTATGGCAAGAAAAAAGCAGCTAAGTAAAGAAAAACGAGTGGCCATCATTACTTTAGGAAATGAAGGTCAGTCAGTCAGCTGAAAAATTGGGAAAACTTTGAAAGTAAGGGCTATTTTACCATGAAGGAAAGTGATGGGGTGCTGCGCCAGATGACCTGGCCTCCACAGTCACCGGACCTGAACCCAATCAAGATGGTTTGGGTTGAGCTCGACCACAGAGTGAAGGCAAAAGGGCCAACAAGTGTTAAGCATCTCTGGGAACTCCTTCAAGACTGTTGGAAGACCATTTCAGGGGACTACCTCTTGAAGCACATCAAGAGAATGCCAATGGTGTGCAAAGCAGTAATCAAAGCAAAAGGTGGCTACTTTGAAGAACCTAGAATATGACATATTTTCAGTTGTTTCACACTTGTTTGTTATGTATATAATTCCACATGTGTTAATTCATAGTTTTGATGCCTTCATAGTCATGTCATGAAAATAAAGAAAACTCTTTGAATGAGAAGGTGTGTCCAAACTTTTGGTCTGTACTGTATATGGACTCAACTGACATTAGCAAATAGCTAATGTCCGAAACTGAAAATTGCTAAATGGGGGGTGACAGAAGCCCCTTAAGTTTATCCTTTGGGTATTGGCCCTTGCTGGGAGCAACTAAAAATTTAATTTGCTATTCTGTCCCTTAATTAGGCTCCATACCATTTAGGGGTGCTATGCTGAAAAGAGTGCCCTAAGTATTGCCAGCGTCCCCTTATCCCATCAATAATAACTAACTGCATAAGACTCTCTTGCGTGTTTCACTAACGCCTCAGGGAGCTACATGCTGATTCTGAAAGATTGTGGTGGCTTTGTCCGATGCAGAACATTGGCATATACTGTATATTGAAAGCACTAACCTCATAGGTGGGGTAGACTGGTTTGCAGCCAGAGAGTGAGCATTTGTGGATAAAGTTTAGGGTGTTTAGTTACAAATGTGGACGCTGCTGTACATAGATGGGCCTGTATATCTATTGTCGTTGCCCTACCTCTATCAAACTGTATGTTCTTTTTAGCCCTATCACAGAATGGAATCAATGCTTTCTTTTTCCTTAAACATTCTATATGCCTTTTGCCATTATTATCAGCATTACAATTAAAGGCAATTTTTTAATTTTATAAAAATTATACCCAGAGATTATTCTAGCTTCTAAAGTGGATATAAATCAAGCAAGATACAAACAATAAAACAATGGTCATGAACTTTTGTACTTGTGTGGAAAGAACCTAATCGTGATGTAGGCATATTATTGGGAATCTATGCTTTATTATACCTGTCCTTGGAAGTAGCTATAGCAACTGTTATGAAATCATCCATTCTTTACAATGTTAGATCTATTGGAAACAATGCAGGTTAAAAAAAAAATTGTATGAGAAATTTAAATATATTTTTTATCCAAGCAGCTCTCCTTTAAGAGGAGATTGGAAATGGAACACAGTTTTTTATTGTTACTGCTATTACTAAGACTAGAGTAAATATATTTGAACTTGGATGGTGCTATATTATTTACACATACAGTACTCTGAGCTAAGTGAATTGGCCTAACCATGATGGGGTCATATATTAACAAGAAATATGCCTATATTAGGTGTATTTCAGGTGAAGATTGCAGCGCAATGGTTACGTGACTTTTCCCCGCTCACGCCAAGTCTAAAAAAGTGGGCATGGGTGGGGAAGGGTCCGGGCCATCAGGCCCATCTCATTCATAATTTTCTACGACTGGCTGCAGGAATCGTATGAATTGTACTCTGCTGCAGACCATCGGCTACGCTCTCTTACTAGTCCTCTTCCCCAGCTCCTAAAGGGCCAGCACACGCACCCTCAACTATTGTAGGCCATGCAAGTTCCTTGGGGAAAAATATATGCAAATCAGCTCTCTTTCCAAAAAGAAAAGAAAGCTAAGCCTCTAATACCACCAGATGTAAGGTATCTATCCTATCAGTCAATGTTTGACTTTATAAACAGGCTTTGAAACATTACTTAGGAATATAGCTCACAAGTATCTCATCTGCAGCCATGGGTTATATCATGGGCTGCAATGTGTCATGGCACCGACACCATATTTAGCCCATCATGGCTTTCAATCTACAAGGGATGGGGAAGGATACAGTTGGTAAGGGTAAAAACTATTGATGTATCAGGCTTATCTGGAGATGTGGGATTTCTATGTTAGGTGAGTTTGATATGTTGGTGGTAAAGAGTTTCAGAGTATGTAGGATGCACAGGAGAAATCTTGGAGGTGATTTTGGGAAAAGCAGATAGGAGGAGAGTAGAAAAGGAGGTCTTGTGAGAATCAGATATTCCATGAGGGAAGGTACTAGGAGATCAGGTCGCCAATCTATGGAGGGAACAGGTTGTGGATAGCTTTTTATGTCATAGTTAATGTTTTTTTTACCGGATTCTTTGGACAATGGGCAGCTAGTAAGGTTGAGCGAACCCGAACTGTAAAGTTCGGGTTCGTACCAAACTTTACGGTGTTCGGCACCTGAACCCGAACCCTAACATTTCAGTAAACGTTTGAGTTCGGTGTTTGGGTAATATTAATATACCATCGGATTGGAGTTTTCTCCAATCCGATGGTATATTTTAACTTGAAGCGTCCCCATCACCATGGGAACACCTCTATGTTAGAATATACCATCGGATTTGAGTTAGATCGTGAAAACTCGGATCCGACAGTATATTCTAACACAGAGGCGTTCCCATAGTGATGGGGACGCTTCAAGTTAGAATATACTGAGAACTGTGGACATAACGGCCCCCTGCTTCCTGGCAGCACCTGATCTCTTACAGGGGGCTGTGATCCGCACAATTAACCCCTTAGGTGCCAGACCCCCCTCCCTCCTCAATATTAAAATCATTGGTAGCCAGTGTGGCCCTCCTCCCTCCCCAGTATTAAAATCATTGGTGGCCAGTGCGACCCCCCCACCCCCTATTAAAATCATTGGTGGCTAGTGCGGCCCCCCCCACCCCCACCCACCCCCTATTAAAATCATTGGTGTCCAGTGCGGCTTCCCCCTCCCCCCCTAATTAAAATCATTGGTTAACAACCCCCCCCCCCTCATTGGTGGCAGCGGAGCGGCAGTTCCGATCGGAGTCCCAGTTTAATCGCTGGGGCTCCGATCGGTTACCATGGCTGCCATGGTTACTTAGCACTTTTAGCAGCATTATACTTACATTCGCTGTCTGTGGCCGGCCGGCGCTCCTCCTACTGGTAAGTAAAAGGCCTGTGCGGCGCGTTGCTTATAGCACAGACCTGTCACTTACCAGTAGGAGGAGCGCCCTCTCCAATTCGATGGCATATTTTAACTTGAAGCGTCCCCATCACCATGGGAACGCCTCTATGTTAGAATATACCATCGGATTTGAGTTAGATCGGGAAAACTCAGATCCGACAGTATATTCTAACACAGAGGCATTCCCATAGTGATGGGGACGCTTCAAGTTAGAATATACTGAGAACTGTGGACATAACGACCCCCTGCTGCCTAGCAGCACCTGATCTCTTACAATGGGGCTGTGATCCGCACAATTAACCCCTCAGGTGCCGCACCTGAGGGGTTAATTGTGCATCTCACAGCCCCCGGGAGGAGATCAGGTGCTTCCAGGCAGAAGGGGCCCAGACCCCCCTCCCTCCTCAGTATTAAAATAATTGGTGGCCAGTGCAGCCCCCCTCCCTCCCTCCCCAGTATTAAAATCATTAGTGGCCAGTGCGCCCCCCCCCTCCCTATTAAAATCACTGGTGGCTAGTGCAGCCCCCCACCCCCTATTAAAATCATTGGTGGCCAGTGCGCCCCCCCCTATTAAAATCATTGGCGGCTAGTGCGGCCCCCCCACCCCCTATTAAAATCATTGGTGTCCAGTGCGGCCTCCCCTCTCCCCCCCTAATTAAAATCCACTCCCCCCCCATCATTGGTGGCAGCAGAGCGGCAGTTCCGATCGGAGTCCCAGTTTAATCGCTGGGGCTCCGATCAGTTACCATTGCAGCCAGGATGCTACTGCAGTCCTGGCTGCCATGGTTACTTAGAACTTTTAGCAGCATTATACTTACATGCGCTGTCTGTGGCCGGCCAGGCGCTCCTCCTACTGGTAAGTGACAGGTCTGTGCTATAAGCAATGTGCCGTACAGACCTTTCACTTACCAGTAGGAGGAGCGCCCGTCCAGCCACAGACAGCACATGTAAGTATAATGCTGCTAAAAGTGCTAAGTAACCATGGCAGCCAGGACTGCATAGCGTCCTAGCTGCCATGGTAACCGATCGGAGCCCCAGCTATTAAACTGGGACTCCGATTGGAACTGCCGCTCCGCTGCCACCAATGATGGGGGGGGGGGTTGGGGGGGTGTTAACCAATGATTTTAATTCGGGGGGGAAAGGGGAGGTCGCACTGGACACCAATGATTTTAATAGGGGGGGCCGCACTAACCACTAATGATTTTAATAGGGGGGGGTGGGGGTGGGGGGGTTGCACTGGCTACCAATGATTTTAATACTGGGGAGGGAGGGGGGCCACACTGGCCACCAATGATTTTAATACTGAGGAGGGAGGGGGTCTGGCTCCTGCTGCCTGGCAGCACCCGATCTCTTACAGGGGGCTGAGATCCGCACAATTAACCCCTCAGGTGCGGCACCCGAGGGGTTAATTGTGCGGATCACAGCCCCCTGTAAGAGATCGGGTGCTGCCAGGCAGCAGGGGGCAGTTATGTACACAGTTCTTAGAATATACTAACTTGAAGCATCCCCATCACCATGGGAATGCCTCTGTGTTAGAATATACTGTCGGATATGAGTTTTCACCATCGTGAAAACTCAGATCTGAAAAAGTTAATACTATTATTTTCCGGTATAACCATGTTATAACGGAAAATAATAAAGTGAAGTTCGGGTCCCCATTGACTTTAATGGGGTTCGGGTTCGGGTTCAAGTTCGGGTCCCGAACCCGAACTTTTTTTTAAAGTTCGGCCGAACTCCCCATACCTGAACATCTAGGTGTTCGCTCAACTCTAGTAGCTAGTGAAGGGATTGGCAGATAGAAGAGGCAGAGTAATGGGAAGAGAGATGGATTAAACACGCAGTACAGTTGAGAATGGACTGGAGGATCTGTAGGATGGCAGATCTAGACCATTCACCCATTTATGATGATGCCCTTTCCTTATTGTGGTTTCCGGTGACTGTAACAACTGATGGTAGGGGGTTATGGAATCTGAACCCATGCTGTGCTATGCCGTCTTCCATTTGAAAAGTGTCTGTCGTTAGGAATCTAGCAGTTTAATCACCAATGTTGTCAAAAAGAAACCATGGACAATATAAAAGAAAGTTGTTAGGCGGATGATTTACTGTATGTATAGAGATGACAGTTGTGACAGCGTTGACAATATAAATTCCAATTTAACGTACAAAGAAATTGAATTGTATTTTATATGAAATTCAGAGCTATCAAAAGGTAATAAACTTGTAGAAAAACAATTAATAAAACTCTTTTATCTGTCAAGATGTATAGTTTTGCATTTCCTTAAATTGATAGTCAATTTGTTTTTTGTAATTGGATTTGTTATATTTCATCTCATATTTCAGCAGAGTTCCCTCACCTCATGTAGAGCAATTAATTATAGGCAATTGTGTGAGAATGCTATAGTTACAAATGGCAGTACAGAGCCACCTTTTAACCTAAGCTGATCTTTTATCTTATTATAGAAAGTAGGGTTGAGCGACCCGAACTGTAAAGTTCGGGTTCGTACTGAACTTTAGGATTTTTGGACCCCGGACCCGAACATTTCAGTAAAAGTTCGGGTTCGGGTTCGGTGTTCGGCGCTTTCTTGGCGCTTTTTGAAAGGCTGCAGAGCAGCTAATCAACAAGCGTTTAACTGTGTGCCCTTAGAAGCCATCAAAGCCATGCCTATTAATGGCATGGCTGTGATTGGCCAGTGTAGCATGTGACCTAGCCTCTATATAAGCTGGAGTCACGTAGCGCTGCACGTCACTCTGCTGTGCTTAGTGTAGGGATAGGATGCTGCTGGTGATTTCAGGGAGAGAATAGGAAAGAATCTTTGCTGAAAACATGAATCTAACTCAGCGATCTACATACATTGTGTTGTGTGGGTGCAGGGCACAATTTTTTTTATCCTGCCCTGAGCCCAGTGACCGAAAAAAAAATACTTTTAGAAGTCAGTTAGGTGGACGGCGGCGGTAATTTTATGCAAGCTCAGTGCACCAGCACTGCATTTGAGCTTTTGGGACATTGAAATCCAAGCTTGAAAAACAGCACTAATAATCTGGTTGTAAAAAAATCTCTCTTTTTTTTGGCAATTTACAACATCTGGTGCATTTGCAGGTTTAGTCAGTGTGCAATTTAAGCTAGAAATACAGCCATAATATTCTGGGTTTTTAAAAACACAATTGTTGCCAAAAAACACTATTTTCCAGATCTGCAAGTGTTAAATTCAAGTTTAATATATACAGCTTTCATATTCTGTTACCAAAAAAAAAACTTTTTGGACAATATGCAACATCTGGATTAGTGAGTGTGCAATTTAAGCTAGAAATACACCCATCATTTTCTGGATTTTTAAAAACACACTTTTTTTGCCAAAAAACACTTTTTTCCTGATCTGCAAGTGTTAAATTCAAGTTTAATATATACAGCTTTCATATTCTGTTACCAAAAAAACACTTTTTTGGCAATATACAACATCTGGATTAGTCAGTGTGCAATTTAAGCTAGAAATACAGCCATAATTTTCTTGATTTTTTAAAACACACTTTTTTGCCAGATTCCACTATTTTTCTGGCCTTGCGGCATTAGCATGGGTGAAATTCCAGGGTTATATACTGCTGTCAAATTCAGTTATTAAAAAAACACCCATTTGGGCAAAAAGAATTTAGTTGGCAGCCTTTGCTGCAGATGTCATTGTGAGATACCGCCTTTACATACTGTCTTTCTATTCAGTTATTTGAAATAAAGCCATTTTGGGCACAATTCTTTGATAGCTTCCTAGTGTGGATCAGGGCGTGTGAGATACACACTTTAAATACAGGGCTTCTATTCAGGTATTTGAAACACAGCCATTATGGGCAAACAAATTTAATTACGGCCTAGTGTGGATCAGGGCGTGTGAGAAACAACCTGTATATACAGAGGTTCTATTCAGGTATTTGAAATACAGCCATTTTGGGCAAACAAATTTAATTGAGGCCTAGTCTGGTTCAGGGCGTGGTGAGATACACCCTTTAAATAGAGGGGTTTGATTCATTTATTAATAAAACACCTTTTTTTGTGCAAAATACAAATTTTTTCAGGCCTTGCAGCATCAGGGGTTTGATTCTTTTATTAATAAAGCACATTTTTTGTGCAAAATATACAATTTTTCAGGCCTTGCAGCATCAGCACTTTTGAAATTCCAGGGTTATTTACTGCTGTCATATTCAGTTAATAAACTAACACCCGTTTGGGCAAAAAAAAAATTGTTGGCAGCCTTTGCTGCATATGTCATTGTGAGATACACCCTTTAAATACAGGGGTTCTATTCAGATATTTGAAATACCGCCATTTGGTGCACAAATCTTTAATTGAAGCCTAGTGTGGGTCAGGCCGTGTGAGATACACCCTGAAAATACAGGGCTTATATTCTTCTATTAATAAAACACCCTTTTTGGGGCAAAATACACAATTGTTGCGCCCTTACATCATCAAGACGTTTGAAATTCCCTTTAAGGGGTTTTATCAGGTATTTGAAATACAGCCATTTTTGGCAAACAAATTAAATTGAGGCCTAGTCTGGTTCAGGGAGTGTGAGATACACCCTTTAAATACAGGGCTTCTATTTAGGCATTTGAAATACAGCCATTTTGGGCAAACAAATTTAATTGAGGCCTAGTCTGGTTCAGGGCGTGTGAGATAGACCCTGTACATACTGTCGTTCTATTCTACTATTAATTAAACACCCATTTAGGGCAAGATCCTAAATTTGAGAAATATGACAAGAGCGTCAAATAAGGGATGTGGCCCAGGTCGTGGTGCTGCTGTTGGAGCTCCTGTTGCAGGGAGAGGACGTGGTCGATCTGTGCCAGCTACACACACAAGTGAAACCCCTTCCTCAGGTAGGAGTAGGTGATAGAACCTGCAGCGGTATTTGGTCGGGTCTAATGCAGCTCTACGAATGGTAAAGCCTGAGCAAGTACAGGCGATAGTAGATTGGGTTGCTGACAGTGGCTCCAATTCATTCACATTGTCTCCTACCCAGTCTCCTGCTGAAAGATCACAGTTGGCACCAGCAGCCGATGTCCATCAGTCTTTCACCTCACCCCCTTGCAAATCAGCCAAGCAGTCTGAGCCCCAAGTCATGCAGCAGTCTCTTCTGCTTTTTAATGACTCTGTTAGCAGGGTTTCCCAGGGCCATCTACCTAGCCCTGCCCCAGAAGTGGAAGAGATTGAGTGCACCGATGCCCAACCACTTATCTTTCAAGATGAGTACATGGGAGGACTATCGCAGCACTTATCGGATGATGACGAAACACAGGTGCCAACTGCTGGGGCTTTCGAAAGTGTGCAGACCGACAAAGAGGGCAGGGGTGAAGACTGGGTGGAAGATGATGTGGAGGACGATGAGGTCCTCGACCCCACATGGAATCAAGGTCATGCGAGTGACCTATATAGTTCGGAGGAAGAGGCGGTGGTCGCACAGAGCCACCAGCACAGCAGAAGAGAGAGCAGGGTGCAAAAGCGGAGCGCCGTCCTCTAGACAGTACGCCCCGCTACTGCCCACCGCAGCAAGGGACCGAGCACACCAAAGCCAGCTCCAAGGAGTTCCCTGGCGTGGCAGTTCTTCAGACAATGTGCTGACGACAAGACACGAGTGGTTTGCATGCTGTCCAATCAGAGCCTGAAGCAAGGCATAAACGTTCTCAACCTGAGCACAACCTGCATGACCAGGCATTTAAGTGCAAAGCACGAGCTGCAGTGGAGTAGACACCTCAAAAACCAAGAAAAGTCTCTGGCTCCTCCTGCTTCCTCTTCTGCTGCCGTCTCGGCTTCTTCATCCACCTCTGGAGTGATAGTGCCACCTGCCAACCCGCAAACAGAGAATCTGCCAGCAACACCACCACCAGGGTCACCAAGCATCTCCACAATGTCCCACGGAAGCGTTCAGCTCTCCATCTCCCAAACGCTGGAGAGGAAGAGGAAGTACCCGCCTACCCACCCACGATCACTAGCCCTGAATGCCAGTATTTGTAAATTACTGGCCTTTTGAAATGCTGTCATTCTGTCTGGTGGAGACGGATAGTTTTAAAGGCCTTATGGCAGTGGATGTCCCACAGTACGTCGTGCCCAGCCGCCACTACTTTTCCAGGCGTGCCATCCCTTCCCTGCACAACCAAGTAGGGGACAAAATCAGGTGTGCACTGCGCAATGCCATCTGTGGCAAGGTGCACCTCACTACGGATATGTGGACCAGTAAGCACGGTCAGGGACGTTATATCTCAATAACAGCACTCTGGGTAAATGCAGTGGCGGCTGGGCCTGAGGCGAATAGCAGTTTGCCGCATGTCCTACCACCACCGAGGATTGCAGGGCGCTTCAGTTTGCCTCCTGTTGCTTCCTCCTCCTACTCTGCTTCCTCATCCTCTACTAGCTCGTCATCCAGTCAGCGTAACACCTTCACCAACAACTTCAGCACAGCCAGGGGTAAACGACAGCAGGCAGTTTTAAAATGTATCTGTTTGGGGGACAAACCCCACACCGGGCAGGAGCTGTGGACGGGCCTTGAACAACAGACCGATGGTTGGTGCCAGTGAGCCTCAAGCCCGGCCTGGAAGTGTGTGAAAATGGGCGAAATCTCGTAGCAGCTCTGGGTCTAGCCGGTTTGACGCACATCCCTTGCCTGGCGCATGTGTTGAATTTGATGGTGCAGAGATTCCTTAAAAATTACCCCGATATGTCAGAGCTGCTGCATAATGTGCGGGCCGTCTGTGCGTGCTTTTAGCGTTCTCACCCTGTTGCTGCTCGCCTGTAAGCGCTGCAGCGTAACTTCGGCCTTCCCGCTCACCGCCTCATATACGACGTGACAACAAGGTGGAACTCCACCTTGCACATGCTGGCCAGACTGTGCGAGCAGCAGCAGGCAATAGTGGAGTTTCAGCTGCAGCACGCACGGGTGAGTCGATCGGCGGAACGAGACCTGTATTCCTTGTTGCGCTGTTTCGAGTACTCCATCAACATGGCCAGTGCCAATAATGCCGTTCTCAGCGTAACTATCCCACTTCTATGCCTCCTTGAAAAAACGCTGCTGGCGATGATGAAAGAGGATGTGGCACAGGAGGAGGAGGAGGAAAAGGGATTATTTCGTAGGGTTTCCGGCCAGTCATTCCAAGTGGCTCCGAGGGTGGGTTCCTGCACCCACAAACGGCAGGTACACAATTGTCCAGCTAGGGCACAGTTCTGGAGGATGACGAGGTGGAGGATGAGGAGATGGGGGAGCAGGAACCATGTTCACAGCAGGGTGGCACCCAGACCAGCTAATGGCCATCACTGGTGCGTGGCTGGGCGGATACAGAGGACACAGACGATACACCTCCCACAGAGGACAGCTTTTCGTTGCCTCTGGGCAGCCTGGCACACATGAGCGATTACATGCTGCATTGCCTCTGCAACGACCGCCGAGCTGCCCACATTCTAACTTGTGCTGATTACTGGGTGGCCACGCTACTGGATCCCAGTGAGCGTGAACGTAAGATGTGCGAGTACAAGCACACGCTGGTAGACGCGCTACTGGTGGCATTCCCACCTGACAGCGGGGCACAGTGGAAGCACAAAGCGAAGGCAGAGGAGAAGGAAGAGGTCGCCGACGCAGCTGGGGCACCGCCAGCACCTCAGAAGGCAGGGTTAGCATGGCCGAAATGTGGAAAAGCTTTGTCAGCACGCCACAACAACCAGCACCACCAGCTGATATGGAACGTCTTAGCAGGAGGCAGCATTTCACCAACATGGTGGAGCAGTATGTGTGCAAATGCCTACACGTACTGAATGACGGGTCTGCCCCCTTCAACTTCTGGAACTCCAAATTGGGCACATGGCCTGAGCTTGCCCTTGGAGGTGCTGGCCTGCCTTGCAGCCAGTGTATTATCTGAACGTGTATTTAGCATGGCAGGGGGCGTCATCACAGACAAGCACAGCCGCCTGTCCACAGCCAATGTGGAAAAGCTGACATTCATTAAAATTAACCAGGCATGGATCCCACAGGACTTGTCCTTACCTTGTGCAGAATAGACATGTATACCGGCCTTAACCAGCCATTGTTATACTGCAGCGCAATTGCTTATTCTTGAATTTTGGATATTTCACACTGGAGTGTACCCTAATTAAAAAAAATATATAAAAATTAAAACCAAAAACCAGTGTTGGCTACCTCGTCCTCCTCCACCGCCGCTTCCACCTACACCGCTACGTCCACCGCCTCCTCAAACTCCTACTCCATATGGAACTCCACCTCATAAATCAAATAATTTTTTTTATTTGTACGTATTTTATTTTGTCATTTCACTACTTTGTCAGTTACATTTTCGGGTGAAATTCACCAATTTTTGGGTGTGAAGTACCTCTGCTATACCTAGTAGACAGGTTAAAAAAAAAATTGTCAGTTACATTTTCCCGTGAAATTCACCAATTTGTGGGTGTGATGTACCACTGCTATACCTAGTAGACCGAAAAAAATAAAAAAATAAAAAATTGTCAGTTACATTTTCTGGTGAAATTCACCAATTTTTGGGTCAAATATACCCCTCCTCTACCTAGTTGACAGCTTAATAAATGTAAAAAAATTTTTTTTAATATTTTCGGGTGACAATAAAAAAAAATTTCTGTCATGTTACATTCTTGGGTTGACATTATACAATTTTAGACGTGAATAAACCCCTGCTCTAAATAGGTGACAGGGAATAAAATTTCTGAAATTCTTCTCTAACCTCTTCAGGACACATGATGTACCTGGTACTTAAGGACACATGACTTACCGCTATGTTATGTGTATTTCCGATTACCACCGGCAGGCGGGCGGTGATCGGAACAGAATGCCTGCTCAAATCATTTAGCCAGGCACCTTGGCTAAATGCGCGGGGGGGTCCCGTGACCCCCCCCCCTGTGTCGGCGTTCGCCGCAAACTGCAGGTCAATTCAGACCTGCGGTTTGCGGCTTTACCTGCGGTTTGCAGCTGCTGGCGGCGATGCCATCGGGTCCCCATGCGGCTGTAGGGGGGACCTGATGGCATGGAAGGCAGTGCGATGCCTAAGGAAGGCATTTCACTGCCTTCCGGTAACGAGCCTGCTAGATCCAGCCCCCTGGATCTCACAGGCTGGAACCTGTATGAGTAATACATACAGTATTACTCATACAGCCAATGCATTCCAATACAGAAGTATTGGAATGCATTGTAAAGGATTAGACCCCCAAAAGTTTAAGTCCCAAAGTGGAACAAAAAATAAAGTGAAAAAAAAAATTTAAAAAAAAGTTTCCCCCAAAAAAATGTTAAGTTTCAAGTAAAAATAAACAAAAACGTCATTTTACCCAAATAAAGTTTAAAAAATTTGGTAAAAAATAGGGGTAAAAAAAAAGTATACATATTAGATATTGCCACGTCCGTATTGACCGTCTCTATAAAAATATCACATGACCTAACCCCTCAGATGAACACCGTAAAAAAAAAAATAAAAAAATATGTGCTGATTTTTTTTTTTTAAAAAAAATGATATTATTGTATAAAACTTACATAAATAAATAAAAAGTATACATATTAGGTATCGCCGCGTCCGTAATGACGTCTCTATAAAAATATCACATAACCTAATCCCTCAAATGAACACTGTAAAAAAAAATTAATAAAAACTGTGCTAAATAAACCATTTTTGTCACCTTACATCACAAAAAGTGTAATAGCAAGCGATCAAAAAGTCACACGCACCCCAAAATAGTGCCAATAAAACCGTCATCTCATCCCGCAAAAACCATACCCTACCTAAGGTAATTGCCCAAAAACTGAAAAAATTATGGCTCTCAGACTATGGAAACACTAAAACATGATTTTTTTGGGCTTCAAAAATGAAATCAGTGTAAAACTTACATAAATAAAAAAAAGTATACATATTAGGTATCGCCGAGTCTGTATCGACTGGCTCTATAAAATATCACATGACCTAACTCCTCAAATGAACACCGTAAAATTTTTTACTATTTTCTGAGTAATACAGCATAAAGTTTCCCGTTCTGTAGTTAATATTGGTAAAATCATAAATTGCATTTGTAAACGAAAGCTTATTGTCCTGTGTAGGTATTGTCATCAGCAGCATAGATGATAATTTAAACTTAATGGTAGTTTATTGAGCAAAAGACAGACTACATGTTTCTGGACTGGACAGGTCCCCTTCATCAGGTCAAATTACCTACATGTCTCATGGTAAAGACATGTTTACATTTAAAGGCTTTTTGTAAAAAAAAAAAATATTCCAAAAGGTCACATTGCAATAAAGTATTCAAAACACATACTAATCGAGAAATATGCCAAATATTGTAGTCAATTTATGTGTTATAAATAGTAGGTTCACGCTTTTTCTAAGTGTGGAACCACTAGTCTAAAACCGGACTAAATATTGGGCATTGCTGGTGCTCACCTATTTTGCTTAAAAATATTGTATAGTTACATTAGTTCACAATTTTAGTGTTCTATCTCAAAATTTGTGCCCTAATCAACACCTAATAATGTATCGCAGAGCTATGATGGGACGTAGCTCCTCACAATTACACTGCCTTGTCTGTTTAATGCTGTACTGCTACACCTGCTGCTACTATTGCTGCCATATGCTACGGTGACCAGTAAACACCTTAGCCTTTCCATATCCACATTGTACTGCTGCTACTCCAAAATAAAAGTGAGAATATTTACAGGCTTGTTTAAAACATGCCACTGTTTCTTCTGACATTAACAGTCACGGCTGAGGATGGGGGAAACCCTCAGCCGTGTGCCGAAGGATGATGGTCGCTGCTTGACCAGGACAAACAGGATTAGGGAGCAGGTCACCTCCTACAGCGTCCCTAACCTGACCCTAACTCCTACCTGCATGGGCTGACCTTGAAGGTAGGAGGACCCATGCGCAGGAACCTCGGATCCCTACTCGCCCTCCGCCGGTCCCTAGGCTAGGAGTCAGAGTAAGACATCCTGTTCCTTCTGGATCCGGAGGAACAGGTGTCTCACTGGCCAAGCTGCAAGGAAGGGAGAACAAGTGCAACCTATGGCAGGTACTTGTCACAAACATAGCAAAGACCTACCACAGACAACCAAGCCTGGAACCCATGTGGATGTACTGCCCACAGACAGCAGGACTCAGCACACAAACACACAACACACGGGAACCCAGGACCACAGGTGCAATAAAACAACATAAAACCAAACACATCTTCAAGACACCAAAGGACATATATATTTGCTTATGACCAGAAGGTTGGCCCCCACTGGCAGTTGGTAAGTAACCAGGAGGATGTCTGCAGCCAGCATAGCTGAAACACGCTCTCTGGCTACTGCCTACAACTGAGGCTATATAGGGCCAAGAGGCCACACCCCACAATCAGACACACCCCGTGACTCACACACACTGAAAGGGAGTTAACCCTTCCAAAACCACAGAAGGGAAAACATAACTTAAAGGGGAAGTGTCCAAACAACAAACACACTGTGGCTGTTGCCGCAGGCAACGACATGGGTGGCAAGCGTGTCCTGGGAGTCAGCCCGAAGGCCGGGACACTGCCACCACATGTACATCATACCACCAAACGTTGCCACGGACAGCCACAGTGCAGGGAAAATGTCAGTGCACACCAAACATAAACAAAGTGCACACAGACATACAAAAGTGCTTACAAACGCGCACACAACTCAGAGGGAACCGCACACATAACTGTTGTCCGCGGCAACCGCACTTGAGGCTAACAACCTTATGCCTCAAGCTGCGGTTGACACTACAACCCAAAACCGCGGGCAACAGTATGCGACTCCCAAGGAGTCACGGCCAAAACCGTGGCCGTGACATTAACAGTTGTGTGTATAAATAGGGGGAAGCATCTGCCCCTTTAAGGCATCATTGTTAGAAAATTGTTCAGAACAAGCATCTGCTTCTTCTGACACTACCGGGTGTGTAAGCACAGGCAAGCATCTGCTCCTGTTAAGGAATAATTTTTGGAATGCTTGTTAAGAACAATAAACAGTTTTTTTTTCCCATAACACTGCGTGTGTAAGTGTGTAATCCTTAGTTATATGTGTTCCGTTGCACAAAATACATAAAGACAGGTTCATGGTATCTCTGGAGCTGAGATTACTTTTAGTACATTTAACATAAGAAACAGTAAAGATACTACAAGTAAATGCCTTTTACATATAAATAATTCCCATGTAAGTGAACGGATGAAGAAGTACATATTCTGATAACCTAGCAAATATATTTTTTTTATGAAAATGTCAGCAGGCTCTTGTGTTTCCTATTTGTGTTGTGTGCAGACCAACAGTTATATATAGAATTAGGGAAAGCCTGCCTTCTTTTGGCAGACAGCATGACCCAATTATTTCTGTATTGATTGTAAACCAGATTTTACAAATTGTAATGGAAGGGATATTGTGTAGCTTCTGCTGCTATTATTAGTTTTCTTTGTACTGAATATTGTATTCCTATACTGTATTATTGGATTTTCCTACATTGTATGTTGCACTAATGTATCTTCTTCCTTATGAATTAATTATTATTTACAATAGACTATGGAATATGTTACGTGTAAGATGTTTTATATATGTTCTGGATGCACAGTTAGCCACTGGGGCAAAAAACATTTGCTTGTGTCTACCACAGCCTAAGATTACCAAATTGATTGGGGGTATTTGTATGAAAATTGTATACCAATATAGCATCTCCTGTTTTAAATGGAATGTATTACTTTTTATTACTTATTCAAATATAGGCTGAAACATTATTTTTTCTATCCTGCATTTATTTCTGATTTTATATTTTTATTTTCTTTGCTTTAAATGCTCATGTAGGCATCTCTTTTCCCTGAGGCACTGTGAACAGCAGTTCAGAAATACTGTACGTATTTAGCAGTCAATTGGACATAGGTAACTTCAGTCTGAAAAAAAACTCAATGATGTGGATGAGAGTGTGTTGTGTGCATGCCCTGTGCCATGTGCAGAGGTCACTGTGTAGGGAGATGGAAAAGGGAACATGAGGTGAGCTGTGACCATCACCCAGGGGCCAATTGGCCATAGACCCCCCACTGGGAAAATTCCTTGTGAGCTGATGCCCAGTGGGCCACCCGGGCCACATAAGCCCCCCGACCCATGACCTGAGCTGGATCATGCCCTTTAGGCAATAAGAGACCTACTGTACATTGATGACTGCAGCGGGGAATGGAATTAAGGTGAGTATTGGGGGGGGGGCAGTAGGGAGGGGAACTTACAAGGGACAATGGGAGTTACATTATTGAGGCAATGGGGTACATTGATTGGAGCATTGGGGGTCATTACAGGGGGCAGTGGGGGGCACATTAATTGGGGCAGCAGGGGGGACCTTACTGGGACAGTGGGGGACATTAATGCAGCGGTGGGGGTGGCATTACCAGTGTAGTCGAGGACATTAATGGGTGCAGTAGGGGGACATTACTGGGGGAAAAAGGGGGAATTATTGGGGCAGAGGGAGAGACAATATTTGGAGCAGTAGGAGGGAAATTACTAGGGGCAGTAGGGGAATGTTACGGGGGGGTGTGGAGAACATAAATGGGTGTAGAGGGGACATTACTGGGGGCAGTGGAGGTACATTAAAGGAGACAGTAGCTGGAAATTATTAGGGAAGTCAGGGTAATTACTTGGGGCATTGGGGGACATTACTGGGGGCACTGTAAGGGATATTATTGGGGACATGGTGGGGTCAGTATTATTACTAGATTCACACTATGGGACATTATTGTTGGAGGCAATATAAGGTGCATTATTAACACTGGGGTACTATTGGGACATTCTTACTTGGGAAGCAAAATAGGGGCATTATTGTTATTATTGATGCTACAGGGGTATTAGGGTATTAATATTGCTGGAGGCACTATGGGGCCATTATTATTAGGGGGCAATATGTGGACATTATTATTATTATGGGGGCACAATAGGGTGCATTATGGGGGAATAATAGGGGGCACAATAGGGTGCATTATGGGGGTATAATAGGGGGCACTATAGGGGCATTATTGTTACCAGATACACTGTAGGAGCATTATCATTACTGGAAGCGCTTTTTTCTGCAATATAGTATTTTGGGGGGGTATTGCTATGCACAGCAGGCACAGTACTGGGGGTGGCAGCTGGTTGACACTATTGGAACACCAGGGTAGGGAGGATTATGGAAAAGTGCGGAATCTAAGATGTCTGTGTGACAAAATCTGCAGAGATGAGACACGGCTGAAATAAGTCATCATGATGGCCTGGTTCTAATGGAGAAGTTGAAGAAAGAAAAAGTCTACCATCAGAAGAGATGTCATTAAAATAAATCATCATGGCAGTTTGATCTAAATGAAGAACATAAGGAAGGAGAGCATGTACATCAGAGAAGGAGACATCACTGGATAAAAGAGGTATGTAGTACTTTATTCTCCTATTATTATTATTATTATTTATTTATTTTTTTATTATTATTTTTTATTATTAAAGCACCATTCATTCCATAGTGCTGTAAATATGAAAAGGGGTATACATACATAATACAGACAATTACACTAAGCATAAACAAGACGAGTTACAAACTGGTACAGAAGGAGAGAGGGCCCTACCCGTGAGGGCTTACAATCTACATGGTATGGGAGAAGGACACAGTAGGTGAGGGTGAAGCTGGTCATGGCAGTATAGAGGCAGCAGGGTCACTAGTTGTAGGCTTGTCTGAAGAGGTGGGTTTTTAGGTTTCTTTTGAAGGATTCCACTGTAGGTGAGAGCCTGATATGTTGGGGTAGTGAGTTCCAGAGTGTGGGGGATGCACAGGAGAAATCTTGGAGGCAATTGTGGGAAGAGGTGATAAGAGGAGAGAAGGAGGTATTGTGAGGATCGGAGATTGCGTGTGGGGACGTATCGGGAAAGTGGCTCAGAGATGTAGGGAGGGGACAGGTTGTGGATAGCGTTGTATGTATTTGTTAGTATTTTGAACTGAATTCACTGGGCAATGGGGAGTCAGTGAAGGGATTGGCAGAGGGGAGAGGCAGAGGAGTAACAGGGTGAGAGGTGGTTTAGTCAGGCATCAGAGTTGAGGATAGATTGGAGGGGTGCAAGAGTTCTAGATGGAAGTCCACAGAGGAGAATGTTGCAGTAGTCTAGGCGGGAGATGATGAGGGCATGTACAAGCATTTTCGCAGATTCAAAGTTGAGGAAAGCGAGGATGCGAGAGATGTTTTTGAGTTGGAGGCGGCAGGTGGTGGAAATGGCTTGGATATGCGGTCGGAAGGAGAGGGCAGAATCCAAGGTCACTCCAAGGCAGCGGACTTGGTTGACCGGGGAGAGTGTGCAGCCATTGATCATGATAGATATGTCTGTTGGGGGGTTGAGCAAGATGGGGGAAAGATGATACATTCTGTTTTATCCATGTTAAGTTTTAGAAAGCAAGAGGAGTAGAAGGATGATATGGAAGATAGGCATTGTGGGATTCTGGATAATAAGCTGCTGATGTCTGGACCAGATGTCTGGTAGATTTGTGTGTCATCAGCATAAAAGTGATACTGAAAGCCATGGGACTCTATGAGATGTCACAGGCCGAAAGTGTAGATAGAGAAGAGCAGGGGTCCTAGGACAGAGACTTGCGGGACACCAACAGAGAGGGAATGAGACGAGGAGGTGGTGTGAGAGTGGGAGACGCTAAACGTCTGGTCTGTGAGGTATGATGTGATCCAGGAGAGGGCCAGGTCAGTGATGCCAAGAGATGAGGGAGTTTGCAACAGAAGGGAGTGGTCGACAGTGTCAATGGCAGATGAAAAGTCAAGGAGAAGGAGGACAGAGTAATGTTTTTTTGTTTTGGCTGTTAGTAGGTCATTGGTGACTTTGGTAAGGGCAGTCTCAGTCGAGTGATGGGGTCGGAAGCCAGATTGTAGCCGGTCAAAGAGGGAGCAGGAGGAGAGGTGAGAGGACAGTTCCGAATGGACATGTTGTTCAAGTAGCTTTGAGGCATACGGAAGAAGTGATATGGGGCGATAACTGGACAAAGAAGATGGATCAAGTGAAGGCTTTTTAAGGATGGGTGTAATGGTAGCATGTTTAAAACCTGAGGTAGAACTGAAAGACAAGACATGATGCTAAAGGTAGGCCAAGCTCTGTGCTGTGGCCTGCTTTTCACCTCCTCATACTTCTCCATATCAAACTGTGGATAGGAAACAAGCATAAGAAGGCTTCTGATTCATTGGAAGTTTAACCATTGAAACTTTTTTTTTGTAATTACTCCACTTTAGCACTGGGACATAAAGTGAACTATAAACTCCTCTAGGTGTAGTAAGAACTCTATGGAATATGGCAGAGCTCTTAAAAAGTGTATATATATATATAAAAAATAATGTACAGTATAATAAATATTTAAATGAATGTATCTGTTTTATAAGGCTATATGCAGATCCCATAATCTAAATGGAGCATGACCTGGTGACATGTTCTAATGCATTATACAGTCCTGATCAAAAGTTTAAGACCACTTGAAAAATGGCAAAAAATCATATTTAGCATGGCTGGATCTTAACAAGGTTCCAAGTAGAGCTTCAACATGCAGCAAGAAGAAATGGGAGTGAGACAGAACATTTTTTGAGCATTCAATTTAATGTAAACAACGAATAAACTGAAACAGGCTGTTTTTCAGCTGATCAAAAGTTTAGGACCACACCACAAAAAAAAAAAACGAAACCCCCCCAAAACAGAAATCCATCTCCCAAACATGAACTCAGTAATGAGTAGCTCCGCCGTTATTGTTTATCACTTCAAAAATTCGTTTCGGCATGCTTGATGCAAGTTTTTCCATGAGGTGAGTGGGAACATTTCTCCAAGTGGTGAAGACAGCCGCACGAAGGCCATCTACTGTCTGGAACTGTTGTCCATTTTTGTAAACTTCCCTTGCCATCCATCCCCAAAGGTTCTCAATTGGATTTAGATCAGGGGAACACGCAGGATGGGCCAAAAGAGTGATGTTATTCTCCTGGAAGAAGTCCCTTGTCCTGCGGGCATTGTGTACTGTAGCGCTGTCCTGTTGAAAAACCCAGTCGTTACCACACAGACGAGGGCCCTCAGTCATGAGGAATGCTCTCTGCAACATCTGGACATAGCCAGCGGCCGTTTGACGCCCCTGCACTTCTTGAAGCTCCATTGTTCCACTGAAGGAAAATGCACCCCAGACCATTATGGCGCCCCCTCCACTGTGGCACATAGAAAACATCTCAGGGGGGATCTGCTTGTCATGCCAGTAACGTTGGAAACCATCAGGACCATCAAGGTTAAATTTTTTCTCATCAGAGAATAAAACTTTCTTCCACCCTTGAATGTCCCAATTTTGGTGCTCTCTTGCAAAGTCCAAACGAGCAGTTCTGTGGCGTTCAAGGAGGCGAGGTCTTTGAAGAGGTTTTTTTGTTTTTGAAGCCCTTCAGTCTCAGATGCCGTCTGATGGTTATGGAGCTGCAGTCAGCACCAGTAAGGGCCTTAATTTGGGTTGAGGATCGACCAGTGTCTTGACGGACAGCCAATTGGATCCTCCTGCTCAGTGCTGATGACATTTTTTTGGGTCTTCCACTTGACTTTTTTGTTCCATAACCCTCAGGATCATTTAAGAAATTCCAATTGACTGTCTTACTGCGTCCCACCTCAGCAGCGATGGCGCGCTGTGAGAGACCCTGCTTATGCAGTTCAACAACCCGACCACGTTCAAAAAGGGAGTTTTTTTGCCTTTGCCATCACAACGTGTGACTACCTGACATAAAATGACAATGAATTCACATCTTTGCACAGATTTGGCCTTTTAAAGGCATGTGGTCCTAAAATTTGGATCAGCTGAAAAACAGCCTGTTTCAGTTAAATCGTTATTTTCAATTAATTGAATGCTCAAAAAATTTTTTTTTCTCACTCTCATTTCTTCTTGTTGCATGGTGAAGCTCTACTTGGAACCTTGTTAAGATCCAACAATGTAAAATATGATTTTTTGCCATTTTTCAAGTGGTCTTAAACTTTTGATCAGGACTGTACCAAACAATTGGCAGCCTTAAGAAAATACTGGATTCACATCTGTTTGAGGTTTACACCCTGCTGTGAGTAGTTGCTCTAAATCCTTTTGTTCTTTAGTGTTCATTTGAGAGCACATCCTGGAGCATGTACGCATCCATATACAGTACCAAATTAATTCATAGGAAACAGAGCCTAGTGGCAAGTGATCCAAAGCCAGCTTCAAATGTTTTTTTTTCTGCTGGACTTTTTGACCCTGTATTATGCCTCTGGCACACTAGTGCACTATACTTGTCCATAATGTGGACAATAATAGCACATGTTCTACTTTTTTGTGGAATGAAAATATGGACATACGGACACAGAATGTACACCGAGTAACTTCAGTTTTTTTTTGCGGACCCGTTGAAATTAATGTTTGCGCATACGGTCCGCAAAAAAAACTGAACGGACACAGAAATGAGCCCTAAGATTTACACTGCTCAAAAAAATAAAGGGAACACAAAAATAACACATCCTAGATGAGTTAATTAAATATTCTTCTGAAATACTTTGTTCTTTACATAGTTGAATGTGCTGACAACAGAATCACACAAAAATAAAAAAATGGAAATCTAATTTTTCAACCCATGGAGGTCTGGATTTGGAGTCACACTCAAAATTAAAGTGGAAAAACACACTACAGGCTGATCCAACTTTGATGTAATGTCCTTAAAACAAGTCAAAATGAGGCTCAGTAGTGTGTGTGGCCTCCACGTGCCTGTATGACCTCCCTACAATGCCTGTGCATGCTCCTGATGAGGTGGCGGACGGTCTCCTGAGGGATCTCCTCCCAGATCTGGACTAAAGCATTTGCCAACTCCTGGACAGTCTGTGGTGCAACGTGACGTTGGTGGATAGAGCGAGACATGATGTCCCAGTTGTGCTCAATTGGATTCAGGTCTGGGGAACGGGCGGGCCAGTCCATAGCATCAATGCCTTCGTCTTGCAGGAACTGCTGACACACTCCAGCCACATGAGGTCTAGCATTGTCTAGCATTAGGAGGAACCCAGGGCCAACCGTACCAGCATATGTTCTCACAAGGGGTCTGAGGATCTCATCTCGGTACCTAATGGCAGTCAGGCTACCTCTGGCGAGCACATGGACACCATTACTGACCCAATGCCAAACCGGTCATGCTGGAGGATGTTGCAGGCAGCAGAACGTTCTCCACGGCGTCTCCAGACTCTGTCACGTCTGTCACATGTGCTCAGTGTGAACCTGCTTTCATCTGTGAAGAGCACAGGGCGCCAGTGGCGAATTTGCCAATCTTGGTGTTCTCTGGCAAATGCCAAACGTCCTGCACGGTGTTGGGCTGTAAGCACAACCCCCACCTGTGGACGTCGGGCCCTCATATCACCCTCATGGAGTATGTTTCTGACCATTTGAGCAGACACATGCACATTTGTGGCCTGCTGGAGGTCATTTTGCAGGGCTCTGGCAGTGCTCCTCCTGTTCCTCCTTGCACAAAGGCGGAGGTAGCAGTCCTGCTGCTGGGTTGTTGCCCTCCTACGGCCTCCTCCACGTCTCCTGATGTACTGGCCTGTCTCCTGGTAGCGCCTCCATGCTCTGGACACTACGCTGACAGACACAGCAAACCTTCTTGCCACAGCTCGCATTGATGTGCCATCCTGGATAAGCTGCACTACCTGAGCCACTTGTGTGGGTTGTAGACTCCGTCTCATGCTATCACTAGAGTGAAAGCACCGGCAGCATTCAAAAGTGACAAAAACATCAGCCAGGAAGCATAGGAACTGATAAGTGGTCTGTGGTCACCACCTGCAGAACCACTCCTTTATTGGGGGTGTCTTGCTAATTGCCTATAAGTTCCACCTGTTGTCTGTCCCATTTGCACAACAGCATGTGAAATTGATTGTCACTCAGTGTTGCTTCCTAAGTGGACAGTTTGATTTCACAGAAGTGTGATTGACTTGGAGTTACATTGTGTTGTTTAAGTGTTCCCTTTATTTTTTTGAGCAGTGTATTTAATTTGGACCTTGCAACCAGCAGGTAAAATTTTGAGAAAATGGTTGCATAGTAGAAGAAAAGATCTCATTGTGGCCACTGTTTCCAAGCCACAATAAACAGTGCTGTCACCTTTTGCTTAAAAACGTTGAGCCTCCTGCTAACGCCTCTTATACACTAACCAGCTTAGAAGATATGGGAATAAACAAGAATTTGTGAATTATATTTATTTTGATATTTTATTCTTTACTACTATATTTGTCTGAAATTCTATTTCCAAATCCCTTTTCAGTGATATAGGAGGCATAGACTGTATGATAAATAGCTTGGAAACAATTGACTCAGGTTGCTATCTTGAGTAGTAAATATTTAATAAAATATCATGCTTTAAAAAATTTCTACCATTTTAGGTAAGATGTCCTTAGCTGAAAAGCACTTTCTGTAAATATAGTATTAAATATATTTAGGCTTTCTGTGTTTCCTTAAGAAGTATTTAGTCAATATCAGGTATGGCCTACAGCAGATCTTCACTTATGTCCTTCTTTTAGCAATAATTCATTATTATGATCCATTTTGTAGAACAGGTTTATTGCTGTAGGAGTATTCTCATCAGAGAAAGCCATTTTGATAATGTAAAGGCAAATGTCGTCTGCATTTTAACTTTGCTTTGTAAAGAACCATAATGGCATAAAATATTAGGTGGTTTTAAATTAGTATTTCACATATGAGAAATAAGTTTATATGTATGTAAATTTCTGGGAGTATAAGTGTTTTTATCATATCATGCATTTCAATGGAAATTGTCTAATGACATGTAGAATATGTAAATAATTTTGTTAATGTTGCATTCTGATGGAGTTGTCACTCCTAAGTGATTTCTAATAATCTATTTAAATTTAGTAAGTAGCCAGTGTTGTCCAGGGTTTTTTATGTAATGATCTATCCTCATGATAAGCCATCACTAGCTGATTTAGTAGATTTTCACAGTAGCATGATCAATCATGATCAACAACAAATGTTGTGTTTGTATTGTTTGCCTGGTTGACCTTTTTGTACATTTAGACTGGACTATGACCAATAAATAGATTTACATCATGAGGATTGGTAGCCAGTAAAAAGTTCTAAAAGTTATAATGCTTCAATCCAAGTAGATTTTTTGATCTTGGCTTTTGATATATTTTAATGCCAAGTAGAAACTTGACTTGTTCTTTAATGTTTATAATAATGCATAATTCTTTTTAATCCCATGTCCAGTACAAAAACATGTGTTATACCTCAGAGTTCCTGAAGATGTTTTGAGTGTGTCATTAATCAAAATGTTGCAGTGATCTTGAATACTGAAGTTAAACTGATTACGGCTTTCTAAAGTGGCTGTACTGATGTTCATGCCAATAGAAAAAAGATGAAAAAGTTTAGAAAGAAAGCAATATTTTAAACAGTTTAATTATTTTCATCATTCATCCACTGAGGCCAAATGACCTTTCTAAATCAATGAATCACTGTCCAGTGCTGTCTAAAGATCAAGTAGTAGCAGTTTGTGCCAATCACATTAATGCAACATAGAACTCTTTGAAAATGTTGTGCAACATACTGTACTTAATTCTTGATTGTGTTCTTGTCTGTTCTGGCAGCATTAATAATCTTTTAAAATAATTCACACAATTTCGGTTACAACTAAAAGAAGCCAAAATTTCTGAGTTAAAATTTATAAGGAAGTCACGATGTATACCATGAGCGTAAGAATTTGGAATGATTGATGAAGAGGATGTTGTCAGAGTACTAAATAATTCAAAGATGATCCTTTTCAGGATATTGAATGTTCCATACCATCATACATTAGGGAGATTTCCCTTAATTTATCTTCTTAGACACAGATCAGAAAATCTTCTGAGAGGTCCAACCCAGCTGTGAAAACAAAAAAAAGTATTTAATGTTCTTTGATGCTTTAAAAAAAAGGTACTGTATGGTGCAGTAGTTTAAAAAAGTTCTTCAGAGGGACAGAAACCTCTGAATAGAACCAAATGGATTTGAGTACCTTGATCAAAGGGGCATTCCGAACTCAAACATTTATGGCATATCCATAGAATGTGGGCTAAATATGTGATAGATGTGGGTCTTGCTCAGCAAATCGGTGTCTAAGATGGGTCACTGCTAATGCTAGTGATTGGCTGATTAAACTGTTCCTAGCATTTCTAGTGTGTCAAGCCAAAGCAGGAAGTACAGAGCAGGGAAGGAAGCAGAGGCATAAAAGCAATGATGGGAGATTGGTGGAGGTGAGTAAAGCTTCATTGTCATTTTTACCTTGTCCCCAGAATATCCCTTCAACTAAAACAGAAAGAAGCTAAGAAATAAGAACAAATATTCAGAATAGTATACAGTAGTAGACTCAGGTAAAATAAATAACAGAGAAAAGTGATTAGTAACGAAGGTCACGTCCATGTTTCCTTTTAGAGCAGCGTTAATTTGCATACCTTTTTCCAGGAAGCATTGACTGTGAGACTCTTTATGCCAGCTTGCAGTCTCTGCTAGAAGAAAGAGTACCCAGGCCCACTTCAATAAGTATTATCAAGCGTTAGTTTAAATGGCATGCACCTTTATAAAACATACATTTATATTGTTTAGTTTATTTAATAATTGTGATACACTGAATGATTGATTGGTTAGCTGGCTGAGAATGAATTAACATGAAAACAGTGAACCATTTTCCCAACACTTTTGAATGGTCAGCTAGAAGTAACATCAGGCCCTCCAGTCATTCCAGTTTCCACAATAAAATCTAATTACAAAAACTATCAATGGCATGTGGCCTTACAGAATATACTGTAGCCCAGTAGAAACATAGCAGTTGCCTTGTTCATAGCTTTTAATTTGTGGAAGCTTTTTTGTCTTTCTGCAATGTATACCACTAACAGAAGCTTCATATGCCACTGTATTGGCATACAATTATATAAAGTGTATTTGGAAAACTTTCAAACCTTTCACAATTTACAATAAGTTATGTTGCGGCCTTGTGCTAAAAAATTAATAAAAAATAATCACATTTTTCCCCATCATTCTGCACTTAATATCACATGACTATGTGGGTAAATAATTTTCTAAATGTTTGCTATTTTAATTTAAAGTACTTAGTTTAAGCCCCTTTGGCAGTAATTACAGCCTCCAGTCTTCTTAGGTATGATGCCACAAGGTTTGCACACCTGGATTTGGGGATTTTCTGCCTTTGCTCTTTGCGAATCCCCTCAAGCTCTGTCAAGTTGGATGAGGACCATCAGTTGACAGCCATTTTAGGTCTCTCTAGAGATGTTCGATTGAGTTCAAGTCAGGCTCTGGCTGGGCCACTCAAGAATATTCACAGGCATTCACTCCTGTGCTTTCTTGTTGAAAGGTGAACATTAGATCCAGTCTGAGATTCAGAGCACTCTGGATCAGGTTTTCATTAAGAATATATCTTTACTTTGCTCCATTTAGCTTTTACTTAACCCTTACCAGTCTCCTGCTGAAAAATACCCCCACAGCATGATGCTGCCACCACCATGCTTCATTGTAGGGGTTGTATTGGGCAGATGATGAGCAGTGCCTAGATTCCTCCAGATGCTTAGAATTGAGGCCAGAATGTCCAATCTTGGTTTCCTCAGACCAAGACCTCTTATACAGTGCCTTGCAAAAGTATTCACCCCCTTGACTTTTTTCATATTTTGTTACATTACAGACTTAAATTCAATGTTTTGTTAATCTGAATTTTATGTGATGGATCACAACACAATAGTCTAAATTGGTGAAGTGAAATGAGAAAAATATATAAATAAAACACTTGTTCAGAAATAGAAAACAGAAAATTGGCATGTGCGCATTCCCTTTGTCAGGAAGCCCATAAAAAGCTCCAGTGCAACCAATTACCTTCAGAAGTCACATAATTAGTGAAATATTGTCCACCTGTGTGAAATCTCAGTGTTGCATGATCTGTCATCACATATACCTTTTTTGAAAGGCCCCAGAGGCTGCAACACCTAAGCAAGAGGCATCACTAACCAAACACTGCCATGAAGGCCAAGGAACTCTCCAAACAAGTAAGGGAAAATTTTGTACAAGTCAGGGTTAGGTTATAAAAAATATCCAAATTGTTGATGATCCCCAAGAGCACCATCAAATCGTAACCAAATGGAAAGAACATGGCACAACAGAGGGCAAGGAGGGCATTAGTCAGAGAGGCAGCACAGAGTCATAAGGTAACCCTGGAGGAGCTGCAGAGTTCCATAGCAGAGACTGGAGTATCTGTACATAGGACGACAATAAGCAGTACACTCCATAGAGTTGGGCTTTATGGCAGAGTGGCCAGAAGAAAGCTATTACTTTCAGCTAAAAACAAAAAGGCACGTTGTGAGTTTGTGAAAAGGCATGTGGGAGACTCCCAAAAGGTGCTCTGGTCTGATGAGACTAAAATTAAACTTTTCGGCCATCAAAGAAAATGTCTGGCACAATCCCAACACGTCACATCACCCAAAGAACACAATCCCCACAGTGAAACATGGCGGTGGCAGCATCATGCTGTAGGGATGTTTTTCAGAAGCCGAGACTGGAAAAATGGTCAGAGTTGAGGGAAAGATGGATGGTGCTAAATACAGGGATATTCTTGAGCAAAACCTGTACCACTCTGTGCGTGATTTGAGGCTAGGACGGAGGTTCACCTTTCAGCAGGACAATGACCCCGAACACACTGCTAAAGCAACACTTGAGTGGTTTAAGGGGAAACATGTAAATGTGTTGGAATGGCCTAGTCAAAGCCCAGATTTCAATCCAATAGAAAATCTGTGGTCAGACTTAAAGATTGCTGTTCACAAGCGCAAACCATCCAACTTAAAGGAGCTGGAGCAGTTCTGCAAGGAGGAATGAGCAAAAATCCCAGTGGTAAGATGTAGCAAGCTCTTAGAGACTTATCCAAAGCGGTTTGGAGCTGTGATTGCCGCAAAAGGTGGCTCTGCAAAGTATTGACTTTAAGGGGGTGAATAGTTATGCACATTGACTTTTTCTGTTATTTTGTCCTATTTGTTGCTTGCTTCACAAAAAAAAAAAAAAAATCTTCAAAGTTGTGGGCATGTTCTATAAATTAAATTATGCAAATCCTCAAACAATCCATGTTAATTCCAGGTTGTGAGTCACCAAAATACGAAAAAAGTCAAGGGGGTAAATACTTTTGCAAGGCACTGTAGTCTTGAGAGCCATTTAGGTGCTTTTTTGCAAACTCCGAGAGGGCTTTCATATGTCTTTTACTGAGGGGAGGCTTCTTTCTGTGTTCAGTGGGGAATTGCAGTGATGGCTGACCTTCTGGAAGTTTCTCCCATCTGCATCCGGATCTTTGGAGCTTAGGCAGAGTGGTCTTGGTTACCCCTCTTACCAAGACCCTTCTCCCCTGACTACTTGTTTGAGGAGGTGGACAGCTCTAGGAAAATTCCCAGTTGTATCAAACATCTTCCATTAAAGAATTATGGAGGCCAAGGTGGTCTTGGGAACTTTCAGTGCAACAGAAATTAGTTTTGTTCACTTCTCCAAATCTGTGGCTCCACTCTTTCTCTAAACACTACACACAGTTCTTTCTCCCTCATGTCTTGGTTTTTGCTCTGATGTGCATTGTCTGCTGTTAGACCTTATAGACATGGTCTTTCCAAATCATTTCTAAATAACTGAATTACCACAAGTGGACTCCAATCAAGGTGTAGAAACATCTTACATATGATGGAGATAAGTGGGAGGCCTACAGAGCTAAATTTCAAGTGTCATAGCAAGAGGTCTGAATACCTGTGACAAGTCTGCAACATAACAACAACATAACAAAATGTGAAAAAGTGATAGGGTCTAAAGGCTTTCTAAATTCAGTATATGCTCTTCAGCCCCCCTGTGAACTCTGATGAACAATGGCAAAGAATAGTGTTCAGTGATGAAAGCAGATATTGCCTTGGAGCTAATGATGGCCACATCAGAGTTTAGAATGATATATCACAGGAGGCTATCCATCATCTCTATGTCCATTACCATGCCAGAGTGGCAGCCTGTATCGCAGCAAAGGAGGCTGCCAACCATTATTAATTTGACACGGCCTCATCATATATCCTGCTGCAGAACCAAAAATAAAGGGTGCACCACCTTAGTTGTATCATCATTGACCAAGCACCGCTAGCAGTTTATAGCTTGTCAATCTCAGCTCAATTGTATTGTTTTTCAGGTATTTTTTTTTCATTTTCTGGTGGTGTATATACTCGTAGTATAAATTTTTCTGTAGAACCTCTCTTTATAGAAAGTGCAGTTCGAAAAAATGCAAATGCATGCCATCATGGGAGAGGCTAAAAAACATAGTTTTGACTTCCCTTGGGTAAATGAATCCCTATAAATCTATTTGACATGCTGTATAATCTATGCATTGTATATACTCCAAACAGACAGACAGTCTGCATTGAGCCTAAGCTTTTGCTATAATTGTAACATCCACACATGGAAATATGTTTGAAATTTGGCATCAGTTTTAATATATCAACTTAGGCACAGTATTATAAAGCTGTATAAAGGGTAATGATTTTTTTTTTCAGCCATCAAGATTACATAAATTAGATCTGGAGGGCCTACAGTCCCTCATCTAATTAATTGATACTTTATATGGAGATTAAATTAGATTCCAGTGGCTGAACCTAGAACTAGTGTTGATCGAGCACCATAGTGCTTGGGTCAAACACATCAGGATGCTCGGGTGCTCGGTAGAGTATAATGGAAGTCAATGGGAGAACCCAAGCATTAAACCAGGCAGCCCCTGCTCTGAAGACGGGAGGGTGCCTGGTTCATAAGAAAAGGTCAGAAAATGATGGAAACACCACCTAAATGGTTCGGGAACAGCATGGGGAGGATGTCTCTACCAGTTCTCTGCTGGTAATGATGTTGTCCGAGTAGTACGCCACTTTTACAGACTGACAATAATACGCACAAAACCGAAGATAAAATCGATTTTAGAGGAAAAATTCTTAGAAAACATTATTTCCTGTATATTTACTTGTATATAATGTACAAATGATGCCAAAAATTACAAGGAAGAGGCACTTGGATACAACCTGTATATCACATAAAGGAGGGCCTCATTCACATTGTGGTACAATTGTTCATGTAATGGGTATCCTACACTCATAAAGCTTATGCACTAAGTGAAAGGGCTGCAAAAAATTACAAGGAACCAGAACTACAATTGACCCTTTGTTACACATAAAGGAGGGCATCATACACAGCCTTGAAAAATTATGATTGGTGGCCTGCTGGTGACCCTCAAAAACATTTGGAGCAAGGGGCTGCTGATCTGACCATCTAAAACATTATGTGCGAGGGCCTGCTGCCACATTCGGATGTTTGCCCTATCAACTTTCGATGTTATTTTCAGCCCAAACAATGCAGACCATGGGTAACAGAGGAATCATGGTTCGATTCCAGAGAGGGAGCCTGAGAAACAGCTACGGCTACCACATCCAAGCAATGCAGCATGTGCGCAAATTACCTATTAGGTATAATTAGGTGAGGGCCTGCAGGTGATCTGACCCTGTAAAATATTTTAGGTGCGGTTCTGCTGGTGAGCTGACCCTGTAAAATATTTTAGGTGCAGTCCTGCTGGTGAGCTGACCCTGTAAAAAATTATATGCGAAATTGCAGAAGGCCTCAATAGTAAGGTGTGTCTTTTTGCTGATGACACAAAGATTTGTAGCAGGGTTGATGTTCCTGGAGAGATACACCAAATGGAAAAGGATTTAGGAAAACTAAAGGAATGGTCAAAAATCTGGCAACTAAAACTTAATGTTGATAAGTGCAAGATAATGCACCTGGGGTGTAAAAACCCAAGAGCAGAATATAAAATCAGTGATACAGTCCTAACCTCAGTATCTGAGGAAAGGGATTTAGGGGTCATTATTTAAGAACACTTAAAGGTAGGCAGACAATGTCATAGAGCAGCAGGAAATGCTAGCAGAATGCTTGGGTGTATAGGGAGAGGAATTACCAGTAGAAAGAGGGAGAGGGAGAGGGAAGGATATTGATACTTTGGAGAGAGTTCAGAGAAGAGCTACTAAACTAGTACATGGATTGCAGGATAAAACTTACCAGGAAAGATTAAAGGACCTTAACATGTATAGCTTGGAAGAAAGACGAGACAGAGGGGATATGATAGAAACTTTTAAATACATAAAGGGAATCAACAAAGTTAAAGAGGAGAGAATATTTAAAAGAAGAAAAACTGCTACAAGAGGACATAGTTTTAAATTAGAGGGGCAAAGGTTTAAAAGTAATATCAGGAAGTATTAGTTTACTGAGAGAGTAGTGGATGCATGGAATAGCCTTCCTGCAGAAGTGGTAGCTGCAAATACAGTGAAGGAGTTTAAGCATGCATGGGATAGGCATAATTCCATCCTTCATATAAGATAGGGCCAGGGCCTATTCATAGTATTCAGTATATTGGGCAGACTAGATGGGCCAAATGGTTCTTATCTGCCGACACAATCTATGTTTCTATGTTTCTATGGTGAGCTGACACTGTAAAATATTTTAGGTGCAAGTCTGCTGGTGAGCTGACCCTGTAAAAGATTTTAGGTGCGGGCCTGCTGGTGAGCTTACCCTTTAAAAGGTTGTAGCTGAGGGCCTGCAGGTGAGCTGACCCTCTAAAACATTATATGCGAGGACCTTCAGGTGAGCTGACCCTGTAAAAGATTGTAGGTGAAGGCCTGCTGGGGAGCTGACCTTGTTAAACATTATATGCAAGGGCCTGCTGGTGACCTGACCCTCTAAAAAATTATATGCGAGGGCCTGCTGGTGAGTTGACCCTGCAAAACATTATATGCGAGGGCCTGCTGGTGAGTTGAACCTGTAAAACATTATATGCGAGGGCCTGCTGGTGAGCTGACCCTTTAAAAAATTATATGCCACGGCCTGCAGCTTAGCTGACCCTGTAAAACATTATATGCTAAGGGCATTATATGCGATAAAAAAAGCATGTGTTGATATGATGGAAGAGAAGGATGCGCACCTTCCTGACAGGCCTAATTTTGCAAATCTGACATATCTCACTTTATGTGGTAATAACTTTGGAACGCCTTTACTTATCCAAGTCATTCAGAGATTGTTTTCTAGTGACACATTGTACTTCATGATAGTCATAAATTTGAGTCAATATATTTCACCTTTATTTCTAAAAAAATCCCCAATTTACCAAAAATTTTGAACATTTTCTAAATTTCAATTTCTCTGCTTTTAAAACAGAAAGTAATACCTCATAAAATATTTATTACTTAACATTCCCATATGTCTACTTTATGTTGGCATCATTTTGGAAATGTCATTTTATTTTTTTAGAACGTTAGAAGGCTTAGAAGTTTAGAAGCAATTCTTCAAATTTAGCGAAAACCCACTTCTTAAGGACCAGTTCAGGTCTGAAGTCACTTTGTGGGGCTTACATAGTGGATACCCCCATAAATGACCCCATTATAGAAACTACACCCCTCAAGTTACTTAAAACCGATTTTACAAACTTTGTTAACCCTTTAGGCGTTCCACAAGAATTAAAGGAAAATGGAGATCAAATTTTTAAATTTCACTTTTTTTGGCAGATTTTCCATTTTAATCCAATTTTTTCTTTAACACATCGATAGTTAACAGCCAAACAAAACTCAATATTTATTACCCAGATTATGTGGTTTACAGAAACACCCCACATATGGTCATAAAGTGCTGTATGGGCACACTGCAGGGCGCAGAAGAAAAGGAACTCTAGATGCCATGTCCCATTTGAAGCCCCCCTGATGCACCCTTACAGTAGAAACTCCCAAGAAGTGACCCCATTTTGGAAACTAGGAGATAAGGTGCCAGTTCTATTGGTACTATTTCTGGGTACATATGATTTATTGATCATTCATTATAACACTTTATGGGGCAAGGTGACCAAAAAATTGGTTGTTTTAGAACTGTTTTTATTTATTTATTTTTACAGCGTTCACCTGAGGGATTCGGTCAATGACATTTTTATAGAGCAGATCGTTATGGATGTGGAGATACCTAATATGTATACTTTTTCTTATTTATTTAAGTTTTACACAATAATAGCATTTATGAAAGAAAAAAAAAATATGTTTTAATGTGTCCATGTTCTGAGAGCTATAGTTTTCTTTTATTTTTTGAGAGATTTTCTTATGTAGGGGCTAATTTTTTGCAAGATGAGGTGACTGTTTTATTGGTACCATTTTGTGGGACATACGCCTTTTTGATCACTTGGTGTTGCACTTTTTGTGATGTAAGGTGACAAAAATGGCTTTTTTGACAGTTATATACCGTATATATTTTTTTTTATGGTGTTTATCTGACTGGGTCGATCATGTGATATATTTATAGAGTCGACCGTCACAGACGCGGCAATACCAAATATGTCTATTTTTTATTAATTTAAAAAAAAAAAAATATTCCTTACTTGGGGAATTTTTTTTTTACCTCTTTTACAAGACCTCTGGGGGACATTTACTTCACTTTTTTTTTTTCACTGTTGATTTCTCCTGTAACTGGGGCTGACATAGTAGCCCCGGTTACAGGAGAAATGCACCCCATAGAGAGGCTGTACAGCGCCTCACACAGCTCCTGCACTCTCCGGTCCCGGCGATCAGTTGACCGCTGGGCCAGAACAGGAAGCGCATAGCGCGCAGCTGCAGTTTCTGAATGGATGTTCTGGAATGTCCATTCAGAAATAGAGAACCACCTCCCGGACGTTTAAAGTCCATGGGCTAAACAGGAGATGTGGCGCGGATAATTTAACTGTCCGCAGCGGACACCGTCTGCCGAAAAAGGGCACTGGATGTCATTGATATTTTAAGGATGCGAACACTTTACACAGGAGTTGTGGTGTGAACAATTTAACTGTCTGCAGTGGCCTATTACACGGTATTTAGCGCAGGATGCACTAAAAATATACACTCACCTAAAGAATTATTAAGAACACCATACTAATATGGTGTTGGACCCCCTTTTGCCTTCAGAACTGCCTTAATTGTACGTGGCATTGATTCAACAAGTTGCTGATAGCATTCTTTAGAAATGTTGGCCCATATTGATAGGATAGCATCTTGCAGTTGATGGAGATTTGAGGGATGCACATCCAGGGCTTGAAGCTCCCGTTCCACCACATCCCAAAGATGCTCTATTGGGTTGAGATCTGGTGACTGTGGGGGCCATTTTAGTACAGTGAACTCATTGTCATGTTCAAGAAACCAATTTGAAATGATTTGAGCTTTGTGACATGGTGCATTATCCTGCTGGAAGTAGCCATCAGAAGATGGGTACATGGTGGTCATGAAGGGATGGACATGGTCAGAAACAATGCTCAGGTAGCCCGTGGCATTTAAACGATGCCCAATTGGCACTAAGGGGCCTAAAGTGTGCCCAGAAAACATCCCCCACACCATTACACCACCACCACCAGCCTGCACAGTGGTAACAAGGCATGATGGATACATGTTCTCATTCTGTTTACGCCAAATTCGGACTCTACCATTTGAATGTCTCAACAGAAATCGAGACTCATCAGACCAGGCAACATTTTTCCAGTCTTCAACAGTCCAATTTTGGTGAGCTCGTGCAAATTGTAGCCTCTTTTTCCTATTTGTAGTGGAGATGAGTGGTACCCAGTGGGGTCTTCTGCTGTTGTAGCCCATCCGCCTCAAGGTTGTGCGTGTTGTGGCTTCACAAATGCTTTGCTGCATACCTCGGTTGTAAAGAGTGGTTATTTCGGTCAACGTTGCTCTTCTATCAGCTTGAATCAGTCGGCCCATTCTCCTCTGACCTCTAGCATCCACAAGGCATTTTTGCCCACAGGACTGCCGCATACTGGATGTTTTTCCCTTTTCACACCATTCTTTGTAAACCCTAGAAATGGTTGTGCGTGAAAATCCCAGTAACTGAGCAGATTGTGAAATCTCAGACCGGCCCGTCCGGCCCGTCTGGCAACCATGCCACGCTCAAAATTGCTTAAATCACCTTTCTTTCCCATTCTGACATTCAGTTTGGAGTTCAGGAGATTGTCTTGACCAGGACCACACCCCTAAATGCCTTGAAGCAACTGCCATGTGATTGGTTGACTAGATAATTGCATTAATGAGAAATAGAACAGGTGTTCCTATTAATTCTTTAGGTGAGTGTATATTGCTGCTTTCACACACAATAGTCCTTTAAAGGACTTTTGGGTCTCTGAAATGTTTTTGTACAAAAAAAATGTTCATTTACACTCCCTTCACTCTGTCCCTTCCTATGCTCAGCTCTCCCTGACTACGAATGAGCCGAACATGCGTCATCGGGGGCTATATAACACCCGATGATGCGTTCCGGCCAACCAATCTCTGTAATGCCAGTAGCCACCATGGCTACTGGCATTACAGTGAGGGCAGTACTTACCTGCACGTTTTGTTGGCTGCCAAGAAACGTGCAGGGAGGAGACTCGAGCAAGGCGCTTGAGCACACGCGGTACTCGGCCGGGTAACGCCATGTGCCGAGCATCGAGATGCTCGAGCCGAACAGGTGTTCGGCCGAGCTTGCTCGATCATCACTACTCAGAACACATTTATTATGCTTTTAATATTTGCATATATTTTCAGCTCTTAAATTGAAGTCCTATTGTTGAGAAGTCAATTTGTGGAATGTTTTTCAAGAGAATATGTTGGCTCCCCATCGATACTTTTTAATCATTGTATGGTCTGGGTATATGAAGAATTTTGTCATGGAAGCAGCTTTTATCTCATGTTATCATTCACTAAAGAATGCAGTTTTATTTATTTTTATTTCACCAATATTTGAAAGGAAATTTATAACCAGACAGACAATTTTAATAAACAAGCATCTATAGCATGCTTGTTATTGTACTTCGGAAAAATTTTGAAAAAAGAAAAGTACACTGCATGGCAATTTTAGGTCCTCCTCACCTGATTGGTAGCCATGCGCTATATGGTTGTGACTGCTGTTCCAGTTGGTCCATTAGTGATGTAGCCACAAACATGTAATGCCGTTGAGCAAGTCAGGCCATGAAGAACTGCACTGGAAGAGTGAACTCTTCTGAAGTTGTCTATTGTATTTGTGATCGCCAGCTTTAGTGACACATTCGCTAGGGCTGTTGTACTATGGAAATGGCCTGGAACCTGACAAACGTTTTCAGGCAGTATCTTGAAGCCTCTTAGAGCATACAGATGCCTGTGTGTATTTTTGTCTCAGTATATTGTAAGCAAAAACTCTAAATACAATTAAAACCTGGGACAAAACAATCCACATAAAATAAACAATTAAAAAAGTAAACATGTAATATGTTAATATTTGATAAAAATCTAAATAATGTAAATATATCTGCTCATGGTTTCTCTTTAACCATAATAGCATGTGTAGCCTTATTTTAGCTCAGGGATAAATAATGTAAAAAAAAAGTCTTAGCGGAATAGGTTTGCTTGACTTATCCTTCAAAATTGTATGCATAATTCAAATAGTCTAGTTTCCTAGACCAGTAAATTCCCGTTTCTGGTCAGCTTAAGACATAACGTTTATTTGGTTTCATTTATTAAAAGTAATATAACATAAAACGGGAGAGCAAAGGAAAACTTTAAAATCCTAGGTATAGCAGGATACAAAGGATCTTCTTTCAAAGATTAATGATATAATAATAACACCAGAAACAATCTTAGCAAGTTTGGATGTTGAATCTCTCTACAACAACATCCAACATTCACTGGGAATACACGCAGTAGAGTCTTATATAAACACTAGAAGCCAAAATTTCGATAAGCACAATAAATTAGTTTTATTATCACTAAGGTTTGTTTTGGAGCACAATTATTTTATTTTTCAAGGGCAATTCTACAAACAGATCAATGGAACTGCTATGGGGACATCATGTGCCCCCACCTATGCAAAATAGTTTTTAGGGTGGTGGGAAAATAATCACTTGTTTACGGAGGGAATGTCGTTATATATCTGCCACATTATATTTTGGGGCAGATATATAGACGACATTCTCATCCTATGGGATGGGGGTCACTCACTATTTCACGAGTTCACTCAGAAATTAAATGATAACAGTATAGGTATGAAATATACCTATGAGATTCAGGAAAATGAGATTGTGTTCCTTGACTTAAAAATAAAAAAGACAGAGAGTGGCCATCTAGTGACAGAGGTTTTTAGGAAGCCAACGTCAACGAATAGTTACTTGCACTGGGACAGTTGGCACCCCACCTCTCTAAAGAAGAGAATTCCTGTTGGCCAGTATCTGAGGGCACGCCGAAATTGCTCGGATGAGGCCTCTTTTTTCAAAGAAAGTGGACAACTTCTCCAGAGATTTAGAAAGAGAGAATATCCATAAAAACCTCTAAAAAATGCATACAATAGAGCCAACAGAACTAAGAGTGAAGATCTTCTTAGAGAAATTCCCCCCCAAAAAAGTGATATCATCAGATGCATAGGTACCTATGATGGGTACAATAAAGAAATATATGGCATCCTAAGGAAACATTGGCTTATAGTAAAATCAGATAGAGATCTAAATATGGTACTTACCCCTAATCCTACAGTAACATACAGAAGGGGCACCAATCTTAAAGATCAATTGGTGCATAGCCACCTGACGGAGAGGGGTTCAACCTCCGGAAAACCTATTGAAAGATACAGAGGATCATCACCATGTGGAGAGTGCTCCTTCTGTAGATATGTTCCCCGCATAAAAAAGTATACCAACCCTGCGGATAAAAAGGAGTATGAAATAAAACAACTTATCACATGCAAAACGCAGGGGGTGGTATACTTGGTTTCCTGCCCATGCCCCAAACTATACATGGGCAAAACGATACAATAGCTAAGACGCCGCATTTCAGGACATATCAGTACCATCGAAACAGGAAAAGACACATCAATTGCCAGACATATAAAATATTTTCATAACAATAAGAGCTCCGTTCTTAGATTCTGGGGCATAGAGAAAATATCCCTAGGACCAAGAGGGGGGAATTTAGATAAGAAATTGTTACAGAGTGAGGCACGCTGGATTCACAGACTGAATACAATGAGTCCACAAGGCCTTAATGAAGGTTTTTCCTTCACAGCCTTTATATAAAATAACTGGAGAGTACCTGATAAGAAATAAATTAATATTACAACTATGCTATGAAAAAAGTAAAAAGAACAAATATAACCTACCTGGTAGAAAAAAAGGTGAGTGGTCCTCAACCTTTTGAACATCATATAATCGGATCCTGGAATATTAATATGAGGAAAGACAGAAAGAATAATAGAATTGTCATACTTATATACAATAAAACAAATCAAATAAGAAATATGTGATTTGAGGAAATTTTAAGAGCATCAAGTATGGATACATTGCTTGCATTATGACAAAAGAAGCATATGATGGATAAGTCCATATTGCGATCAGAATAGGTATCTAGTAATTGGATGTTGGATGAGAAGTAAAATTCTAAATTCAGACGCATGCCCAATGTAGCTATACTTATGATTAAAATGCATGTTTAGTATAACTAGACCCTTTACTAAAAACATCAAAATATCTATACATGCGCCGTACATATTAGTGAAGAATCAATAAAACTTGAAGTCTAAGTTCAGGCGCAAGGGCTGTACCACCAAATCCCTGGAGGCTTTATGAAAAGAAATTTAGAGTTTCCGCGCATGTGTAATTCCGAATATATAAGTATGAATATGAGTCGAAATGCCTAAGTATAGGCGCATGCCCAGCACTGACATCTTTCGATTTTAACAACTATAGCTCCTACGCATGTGCAACTGCAGATGCATACCTGGTATAATAAAAAATGTTAAAGTACCTACACATATGCTGCATATATGAGTGGAGGAATAATGTAACTAGTCTAGACGCATGCGCAGTATCGTCATGTCTCCGGAGAAAATAAATTCTGAGTCTCTGTGTAGACGTAACCTCGAATATATATAAGTATGAAAAGTGAGCTGAAATACCTAAGTATAGGCGCATGCTTAGTAATGTCATCTTTCGATTACAAAATTATAAGTTTCTGCGCATGCGAAGTATACAGGTTTAAACGCAAGACGCGACTACATGACGAAAACATAGCCGAAATGCCTAAGTGTAGGCGCATGCTCAGTAACGTGATACATCCGATTATTAAACTAAAAGTTCCGGCGCATGCGTAGACGTAATTTAAAAAAAAAATTATATATATATAAGTATGAAAAGCGAGCTGAAATACCTAAGTATAGGCGCATGCTCAGTAATGTCATCTTTTAATCACAAAAGTATAAGTTTCTGCACATGCGCAGTATACAGTTTTAAATGCAAGATGCGACTAGCCGAAATGCCTAAGTATAGGCGCATGCTCAGTAATGTCATACTTCTGATTTTTAAACTAAAAGTTCTGGCGCACGCGTAGTTCGCAATGCTGAATGCAAGACGCGATTATATGACGAAAATACAGCAATCAATGCTGAGATTGGGCCATTAGACCATCAATCAAGATGCTTTAGCAGCGGTTGGCTGCAGCACATCCAATGACCCACCCAGAGAGGTTAAAAGAACACTTTTGAAAAGCATTCTTGTTGATAGTAGCTCCATTCCCCTGATGAAGCCACGTTCAGTGGTGAAACATGTTGGGGGAGCTCTAGCCTTGAAATTTTAGATTAGGTTAGGCAGGATCTCTGTCACGGCGAGGAGTAACTGCAGACTCCTCTAAACCGTGACCTTAAATGGTGGAGAGTCGTGCTAAAGATAGATAAAGACAAAAATATATGATTGGAAACGACTGTTTAGGTGACCTCTTAACATAAATTCCATCAAGGCGAAAAAACGTACCGCTAAAATACAAAGCAAAAGGTGGATGGATATATGTTATGGAGGCAGAATATATGGGTGAATTGAACCCTCAGCTCTGCCTATAGAATCCTGCTATACCTAGGATTTTAAAGTTTTCCTTTGCTCTCCCGTTTTATGTTATATTACTTTTAATAAATGAAACCAAATAAACGTTATGTCTTAAGCTGACCAGAAACGGGAATTTACTAGTCTAGGAAACTAGACTATTTGAATTATACAATTTCCCGGGTCTAAAGGGTCTTTGAAATATTGAAGCTATTGTATGCATGCTCTAAATTGTCATTTATAATCATATACAGGTGAAACTCGAACAATTTGAATATCGTGCAAAAGTCCATTTATTTCAGTAATGCAAATTAAAAGGAACTGCATTAATGCAGTTTAAAATTAAAATTTTGTGAAAAGGTTCAATATTTTAGGCTCAAAGTGTCACACTCTAGTCAGCTAATTAATCCATACCCCCTGAGCAAAGGGTACCTCAAAATTGTGACCTTGGGGTTTCATAAGCTATAAGCCATAATCATCCAAATTATAACAAATAAACGCTTAGAAATATCTCACTTTGCATGTAATGAGTCTATCTCATATGTTAGTTTCACATTTTAAGTTGCATTACTGAAATAAATAAACTTTGCATGATATTCAAATTTTTCGAGTTCCACCTGTATGTACTAACTACCACAAAAATGAAACAAGACCTCATATCCATATGCCAATGAAAAAATAAAAGTTATTAGTTGTGTAATGCTTAGATAAAGAAAAAAAATATTGTTTATGTTTTATGAACCCCAAAATAGTTGTGGGCACTTCTCCTTGACCAGACAATGCGTTGGAGAAATACTGTAGCAGTTTCCCCATCCTTAACCCTCCTCCCTGTTTGGATTTTTGGGGTGAGTAATATGTGACAAGGTGAAGAAATCACTATTCAAAGTGTAGGGGGCATGGCAGGTTATGGCAGCTCAGCTCCCATTCATTTCAGTGGTAGATGAGCTTCCGTAACCCAGCACAGCCACTTATTTTTGGACAGAGCTGTTACCGTACCTGAAGTTGCTGGGATCAGCTGATTGTGGGGGTACAGGATGTCAGACTTTCACTGATCAGATATAAATGACCTATTCTGAGGATAGATAATCAGTATCATGAGCTTGGAAAACCCTTTTAAAGCCATTTAGCAAGAGGACATTACTTATCACGGTTTAAAACATTATGTCCAATTGTCTTATCAGAGCATTATAATGAACCCTTCACTAGTCCTAGAAAGTTCACAGAATGTCATGTTTCTAAAAATAAAAATGCAAAAATAAGATGTGCAGAATATAGTTTACAGCATTTTAAATAAGCCGCATATTAGACAGAGTAGTTAATAGGTTATCAAGACATTAAAACAGCAAAACATTATTTATTAGGCCCCTTGCAGACGAGCATGTCCGGATTAGGTCCGGATGCGTCCCGGTGCATTGCGGCAAACCCGCGCGAGTAGGAACGCGGACCATGTGATGAACGCAGTGACGTCATCAAAGGTCCTATTGCTCACAGATGAAGACAGAAGAGATGCCGGCTGCGCAAACAAGTGGATTAAGGTGAGTTAAAAAATTCTTATTATTTTATTTTTAACCCCTCCAGCCCTATTTTACTTTGCATTCTGTATTCAGAATGGTATTATTATCCCTTATAACCATGTTATAAGAGAAAATAATAATGATCGGGTCCCCATCCCGATCGTCACCTAGCAACCGTGCGTGAAAATCGCACCGCATCCGCACTTGCTTGCGGATGCTTGCGATTTTCACGCAACCCCATTCATTTCTATGGGGCCTGCGTTACGTGAAAAACGCACAAAGAGGAACATGCAACGCACAAGTGATGCGTGAAAATCACCGCTCGTGTGCACAGCCCCATAGAAATGAATAGGTCGGGATTCAGTGCGGGTGCAATGCGTTCAACTCCCGCATTGCACCCGCGTGGAATACTCACCCGTGTGAAAGGGGCCTTAAGGTTTGACTTTGCCATGACTCATTACTGAATTTTCTTTGAGTCATTCATGGCAAACAGCCTTGTGAAAAAGATACAGTAAGCTAGGGGGAAACAGTGACACTGTTCAGATCTCAGGGGCTGTTATATATATATACTGATCTGAAGGCCAGATTACAGGAAGGGCACATGGGGCCAACATGACGACCTCATGAGCTCCCATTACCAACCCACCCCCATGTCCATTTGCAGTAACCCAACATCAGTGTGTGCCCCAAGGGAAGAAATGGTGCACCTTCTTTTCACTGACCTGGCCCTAGAGAAAAAATGTGTGAGGAGAGCCACTGTGATATACTTGCAGCTAGGGATGAGCGAACCCGAACTGAATAGTTCGGGTTCGTACCGAATTTTGTAGTGTCCGTGACCCGAACCCGAACATTTTCGTAAAAGTCCGGGTTCGGGTTCAGTGTTCGGCGCTTTCTTGGCGTTTTTTGAAAGGCTGCAAAGCAGCCAATCAACAAGCGTCATACTACTTGCCCCAAGAGGCCATCACAGCCTTGCCTACTATTGGCATGGCTGTGATTGGCCAGTGCAGCATGTGACCCAGCCTCTATATAAGCTTGGGTCACGTTGCGCTGCACGTCAATCTGCTGATTCAAGCATAGGGAGAGGTTGCAACTGCGATGTTAGGGCGAGATTAGGCAGATTAACTCTTCCAAAAGACTTCATTCTGTGATCGATCTGCAGCTGTGGATCATTGAAGTGCTAATATTGACTTGCTCACTTTTTTGAGGCTGCCCAGAGCGTTTTTAGATCACTTTTTTTCTGGGGTGATCGGCGGCCATTTTGTGACTTGTGGTGCGCCAGCACAAGCTATCACCAAGTGTATTTAACCATCAATAGTGTGGTTATTTTGTGCTATATCCTACATCAGCTGCAGGCTGAGCCTGTGTCACCGAAGTGCATTTAACCATCAACAGTCTGGTTATTTTTTGGCCATATACTACATCAGCAGCAGGCTGAGCCTGTGTCACCGAAGTGCATTTAACCATCAACAGTCTGGTTATTTTTTGGCCATATACTACATCTGGTGCAGGCTGAGCCTGTGTCACCCAAGTGCAATTAACCATCAACAGTGTGGTTATTTTTTGGCCATATACTACATCAGGGGGAAGTTGAGCCTGTCACCCAGCGCCTAAAAAATAGACCTGACATTTCTATTCAACCAAATCTGTACTGTTTTAGCTGGTCAAGTTATTTGTAGTGACCGTAAAAGCAGACTTTTTATTCTGGGTTGAAAAACTATTCCCAAATTTGCCATTCTCAAAATAACTAGTTTCTGGTATATGAGGCCTACTTGAAATCTATCCCAAAAAGGATATCTTACATTCAAGGTGCTGATAGTGTCATTCAGAAAAAACTAAGACACACGATACCGTGCAGATAGAAGTCTAATTCTGTGATTAAACCTATACCTGTCACATAGCGCAAAAAAAAAAAACAGGCCTGACATTTCTATTCAACCAAATCTGTAGTGTTTTAGCTGGTCAAGTTATTTGTAGTGACCGTAAAAGCAGACTTTTTGTTCTGGGTTGAAAAACTATTCCCAAATTTGCCATTCTCAAAATAACTAGTTTCTGGTATATGAGGCCTACTTGAAATCTATCCCAAAAAGGATATCTTACATTGAAGGTGCTGATAGTGTCATTCAGAAAAACCTAAGACACACGCTACCTTGCAGATAGAAGTCTAATTCTGTGATTAAACCTATACCTGTCACACAGCGCAAAAAAAAAACAGGCCTCACATTTCTATTCAGCCAAATCTGTACTGTTTTAGCTGGTCAAGTTATTTGTAGTGACCGTAAAAGCACACTTTTTGTTCTGGGTTGAAAAACTATTCCCAAATTTGCCATTCTCAAAATAACTAGTTTCTGGTATATGAGGCCTACTTGAAATCTATCCCAAAAAGGATATCTTACATTAAAGGTGCTGATAGTGTCATTCAGAAAAACCTAAGACACACGCTACCGTGCAGATAGAAGTCTAATTCTGTGATTAAACCTATACCTGTCACACAGCGCAAAAAAAAAACAGGCCTCACATTTCTATTCAACCAAATCTGTACTGTTTTAGCTGGTCAAGTTATTTGTAGTGACCGTAAAAGCAGACTTTTTGTTCTGGGTTGAAAAACTATTCCCAAATTTGGCATTCTCAAAATAACTAGTTTCTGGTATATGAGGCCTACTTGAAATCTATCCCAAAAAGGATATCTTACATTGAAGGTGCTGATAGTGTCATTCAGAAAAACCTAAGACACACGCTACCGTGCAGATAGAAGTCTAATTCTGTGATTAAACCTATACCTGTCACACAGCGCAAAAAAAAACAGGCCTCACATTTCTATTCAACCAAATCTGTACTGTTTTAGCTGGTCAAGTTATTTGTAGTGACCGTAAAAGCACACTTTTTGTTCTGGGTTGAAAAACTATTCCCAAATTTGGCATTCTCAAAATTGTGGTGAACGGGAACAATGAGGAAAACATCTAATAAGGGACGCGGACATGGTCGTGGTGGTGTTAGTGGACCCTCTGGTGCTGGGAGAGGACGTGGACGTTCTGCCACAGCCACACGTTCTAGTGTACCAACTACCTCAGGTCCCAGTAGCCGCCAGAATTTACAGCCATATTTGGTGGGGCCCAATGCCGTTCTAAGGATGGTAAGGCCTGAGCAGGTACAGGCATTAGTCAATTGGGTGGCCGACAGTGCATCCAGCACGTTCACATTATCTCCCACCCAGTCATCTGCAGAAAACGCACAGATGGCGCATGAAAACCAAGCCCATCAGTCTGTCACATCACCCTCATGCATATCAGGGAAACTGTCTGAGCCTCAAGTTATGCAGCAGTCTCTTATGCTGTTTGAAGACTCTGCTGCCAGGGTTTCCCAAGGGCATCCACCTAGCTCTTCACCAGGGGTGGAAGAGATAGAATGCACTAACGCACAACCACTTATGTTTCCTGATTATGAGGACATGGGAATACCACCTCAGCACGTCTCTGATGTTGACGAAACACAGGTGCCAACTGCTGCGTCTTTCTGCAGTGTGCAGACTGAACAGGAGGTCAGGGATCAAGACTGGGTGGAAGACGATGCAGGGGACGATGAGGTTCTAGACCCCACATGGAATGAAGGTCGTGCCACTGACTTTCAGAGTTCGGAGGAAGAGGTAGTGGTGAGACCGAGCCAACAGCGTAGCAAAAGAGGGAGCAGTGGGCAAAATCAGAACACCCGCCGCCAAGAGACTCCGCCTGCTACTGACCGCTGCCATCTGGGACCGAGCACCCCAAAGGCAGCTTCAAGGAGTTCCCTGGCATGGCACTTCTTCAAACAATGTGCTGACGACAAGACCCGAGTGGTTTGCACGCTGTGCCATCAGAGCCTGAAGCGAGGCATTAACGTTCTGAACCTTAGCACAACCTGCATGACCAGGCACCTGCATGCAAAGCATGAACTGCAGTGGAGTAAACACCTTAAAAACAAGGAAGTCACTCAGGCTCCCCCTGCTGCCTCTTCTGCTGCTGCCACCTTGGCCTCTTCTGCTGCTGCCGCCGCCTCGGCCTCTTCTGCTGCTGCTGCCGCCGCCTCGGCCTCTTCCTCTGCCTCTGGAGGAACGTTGGCACCTGCCGCCCAGCAAACATGGGATGTACCACCAACACCACCACCTGCGTCACCAAGCATGTCAACCATGTCACACGGCAGCGTTCAGCTCTCCATCTCACAAACATTTGAGAGAAAGCGTAAATTCCCACCTAGCCACCCTCGATCCCTGGCCCTGAATGCCAGCATTTCTAAACTACTGGCCTATGAAATGCTGTCATTTAGGCTGGTGGACACACACAGCTTCAAACAGCTCATGTCACTTGCTGTCCCACAGTATGTTGTTCCCAGCCTCCACTACTTCTCCAAGAGAGCCGTGCCTTCCCTGCACAAACAAGTGCCCTATAAAATCAAGTGTGCACTGCGCAACGCCATCTGTGGCAAGGTCCACCTAACCACAGATACGTGGACTAGTAAGCACGGCCAGGGACGCTATATCTCCCTAACTGCACACTGGGTAAATGTAGTGGCGGCTGGGCCCCAGGCGGAGAGCTGTTTGGCGCACGTCTTTCCGCCGCCAAGGATCGCAGGGCAACATTCTTTGCCTCCTGTCTCCTCCTCCTCCTACTCAGCTTCCTCCTCCTCTTCTTCCACCTGCTCATCCAGTCAGCCACACACCTTCACCACCAACTTCAGCACAGCCCGGGGTAAACGTCAGCAGGCCATTCTGAAACTCATATGTTTGGGGGACAGGCCCCACACCGCGCAGGAGTTGTGGCGGGGTATAGAACAACAGACCGATGAGTGGTTGCTGCCGGTGAGCCTCAAGCCCGGCCTGGTGGTGTGCGATAATGGGCGAAATCTCGTTGCAGCTCTGGGACTAGCCGGTTTGACGCACATCCCTTGCCTGGTGCATGTGCTGAATTTGGTGGTGCAGAAGTTCATTCGCAACTACCCCGACATGTCAGAGCTGCTGCATAAAGTGCGGGCCGTCTGTTCGCGCTTCCGGCGTTCACACCCTGCCGCTGCTCGCCTGTCTGCGCTACAGCGTAACTTCGGCCTTCCCGCTCACCGCCTCATATGCGACGTACCCACCAGGTGGAACTCCACCTTGCATATGCTGGACAGACTGTGCGAGCAGAAGCAGGCCATATTGGAGTTTCAGCTGCAGCACGCACGGGTCAGTCGCACTGCGGATCAGACACACTTCACCACCAATGACTGGGCCTCCATGCGAGACCTGTGTGCCCTGTTGCGTTGTTTCGAGTACTCCACCAACATGGCCAGTGGTGATGACGCCGTTATCAGCGTTACAATACCACTTCTATGTCTCCTTGAGAAAACACTTAGGGCGATAATGGAAGAGGAGGTGGCCCAGGAGGAAGAGGAGGAAGAGGGGTCATTTTTAGCACTTTCAGGCCAGTCTCTTCGAAGTGACTCAGAGGGAGGTTTTTTGCAACACCAGAGGCCAGGTACAAATGTGGCCAGACAGGGCCCACTACTGGAGGACGAGGAGGACGAGGATGAGGAGGAGGTGGAGGAGGATGAGGATGAAGCATGTTCACAGCGGGGTGGCACCCAAAGCAGCTCGGGCCCATCACTGGTGCGTGGCTGGGGGGAAACTCAGGACGATGACGATATGCCTCCCACAGAGGACAGCTTGTCCTTACCTCTGGGCAGCCTGGCACACATGAGCGACTACATGCTGCAGTGCCTGCGCAACGACAGCAGAGTTGCCCACATTTTAACGTGTGCGGACTACTGGGTTGCCACCCTGCTGGATCCCCGGTACAAAGACAATGTGCCCACCTTACTTCCTACACTGGAGCGTGATAGGAAGATGCGCGAGTACAAGCGCACGTTGGTAGACGCGCTACTGAGAGCATTCCCAAATGTCACAGGGGAACCAGTGGAAGCCCAAGGCGAAGGCAGAGGAGGAGCAAGAGGTCGCCAACGCAGCTGTGTCACGGGCAGCTCCTCTGAGGGCAGGGTTAGCATGGCAGAGATGTGGAAAAGTTTTGTCACCACGCCACAGCTAACTGCACCACCACCTGATACGGAACGTGTTAGCAGGAGGCAACATTTCACTAACATGGTGGAACAGTACCTGTGCACACCCCTCCACGTACTGACTGATGGTTCGGCCCCATTCAACTTCTGGGTCTCCAAATTGTCCACGTGGCCAGAGCTAGCCTTTTATGCCTTGGAGGTGCTGGCCTGCCCGGCGGCCAGCGTTTTGTCTGAACGTGTATTCAGCACGGCAGGGGGCGTCATTACAGACAAACGCAGCCGCCTGTCTACAGCCAATGTGGACAAGCTGACGTTCATAAAAATGAACCAGGCATGGATCCCACAGGACCTGTCCATCCCTTGTGCAGATTAGATATTAACTACCTCCCCTTAACAATATATTATTCTACTCCAGGGCACTTCCTCATTCAATACTATTTTTAATTTCATTTTACCATTATATTGCGGTGCAACCCAAAGTTGAATGAACCTCTCCTCTGTCTGGGTGCCGGGGCCGAAATGTGTGACAGTGGCCTGTTCCAGTGGTGGGTGACGTGAAGCCTGATTCTCTGCTATGACATGAAGACTTATTCTGCGCTGACATGAAGCCAGATTCTCTGTTACGCGACCTCTCTCCTCTGCCTGGGTGCCTGGGCCTAAATATGTGACAGTGGCCTGTTCTAGTGGTGGGTGACGTGAAGCCTGATTCTCTGCTATGACATGAAGACAGATTCTGCGCTGACATAATTCCAGATTCTCTGTTACGGGACCTCTCTTCTCTGCCTGGGTTCCTGGGCCTAAATGTGTGACAGTGGCCTGTTCCAGTGGTGGGTGACGTGAAGCCTGATTCTCTGCTATGACATGAAGACAGATTCTGCGCTGACATAAGGCCAGATTCTCTGTTACGGGACCTCTCTCCTGTGCCTGGGTGCCTGGGCCTAAATGTGTGACAGTGGCCTGTTCCACTGGTGGGTGACGTGAAGCCTGATTCTCTGCTATGACATGAAGACAGATTCTGCGCTGACATAAGGCCAGATTCTCTGTTACGGGACCTCTCTCCTCTGCCTGGGTGCCTGGGCCTAAATGTGTGACAGTGGCCTGTTCCAGTGGTGGGTGACGTTAAGCCTGATTCTCTGCTATGACATGAAGACAGATTCTGCGCTGACATAAGGCCAGATTCTCTGTTACGGGACCTCTCTCCTCTGCCTGGGTACCTGGGCCTAAATGTGTGACAGTGGCCTGTTCCAGTGGTGGGTGACGTGAAGCCTGATTCTCTGCTATGACATGAAGACAGATTCTGCGCTGACATAAGGCCAGATTCTCTGTTACGAGACCTCTCTCCTCTGTCTGGGTGCCTGGGCCTAAATATGTGACAGTGGCCTGTTCCAGTGGTGGGTGACGTGAAGCCTGATTCTCTGCTATGACATGAAGACAGATTCTGCGCTGACATAAGGCCAGATTCTCTGTTACGGGACCTCTCTCCTCTGCCTGGGTGCCTGGGCCTAAATGTGTGACAGTGGCCTGTTCCAGTGGTGGGTGACGTGAAGCCTGATTCTCTGCTATGACATGAAGACAGATTCTGCGCTGACATAAGGCCAGATTCTCTGTTACGGGACCGCTCTCCTCTGTCTGGGTGCCGGGGCCTAAATGTGTGACAGTGGCCTCTTCCAGTGGTGGGTGACATGAAGCCAGATTCTCTGCTATGGCATGAAGAGACTGATTCTCTGCTGACATGAAGCCAGATTCTTTGCTATGGCATGAAGAGACTGATTCTCTGCTGACGTGAAGCCAGATTCTCTGCTATGGGACCTCTGTCCAATTGATATTGGGTCATTTTTATTTTTTTTATTTTTATTTTAATTAATTTCCCTATCCACATTTGTTTGCAGGGGATTTACCTACATGTTGCTGCCTTTTGCAGCCCTCTAGCTTTTTCCTGGGCTGTTTTACAGCCTTTTTAGTGCCCAAAAGTTCGGGTCTCCATTGACTTCAATAGGGTTCGGGTTTGGGACGAAGTTCGGTTCGGGTTCGGATCCCGAACCCGAACATTTCCGGGAAGTTCGGCCGAACTTCTCGAACCCGAACATCCAGGTGTTCGCTCAACTCTACTTGCAGCCAGAGCCAACACCACTCCCATCCTCTGCTCCAGCTCTTCAGGGGCTTATGCCACATTCAGTGATCTTGTATAGCCAAGAAGAGGTAGAGAGGTGGTCTTGCATATTCTCCATGTTTAAGAGATCCTGGCAGACTCCATAACTCCTATAGATGCAAGACTACCTCTCCTATTTGTGCCTGCCAAATTCTTGAACCAGGGGTTTCCACCTACTTCCACCAGCCTTGACTCATATTTCCATTTTGTTGGTTGAAAATATTATACCATTTGCGTCTATACTTTTCTAAATGTATTTTATTATTTTCCATAATTTCCTAATACTGTAGGCTATATTGCTCATTAGATTATTAGTATAACATGCAATAGTTATAGTTTGTAGCTGTTCCATAAAACTTGTTTTTATGTTTCAGAAAATAGCCCCCAGGTTTCTGAAATACAAATTCATGCTGCATTCCATGCATTTCATGTTGACTTTTGACCACACATTTTCAACAACAGTCTTTCATTTCTATTTATTATGTTTTTATTAGTTTTTATTTGGAAAGTGCCATAGCAGTATTGATTTTGAGAGATTATCAAGGTTTCCACGACCCATGTCATTAAGGGCTCATTCAGACGGACATATGCTGTCCGCAAAAATGCAGATCCATTTTTTTGCGGATTAGATGCTGTCCTATTCACTTCTATGGGCACTTTTCTTCCATTGCACAGCTCAGCAAAAAAATGAAACATGTCCTATAATTGTCAGTGAAAATCAGGACATGGCCCTATTGAAGTCTATGGATCAGCAAAAAAACGGAATGCAATCCTTTTTTTGCGGACATGCTGAACTGTCCGCAAAAAAACGGATCCGCATTTTTGCGGACAGCATACAGCTGTCTGAATGAGCCCTAAGACAGAGAGAAAAGTCAAGGATACAAACATCTCAGCACTTAAGAGAAATCAGTAAGCTAGTTGATTGACTTTTTTTTATCTTTTGTTCATACCACAAGTGTTAGCAATAAAAAGTGTGGGAGTTTATAAAGCTGAAGGCCACTTACTTAAAGGAAGAGTCTGCAATATTTGCAATTACCTTTTGCAGTCGCAAAGAGGTGAAAAAAAATATATCAAAACCTAGCTTTTATTATTGTCAGGATAAAAAACTGATATAGGGTGGGTTCACATCTGCGTTCTGGATTTCTGGATTATAAAATGGTTATAACGGAAAATAACGAAATCCATAAGATGTAAGTCAAAACGGAAGCCTTTAGAGGCATTTCGTTTTGATCCATCTTAATAGAAGTCTATGGGGAATCATAACGGATCCGTCTGTGTCCCGTTATGCAAGACGGAAAACAAAGTCCTGTTGACAGAACTTTTTCTCCGTTCTCCATCACGGAAACCAGACGGATCCATTATGCTTCTCCAAAGACTTCTATTAAGACGGAAAGCAAAATGGAATGCCTTTTAAAGGCTACCGTTTCACATTCCGTCATGATACAAGTCTATGGGCAGCATAACGGATCCGTCCTTCCGTCTTATGGATTCTGTTATTTTCCGTTATAACCATTTTATAAGGGAAAGCCATAACAAAATCCAGAACGCAGATGTGACCCCACGCATATTGGGATTTCCAGATTTCAGCGCATCAAGGGTTACCCTGTCTGAAGTCCCTTAATCCATTGAAATCTGGAAACGACAGTATTCATCTTTCATATCTTGCAACGTGGAGCAGTACCCTCCTCCTCTGCCAAACACTGCATGTGGTAGGACAGAGTAGTTTACAAGCTCAATTGATACCACCACATGTCAGTCTCAATAAAGAAACTTTCGGGCATACAATGCGCCTGAATTAGTAACAGGCACTAGCCTCTTAAAGCGGTTGTCTCACATCAGTAAATAGCATTTATCATTTAGACAAAGGTAATAAAAGGTAGTTACTAATGTAATGTGATTGTCTATATTGCTTCCTTTGCTGATTTGATTAATTTTTTCATCACATCATAAACTTCTTGTATCCAGGGGTTATGACCACCCTGCAAACCAACAGCGGTGGTCGTGTTTTCACGCTATAAGGAACAGTGCCGCTCTGTCTGGTGACTGGGACCACGGGAGTGCCAGCCATTTTTCCTATAATGTGTAAGCACGACCACCACTGCTGGATTGTAGGGTGGTCGTAATCTCTGGATAGAAGCAGTATATAATGTGATGGAAAAATAAATCAAGCCAGCAAAGGAGACAATATGGACAATCACAATACATTAGTAAGTGGCTTGCATTAACTTTCTCTACATAATAAATGTCAGCGAGACAACCCCTTTTAATAATTGTGATGCACCCTTGGGAGGTCCGTCCATGTGCTGGAAAATTAAATCTACGGTATACTTGCAAGGAGCTGGAGCCAGTTTTCTGGCTTACATATTGGTAAATGTGTTGGGCCATGAGGTCCTTCCTATGACCCTCCCTCTCCTGCTGATGCTTCTCCCACTTTTTTTTTAAAGTGAAGAGGGTGTTGTAAAAAGGTAAAAAAATAAAATAAAATAAATCACTATTTTTTGTGCAAAACAGGGTTTGCAACAAATTTTGACAGTTTTGAGTGACAGAAAACTAACATACAACTATGAAATATTCTAACCAGATACAGTATGTTTATTGCTATATTTTTATATTTTTTCATATGATTTAAGGAATAGTGTTGATTTGCTTTTAAGGGAATATACACTTTAATTTTATTTTGCATTATCAATTTCTACTCTGCTGCACATACAGTAACATCATAAATCAATGAAATACTGTAAAACATTCCTAGTATCCTTGGCAACTCTGCAATCCCAAAAATGAAGGGACCCAGAACACCACTATGCAGGGAACTGCAACACAGTGAAGCGGCAACCAGGGCTGGCTATGGCTTGTCTGTCTCCAGCTAGGAAGAATGCTATAATTTTCACTAATAACCATGTCCCCATCCCGATCGTCTCCTAGCAACCGTGCGTGAAAATCGCACCACATCCGCACTTGCTTGCGGATGCTTGCGATTTTCACGCAACCCCATTCACTTCTATGGGGCCTGCGTTGCGTGAAAAACGCAGAATATAGAGCTTGCTGCAATTTTCACTCAAACGCACAAGTGATGCGTAAAAATCACCGCTCATGTGAACAGCCCCATAGAAATGAATGGGTCCGGATTCAGTACGGGTGCAATGCGTTGAACTCACGCATTGCACCCGCGCGGAAAACTCGCCTGTGTGAAAGGGGCCTTACAGTGTCAACGGTGCTGGCTATCAAACTAGATATGCAAGCACATTATTGCCCTCAGTCACTATAATAAGAATAACTTGGACTTTTGTAACTCTCCATTTTCAGGTATCTGACCACAAAGCAATAATTTGTTCATGCCTCTGAATATGAATTTTATCATAGCTCAGGGTCACTGTGCTATTGACCCACTGAATGAATATTCATGCACACATAACTGATTTTTCTAAGTTAGCACTTCCATAAACATGAAAATCTTGTTAAGTTACATTAATGAGCACTGTGTTGGGAAGCTATTCCCCAATCAGCTTTAAAAGGCTAATAATATCACTGTTCTACATTATCTTTTTTGTGTTCTTTTTATATAGTTTTTTTTTTTATTGGAACCTATTGCTAACTCTTATGTTGATGTCTTCCAATTAACTTATTTATTTTGCCATAGAAACTATAATATTGGTAATTATGGAGATTTAATAAAACAGTCGCAAACCATTTCCCTGTCTTTTCCAGCTGCAATCGTGTTAAATGAGCTTAACTGGACGGCTGCATTGGATGAAGTGTTTAAGGAAAACTATAATGAAGATAAAACCCTTCTGTGGCAAGTGTTTGGAAGTGCAACTGGACTGGCCAGGTATTACCCAGGTAAATAATACCAAAAATATTATTTAATGGATCAGCAACCTGTCAGGAAATTGACATATTGACAAACTTTCTCAAAAGACAGTTTTATTTTGAAATGGTATGGCTTTTCATAGAAAACATCGTTTTAAAAAGGGCCAGGATTGGTCATGGCTCTCTCCCTATATTCAGGTGAGACCTGTCAATTAAGTCGAGCCAGGTGAGAAGAAGCTGGTAGGAAGTCACATAGATCAGTATTTCTCAACTCCAGTCCTCAGGGCCAACCTGCTGTTCATTTTTTAAATTTTTTTATTTCCTTAGGGTACTTTCACACTAGCGTTTCTCTTATCTGGTATTGAGTTCCGTCCTAGGGGGCTCAATACCGGAAAAAAAAAACGCTTCCGTTTTATCCTAATGCATTTTGAATGGAAAGCATTCCGTTCAGTATGCATCAGGATGTCTTCAGTTCAATCCCTTTTACGGTATGTGGCCGAAGAAAATACTGCAACATGCTGCTGTATTTTCTCCGGACAAAATTCCGGAGCACTTGCCTATCAAATGTATTAATGCCGGATCTGGTACCGGCAAAACTGATCCGGTTTCCTAGTCTGCGCATGCGCAGACCTTTAAAAATGCGGAAAAAATTAATACCGGATCCGTTTTTCCAGAAGACACCGGAGAGACGGATCCGGAATTTCAATGCATTTGTCAGACGGATCCGCATCCAGATCCCTCTACAAATGATATCCGTTTGCATACAGATTTCCGGATCCTGCAGGCAGTTCCAGGCAACTGAACTGCCTGCCGGATCCCCACAACGCAAGTGTGAAAGTACTCTTAGTATTGAGCAAGTCATATAATTAGTGTTGGTGCATCAGGACTTACCACATGTATTCATTCTATGGGATACTCTCAAATTATGACTGGCAGATGGGCCCTGTGGACTGGAGTTGAAGAACACTGACGTAGATGACCATGCTCCCCATTCTTGGCATGAATGTCAATGTCAAGTGTTTTCAGTAAATCTGTTGTACAAAGTAATTTTCAGGTCTATTGATCATTTAGCTCCAATGCAGTTGTTATTATAGTATATGTCATTTATGGAGATTGGTGATAGCTGTCTGTTCATCTTTTTGTTGTTACTTCTCTTTCTGTTCCCAAATCTCAATTATGTCTGCAAACTATTAAGTGATATTAAGTAACATGGGGGTGGCTTTCAGTAGAGAAAATCAGGCTGAAATCACACATAATGTTTTTGATGCAGGTTGATTCAAATACAGGACTGCAAAAGGCAGAAATATCAGTCTTTCTTTATACCATGCCATATTATAGTTTACCTTCATTTTCAATCCACTTATGATTTATTTTTTAACTAGGCATATACATTTCTATTATTGGTCTCTTATGTCAGACACATTGGGGGACATTTATTAGACGGGCGATTTAGACGCCAGTCTTTATCCCTCTGCACTGGTGGTTGACATATTTATTATGAGGTGTAATTTGGATATACTAAATGCAAAATGTATGACCAGCAACCCCTACCTACCATGTTCCTGATATCTTCCTACCTGTGCTGAGTTTATTCTGGTAAGTGCAACGCGACATAAGTGCAGCTAGACTGAAGTAGTTTGAAAACAGCAGGAGCTTGCAGGAGATATTTGGTGAGTACTTACTTTACTGAATAATTCCAGTAATCATTCATAAGGATGCCTGGCATGATTCAATGCCTGTGAAGCAGTCCAGCAAACAACCACCTATCCCCCAAAGACCTCAGAGGAAAAAGGAAAAGTGAACAGCTGTTGGTTCTGTGAGGTTGCAAGTTGTGGAGAATAAAAATGCTAATTTTATGTATTATATATATTATATATTTCCTATAGTGTACTTTCTGACATAGAAGGTGACATTGTTGGTGGTTCAAATAGGGCTCACCATGTGGAGGATAATGTGACTTCTAAGGGAAAGATTGTCTTGCAAGATCAAGAATGATCAGGAAGAGAGGACATCTTCTTGTTGGCTATTCAACCATTAGATGGGTAGAGTTAGTGCAGATGAAGGAGGTGAGATGTCATCAAGGTACCATTGTCAGTAGGGACAAGAGCCATATTTCTACTAAGGATAGTGAATTTGATATTTTAGTGCATCTTGGCACCATTGATTTGGCTCATAATGATTTACTTTCTATACAAAGAGAATTCCAGAATTTTAGCCAGGAATTAGGCAAAATAGCTGGTTCAGCTGACATTTTAAGAGGTTTAGGGTCTATAATCATAATAAAAATACAATTTGTATCTCTGAGTTTAATGCGTGGTGACAGAAAGTGGTGTGAAACAGAAGATTTTGGGTATGTTAGCCAAATGTTAGTAAGTGGTCTACTAAGAACTGTAAAAGAAGGATGGTTTTCATTCATCATATAAAGATATGCAAGAATTTGGTACAGAGTTAAGAAGTATTTTCAAAATATATTTAAATTAGTAGGGAAGAAAAGTTCAAGTGATGAGGATTATCTCTGTCCCCAGCCAGTTCGGATGAAGAGCTGTGATGGTAGTAGTAAAAAGGTGGTTGTTTTTCCAGTACATGCAGCTGACGTTGTTATGAATAATATAGGACATAACCTATGTTCAACATATATTGTGTACAAACGTTCATAGCTTAGCCCTGCCCTACAAATTTATGGAGGTTATGTCTAGGGACTATTTGGATCTGGTTGCTATAACTAAGACATGGTTCAATGATTGTAATGACTGGGAAATAGCCATACCTGGTTACACACTGTAGAGGAAAGACAAAGTAAACAAATGAGGTGGTGGAGTAGCTATTTATGTCAAGGATAGTCTTAAATATACTAAACAGTTCATTCAGCACTGAAGGGTTAAAAGGTATTTCCAGCTTTATTGAGAATACATATTAAAAACATTCCAGGGCATACCGCTGCGCTATAACCCATCAATACATTTCAACTGTTACACAGTCTTACTCATGAGTACTCAGTGTTGGGATCAGTGTTAGGATATTCTAATCAATGCCGATTAGCGCAATCGCGAATATATTAGAGGACTTGACTCTATCTGCATATAAAACTATTCTAATATTCTGCCGTGCCAACCATTTTTTCCAGTCTCAGGAAACTTACTGTATACTAGCTTGAAAAATGTAGCCAAAGTGACCCACACCTGTATTTCGCGTTACGAATTCGCATTACGCGATTTTTACATTGCCGATTTTTCTCACTCAATAAAATAATCTAAAATTCGCGAATATAAGGAAGTATTACTTTACTGAGAGAGTAGTGGAAGCCTTCCTGCAGAAGTGGTAGCTGCAAATACAGTGAAGGGATTTAAGCATGCATGGGATAGGCATAAGGCTATCCTTCATATAAGATAGGGCCAGGGACTATTCATAGGATTCAGATATATTGGGCAGACTAGATGGGCCAAATGGTTCTTATCTGCCGACACATTCTATGTTTCTATGTTTCTATTCTACAAAATATTCTTGAAATATCCTAAATTGGAATATAGTCCCTGCCGCTCATCACTAGTAGCCATGTTGGTAACTGGCATTACAGTGATTAGTTGGCCAGAACGCGTAATCGTGCTATATAGCACCCGATGACACGTGATTCGGCTTAGTCTTAGCAGAAGGGACAGATAGTATAGGGACAAGAATAGTTTTTTTTTTAGGCAGGGTTTACTGGTGAAAGGTGTTAGAGACCCAAAAGTCCTTTTAAGGACTATTGTTTTATCTAGCTGCCATATATATTATTAGCGCAACCTGCGCTAAATTGCGTGCAATTGTTTGGCCGCTACTGACAGTGACAGAACCTCTGCTAAATCTGTTGTGTTACATTTGCACTGTGAAATTCAGCGCAATTGTTTGGCCGCTGGTGACAGCGACATTACCTGTGCTACATCTCCTGTATAACGTTTGCCCATCCTAAATATCAGTGACATTCAGTTTAATATTTTCGCCGCTGGTGACAGCGACATTACCTGCGCTACATCTCCTGTATAGCATTTGCGCACCCTAAAGATCAGTGACATTCAGTCTAATTTATTTGTGCATACACTTACAAAACCTGCGCTACTGTACTTGCAAGCATATACAGTATATACCATTTAATATGCTGAAGGCGAGCAGTAAGGGACGAGGAAGTGGTCGTGCTGCTGATGGTGCACGCAGAGGCCATGGCCCTGGGCAGGGCAAGGCGCTTCCATATAGGCAAGGGGGCAATTGCCCCCGGGCCACCGAGTCCTTAGGGGCCCCCAAGCTCACCACCTGACACCGGCCGGTCCCGAGCCTTTTTTTGTTTTTGTGAGGCTTTGCGCTGGTGGGGGCCTTGCTCTAGCTCTGAGAAGGGGGCCCGTGGCGGCGGCAGGTTACAGGGAGATGAACGCTTTCATTGTGGAAGTGTTCATCTCCATAGTCATCTGTATCACCGTCCTCAGGACAGCGATACAGATGCCTGTGCTGTGGGGCAGGGGAGGGAGAGGCATCTCCCTTCCCTGTTCCTCTGATAGGCTGCCGGCACAAGACCCGCAGCCTATCAGAGGCCGGTGCAGGCGGTGCAATGTCCTCATCGCGCCGCCTGAGCCGTACAGCGCGGGACAGAGGCCGGTAGAGGCCTGCATCGCATCGCTGTGTGATGGAGGTAAGTATAAGTGTTTTTTTGTTTTTGTTTTTTTTATACCGGACTTTTACTGCCACATAGGGGGAGTGGGAGGCACTTGATACTGGCACATGGGGGGGTTGGCACTTAATACTGGCACATGAGGGGAGCGGGAGGCGCTTGATACTGGCACATGGGGGTGGGGGGTTGGCACTTGATACTGGCACATGGGGGAGCGAGAAGCACTTGATACTGGCACATGAGGGGGGGGTGGTTGGCACTTGATTCTGGCACATGGGGGGTGTTTGCACTTGATCCTGGTACATGGGGGGTGTTGGCACTTGATCCTGGCACATGGGGGGTGTTGGCACTTGATCCTGGCACATGGGGGGGAGGCACTTGATACTGGCACATGGGAGGGAAGAGAGGCACTTGTTACTGGAACATGGCGGGGTTTGGCACTTGTTACTGGCACATGGGGGGCATAGAGAGGCACTTGTTACTGGCACATGGGGGGGTTTTGGCACTAGTTACTGGCACATAAGGGGCATGCAGAGGCACTTGTTACTGGCACATGGGGGGGCAAGGAGAGGCACTTGTTACTGGCACATGGGGGTGTAAGAGAGGCACTTGATACTGCCACATTATTATGGGGCACTATGGGGGCTTCTACTGAGGCCACAAAGAAGGGGTATTTTATATGGGGGGCTCTGTGTGGTACTAGTATTATCAGGGGTATTATCTGTTTCTCCAGTATAGTATTGGGGATCACAGCGGCACAGAAGATGGGAGGATGATGGAAAAGTAGTAAACTAAGATTATTTTTTTTTGTCAAACTGCAGAGACGGAAAATGGAGACAAAATGGAGGTCTAGTCTGAAGAGCTGAAAGGAGAAGACGAAGACAGAGAACATCTACATCAAAGGAGACGTCACTGGATGTTAGAGGTATGGGGCGCTGTATTTCCGTAGTGATGGGGGGGGGGGGGCGTTAAAGTCAGCAAGTGTTGTGTGGGGGGGCCCTTATTGTTTTTCGCCCGAGGGACCCATTTCACCTAGAAGCGACCGTGGCCGTGGGCGTCGAAAAACTGTGCCTGCTGCCAGAGTACAAGAAACACACTCATCCACCATACCTAGCTTCATGTCCCAGTTTGCAGGGGGGCGCAGGACACCACTCTCGAAGTCACACCAGTGCGACCAGGTGGTTGGTTGTATTGCAGCAGATAATGCTTCCATTAGGTTAAGCACCACCTTGTCTTCCACAAAGTCCAGTCTCAGTAGCCAAGAGTCTGGTCAACAGAATCCTCAACCTGATGCTCCTTCCTCCCACCATGGAGAGTCTTGGCAAACAAGTGATCCCACACTCGGATATTCCGAGGAGCTCCTTTCATCGCCATGCCTTGATTGAGCCCTCTCGCCAAGCCCGCTTGAAGAGGGACATGAGGAGATATTGTGCACTGATTCCCAAACTGTTGAGCATCCACAGTCACAAAAAGATGAAGGTGTGGAACAGCAATTAATGTTTTTTTACGAGGTGGATGATGATGAGAAACAGTTGCCAATAAGTCAACCGCAATTAGTGTCTCAAGAGTTTTATGTTGAGGATGAGTCACAATTGTCAATAAGTGAGGTTCTTGTTAGGTCAACAAGTCAGGAGGATAACCAGAGTGAGGAAGTGGAAAAGGAAGTGGTGGACGATAAAATCACTGACCCAACCTGGGAAGGTGGCAAGCTGAGCGAGGACAGCAGTACAGAGGGGGAGGGATCCGCAGCACCACAACAGGCTGGAAGGTGGCAAAAGGGAGAAGGCGGGCCACACCAAACAGACCCACAACTGTTCCCCGGAGCACCCCCTTGCGGCAATATCCCTTGCCATAGGGTAGATTTTCCACAGTCTGGCACTTTTTTGAGGAAATTGCGGACGATAAAAGAATTGTTATTTGCAACCTATGCCGTACCAAAATGAGCAGGGCAAGGCGCTTCCATATAGGCAAGGGGGCAACCTCACCACCACCAGCATGATCCGCCACATGGAAACAAAGCACCCTAATAGATGGGCCGAACATCGCCTGGGGCCACAATCTGTGTCTGCGGGTCACACCACTGCCTCCTCTTCCCCTCTGTTACGTGCTGCTCAATCTCCTGTCCAAGATGCAGGCCGGATGCCTCCCACCCTGCACCTGGACCTTCGCAAGCACCATCAGCTAGCACATCCACTTCCTTGTCCCAGCACAGAGTACAGATGTCAGTACCCCAGGCCTTTGAACGAAAGCGCAAATACCCAGCCACCAACCCACAGGCCATAGCACTAAATGCACACCTTACCAAATTGCTGGCCATGGAAATGTTGCCATTTAGGCTTGTGGACACTGAGGATTTCCGCAGCCTGATGGCGGTGACGTTCCCGCGTTACGCAGTCCCCAGCCCCCACTATTTTTCCCTGTGTGCTGTCCCTGCCTTACACCAGCATGTGTTCCATAACATCCCCCGTGCCCTGACCAACGCAGTTATTGGTCCACTTAACGACTAACACATGTATAAATGCTTGTGACCAGGGACGCTACATTTCCCTGACTGCACACTGGGTGAATGTTGTGGAGGCTGGGAGCGAGTCATACTCTGGGATGGCACAGGTGCTACCGACGCCAAAGATTGCTGGCCCTACTTCCATCAGGATTCCGACTACCACCTGCATTAGTGGCTGCAACCCCCCCTCCTTCTCCTCCTCCACCTCCTCCTCCACTTCCACCTCTCAATTCTCGTCTTGCAGGACCAGTCAGCCATTAGTCAGTAGCTGGAAGCAGTGTAGCACTGCAGTGGGGAAACGGCAACAGGCCGTGCTGGAACTAATTTGCTTAGATGAAAAACAGCACACCGTCACAGAACTGTGGCAGGGTATAAGGGACTAGACTGAGCTGTGGCTCTTGCCACTCAACCTACAACCAGGCATGGTTGAGTCTGATAATGGCTGTCACTTGGTGGCGGCTTTGGAGCTCGGCAAGCTCACACACATACCATGCCTAGCCCATATGTTCAACCTTGTGAAGGTGCGCCGCGTGTGTGCCCATTTCAGCAAGTCATCAACAGCTTCCGCCGGTCTGGCAACGCTGCAGCAGCGCTTGCAATTGCTAGCTGACCGACTTGTGCGATGTGAGCATGCGCTGGATCTCCATGTTCCACATGTTGGCCAGGCTTTGTGAGCAGCAGAGGGCAGTAGTAGAATACCAGCTGCAACATGGTAATCGCCTTTCCAGTCAGCTTCCGCTCTTTACAAGCGACGAGTGGGCATGGATGTCTGACTTCTGTGAGGTTTTATACAACTTTGAGGAATCAACACAGATGGTGAGCGGCGATGCCGCTATTATCAGCATAACCATCTTACTTTTGTGTTTACTGAAACACTCGCTGCTCACAATAAAGGCGGACACTTTGCATGTGGAAGAGGTGGAAATGGGGGAAGACAGTACACAGGGTGATAGCCAGACCACCCTCCGTTCGTCTTCTCAGCACAAATTGATGATGATGAGGAAGAGGAGCAGGAGACGGTTGCTTCCGTTACAGAGGGTAGTATCCATAGCAGGTTTATTCCATCTGTTCAGAGTGGAAAGGAAGAAGAGGATGATGAGGAGATTGATAGTCATCCTCCTGATGAGTACAGCAAAGTAGCAAAGTCTTGTCTGTTGGGACTCTAGCACACATGGCTGACTTTATATTATGCTTCCCTTCCCGTGACCCTCTCATTATACGCATTTTGGCCAACACCGATTACTGGTTGTTCACCCTTCTCGACCCCCGCTACAAAGAGAACTTCTCATTTCTCATTCCTGTGGTGGAGAGGACGAGCAAAATGGTGCAATACCAGAAGGTCCTTGTGGAAAAATTGCTCCAAAAATTTCCAGCTGACAACGCTGGCGGCAGAGTACGTGGTTCCTTGGGCAACCGAGTCGGGGAGATGAGGGTAACTCACAGCAGTTCCAACAGAAGCAGGGCAACACTCTCCAAGGCCTGGAACAGTTTCATGAAGCCCCACCAGCACCCTCACCCTGATGCGCAGCCTATTGTCACAAGGAGGGAAAAGATTTGGAAGATGGTGAACGAGTACGTAGCAAACAGTGTCCGCGTCCTCAGTGATCCCTCTGTGCCTTACAACTATTGGGTTTTCAAGCTGAACCCGTGGCACGAACTGGCGCTCTACGCCTTGGAGATGCTGGCCTGCCCTGCCGCCAGAGTTTTGTCTGAGCGGGTATTTAGTCCTGCTGATGGCATTATAACAGATAAGCGTATCCGCTTGTCAACTGAAAATGCTGACAGGTTATTAAAATGAAAATGCTGACTCTTATTAAAATGAACAAGGCCTGGATTGACCATGACTTCTCGACTCCACCAGAGGAAAGCTGATGAACATAAATGCACTTTAAATGTGTTGTTTATAATGTACTGAATACACTGTATTCCCATGCACCCCTTCCACCACAAACAAGAGTATATGGTTGAATCTCTATTTTCTCATCTTCCTTCTCCTCTTCCATCATATCAACATGCTTATTCGTCGCATATAATGCCCTTTGCATATAATGTTTTACAGGGTCAGCTCAGCTGCAGGCCCTCGCATATAATTTTTTAGAGGGTCAGCTTACCAACAGGCCCTCGCATATAATGTTTTACAGGGTCAGCTCACCAGCAGGCCCTCACCTACAATGTTTTACAGGGTCAGCTTACAAGCAGGCCCGCGCATATAATGTTTTACAGGGTCAGCTCACCTACAGGCCCTCACTTACAACCTTTTAGAGGGTCAGCTCACCAGCAGGCCCTCACCTACAATTTTTTACAAGATCAGCTCACCAACAAGCCCTCGCATATGATTTTTTAGAGGGTAAGCTCACCAGTAGGCCTTTACCTAAAATCATTTACAAGGTCAGCTCACTTGAAGGCCCTCGCATATAATGTTTTAGAGGGTCAGCTTACCTGCAGGCCCTCACATACAACCTTTGAGATGGTCAGCTCACCAGCAGTCCCTTGCATACAATTTTTTAGAGGGTCAGCTCACCAGCAAACCTTCACCTACAATCTTTTACAGGGTCAGCTCACCAACTGGCCCTCACATATAATTTTTTAGAGGGTCATCTCACCTGCAGGCCCTCACCTACAACCTTTTAGAGGGTCAACTCACCAGCAGGCCATCGCATATAATTTTTTACAGGGTCAGCTCACTAGCAGGCCTGCACCTAAAATATCTTACAGGGTCAGCTCACCTGCAGGCCCGCACCTGAATTCTTTTACAGGGTCAGCTCACCTGAAGGCCCTCACCTAAATATACCTAATAGGTAATTTGCGCGCATTCTGCCTTGCTTGGATGTGGTAGCCGTAGCAGTTTCTGAGGCTCCCTCTCCGTAATCAAACCCTGATTCCCCGTTACACGTGGTCACCATGGTTTGATCTGAATATAACATCGAACGTTTATAGGGCAGACATCCGAATGGATCAACGCTATCACAGGGACATGCGATCGGCCCCAGGTTATTTAGAGTCACCAAAGCGGTAGCAGGCCCTTGCCCATAATGTTTTAGATGAACAGATCAGCAGGCCCTTGCTCCAAATGTTTTTGAGGGTCACCAGCAGGCCATGAATCATAATTTTTCAAGGCTGTGTATGATGTCCACCTTCATGTGTAACAGATGGTGTATTGAAGTGCTGGTTCCTTGTAATTTTTGGCAGCCCTTTCACTTAGTGCATAGGCTTTTTGATTTTTCCCACTACATGAACAATTGTACCACAATGTGAATGAGGCCCTTCTTTATGTGATATATAGATTGTATCGGAGTGCCTCTTCCTTGTAATTTTTGGCAGCACTTGCACTTTATGAACAGGAAAGAATGTTTCTTAACAATTTTTCCTCTAAAACCGATTTTATCTTCAGTTTTGTGTGTATTATTGTCAGTCTCTAAAAGTGGTTTACTACTCGGACAACATCGTTCCCAGCAGCGACCTGGGAGTCCAAGATGCATCCAGACATCCTCCCCATGCTGTTCCCGAACCATTTTGGTGGTGTTTTCATCAATTTCTGACCTTTTCCTATGAACCAGGCACCCTCCCCTCTTCAGAGAAGGTGGTGCCTGGTTTAATGCTTGGGTTCTCCCATTGATTCCATTATACTCGGGTGTTCGGTAGAGCACCCGAGCATCCCAATGTGTTTGGCCAGATCACCCGAGCATTTTGTTGTTCGATCAACACTAGCAGCAGGCCCTCGCCCCTAATTTTTTAGATGGTCAGCTCAGCAGCAGACCCTCACCCCTAATGTTTTATATGGTTAGATCAGCATCAGACCCTCACCCCTAATGTTTTAGGCTACTTTCAAACTTGCGTTCAGAGTGGGTCCGTCTGATGTCTGCACAGACGGATTTGCTCCTATAATCCGTTCAGAACGGATCCGTCTGCATTATAGTTTAAAAAAAATTCTAAGTGTGAAAGTAGTTCAGACGGATCCGTCCAGACTTTACATTGAAAGTCAATGGGGGACGGATCCGTTTGAAAATTGAGCCATACTGTGTCAACTTCAAACGGATCCGTCCCCATTGACTTACATTGTAAGTCTGGACGGATCCGTTTGCCTCCGCACGGCCTGGTGGACACCCGAACGCTGCAAGCAGCGTTCAGGTGTCCGCTTGCTGAGCGGAGCGGAGCGGAGCGGAGCGGAGGCTGAATGCTGCCAGACTGATGCATTCTGAGCGGAGCATTCTGAGCATTAGGGCAGCACGGATGCGTTCGGGGCCGCTTGTGAGACCCTTCAAACGGAGCTCACAAGCGGAGCCCCGAACGCTAGTGTGAAAGTAGCCTTAGATGGTCAGATCAGCAGCAGACCCTCACCCCTAATTTTTTAGATGGTCAGCTCAGCAGCAGACCCTCACACCTAAATTTTTAGATGGTTAGATCAGCAGCAGGCCCCCGCCCCTAATGTTTTAGGTGGTTAGCTCAGCAGCAGACCCTCGCCCCTAATGTTTTAGACACAATCTGGCACAATAGAAAACGGATCCGTCCTCCATTGACTTTCAATGGTGTTCAAGACGGATCCGTCTTGGCTATGTTAAAGATAATACAAACGGATCAGTTCTGAACAGATGCAGATGGTTGTATTATCTGAACAGGTCCGTCTGTGCAGATGCATGACGGATCCGCACCAAACGCAAGTGTGAAAGTAGCCTAAGAGGAAATTTCTCATTTCCAGTTTGGATTGCAACATAGATTCAAAAGGTTTCTTATGGAGTTGGACACATTTAGTACACATTCACACTAGAGTCTCTTAATAATCAAAAAGTGTACAGTATAGTGTGTTGCAAAACTTTTTGTGCATATATCATTTTTCTAATAAATACCTCATTGGCCACATTGGGAATGTAAATGAAACAGGTTGACACTTCCTGTTCTGTAGCAATCACTTCTCAGCAGTGATCCACATTATCAATACATGTGGATTTACAATGAGCAGTGACACTTCTATTATGAAGCCAGAGACTCATAAGACATTGAAAATAAGCAATTCTACTACTCTTCCCTACATATTGACCTCTGCACATTTCATACAGTGTGCCCGCAACACTATCCTGTAGCAATTAATAATTTTCTTATATATAGGTGCCAGTTATAAAACAAATCTCCACAATGACTGGTGCTGTAATACAGATAAGATGATTGTTCCCATAATCATGTAAACATATTATGATAAAATAAAAACAAATCAGAATAAAAGTGTATTCAGTATATATGTTTAACCATTAACCCTTTTTCAATATCTTCTGTACATATACAGCAGATGTCGGGTATTTAAGGATAGCTACTGCTCAGGAGCTAAGGGGGCGAATAGCCAGCAGAGTTTGTGAATGTAGACAACTCCTATCACAGACTTTCAATCTCTCAAATTCTGTGGTCAATTGCAACCATAACATTTGATTGGTTATTTACTAGGATATGGCTGTTCCAGTAAGTAACCCCCGTCGAGGCAGGTCTTGGTGTCACTCCAAATCTTCAAGAAATCTCTGAAGGAAGAGTCTACAGCAGGAACCCCAGAATATGCAGGAACAGGAAGAGGAGTAAGGGGGTGTTGATCATAGACAACAATAAATGGCGAGGATCCAGTAGACTCACTAGTGTGGTTGTTGTAGGAGAACTCTGCCCAAGGTAGTAGTGATTCTGTAACGGTCACATCCACACACACACAGGGGGAAGGATAGTGACCACTGCGCTCCACCCTCACCCGTGGCCCTGCCTACTTTCCTCATGAGTCCTGATGACAGAGGACAACTGGACGACAGTCCCTTACTTAGGATATGTGCAGGGAAGAACGTGAACGGACCGGGTCAGAACCAACAGAGCTATGCAGTACAAAGGGTTAAGCAAAGAATGGTCAGGAGAAGCAGGGGTCAAATACCAGGAGAGTAGAGAAATACCAAAGGAGTCCACAAAGAGTAGTCAGGTGGGAGCCGAGGTCAAAATACCAGGAGGGATGCGCAGTACAGGAGGAGCAGGCAAAGGATCATCAGGGAACAGGATCAGGTGAGTATTCAGTAGTCCAACAAATAGCCAGGAACCTAGAATTAACAGGCAACCTGTGGCCAGCAGGCTGCCTGTATTTATAGTGGGGTCTGAGGGTCATGTGACGTGGCCAGCGTCACATGACCGACAGACAGACAAGTCGAGCACCGAGTGATCAGCTCGGCGCTCAAGGCAGAACTAGGAGCAGGGAGCCTCCCAGCTAGCAAAGCCGCCCTGGGAACGAGGCCAAACACAGATCCTCGCTCCCGAAGCTAAGCAGCAGGTCTGCGACTGATGGGAGACCGAGTGCGCCTTTGGCGCCCCGTGACAGTTGGCATCTTTATTTGGACCTATCAAGAGAACAATAGAGCTATCATACTATTAACCTTTGGCGCCCCGTGACAGATACCCAGTTGTTATGTTGTGTTGAAACAAAATGTCGAAGGTAGTTCTCCAAAATCGGATTAACCCGCTCTACTTGCCCATTGGTTTGGGGGTGATAACCAGAAGAGAGGACCAGATCTATTTCTAGGAGACGACAGAGCGCTCTCCAGAGCTTGGACAGTAAACTGAACTTCTCGATCTGAAACAATATGCCCAGGCAAGCCATGTAGACGAAATATATGTTTTATGAACAGCTTGGCGAGTTCCGCAGCCAAGGGTAATCCAGTCAACGGAAGGAAGTGCGCCATCTTGGAGAAGCGGTCCACAACCACCCAAATCACGGTACATTCATCTGAAGAAGGCAGATCAGTAATAAAGTCCATGGCAATATTTTGCCATGGAGCATCAGGAACGGGTAGATGTAGCAACAGGCCTTGAGGTTTGCTCATGGAAATTATATTTTTAGCACAGACAGTGCAGGCCGAAACATTGTCATGTACGTCTTTGTATAATGTGGGCCACCAGTAGTGGCGAGACACTAGTTCAGTGGTCTTGTGAATTCCCGGATGACCGGCCAGTTTGGAGTTGTGTCCCCATGACAGGATGCTTTAACTTTTGGCAGAGAGTACGAATGTTTTCCCGGGAGGAATGTCTCTTACCAGGATAGGAGCCACCGTGATTAAGCGAGCAGGATCTATCATGTATTGAGGCTCCTCCTGCTGGTCAGAAAAGTCAAAAGATCGGGACAGAGCATCCACCTTTATGTTCTTCTCAGCCAGGCGGAAGTGTAACTCAAAATTAAAACGAGAGAAGAAGAGTGCCCACCTCGCTTGGCAAGGGTTCAGACGCTGAGCTGTCTGTAGGTAAATAAGATTCTTATGGTCAGTGAAAATTATTACCGAACGCTGGGATTCCCTCCAATAGATAACGCCACTCCTCCAAGGTGAGTTTTATGGCCAGAAGCTCCCTGTCTCCTATACAGTAATTCTTTTCAGCGGGAGAGAAGAGCTTGGAGAAGAATCAACAAGTGAAGATCTTGCCCTTGGAGATGCTTGTAGGGTCCATCACGAGTGTTGAAAGCGGTCTTACACTCATCACCTTTTCAAATGCGGACCAGATTATATGCACTGCGGAGGTCGGGTTTAGTGAAGACTTTAGCCCCCCGGATCCTGTCAAAAAGTTCAGACATCAACGGTAGAGGATATCAGTTTCCTACTGTGATCTTATTCAGAACTCGATAATCGATACAGGGCCGTAAGGATCCATCTTTCTTCTGCACGAAGAAGAACCCGGCCCCGGCTGGTGAAGTGGACTTTCGTATGAACCCCCTCTCAAGATTCTCCTTGATGTAGTCGGTTCTTGCCTGAGTCTCTGGGAGTGAGAGTGGGTAGACTCGACCACGAAGAGGAGTGGCACCAGGCAGAAGATCGATGGGACTGTCATATGGACGATGAGGAGGCAGAGTCTCGGCGTCCATTTTAGTAAAGACGTCCGCATAGTTGGCATATTGCTGTGGTAGTCCATAAAAAAATTAAAACTCCTGTACTCCACTGCGGTAGTCCAGGCAGGTCTACTGGTACCCTAGGCGGGGAAGCCGGTCGGACCTCCACTAAGCAGGTGGAGCGACAAGATGATCCCCATCGCAGAATCTCACCGGTGTACCAGTCCACAATTGATGAATGAAGACTTAGCCAGGGTAGCCCAAGAATAATTGGATTATAGACATAGAAAGAGATCAGCTCCGAGTGCAGAACCCCAATTTGTAATTTAAGGGGCACATTAACAGTAGGTACTGGTTCAGGAAGCGGTAGTCCATTTACTGAAGCCACTGACAAAGGCCTCACCAGTCGGATGGTGGGAAGCCGATACTGATTAACCAGCGCTTGTTGAATGAAGTTACCGGCTGACCCAAAATCCATGAATGCCGGCACAGATAGCGTAACTCCCTTGTGAGAGAGAGTCACTAGAACAGTTAGACGAAGGCGCTCAATCTGCATGGGCTTTTCAGGAGGAACGGATGCTATTGGAAGGACCGGCCTATGAAATGAAGGAGCCAGACGAGGTGGTCTTCTGGTGCATGCGACCTGTTTAGAACGTTCCCTGAAACGCACATCAATCCATGTAAAGTAGCAACCAATCAGATTCCACCTTTCATTTTCGAACTTGCTTTGGGGAACTAAGCCTGTCATACTTTACACCAGTTTGATAAATGACCCCATATTTTTTAGACCAGCATATGAAACACCATCTTTATCTTAAATGATCTTATCTTAAAGGGGTTGTCTCGCTTCAGCAAGTCACATTTATCATGTAGTGAAAGGTAATACCAGGCACTTCCTAATGTATTGTGATTATCCATATTGTCTCTTTTGTAGTGTTGATCACGAATATTCGAATTGCAATTTTTTTATCGCGAATATAGGTACTTCGAAAATTCGTGAATATTTAGAATACAGTAATATATATTTGTAATTTTTTCTTTTATTGCGAATTTTTGTAATGCTACTTTTCGTAATGCAAATTTTTATCGCAAATTTTTCAATTGCCGAGTAAAAACATGATTCCTCCAAGCTTCTTGCTTGTGGGCCAATGACTCATTGGCCCACAAGCAAGAAGCAGGGAGGAATCATGACTTTAAATGGGAAAAATTATGAATATTTTAAAAAACAAATATATAGCACTATATTGAATATATTCTTTTTTTTCGAATATTCTTAATATTCTAAAACAAGAATATATAGCAATATAGTGAATATTCGAAAAAACAAATATAGAGCAATTTAGCTAATATAGTGCTATAATCTTCTTTGTCTAATAGTTGTAATTTTTTTCTCATCTGAAGTTCAGATTGGAAAAAAATTACAACTATTAAAAAGAAAGATTATAGCACTATATTAGCTAAATTGCTCTATTTTTCAAATATTCACTGTATTGCTATATATTCTTGTTTCAGAATATTCAGAATATTTGAAAAAACTAATATATTCGATATAGTGCTATGACTCATTGGCCCACAAGCAAGAAGCAGAGAGGAATCATGTTTTTGCTTGGCAATTGAAAAATTTGTGATAAAAATTTGCATTACGAAAATTCGCATATTACGCGATCATACCGTGTCGATTTTTTGAGTAAAAAAAAAAATTTTTGAATATTCGGCGAATATTTGAATTTGCGAATATTTGCCGAAAATTCTACAAAATATTCGCAAAATATTGCAAAATCGAATATGACCCCTGCCGCTCATCACTACTCTTTTGGTGGCTTGATTCTTTTTTTTATTCACCATATTATACAATACAGTGCTCGTTTCCATGGTCATGACCACCCTGTAATTTAGCAGTGGTGGTCGTGCTTGCAGAATATAGGAAAAAATGTTGGTCTCTCTGGTGACAGAGAGAGTGCACATAGGCTAGTGTTTTTCCTATAGTGTTCAAGCACGGCCACCACTGCTGGATTGCAGGTTGGTTGTAAACATGGAAATGAGCAGTGTGTAATGTCATGGAAAAATGAATCAAACCAGCAAAGGAAACAATATGGATAATAACAATACATTAGTAAATGGTATGTATTAACTTTCACTACATAATAAATGCTATTTGCTGAAGTGAGAAAGCCCCTTTAATAAATGGTTTCATAATACATGGTGAGACATTTTCATTTACTGTATGTTTTGGTGGTTCAAAGTTCAGTTCCTACAGAAGAGGAAATTATCTATTCGTAGTGAATTATTGAGAGCTATGGGTTATTTGAGGCAGTGTTTCTCAACTGTAGTCCTCAAATACCCCCAACCGGCAATATTTTAGGACTTCTTCAGTATTACTGGATGACGTAACACCAACAACAACAAACATTTGCAATGCAATTTTCTCACATGAAGGACCTAAATTACTTCTTGGAAATTATTTTTATTATGTGAAGAATAGTGTAACAGGGGAGTCAGTGACTGCCATCTAAGGTGCACATCCTACAACAACCACTAGGGTTAATTTCTTAGGGAGCCACTTAACCTCTCAGTATATTTTTGAAGTGTGGGTGGAGAACATACACACTGCATATCCATATAGACCAAGGACCACATGGATATGTGATCCTTGGACAGATTCATACCGAGGTCCTCAGAACTCCATCATGCCTCATGAATTGTCCTAGGTGTTGTCTTTTTTGGATATCATTCTTACAGTGCTTTAACATTGGAACTGAAAAAGCTGCTTTAAAATGCTTGATATGTATTTAGTAAAATAGAGATGCTTACTAATATACCCTCTGCTAAAATGCGTTTTTTAACATTGATCTTGGGAACTGTGGCCATATGTGATGCATTCCTTATCAGCATGAAGAAAGTAGTGCAGCTGGGATAAATGTTGACAATGTTATAATACTAAATACAATACAGTTCATATTCATGATCATTTTTTGAAATGTATATTACTTTATAGAACTAGACTGTGGTATTAAAAACATTGGTAAGGGGACTCTCTGAAGTGCTTTGATTCTGTTTTCCCATCAGTATCTGAATCCCTGATGCTTTCTAAAAACTGCTGCGCTTTGCAAACTAGAGTCAGTGCAATTAAATAAACATCTCCTGATTAGGATACATTGCTATAAATGAATCCAGTATTACATTACATTCAGTTTATGCAATATATGGCCTGCTAACCGGCGTAATGGCTTACACCATTATAAACGAATGTCCAGAGGGATTACAATTACCAAGTCAGAATCCACGTTTGGCTTAAGGGTAGAATAGGTGCAGAGTGGTCATTTCAACTATTAATATCGCTAAAGATCATTCTTAATTATAGTTGTAATGCTTCTAATAACTATTAATCAATACTGCATGCATCACATTATCTTTCTCCATTAGTAATTAAGTGCTAGAAGGCTAATTTGTCTTACTAAATTGCCTGCCCAGCATTTTCCACTAATATTCTTCACTCCTCATCTCATGCATATAACCTACAGCTCAGCATTACAGAACTAGTATGATGATATGGAAACATCTGAAATAATTCGTGTTTTGTACTTACAGTATGTAACTATATGTAATGTATTTGTATCACCAATCCCGCTTTGGGTTGTCTGTAGTGTGTATATATATAGTATATCTGATATATAAAGCTGAATGTGTGTGTATGTCCGCTAAAGGAATCCGTACCGTCACATTTACAATCACAAAATTTAGCACACAGGTACATCAGGTGTCCGGGAAGGTTTTAGAGCAGGTCTCAGCTCTCTAGGACGTACCGTTCCTGAGATATTCCCAAAAAATGCATTAGCCAATAGAAGCTTGGTCCCATGACCCTTATCAGCCAATAGAAACTCTCAGGTCCTTCAGCCTCCACATACAGTTTTACTTCAGGTTTCCATAGCAACCCAGCCATTTATTTTCACAGCTGTAGATGAGTTTTAAAGTAAATCTGTCACCAGGATAATAGCTATTGAAGTAAAGCCATGGCCTAATAGCACTTAGTACCTTATTTCCAGATGTGCCTTTGTTTCAGCAATAGATGTTATTATCCTCTGAAAATCCAGTTTATTTGATATGCAAATCAGCCAGTAAGGTGCCCAGAGGGGCGTCACTCTTGCAGGAAGGAGTCCAGACACGCCTCCTGCCACAATGTGTCCACCCTCAAAAGACTTAGGTCCCACTAAGCCACGCCCCTGATCCGGTTAGTACATGCCCCCTCCCACTCCTGAGCTGACGAGGATTGAAAAAAATGAAGGTAAAAATCAACTTCTGTCAGCTGCAGGGGTGGGAGGGAGGGTGACTTTCTCCCTGCAGCTCACACTCAGACAGTACAGTGCTGCGGTCTTAGAGTGAGCTGTTCAAAAGGACATGCCCCCGATCCAGTAAAGGCCACTGTTAAGGGGGCGGGCCCATGTGGAGGTCACTGTCAAGGGGGTGGTATGCTGTGAAAGTCACTGTTAAAGGGGAAGGCTGCTGTAAAGGTCAAAGTTAAGGGGGTGGGCTGCAGTGGAGGTCCAATTTTAAGGGACGGGGCACTGTGGGGGGGGGTCAGTGTTAAGGGGTGGGGGGCTGTGGAGGTCACTGTTTTGGGGGCAGGGTGCTGTAGAGGTCACTGTTATAGTGGATACTGTCGATATCTTTTAACGACACACACAAACATTAAATGAAATAGATTAAATATACCCGAGCGAAGCTGGGTCCTTCAGCTAGTATATATATATATATATATATATATATACACACACAGGTGAAACTCTAAAAATTTGAATATCGTGCAAAGTTCATTTATTTCAGTAATGCCATTTAAAAGGTGAAACTAACATTACATGCAAAGCGAGATATTTCAAACCTTTATTTGTTATAATTTGGATGATTATGGCTTATAGCTTATGAAACCTCAAAGTCACATTCTCAGGTCCCCTTGTCTCAGGGGGTATGGATTAATTAGCTGACTTTGAGCCTAGAATGTTGAACCTTTTCACAAAATTCTAATTTTAAGCTATATTAATGCAATTCCTTTTAAGTTGCATTACTGAAATAAATGGACTTTTGCACGATATTCTAATTTTTCTACAAACCGGATTCCCAAAAAGTTGGGACACTATACAGATTGTGAATAAAAACTGAATGCAATGATGTGGAGGTGCCAACTTCTAATATTTTATTCAGAATAGAACATAAATCACGGAACAAAAGTTTAAACTGAGAAAATGTACCATTTTAAGGGAAAAATATGTTGAATCAGAATTTCATGGTGTCAACAAATCCCAAAAAAGTTGGGACAAGGCCATTTTCACCACTGTGTGGCATCTCCCCTTCTTCTTACAACACTCAACAGACGTCTGGGGAACGAGGAGACCAGTTTCTCAAGTTTAGAAATAGGAATGCTCTCCCATTCTTGTCTAATACAGGCCTCTAACTGTTCAATCGTCTTGGGCCTTCTTTGTTGCACCTTCCTCTTTATGATGCGCCAAATGTTCTCTATAGGTGAAAGATCTGGACTGCAGACTGGCCATTTCAGTACCCGGATCCTTCTCCTACGCAGCCATGATGTTGTGATTAATGCAGAATGTGGTCTGGCATTATCTTGTTGAAAAATGCAGGGTCTTCCCTGAAAGAGATGACGTCTGGATGGGAGCATATGTTATTCTAGAACCTGAATATATTTTTCTGCATTGATGGTGCCTTTCCAGACATGCAAGCTGCCCATGCCACACGCACTCATGCAACCCCATACCATCAGAGATGCAGGCTTCTGAACTGAGCGTTGATAACAACTTGGGTTGTCCTTGTCCTCTTTGGTCCAGATGACATGGCGTCCCAGATTTCCAAAAAGAACTTCGAATCGTGACTCGTCTGACCACAGAACAGTCTTCCATTTTGCCACACTCCATTTTAAATGATCCCTGGCCCAGTGAAAACGCCTGAGCTTGTGGATCTTGCTTAGAAATGGCTTCTTCTTTGCACTGTAGAGTTTCAGCTGGCAACGGTGGATGGCACGGTGGATTGTGTTCACTGACAATGGTTTCTGGAAGTATTCCTGAGCCCATTCTGTGATTTCCTTTACAGTAGCATTCCTGTTTGTGGTGCAGTGTCGTTTAAGGGCCCGGAGATCACGGGCATCCAGTATGGTTTTACGGCCTTGACCCTTACGCACAGAGATTGTTCCAGATTCTCTGAATCTTCGGATGATGTTATGCACAGTTGATGATAGATGCAAAGTCTTTGCAATTTTTTCGCTGGGTAACACCTTTCTGATATTGCTCCACTATCTTTCTGCGCAACATTGTGGGAATTGGGGATCCTCTACCCATCTTGGCTTCTGAGAGACACTGCCACTCTGAGAAGCTCTTTTTATACCCAATCATGTTGCCAATTGACCTAATTAGTGGTAATTGGTCTTCCAGCTCTTCGTTATGCTCAAATTTACTTTTTCCAGCCTCTTATTGCTACTTGTCCCAACTTTTTTGGGATTTGTTGACACCGTGAAAATTGGAATCAACGTATTTTTCCTTTAAAATGATACATTTACTCGGATTAAACGTTTGATCTGTCATCTACATTCTATTACAAATAAAATATTGACATTTGCCATCTCCACATCATTGCATTCAGTTTTTATTCACAATTTGTTTAGTGTCCCAACTTTTTTGGAATCCGGTTTGTAGGTTCACCTGTGCATCTGGTGAAATATACACGTATCTATTTTTGGGAAGTGCCGTGGAATTTCCTTTTTCATATATATATATATATATATATATATATATATATATATATACACACTCACCTAAAGAATTATTAGGAACACCATACTAATACGGTGTTGGACCCCCTTTTGCCTTCAGAACTGCCTTCATTTTACGTGGCATTGATTCAACAAGGTGCTGATAGCATTCTTTAGAAATGTTGCCCATATTGATAGGATAGCATCTTGCAGTTGATGGAGATTTAAGGGATGCACATCCAGAGCACGAAGCTCCCGTTCCACCACATTCCAAAGATGCTCTATTGGGTTGAGATCTGGTGACTGTGGGGGCCATTTTAGTACAGTTAGCTCATTGTCATGTTCAAGAAACCAATTTGAAATGATTCGAGCTTTGTGACATGGGGCATTATCCTGCTGGAAGTAGCCATCAGAGGATGGGTACATGGTGGTCATGAAGGGATGGACATGGTCAGAAACAATGCTCAGGTAGCCCGTGGCATTTAAACGATGCCCAATTGGCACTAAGGGGCCTAAAGTGTGCCCAGAAAACATCCCCCACACCATTACACCACCACCACCAGCCTGCACAGTGGTAACAAGGCATGATGGATACATGTTCTCATTCTGTTTACCCCAGATTTGGACTCTACCTTCTAATTAACTGTGTTGGTCAGGGCACGTGTGATGTTACAGGACACATGTTGGTATAAGGCGGGCACGGCACATCTTGAAAAATAGTGTTGGCTGGGGACTGCGTAACATGGGACGGCTGCCGACATCAGGCTGCGGAAGACCTCTGCCTGTGACGGGCAGACACAGATTGTGGACCCAGGCGTTCGGCCCACCTATTACAGTGCTTTGATGCCATGTGGCGGATCATGCTGGTGGTGGTGAGGTTGCTAGTGTTCTCGACCCTGCTAATTTTTGAATGGCACAGGTTGTAAATTATAATTCTTTTGTCGTCTGCACTTTCCTTAAAAAAGCAACAGACTTTGGAACACCTACCCCTTGGCAAGGGAGATTTCCGCAAGAGGGTGCTCCGTGGAACAGTTGTGGGCCTGTTTGGTGTGACTCGCCTTCTCCCTTTTGCCACCCCACTGCCTCTTCGGTGCTGCAGATCCCTCCCCCTCTGTACTGCTGTCCTCACTCAACTTTCCACCTTTCCAAGTTGGGTCAATGACTTCATCGTCCACCACCTCCTCTTCCACTTCCTCACTCTGCTCATCCTCCTGACTTGTTGATCTAACCACAACCTCAGTGATTGACTACTGTGTCTCATCCTCTTCCTCAACCTCTTGAGACAGTAATTTCTGTTGAGTTATTGGCAACTGTGTCTCATCATCATTCACCTCAATAAACAGTAATTGCCGTTCCCCACTGTCATCTTCTTGTGACTGTGGATGCTCAAGAGTTTGGGAATCAGGGCACAAGATCTGTCCCTCTTCAAGCGTGCTTGGTGAGAGGGCCAAATCAAGGAATAGCGTGGAAAAGTGGTCCTCGGAATATTCGAGTGTGGGATCACTTATTTGGCCAGACTCTCCATGGTGGGAGGTAGGAGTATCAAGACTGGACCTGGTGGAAGACAGGGTGGTGCTTAACTGACTGGAAGCATTATCTGCTGCAATCCAACCGATCACCTGGTCGCACTGGTCTGACTTCAAGAGTGGTGTCCTGTGCCGCCCTGAAATCAGTTTCAACCGTCCCGGGGCCACGGCCTCTGCGTGCACCATCAGCATCACGGCCACTTCCCCGTCCCTTACTGCTCGCCTTCTTCATTTTGATTATGATATATGCTTGAAAGTCTGTCACACGTACAGTAGCGTAGGATTTAGAAGTGTATGCACAAAAAAAATTAAAAAGGTATTTGGGATGTGAAAACGTCACACACGAGATATCCAGCAAATAATGTCAATGCTGTCACCAGCGGCTAATAAAACATTACAGGAAATGTCACAGGTATTTGGGATGAGGAAACATTATAGAGGAGAGGTACCACCGGTAATGTCACTGTCCAAAGCGTCTACGTAAAAAGTACACTGTATGTCACAGATACATTTTTAGGCGCACACTTTACACTGGAGATGTGGCACTGGTAATGTCACTGTCCGCAGCGGACACTGTCTATTGAAAAAGTACACTGGATGTCACAGATATTTTTGGGATGCGCACACTTTACACTGGAGATGTGGTGCAGCTAATGTCACTGTCCACAGCGGACACCGTCTATTGAGAAAGTACACTGAATGTCACAGATATTTTTTGGATGCAAACACTTTACACTGGAGATGTGGCGCAGCTAATATGGTTGTCCACAGTGGACACCGTCTATTGAGAAAGTACACTGAATGTCACAGATATTTTTTGGATGCGCACACTTTGCACAGGAGATGTGGCGCGGATAATTTAACTGTACGCAGCGGACACCGTTTACCGGAAAAGTAAACTGGATGTTACTAATATTTTAAGGATGCGCACACTTTACACAGGAGATGTGGCACGGATAATTTAACTGTCCGCAGCGGACACCATCTACGGAAAAAGTACACTGGATGTCACTGATATTTTAGGGATGCGCACACTTTGCCCAGGAGATGTGGCGCGGATAATTTAACTGTACGCAGCGGACACCGTTTACCGGAAAAGTAAACTGGATGTCACTAATAGTTTAGGGATGCGCACACTTTAAACAGGATATGTGGCGCGGATAATTTTGTCTTTCCCTTCCTATACTCAGCTCTCCCTGACTAAGACTGAGCCGAACATGTGTCATTGGGTGCTTTATAGCACCCGATGACGCTTTCCAGCCAGCCAATCACTGTAATGCCAGTAGCCAACATGGCTACTGCATTACATTGCATGCCAGTACCTCCCTGCACATTTATTGGCTGAGCATTGCGCTCGAGCACATGCGGTACTCGGCCAAGTACCCCCATGTGCCGAGCATCGAGATGCTCGAGCCGAACAGGCCGAGCATGCTCGTTCATCACTAGTAGTAATATTTCTTTTTTAAAATAAATGAAAAATAAAAAACTACTAAAATGTTTGGAGTAATATCAGTAATAGCAATACTTTTATACTAAGTTATTATACCTTTAAACATTGATAATGTAAAATTAAAAGGCATACAAGAGCTATTGGTCATCATTAGTACTACCAAAAAGTTCACACTTCAGTTATTTAATCAGGTATTTCCATCAGTTTTTGGTAGCTAAAACCAGGTGTGGGTCAAAAATGCACAACAGGTGCAAATTTTTCCATTATACCTTATCTCTTAGTAGGCTTCACTGATGGAAATAACTGAACAAATAAGTGAAGTGTGAACTTAGCCTTGGTTCCTTTGCAATTATAATGAAAATAAATAAAATGTTTGTTTAAAAATAAGTACCGTAATTTCTATTTTCTGTTTAGCATCTCCATGGGTGGATAAAAGCAGAACTCCAAATAAAATTGATCTTTATGATGTGCGGAGAAGACCATGGTGAGTGGACTTGTTTTCTTTATTTTAAATATAGTTCTTGTATTGTATGTTCCCTGAGGGGCAGTGGGTAAATGCTACTGTGTCAACATACTGTATCTGTGCAAGATGTAAGAAAATCTGTAAACAGGGATCATTTGGTTTTACTGCTTCATTATTTTTCATTACGAAAGCACACCAAAGAGCATTGCTTACAAATTACACTGGAATGGGCGCTGAAGTGGTCTATTAAAATGATTGTTGTTCCTGCTGAGCTTTAAGCAGAATATAAGTGTGACCTTTATTATACTAGTTAATTAGAAATTGTAACCTTACACTGTCTAAACAGCACTTAACCAAATATGGTACCTTATTAAGCATCCTGTATTTTTTTTTTTTATCAGTGATTTGTAATTGAAAATAAAAAAAATTAAATGACCTGTCTATGAAATAACATCTTCTAGTATTTTGAATTTTTTATCTAATCTATCATCTGTAATTGAATGTGTATATTCATTTTATTTTTATGATGGATAAGCTAATGATTAAAAATACATACCTGCCTAGGAAATGATATATTCCTATGTTGTAAGCATTATCTAGCATTTCTTAATTACTAACTAATCTGTTTAAATTAATCTCATTGTGCTTCATTGCAAATTATAGACGGTAGTCAGCAACATATAGATGTTTACAGATATACACACAGATAGAGCGATGTAAAAGTCATTCTAGCAGAGGTCAGTGCTATGTGGGAGCACATCTCTACTTTCCATAATAAGATACATCAATTAGGAAGCTATGTTCCATACAGCTATGCCCTTGGAATTCTTTTGTCATAATCTGTGTTATGAGATTCAAAATAGATGTTGAGAGTTTGAATGGGAAGGTAACCACATGATGTTCTCTACTTTTGTAGTCATAAAATACCAAAGGCACTTTAGCCTCGGTATAGCAGAAGGCTCTTCAAGTTCTTTTTTTGAAAGACCTTTAGTACATTGCTAAAAACATCCCTCTTATACAGTTAATTGTGTTCCACTGCAAACTTCTCCTGATGCACACTACTAGAATACATACAATGCCTGCAATTAGAACAAGGTTACCATAAGTGGATACACGAAAAATGTGGTAAACACAATTGTAAGCTAAAGGGAATAAAGAGCTATTATAGAAATCCATTTCACAAAACAGCTGATCTCTCTGACTGAGTCATTTAACAAACAATACTTGCAAATTAGAACCTTAGAACTTCATTGAGAGTTCATGATACATATTAAATATGTTAGAATTAAATTGAGTTTATTTAATAATTTCTATTCAAAATGGGAAGTGATATATTCAAAATAACAAAACATATCCTATTTTGATTTTGTGTTTAGGTACATACAAGGAGCTGCATCTCCAAAGGACATGCTTATTCTGGTGGATGTGTATGTATATTGTTATTTTAGCTTTTGGGATATTTTTTTCTATTTGAGTGGCTAACATTTTTCTAAACTTAAAGAGGTTCTGCAGGTTTTAGTGAAAATTTTCCTGTTTTCTGAGCAGTGGAGGGAAGTATCACGATAGGGATCAGTGTACCCTGGACTCACCTGTCCCACTGTCCCTACCTACTGTACTTGCATGATCTGCCCTAGATAGCAGCCCACAATGGGTCAACAGTCCCTTCCTGAATAAGTGCAGGTATCTATATGGGGGATTGATAACCTAAATGAAGTTGTAACCAGTCAAACCTATAATAATAAATATGGCACCCATAAATATTGGAAGTATAATTATTGATGAATGGGGTTACCTTAAAAAATAACTTTTAATAGTCAATGGTTAAAATAGTAAAATAGTAGGCCTAATAGTTTGATTAGAGACTACATGCATTAGTAGTCATACACCACCAAATGATATAAAATGGTAGAGAAGAGAGGCAAGTGTAAGGTATAAACACTTGCTGAGAGGGTGAGTTTACGAAACATAGGGATACAGATAGAGAGGGAGAAAGATACTGGGTCTCTTCCCCTAATATACCCCTAGGTTCTAACTCAGGATAAAGCCCTCTCTGTATGTCCCTTGGTGTCCCTTGCAAGCAATGACAGTGACTGCCCAGCTTCGTCGGAATACAAAGGTATCACTATTAAAAGTAATTTTTTAAGTTAACCCCATTCATCAATAATTATACATCTATATGCGGGAGGAAAATACAGATAAATCTTGATTGTCTTTAAAAATCATTGAAAAGTAAGTTACCCTTTTCTTGCCATTTTTTACTTAATGCGTTAACCATCAAGTTTTGCTTGGCTGCATAAACTAGTGACAGATCAGCAGCCACGAAAACAGGAATAAGACAGAAACAGATCAAATCAGGGATCATAAATCAGCGTGACACCCCGATTTGTGTAACTTTGCACATTAAATAGCACCCTTTATTAAAATAGAAGCCTTAGACCCACAGGCTCTCCTTCTTTGTCCTCCTTCCCCTTTTTCCCTGTTTTATTTGCATCATTGCTAGATCTCTGTATTAATGTGAACAAACAGGACATTGTTGCCTGATGTGTTGGATCACTGTTCCTGAACGTTGTTTGAGCCTCTGGTTAACCGTGCCACCTTCTTTAGGTTTCATTACCTTGATCTGTCTTGTTGCCACTGCTTTTATCCACAACCCTAGTCTTTACCTACAGAACTTCAACTTTCAACATCTGTCTTTCTCAAGACGGCTTACTTAATTTTGGCTAGTGGGTGGAAGTGTGGGACAGGTAGCCTATATATTAGATTATACTGTCTTTTTGATGGATTAGTTTGCAACAAATTGTTGGAAAACTTGAATAAATGTATTTAAAATATATGTTATCATTTTGATAAGAGTAATAATTAATAAACTTCTGTATAAGGCCTCATGCACACGAATTTTTTTTTTCACGGTCCGCAAAACGGGGTTCCGTTGTTCCGTGATCCGTTTCCGTTTTTTTTTTGTGTGTCTTCCTTGATTTTTGGAGGATCACCAGACATGAAAAGTGAAAAAAAAATCTAAGTCAAGTTTGCCTTGAAAATGATAGGAAAAAAACGGACACGGATCACGGACGTGGATGACAATCTTGTGTGCCTCCGTGTTTTTTCACGGACCCATTGACTTGAATGGGTCTGCGAACCGTTGTCCGTGAAAAAAATAGGACAGGTCATATTTTTTTCACGGACTGGAAACACGGATCACGGACGCGGATGACAAACAGTGCATTTTTCCGAGTTTTCCACGGACCCATTGAAAGTCAATGGGTCCGCAGAAAATCACGGAAAACGGAACAACGGACACGGAACCCAACAACGGTCGTGTGCATGAGGCCTAACTCTGTATGAAACTCTAGATTTAGACATATGCAATATTTAGAATTGATTTACAATAACTGAAATGACTTTGGATTTGCTGATATTTTGCTTGCTTATTGATTCAATTTCCTAAATGTACAGATGGTATTTATTTATAGTTGTATATTCTGTATTTATAGTTGTATATTCTGAGTGAATAGTGAGAGATTGAGTCTATTAAAAGCATATCTTGGTTTCCATAGAGGACTCTTTGTTAGGTTAATGTCAGGGGGAAAAGCATCAAGCCTAATGTGTCTAGTAGATTGCTTTGTACTAAAAAAATCTATTCTCTAGTTTGTCGCTTTGATGAAATAGATTGCATCTGATGTTTTAAATGGATTGAGATACTTTTGTATTACTGAAATGTGTTTCATCAGCATTGGCAATGCCTCCTGTTTGAGCTTTGCCCTGAAGCAGACAAGCTGCCATTTAGATCCCTTAAAATGCCTATTATCCCAAGTAGGAAGAAATGGACGTACATGGAGAACCAAGAAAAGCTTTTCAATTAATTTCATTGACATTGCACCTGAAACTGATTAGGATATTTCAGACTGATTTATTTGTCTAAGGCTACTTTCACGCCTGCGTTAGGTGCCGATCCGTCTGGTATCTGCACAGATGGATCCGCACCTATAATGCAAACGCTGGTATCCGTTCAGAACGGATCCGTCTGCATAACTCAGTCAAAAAAAAGTCTAAGTCTAAGTGTAAGTCAAACGGATCCGTCCTGACTCACTTTGAAAGTCAATGGGGGACGGATCCGTTTACAATTGCACCATATATGTGTCAATGTAAACGGATCCGCCCCATTGACTTACATTGTAACCCAGGATGGATCCGTTTGGCTCCGCATCGCCAGGTGGACACTAAAACGCTGCAAGCTGCGTTTTGGTGTCCGCCTCCAGAGCGGAATGGAGGCGGAACGGAGCCAAACTGATGCATTCAGAACGGATCCTTATCCATTCAGAATGCATTGGGGCTAAACTGATCCGTTTGGGGCCTTAAAAAGGATATCACAGGCGGACCCAGAAACGGCAGTGTGAAAGTAGCCTTACCCTCTCTCATTCTCATGTCTCATTTTAAAGGAGCGGCAGTGTCAGTGGACTGACGCTGAAGTTGATAAGAACCTCTGTGTCTGAGATGTTGGAAACTCTTTCGGACGATGATTTTGTGAATGTTGCTGCTGTAAGTAACTCTTTTAAAAATCTAAAACTCCTATGTTTGTGATTATTAGTTTCTTGACATGCATGTGCTCTTTTGTGATACATATAACTTATTAATTGTGAAGTTTATGAACTTTGGTTCGAAACTAATGCAGTTCTTGGTGGTAACCAAAGTATTGACTTAGATAATCTCTTTTAGAAATAAAAATAAATGACATTTTGGTGCCATATTTTCCCTACTTTTCAGTGTCCTTGATAATATCTAGTACAATTCACATCATGCTTCCATAGCTTGACAAACAGAAGACCTAGTAATAGTAGTAATGTAGTAGATGTTCTCCTTCCAGTGGAAATGGAGGCACAACCCTGATTATAACTTATATCTCTTCCTGGCACTATTCACTTTTGGAAATTATTTACCAGAAAATCATGGAAATTATGTGTTCTTATCCCTGGTGTAACATCTCCAAGTTATCAAGTGGAGCATTTCTAAGGGTTATTGTTGTTAAGTAAATCCATTGCAGATCCTCTATTAGGAAATTTTGAGTAGACTGGTTTCCCTTTTGGGGCTATAGGATTACAAGTATTGCATGTGCTTCTTACTGTAACTATTATTACATGCTGAATGTTGGAATGTATTATTTCACTATATCAGCCACTGTATGCAATAAACAATGATTGTGATAAGGCAGTGGGTGGTGTATCAAAGTGTCCATAAACCAGTTTTACTTTGGGCTAAACCTAAAGGGGTTATCCTGGTGGCTCCCTTAAACCTCGATAAAGCTGATCCTCAGGGGTCAGAGACCCCAGTGTAAGGCATCGAGGGATCAGGCAAAAGGTAGTCAGAAATAGGCTGAGATCAGGGCAGGCTAAGACACAGATTCACACAAACAGAGAAGAAACACCTTAGCAAGGAACAGGTACCTAATTACTTAGGCAAGGGGATGAGGGCAGCAGCTCTGTGTTATAGCAAAGTTGATTATAAACTAGAAGCAGTTGTGCAGCTGTACACAGAACAATGAGAGGAGGGGAGTGGAACTCAAAGCAATAATAGGAGTAGTAGTTCTTCAATAAGTAATGTTCTTAACAGAGAGGCAGTAATGAGCATGAGCCACTGATGTAACAGATTTCCTTGGACAAGGACAAAAAAAACGCCATTATCAGGGACCATGGTGAAGAGTGAGAAACCAAACCAAAAGCAGTAGCCTATATTTCTTACTAGGAGAACATGTCAGTACCTTTTTACAAATTTAGAGTACCACCACTGCCAAATACCGTAGGTGTTCAGCTTTCTAAACATGCCCCTATCCATTTCACTATGAAATGCAGTGCAATCTGCAGGCAGAATGTTATAGAGCAGGAGGAGCTGAGCAGATTAAAATATAGTTTTATTGGAAAAGATTAAATAAGCTTGCAGTTTTATACATTTAAATCTCTGCTATTTCTGATTTCATTGTTCACGGGGGAGGTGTTATCAATGACTGACAGCTATCTCTGTATATACACTCTGTATACTGTAGACATAAATCTGCTCAGCTCCTCCTGCGCTATAAAATGCTGCCTGCAGATTACACTGCATTTCTTAGTGACAGGTCTTCTTTAGTACATTATGTAACAGAAGAACATTGATTACCACATGCACTTTATGTTAATAACTCAGAGGTGAAACTGCCCAGCTGAAAAGTTATGGTGGCCAGTCCCGAAGCATTCCTGGTTTGAATAATGTCCCTGAGGCCATCATAAATCATAAATTGCAAGCTTTGTTGCATGGGCAGTACACAGATGAAGCCAAGGCCAGCACACCTCACTGTGCGGGGCGCGCTCTGGATGCTGGTGGACGTCAGTCAAGCCAGATAAACTTGTTCGGTGATGAGCGTTCTTTAGTCAGCAGCTAATCATCTACGTAATATACAGTGGTAGTGCTTTAGGGGTATAAAAGCTACTGATAGTACTCAATTACAGGAGCAAAACCCTGTGTAATGCCTAATGGAAATTTGCTCTTCTGTGCTTTTTCATAAAGCAATCTTTTAGATGAGTTAAAGGGAACCTGCCATGTTGAACATTGTGTTTGAGCTGAAAAGATTTGGTATAACTTGGCATTTATTCATTTAAGTTCCTGCTGATTCTGGACTGTGATATCAACGAGGCGGTCCTATCAGTGATTGACAGCTATCTCTATATACATAGTCATAGAGGGAAGGCTGTCAATCACTGATAGGACTGTGTCTTCACTTCAGTGCCCAGAATAAGCATGAATTTACATTAATGAATCTTTTTCCATAAATCTAGATATCAATCTGCTCAGCTCCTCCTGCTCTATAACCTGATGTAGCTAACATTGCATTTTAATAGTGACAAGTTCCCTTTAAGTGTAACAGCCACAAAAAATTGATGATTTTTTTTAAAAGGGTCGAACATGAATGGGCAAGTCTTGACTGAAAATTGGGCATAGATAGGAAATGCTATGATTTTTTCTGCATAGACTAGTGGTCTGTGTGAATAATGATTGGTCCATTCAGTATAATGGGTCAGTGTTCTGTCCAGACACCTCGTGGATGGGAATATTTCTGAAGGAGCCCTTGGTGTTCCTTTAATTCCTTTTGTCACGCATTACCCCTTCAGACCATGAAACTATCATGATGCAATGTATTAGTTTAGCCTAGAATGTCCCTTAAAAACAGGTTTTATTGCGTTTCATGACTCTCATATCACACTTAAGATGTTTCTAGTGACAATATAGAGAGATGAAGGATATTCACACTTTCCAATCCCTTTAAATAAGACTGATGCAAAGCAATTAAGACACAATCCCCAAATATCTCTTTCCTATGCGCTTCAGACATGCAGTCCTCCAATTGCTTGCATCTATCTTGAGAATTAAGATAAAAATAAAAGTGGCACTACCAATCATGTTGTTAGCTGAACCTTACCTATCATTATTCATGGTCACAGCTAAAAGATTAGGATATACTTTCTTGCCAGTGAAGGCAGGAAAATGACACTGTGACTTAATCAGCCGTATCAGGATTTATGTTGGAGTCTCGACGAACAAGAGGCTTAAATATTAATGCCCAGAAACACTTAAGTGCAGAGTTTTTAATTATATAAATGCATTTGTTTCTTGGTAAGCTGCAGTACGTGAACCATGCAGTGGCAATATAAATCACCTTAGGGTTAATGTGTCACACCGTCCCGTCTTAATTTTCATCTCTGCTACAGAAATGGCTGCTCTATGCATGTGAAGAGGAGCTTGCTGTTCTTAAAGGAAATGTGTCACCGAAAATGTTATCTGCCAGTTAAAATCAGATAGTAACACATCTCCTTTTTTTAAATCTATTATTTTCTGATTGTAGATTTTTTTAATTCTATTTCCTGAACATTATTATTGGATCGGCCATCTTGCCTGAGTTGTTCTTAACAGCATTTAGAAAGCATTAAGAAAATTGCTTTATGGCTGCCCCATGGTCCATAGACACAATGGACAGGAGAGGACCCTATTGACTATTATTCGAGAGTTTTCTAGGCATGCTCTGTGCAGAGATCATTGTACAAGGAAAGAATAGATAAGCTTTGACAATCACCCATTGTGAATGGTGGATCCTTTCTTATCTATAAACAGAGGTGATATCATTACAGGGAGGATTAGAATGAGTTAACTGCAGTAAAGTGATCTGTACAATCATTACAACATTGCCAATTATTAGACAATAGTGGCCAGTGCAAAAACTGCAGGAGTTTTGGTTTTAGTTTCAATATAAAATGTGACATGGAAAAATAAAAATATCATCATAAGATTATTAAAAAATATGTTAAACATAAAGTGATTTAAATAGCAGGTAATTTTTTGAAGACACATTCCCTTTAAATGTGCAAATGTATGGGAAGCATTGCCTTTCCTCCCAACTAATTCAGTTATGTGTCCTGACTGCACAAAATGGAAGATGATGAGGCAGTAATGATTTAGGAATTTTGTTATATATATTGACATAGTAAATATAATTTGATTTGATTGTGCAACTCTCATATCAAAAAAGTAAAGCAAAATACTACAAACAATGTACTATGTAATTTGATGGGCAGATTGTTTAACCATTTCCTGACCAGGGAATTTCTAGTAGATGTGGCTTTAAAATCTATAATTGCTTAGACTAGCCTCATAATAAGTAGTATCTGTTATAAATAAATACAATCACTTTATTTATATTTTAATTAAAGGGGTTTTGCAATGCTACAATATTTTTGACCTATCAAAATTACCTGTGCGGTGTCTGCCTACTTCTTTGTAGACGGTGTAGTGTAATTGCAACTGCTCATTCTATTCAAGTGGATGGGACAAGCAGGTATGATTACACTGTACAGCCTCTGTCATTTTGAAGCAGAAGCAGTGCTCGCAAGACCGCCACTCCTCTTCAAACAGCTTATTGAAGGGGGTGTTGAGAGTCGGACACACGCTGATCTGATATTAATGACCTATCCTGGTCATCAATATAGTAGAAAAGTACAACCGCTTTAAAGTTGCACTAAGCTAATGTTATTTTAAAGTAATTTGTAATTTCCATTTTGGTTATTTTTGCTTTAAAGGGACACTACCATCAAAACCTTTTTTTCTCACATATTCACAGGCTAGATGTGAATATTCTTTGTTATTTTTGTTTGCAAAAAACGGTGCATAGTTCTCTGGATATAATTTTTAGAATTCACTCGACACATAATACTTCCTGTCCTGGCTCTTCAACTTCCTCCTTTGTTTGGACTTTGCTGGCAACTAGCATCCCTTGACTTTCTCAGTCAGGCCATTCACTGCAACCAGAGACAGAAGATAGTTGAGTGACTCAATCAGAGCATTACATATTACACTGATAAGTTCAATGCTCTTCTGTTGGTGTGACGGTCACGTACACTGCAAACAGGGGGGAGGATAGTGACCACTGTGCTCCACCCTCACCCCTGGCCCTGCCTACTTGCCTCACGAGTCCTAATGACAGGGGACAACTAGACGGCAGTCCCTAACTTAGGATACGTGCTGGGAAGACAGACAAGACAAATAACGGAACGTGAACAGACCGGGTCAATACCTAGAGAGCTACGCAGTACTAAGGAATGAGCAGAGAATAGTCAGGAAAAGCCGAGGTCAAATACCCGGAGAGAAACGAAGTACAAAAGGAGTCCGCAAAGAATCGTCAGGTGGAAGCCGGGGTCAGGATACCAGGAGATATGCGCAGTACAGGAGGAGCAGGCAAAGGATCATCAGGGAACAGGATCAGGTAGTATTCAGTAGTCCAACAAATAGCCAGGAACCTAGAATTAACAGGCAACCTGTGGCCAGCAGGCTGCCTGTATTTATAGTGGGGTCTGAGGGTCATGTGACGTGGCCAGCGTCACATGACCGACAGACAGACAAGTCGAGCACCGAGTGATCAGCTCTGCGCTCAAGGCAGACCTAGGAGCAGGGAGCCTCCCAGCTAGCAAAGCCACCCTGGGAACGAGGCCAAACACAGATCCTCGCTCCCGAAGCTAAGCAGCAGGTCTGCGGCTGATGGGAGACCGAGTGCGCCTTTCGCGCCCCGTGACAGTTGGCATCTTTATTTGGACCTATCAAGAGAACAATAGAGCTATTATACTATTAACCCAATTTTCCACGTATTGTTATTCTAGCAGATAACATCTTCCCCTCTCAGAAGCAGTATACTGATGATAGATTACCTACTGTAGCTACAATGCATTCGAAAAGTCTTCAGACCTTTTCACTTTTTTGTCTATTTGTTATGTTGTGGCCTTGTGCTAAAAAAAAAAAAAAAAAGAAATAAAGCTTTTCCCCATCATACTGCGCTCAATACTCCATATTGGCAAAGTGAAAACAGAATGTTCAAAATCTTTGCTAATTTTTTGAAGAGGAAAAACTTAAATATTGCATTGACAATTATTTAGAACATTTATTTAGTACTTAATTGAAACATCTTTGGCAGAGATTACAGCCTCCCTTCTTATTTGGCATGATGCTATAGGGCAGTGATGGTAAACCTCTGACACTGCAGCTGTGGTGAAACTACGACTCCCAGCATGCTCCATTCATTTATGTGGCATTCTGAGAACAGCCATGCAAGTGTCCATCTTGGGAGTTGTAGTTTTACCACAGCTGGAATGCCGGTTAGCCATCATAGCTATAGCGTTTGCACATCTGGATTTAAGGATTTTCTGCCATTCTTCTCTGCAGATTTTCTAAAGCTCTGTCAGGCTATGCAAGAGTTGTTCTATTGGATTCAAGAAACTGTTCTGGCTGGGCCACTCAAGGACATTAACAGAGAATCATTTAGATGATTTTTTTTAAACTCCAGGTGGGCTTTAATGTGACTGAAGAGAGGCTTTTTTTGATGGTTGTCCTGGAAGTCTTTCTCATTTGCCCACGAGAATTTTGGAGCTCAGCCAGTGTGACCATAGGGCTCTTAGTCACCTGTCTTACCAAGGCCCCTCACCCCTAATTATTTAGTTTGGTGGGGTGGCCAGCTCAAAGAAGAGTCCTAGTTGTTCTACACTTCCTCAATTTAAGAATTATGGAGGTCACCATACACTTGGCAAATTTCAGCAGAAATATTTTTGTACCCTTCCCAAGATCTGAGCATCCACACAGTCCTGTGTCTGGGCTCTCGAGCCAGTTTTTTCCTCCTCATGACTTGGTTTTTGCTGTGATATGCATTGCTAGCTGTGATACCCTATATATAGGTCTGTGTCTTTCAATCGACTGAATTTACCACAGGACTCTAGTCAAGGTGTAGACTTTGGCTTACATGCCTTGCTCTTGGCGTGACCTTTGTTGGTTGACCTCTCCTTTGGAGGGTAATAATGGTCTTGAATTTCCTCCTTATTTGTACATAATTTTTCTGACTGTTTGGGTTCACAGTTCAAACTCTTTCAAGATGGTTTTGTAACTTTTTCAAGCCTGATTAGCATCCACAGCTCTTCTTCTGAAGTCCTCAGAAATCTATTTTGTTGATGCCATGATACAGATTCACAAACATGTGTTGTGAAGATCATACTGATAGATCACTGTTCTAAAAAAAAAAAAAAACTGGTTGCCCACTCACACCTGATTGTCATCCTATCGATTCAAAATTTAGCCTTCAAATTTTATACTAATCCTAAAGCTTCACATACTTACCCTATTTCCTGCACCATAAGATGCATCTGACCACAACACTCATCTAAGTTTTAGAAGAAGGAAATTAGAAAAAAAACATATTTTTCATCAGACCTCGGATCAGGCCCCCAATCTTCATCAGACCCCCAAATCAGACCCCTAATCCTCATCAGACCTCAGATCAGAACATCCAAATCAGACCCTCAATCCTGTTTAGACATAAAATAAATTAAAGAACTTACCTCTCCTGCTCTGGATGACACGGCCACTACAGACCCAGTTAGCTCTTTATTTCTATCTATCTATATCTATCTATCTATCTATCTATCTATCTATCTATCTATCTATCTATCTATCTATCTATCTATCTATCTATCATCTATCTACACACATATTGATTTTACAATTCTGTTGCTGAGGGAACATTTTGTTCTAATCTTTTCACTATCTCATTGCTATTTTTCTCATATCATATATGTAGATAACAATGTAGCAAAGCAATCTTCCAAGGTTATTCATTTTCATTACACGCACACATAGCTTAGAATAGAAATGAATGACATCTGTAAACAAATGTATCTCATTGTTCAGTAGTCCGGACTGCTAAAGGTGAAGAATGCTTCATGTTTCAATGTGAATAGTGGCACTGTGCAAAAATACCAGAATGTTTTATTCCATTCCAGGAGCTGTTGCACCCACATATTAAATTGTTCTGCAGTATTTAATGATTAGAACTGAACCCTGAGCAAAATGATTCAGACTGAATGAAGCTTTTATATTTTTATTCTTTTGAATTTATAATTAACCAGGGTTTTTCAAAAAGTTATTATTTAACTATTATTTAACTAAATTAGCTTCACAATCCATTTTAATCATCTTGCAATTATATAACATAGTAACATAGTTTATAAGGCCAAAAAATGACATTTGTCCATCCAGTTCGGCCTGTTATCCTGCAAGTTGATCCAAAGGAAGGCAAAAAATAAAACCTGTGAGGTAGAAGACAATTTTCCCCACTTAAAGGGAAAAAATTCCTTCCCGACTCCAATCAGGCAATTAGAATAACTCCCTGGATCAACGACCCATCTCTAGTATCTATAACCTGTAATATTATTAATTGAGATGAGCGAATTCCTCAAAAATTAGATTCAGCTGGTTCGCCAAATTTTCAAAAATAATTTGCTTCGATCCGAATATATTCACGCCGAATTGTGATAAAAAATTTCTATTTACGGTCTGCATAGAGCCTTTATATGGGTGTAGAACGCTGTGCCTTGCAGTAACACGCATAGGGAGTGTGCTGGGGTAGTGAAATAATACTGTCAGTCGGTATGACATGCAGATGACAGGCGTCACTATTAGAAGCACACTGCGCACTTCACTTATTTGGGCAGTCACGGGGCCAGAACAGAACAAATAACTCAAGTATTAACTCAGCCTTACAGGTCGATGTTAGTGTGAAGAAGAAGAACACTCCTTTTACACCCTCATCAGCTGATTCCACATAGATGTCTACAGAACCTGTTCTATTAAACGCTTATACAAGTAGAGCCCCCCCAACAGAGTGGAGAGGGTGTCAGCAGTAAGTTTGTGTTGACGTCACTGATTAATTTGCTCATCATCTGATCCATCAGAACAATTACCCACAAAAAAACGGATCCTGTCTGTGGATCATACGCCTGCACTCGGTCAGCATTTGGTCAGTAATCCATCAGTATTGCTAATGCCAAAAAAAACAGGAGTGGATCTAAAACAGAGACGACACGGACGTGAATGGAATATTTTCATGTCTTCTGTGTTTTCTACCCACTCCTGCTTTTGGCTACCAAATCATAAACCAATTCTGATGGGACTATACAGGCCTTACAGCTGCTACACAGACAGGATCCGTTGTGCGTCTCATTTTTCCTTCCTTCTGACAGATCAGAAGAAAGGTCAAATAAATGATTATGTCAGCCAGGCTGAAAGCCAAAATAGTGGACCAGTCATAAAGTGGGGAGAGTGGGAACCACATGAGAAGTCCACAGAGTGGACCTATGACATAGTGGTGAGGTGGAAGCAGTATGAGGAGGCCACCGAGTGGCACAATGACAGAGTCTGGAGGCGGCGGATGCAGCAGCAGCATCATGAGAAGGGTGGCACAATGACAGAGTTTGTGGATGGCAGCAGTATGATGAGGCCAGCAAGTGGCAAGGTGATATAGTGTGGATATGGCAGCAGCATGAGGAGACCAGAGAGTGGCAAGGTGACATAGTGTGGAGATGGCAGCAGCAGGAGGAGACCACAGAGTGGCCAGGTGACATAGTGTGCAGATGGCAGCAGCAGCAGGATTCTACAGAGTGGCAAGGTGACATAGTGTGGTGATGGTATAGTAAGGACCAGCACTCGCTTCAGTAATAATTTCAAATAGATTTAATGGTCACATACAAATGATAAGTGACGCGTGCGTTTCGGCTACTGTGAGCCTTTGTCAAAACATAGTGTGTACAAGTTACAGACAATTTAAATAGACCGCGATAGAGCAGGAAATGACATCAGGTTACCATGGCAACATTGTAAACAAAGGACACAACAATGCAGAGATAGTGATAGAACAGGTGGATGAGCAGCTGACATTAATTGCTTGATAGGGCACCAGGCTAGGCACTGCTGTAAGCTGTGAATCATATAATGCTGGGGATGTAATATAACATGCTGGATGCTAGTTATTATAACAAACTAATTCAGAGAAAAAAAGAGAAAAAAGAGCATAATTAATTCACAGTACACCATGCTTTACACTGCCACATTTTGCTAAACCTTGTTATATGATGCAAAATACTGAATGCAGCGGTGCTGCTATTATGCGTGGTAAACTTACGCTCTGATCAAGCACTGAATGATATATTTCCAAAGATATAATATAACATGCTGGATGCTAGTTACTATAGCAAACTAATTCAAAAGAAAAAAGAGGAAAAAGAACATAATTAATGCACAGTACACCATGCTTTACACTGCCACATTTTGCTAAACCTTGTGATATAATGCAAAATACTGAATGCAGCGGTGCTGCTATTATGCGTGGTACACTTACGCCCTGATCAAGCACTAAATGATATAGATTGGAGTCAAGTTCTCTGTGGAAGAAAGAAAGAGGGAACATGTTGAGAGAGTCATTGCACAATAAAGTTTATAAAAAACTGTTTAAGTCATAATCACGATTTAATCCCTTTGGTTCTAGGGTTTGGAGGCGATGGATCCAGAAGGCTTCTCTTTTTTTGAGCATTCTACACCTGTCTCCTCCTCTCCTGGGCAGTGATACGTGCTCTATAATCTGGAAGCGTAGCTGGGAAATGGCATGTCGGTGTTCCTCAAAATGATGTGGGATGGGGAGTAGTAAATTTTTCTTTCTAATAGTAGATTTGTGTTTACAGAAACGGTCTTTCATCCTCATGGAGGTCTCACCGACATACACAAGACCACAGGGACACTTCAGGAGATAGACAACGAAATTACTATTACAAGTAAAGAAGCCATTTATTTTAAATTTTTCCCCTGTGTATGGGTGGGTGAAGTGTTCCCCTTTAATGACACTAGAGCAGTGTATACATTGAAGGCATGGGTATGTCCCATTCTTGGGTGTTGAGAGGGTGGCCTGGCGCTGGGTATGTCTGTCACTACCTACATCAGCCCTGACTAGGATGTCTCGGATGTTTTTGCACCTTTTGTAGCATATCATAGGGGGAGATTGAAATTCCGTGACATTGGGGTAGGCTCAAGGTTTAGCAAAATGTGGCAGTGTAAAGCATGGTGTACTGTGAATTAATTATGCTCTTTTTTCTCTTTTTTTCTCTGAATTAGTTTGTTATAATAACTAGCATCCAGCATGTTATATTACATCCCCAGCATTATATGATTCACAGCTTACAGCAGTGCCTAGCCTGGTGCCCTATCAAGCAATTAATGTCAGCTGCTCATCCACCTGTTCTATCACTATCTCTGCATTGTTGTGTCCTTTGTTTACAATGTTGCCATGGTAACCTGATGTCATTTCCTGCTCTATCGCGGTCTATTTAAATTGTCTGTAACTTGTACACACTATGTTTTGACAAAGGCTCACAGTAGCCGAAACGCACGCGTCACTTATCATTTGTATGTGACCATTAAATCTATTTGAAATTATTACTGAAGCGAGTGCTGGTCCTTACTATACCATTATCTGTGGATCTTCCTCCCGGGACGCGCGCACCGCACCGCTGAAAGCAGAAGTGCCGCTTGTATCTTCTCTTGGATCTATCGCTACTTTACTGAGCGAGCACCTGCAATACTAACCCGATGAATACCTCCAACTTCGCATACACCGAAGAACGGGCACGAGAAATAGTGTCCGGGATTACCGCGAATGCCGACTTTCTGAAGGTACCATCAGCTGAGTACAAGGGACGCGAGTGGGAGAAGGAAGCAAGGAAACAGACAGCTTGGGAGCTGCACACTACTACGCTGGCTGAATACTGCAGACTTCAACGCATCCCACGAGGCCTCAGAGTAAACCTCAGACCAACATTTTTTTGTGACAATATAAACTATTGCACCCAATTTGCGAACATTCTGAATAAATGTTCTGCGGACCTTATGGTCCTGACTATTGAATATCTGACCCAGGCTTTAGCGGAAAGCAGAGAGAAGATCTCCTCCATCGAATCCCAATTAAAGGACACCTTGTCCATTGATGAACTCACAGCCATCAAGTCCAAAGTGGATAAGGTCTGTGGCGACCTCAGGAAAGACATTGAGGTGACCAAACGCAATAAGTTCATCAGGGACTTTGAAGATTATCAGTCCAAAAGGGTCTACAGATGGCAGGACTTATCTGGAACCGCAACACCACTTACAAGGAATACAACACGCCGATGGGACTCCCAGTCTTCTGGATCTGGCAGCGACTATACTCCTGGTGCCCGCCGCGCTCCTTTTTTAGGGAGAAAGAAAACCCAAGCAGCAAAAAGAACACCAGAAGGGCAGGACGCCATCATAGGAGGAATCGACGCACCGAGGACCACGCGCTCACAGGTACAGACACATCTTTAGTCCTGAACATTTCGTCTAATATTTTAAGTCCACTTCAAATGCAAGTGCTGCAGAAGGGTTTATCCTTCAGCCCCACTGGACATTTAGACACATTTGAACTGGAAATGGACTGCCAAAGGTTTTTTCGTAACCTGCGGCTCAAAGCGCACTTTGCTACTGAGACAGGATCACAGTGTACCAATGAGACAATGGACGTTTCAAAACTATCCTTGCAACAATTTGGTTTAAGGACCAAAAGTAGATTTCAACCACCAAAAACGTACCATCCCATTGAAACGTTTATATCTCTGGTACAACGTGACATCTCCAAGAATATGCATGGTCTCCGGACAGGGGATTATCATATGTCACAAAATTTATCACCTCTAGAAAGAGATGCTCTTGTACAATTGTTGGAGGATAAATCTATAATAGTGAAACCTGCAGACAAAGGGGGAGCCCTGGTCGTGCTGGATAGAGAGTACTATGTGGGGGAGATTTTGCAACAGTTATCTGATGTTGATACATATCAGTCATTGACCTCTGACCCTGTATATACTATTAAAGCTAAGCTACAGGCAATCACTAATGACTACATTAAAAACAATACCATTGATGTGAAAATGGGGGAATACATTATACATCAACACCCCACCACACCTGTATTCTACACATTACCAAAGGTGCACAAATCCCTCACCAGCCCCCCAGGACGCCCTATTGTAGCACTCACAGATTCCATCTTGTCAGCCCCAGCTATTATTCTAGAAAAAGCACTTACTCCACTTACCAAAAAAGCACCATCATATCTACTTGACACCAATGATTTCCTGAGACAAATACGTGATCTCCAACTCTTGGAAAGTGATATATTGGCTACATTTGATGTATGTAGCCTCTATACATCCATTGAACATGTGAAAGGCATTAGGGCAGTTGAATGGTTGTTGGCATTATCCACCTATAATGACAATGAAAAAAACTTTTTCCTAAGTTTGCTCACCACCATACTGCATGAAAATTACTTCCTATTTCAGGACACTTTTTTTCGCCAGCAGCGGGGGACCGCGATGGGTTCGAATGCCGCACCGCCTTATGCAAACTGTTATATGTCATGGTTCGAAAAAGAATATATATATGATGACACTTTATATAAGGACCACTGCATTTTCTGGAGACGATTTATCGATGACATATTTTGCGTGTGGCGGGGCGACATTCGAACCCTCGAACAATTCATGCATTACATCAACTCTGTGTGGAAGGAACTGCAGTTCACCATGCATTCAGATATGTCTAAAATTAATTTCCTTGACACTTGGGTCATAAAAGATGAGAAGGGACAGATACATACAGACCTGTACACCAAGGATACTGACCGCAACAGTCTGCTGCACTTCACCAGCAACCATCCACCTGCAGTCAAAAAATCACTTCCCTATTCACAACTACAGAGAGTGAATAGGATAGTGTCTGACACCGACATGAGAACGGCGCGTCAGGAGGAAATGTTAGACAAATTCCGTGACAGAGGCTATCCGCGAGATCTGTTAAATACACAACAGGCGAAACCGCCTAAAGACAGTACCACTACTAGTGTTAAACCGCCACGGGTCCCTTTTGTGGTGAAATACCACCCCTGGGTCAACAAATGCAGGACTATCCTCAACAAACATTGGAGTATTCTCAGCAGAGCCTACCCCAATGTCACGGAATTTCAATCTCCCCCTATGATATGCTACAAAAGGTGCAAAAACATCCGAGACATCCTAGTCAGGGCTGATGTAGGTAGTGACAGACATACCCAGCGCCAGGCCACCCTCTCAACACCCAAGAATGGGACATACCCATGCCTTCAATGTATACACTGCTCTAGTGTCATTAAAGGGGAACACTTCACCCACCCATACACAGGGGAAAAATTTAAAATAAATGGCTTCTTTACTTGTAATAGTAATTTCGTTGTCTATCTCCTGAAGTGTCCCTGTGGTCTTGTGTATGTCGGTGAGACCTCCATGAGGATGAAAGACCGTTTCTGTAAACACAAATCTACTATTAGAAAGAAAAATTTACTACTCCCCATCCCACATCATTTTGAGGAACACCGACATGCCATTTCCCAGCTACGCTTCCAGATTATAGAGCACGTATCACTGCCCAGGAGAGGAGGAGACAGGTGTAGAATGCTCAAAAAAAGAGAAGCCTTCTGGATCCATCGCCTCCAAACCCTAGAACCAAAGGGATTAAATCGTGATTATGACTTAAACAGTTTTTTATAAACTTTATTGTGCAATGACTCTCTCAACATGTTCCCTCTTTCTTTCTTCCACAGAGAACTTGACTCCAATCTATATCATTTAGTGCTTGATCAGGGCGTAAGTGTACCACGCATAATAGCAGCACCGCTGCATTCAGTATTTTGCATTATATCACAAGGTTTAGCAAAATGTGGCAGTGTAAAGCATGGTGTACTGTGCATTAATTATGTTCTTTTTCCTCTTTTTTCTTTTGAATTAGTTTGCTATAGTAACTAGCATCCAGCATGTTATATTATATCTTTGGAAATATATCATTCAGTGCTTGATCAGAGCGTAAGTTTACCACGCATAATAGCAGCACCGCTGCATTCAGTATTTTGCATCATATAACAAGGTTTAGCAAAATGTGGCAGTGTAAAGCATGGTGTACTGTGAATTAATTATGCTCTTTTTTCTCTTTTTTTCTCTGAATTAGTTTGTTATAATAACTAGCATCCAGCATGTTATATTACATCCCCAGCATTATATGATTCACAGCTTACAGCAGTGCCTAGCCTGGTGCCCTATCAAGCAATTAATGTCAGCTGCTCATCCACCTGTTCTATCACTATCTCTGCATTGTTGTGTCCTTTGTTTACAATGTTGCCATGGTAACCTGATGTCATTTCCTGCTCTATCGCGGTCTATTTAAATTGTCTGTAACTTGTACACACTATGTTTTGACAAAGGCTCACAGTAGCCGAAACGCACGCGTCACTTATCATTTGTATGTGACCATTAAATCTATTTGAAATTATTACTGAAGCGAGTGCTGGTCCTTACTATACCATTATCTGTGGATCTTCCTCCCGGGACGCGCGCACCGCACCGCTGAAAGCAGAAGTGCCGCTTGTATCTTCTCTTGGATCTATAGTGTGGTGATGGCAGCAGCAATAGCAGGACACCACAGAGTGGCAAGGCGACATAGTGTGGAAAAGGCAGTAGCAGCAGCAGCATCAGGAGGATATCATAGAGTGGCACAGTGACATAGTGTGGAGATGTCGGCAGAAGAATGAGGTGACCATAGAGTGGAAAAGTGACATATTCTGGAGATGGCAGCAGCAGGAGGAGACCACAGAGTGGCAAGTTGACATAGTGTGTAGATGTCAGCAGCAGCATGAGGAGACCACAGAGTGGCAAGTTAACATAGTGTGTTGATGGCAACAGCAGCAGCATCAGGAGTATACCATAGAGTGGCAAGGTGACATAGTGTGGAGATGGCAGCAGCAGAAGGTGACCACTGAGTGGCAAGGTGACATAGTTTGGAGATGGCAGCAGCAGCTGCATCAGGAGACCTGAAAGTGACCCGGTAACAGAGTGGGGCGGTGGGTGGCAATACCAGTACCCGCTGATGAAGGTGGGTGAAATAAGGATCTCTTGGCATCAGATGTGTGGCATCAGGCGGGTTGCAGTATCAAATTAGTAGCTGAGGCAGGTAGTCAGAAGAAAACGGTCTCTTGTATCAAAGTGTTGTTTTGGCACCATGGATGATCTAGTCTGATGTATCAGGAATTGGTGGTTGGAAATCCTGGCTGATCCACGCCTGATTCATCTTGACCAAGTTCAGTCTTTCCACATTTTGAGTGGACAGGCTATTTCTCCTTGGGGTAACTATGGCCCCCGCCGCACTAAACATCCGCTCTGATGCCACAATACTGGCCGGTTAGGACAGCTTTTCCAGCGCAATCTCTGCTAGTTGCGGCCACAAATCCAGTTTGGCTACCCAGTAGTCCAGCGGATCTTCAATGTAGTGTTGTCCAAGTATGCCACCATCTTCTGGTTAAGGTCCTACTCCAGGTCTTGCTGTTGCTGGTGAGTAATTTCTTCACTATGCGGGTGAATAAAGCTACTCATCAGCGACTCTATACTCAGGCTGCTGCTAATGGAGTTGATACTGCTTCTGCCACCCTTCCCCAGCAGGCATGGCAGTGGAACGTGAGCTAAGAGGGCCCCCCCCCCCGGTCAGACCTGCGAGATGATGGACGATGGGGCCGATAGGCAGCGGCCAACTGACTACATAGGATGTCTCTGTAGTAGTTTAGTTTGTCCTCCCTCTTGGTGGGTGTAAAAAAGGCCCCCATTCTGGACCAGAAGCGAGGGTCCAACAAGTGGAGAGCCAGAAGTCATCCCTCTGCTGAATGGTGACAATTCGGCTGTCACTACACAAGCAAGTGAGCATGCAGCGGGCCATTTGTGCAAATGACTCGGAGGGACTCCCTTTCTCCATCTCCACTGCATACTGCCACGGTTTGTCTAGGTCCTCTGTCTCATCTTCCTCATCATCCTGTAGCTCTTCTGGCTGCTTCTCCTGTCCTGTCAGCTGAGTAGAAAAAACACCCATTTGGCTACACATTGCCTGTGCTCCAATGTCCTCCTCCTCCTCCTCATCCAGTTTAACCCCCACAGGGCTCCTGTGGCCGTGAGATCGAGGTGCCAAGTCTCCTGTCCCCTGACCAGCCATTGTTAAGACCATTTGTTCCAGTACATGAAGCAGTGGAATGATGACGTTCATCCCGTTGTCCTGGTGACTGACAAATAACGTGGCGTCCTCAAAGGAGCTGAGCAAATGAAAGGTGTATTTTCGATGTCAGCCACTGGCAGTTCATGCGTCACGCATGAACTGCCAGTGGCTGACATCGAAAATACACAGGGGAGTACTCCTATCCGCTTGCATCGTCAAGAAATCATTGATGGCCTTTCTCTGTTCGTATAGTCGGTCCAACATATGGAGGGTGGAATTCCAACGGGTGGAAATGTCGCAGATCAGTCTATGTTGGGGGATGCTGTTCTGCCGCTGCAACTCAAGGAGGGTGTGCTTTGCGGTATACAAGTGGCTGAAGTGCATGCAAAGTTTCCTGGCCATTTTTAGTATGTCTTGCAGATGGGTGGAATACGTCAGTAACCGCTGGACAACCAGATTGAACACATGTACCATGCAGGGCACATGGCTCAGCCTTCCTTTACACAGTGCCGACACAATGTTCTTTCCGTTGTCAATCACCAGAGTTTGAGTTGTCGGGGAGAAAGCCAGGATTCGATTTCTTAATGCATCACACGGAGCAGTTCCTCCCTGCTGTGACTCCATTCGCCAAGGCAAGCTAGGTGCAGAACAGTGTGACACCGCCGAGCCCTGCACATGTGGTATGCTGGAGGGGTGCTGTGACTTGTCCCTGCAATGGAGGCTGAGGACATGGTGGAGGATGAGGAGGCAGAGACAGACATTGTCGCAGGACCAACGGCGTGACAATGTGAAGGAGGAAGCGGCGTGACCTGTCCAAGTTGCTGGTGTGGCTGTGCAGGAACCGCATTCACCCACTGGGCCGTAAAGGACATGTTATGTCCCTGACCATAGTTACAGCTCCACACTTCTGTTCTACATGTGTGGACAGGGATGGTACTGCCTTTTTTTGCAAATAAATGACGGCTTGGGACTCTCCACCTCGACTTGGCACAAGTCATCAGTTCTCTGAAAGGTGCAGAGTCCAACACTTGGAAAGGGAGGGACTGAAGCACCAGCAACTTGGACAGGAGCACGTTCAGCTTCTGCGCCGTTGGATGCGTGCACGCATACTGTTGTCTCTTGGCAATCACATCGGTGATTGATTGCTGATGGAATGACTGACAAGGAGTAGGAGCATCTGGACCAGCAGAAGATGGGATTGATAGACAGGTCCCTTCGACTGAGGTGATGGAGCCTTGACTGGCTAAAACTGGGTGCATGCCACTGGGTGATGTAGCGGTTGCTGCAGCAGGCTGGAACACCACATCAGAGCCATGGTTCTCCCAGGCCACTGTATGGAGAAGCTGCATATGGCACCCTGGCCACGCTTCACATATGGCCACATTCACCTCCTCTGGTGCTTTGAAAAAAAACTGTCACACCGCTGAGTAGGTGATTTTCCCCCCAACAGTCCTCACTGACTGACTGCTACGGCCGCTGCCTCCGTGAACCCCTGCACCACTACTTCCCGGGCAGGTAGGCTGCTGCGAAGCAGGTGGTCTACCCCAGGCACGTTTGGCTCCCGACCTCCCACTGCTGCCACCCTGCTGACTCCCAGCCATGCTACCACCTTGTTGGCTCCTCCGCTGCCTCACGGGCAAGCTGCCACTCTCTTCTCCTGATGATGATGAAGCCCCTTCTGCACCCAGCTCCCAAGTGCGACCGGCTTCATCATCATCGATTAGTGTCTGCACATCACTTATGTCCTCCTCAACGACCTCTGGGTCAGGAACCTGACCACTCGCAGCACAAGCTCCCGTGCCACTCTAATCATCACTACTTGCCCAACTAGTGGAGGAAGCGGCGGATGTCTCCTCCAGATCTTGGCTGGGCTGTAGCTGCTGACTGCTCTCTAATAGCTGTTCCTCGCTGAAAAGTGGAGCAGAGTCTACAGCATATACTACTTCTCGCGGTGAGGAAACAGAAAAGGACAGAGGCAAGTTGAGGAAAGGTGAGGGCACATGGCCTGCTCCCAGCCCATGCCAACTAAGGGTTGTGTCTGACGAACCCACCGACTGTTGGCTGGGGGTGTCTGATGTCACTTGGAATGACGTGGATGCCCAAATTAACCAATGAAGAACCGCTGGGTTGCCGGGTCAAGACACCGGGTAGATGACACCGGGAGCTCAGGCCTCTCGCTGCGACTACTGCTGCCATGACCCCTTACTCTGCTGAGACCTCTGCTTGAGCCAGAAACATTCATGCCTCTGCCACTCCTCTGTGCATGGCCTGGCCATTCTCTGCCTGACATACTTGTACCTGAACTAAACAGATGAAACGGAAATGAAAACAACCCTAAAAGCAACAAATATATTTTTATTTTTGTACTAAAATAGGCCACTAAAATATTTCAGCGCAAATAACAGCAAACGTGACCTGCGTATATATTTCTCGTATTGGACTAAAATAGGCCACTAAACGATTTCAGAGTAAATAACAAAAAAAGTGAACTGTGTATATTTTTCTCTTTTTCTCCAGAAATATGGCAATAAACGCTTTTAGTGCAAATAACTCCAAATGTGAACTGCGTCTATGTTTCTCGCATTGGAGTGAAATATGACAAGAAACGCTTTCAGCGCAAATAACACCAAATGTGAACTGCATCTATTTTTCTAGTATTGTAGTGAAATATGACAAGAAACGCTTTTAGCGCAAATAACAGCAAAAATGAACTTAGTCTATTTTTCTCTTTTTCTCTAGAAATATGGCAATAAACGCTTTTAGCGCAAATAACACCAAATGTGAACTGTGTCTATTTTTTTGTATTGTAGTGAAATATGACAAGAAATGCTTTTAGCGCAATTAACACCAAATGTGAACTGCGTCTATTTTTCTCGTATTGTAGTGAAATATGACAAACGCTTTTAGCGCAAATAACACCAAATATAAACTTAGTCTATTTTTCTCTAGAAATATGGCAATAAACACTTTTAGCGCAAATAACACCAAATGTGAACTGCGTCTATTTTTCTCGTATTGGAGTGAAATATGACAAGAAACGCTTTTAGCACAAATAACAACAAAAGTGACCTGTGTAAATATTTCTCGTATTGTATTGAAATAGTCCACTAAATTATATCTGTGCAGTTAACAGCAAAAGTGACCTGCCTATATATTTATCTTTTTCCACAGCCTTTAAAGGCTTTTCAAGATAGCACTTGCACCCTTAGAACTAATTGCTGGAATGACAGAGCTGTATTATGAGACTCTCTGGATCCACTTGTAAATCGCTTTTTTTCACAATGAGGATTTTCCTATGACTCTCCCTAGCATCTGCACACATCTCTCCCTGTCTGTGAAATGATTCCTCTCACTATCCTTTCCCTGCACTAGTAAATCACTTTTTTCCTATTTTTTTTTTAGCAATTCATTTTTCTTTCACTCTCCCTAGTGCCTGCATACAAGTCTGTCCCTGAACAAAGTACAGTAGTGAATGGCAGACTCTAAGATGGCCACCGTATTTATAGGGCTGTGACATCACCGGGCTGGATGGCTGCTGATTGGCTGCATGCATGGCATGGGTCATCCCGCCTTCCCATAGTTCCTTGCCCCATGTCCAAGCGCAAGAAAATTCACATTCCTTCAGAATCTAATTTTCCTGAAATTCGGAATGAATTTGACTTCGTCAGCTTCGATTCGCTGATCTCTAATTATTACACTCCAGAAAAACATCCAGGCCCCTCTTGAATTCTTTTATTATACTCGCCATCGCCACCTCCTCAGGCAGAGAGTTCCATAGTCTCACTGCTCTTACCATAAAGAATCCTGTTCTATGTTTGTGTAGAAACCTTCTTTCCTCCAGACATAGAGGATGTCCCCTCGTCACAGTCACAGTCCTGGGGATAAATAGATGATGGGAGAGATCTCTGTACTGACCCCTGTTATATTTATACATAGTAATTAGATCTCCCCTCAGACATCTTTTTTCTAAAGTGAAAACCCTAATTTTGATAATATTTCAGGGTACTGTAGTCCCCTCATTCCAGTTATTACTTAAGTTGTCCTCCTCTGAACCCTCTCCATCTCTGCTATGTCTGCCTTGTTCACAGGAGCCCAGAACTGTACACAGTACTCCATGTGTGGTCTGACCAGTGATTTGTAAAGTGGCAGAACTATGTTCTCATCACGGGCATCTTTGCCCCTTTTGGCGCAAACCATTATCTTAGTGGCCTTGGCAGCAGCTGCCTGACACTGGTTTGTACAGCTGAGTTTGCTGTTTATTAAAATTCCTAGATCCTTTTCCATGTCAGTGTTACCCAGTGTTTTACCATTTAATATGTACGGGTGACTTGCATTATTCCTTCCCATGTGCATAACCTTACATTTGTCAGTGTTAAACCTCATCTGCCACTTATCTGCCCAAGCCTCCAATGTATCCAGATCCCTCTGTAGCAGTGTACTGTCCTCTTCCGTGTTAATTACTTTACACAGTTTAGTGTCATCTGCAAAAATTAATATTTTACTGTGCAAGCCTTCTACAAGATCATTAATAAATATATTGAAGAGAATAGGGCCCAATACTGACCCCTGAGGTACTCCAATAGTGACAGTGACCCAATCTGAGTGTGTACCATTAATAACCACCCTCTGTTTTCTATCACTGAGCCAGTTACTTACCCACATACAGACGTTTTCTCCCCGTTCGAGCATTCTAATTTTATATACTAACCTTTTATGCGGTACAGTGTCAAATGCTTTGGAGAAGTCCAGATATATGACATGCATTGATTCGCTGCTGTCAAGTCTAGAACTTACCTCCTCATAGAAATTAGTTTGACATGACCGATCCCTCATGAAGCCATTCTGATATGGTGTTATTTGCTTATTTTTATTTATTCCAAGATAGCATCTCTTAGAAAACCTTCAAACAGTTTACCCATGACAGATGTTAAACTTACCGGCCTATAGTTTCCTGGCTCTGTTTTTTGGACCCTTTTTGAATACTGGCACCACATTTGCTATGCGCCAATCCTGTGGAACACTCCCTGTCAGTATAAAGTCCTTAATTATCAGAAAGAAGGGTCTGGCTATGGCTTAATTCTCTTAGGATACGGGGGTGTATGCCATCCGGTCCTTGCGATTTGTCTATTTTAATTGTTTTTGATGCCGCTGTCCTTCTTCCTGGGTAATACAGGTTACTTTTAATGTGGAATTTACTTTTACATTCTGCATTTGATCTGACAGTTTATTTTCCTCAGTGAATACAGCGGAGAAAAAAATATTTAATAGCTTTGCTTTCTCCTCATCGCTCTCTGCAACTCCCCCCTCATTACTCTGTAGAGGGGCGACACCTTCAGATTTAAACTTTTTACCATTTATATAATTACAGAACATTTTAGGGTTAGTTTTGCTCTCTTTGGCAATTAATCTCTCGGTCTCTAGTCTGGCTGCTTTTATCTGTCTTCCTTGCTACCCTCCTGTTTTATTGATTTAAATTATTTCTTTTTGTCATTAATTGCTTTCTTTACAGTTCTATTTATTTGTTTTTTTCTTGTTCCTTAACCTTTTATTCCCATAAGGTATGTACCTCTCACAAGTAGATTTTAGGATGCTTTTTAAAATATCCCATTTTGTGGCTGTATTAAAATTTTTGAGGACTTTGTCCCAGTTAGTTAGGCCTATGGCCTTTTTGAAGTTTGTTATTTTTGTTCCTCCCTGAAGAAACATTATTTTGAATGACAATTGGAAGGATATTACTTTTTGGTCACTGTGTCCCAGGTGTCCCCCAACCTGCACATCTGTTGTTCTCTCAGGTCTATTGGTTAATACTAAGTCCAGTATGGCCGTCCCTCTAGTTAGGTCCTGAACCAGTTGGGAAAGGTAATTGTCTTTGAATATTGCCAAGAACCTGTTTCCTTTATGAGATATACAGGTTTCAGTTTCCCAGTCTATATCTGGGTAGTTGAAGTCCCGCATAATAACACCCTCATTATGATCTGCCGCCTCGTCTATCTCGTTTAGTAGTAGATTTTCTGTAGTATCTTAGGTGGCTTATAATAAACTCCTATTACAAGTAAGAGTGAATCTGGACCGCACATCCTTAATACTATGCTTTTGATATAACAACTGTTTATCAGCATAATAAAACATGGCTTCTCAGCACAATATTAATAAATATAACCTTAAACTGTGCACTAAAAGGAGGCATTGGTATACAGTTTGATCAAAGAGCATAGGCCCACTTACCGCAACAAGGTTGCCTCAAGTGGGGACCTACTCTAACTTTAGCGCGGCACTGCGCAGCGACCACCGGCATCTCCGCACCGCGCCAGCAGGCGACGGGACCCAGTAGCCACACAGCACCCTCACTGTGCAGCAAAGCCACCTTGGCCCTGGGTCCCATCACTCAACCAGCACAGCACAAAAGCAGCAATGGCCACCGCTCAGCACCGCATGATGTGAACAGGTGCAAAAGGCTAACCTGTTCACAGACTCTCAGGAACTCCAACCGAGAGATTAAAAACACCTGGGCCAAATGGGGAGGAGTGCTGATACAGAAATGGGGAAACAGAAAATAAGACTATAAGCATAACAAGTGAGAGTGAATCTGGACCGCACATCCTCAATACTATGCTTTTGATATAACAACGGAGGGTGCTTTGTGGCTACTGGGTCCCGTCGCCTGCTGGCGCAGTGCGGAGGTGGCGGTGGTCGCTGAGCAGTACCGCGCTAAAGTTAGAGTAGGTCCCCACTTGAAGAGGCAACCTTGTTGCGGTAAGTGGGCCTATGCACTTTGATCAAACTGTATACCAATGCCTCCTTTTAGTGCATAGCATAAGGTTATATTTATTAATATTGTGCTGAGAAGCCATGTTTTATTATGCTGAAAAACAGTTGTTATATCAAAAGCATAGTATTGAGGATGTGCGGTCCAGATTCACTATCACTTGTTATAGTCTTATAATAAACTCGTATTAGTATTTTATTATTGTTTTTGCCTCCATGTATTTCTACCCACAATGACTCCACATGTTCATGTCCCTCATTTATATCTTCTCGGTCTGTGGGCTTTAGACAGGACTTTGCATTAAGGCAGACCCCTCCCCCTCTCCGGTTTTTGCGATCCTTTATAAACAGACTGCAGCCCTGTACGTTAACTGCCCAGTCATAGCTAGAGATGAGTGAATCGAAGCTGACAAAGTGGAATTTGTTACGAATTTCAGGAAAAATTCAATTCGCACCTAATGCGAATTTCCCTGCGCTTCGTAGTAACGAATCGCATTTTTCATAAAATGGCGGCTGCATGTGTGAGGACATGGAGAAATGGAGTCTGGGAAGGCGGAATCACCCATACTAACATGCATGCTGCCAATCAGCAGCTAGCTAGCCCAGTGATGTCACAGCCATATAAATACAGCAGCCATCTTAGATTTTGCCATTCACCAGCGTACTTAGTGCAGGGAGAGACGTGTCTGCAGGTGCTAGGGACAGTGATAGAAAAATCGTCATTGTGCTAAAAAAAACTATTTAGAAAGTGCAGGGAAAGATTATTCAAGGTGTAGGGAAAGGATAGGGAGGAATCATTCCACTGCATTTATGTTGAACAGGGTTCAGTAGGGGAGGTTACAGCCTGGGTAATAGGAACAATCAGAATACACTTTGCTGCACTCACTGGCGATACAAATTGCCATTACACAGCTCTGTAATTCCAGCAAACCGTTTTTATTAGGGTGCAAGTGCTGTTTGATACAGGCATTAACAGGGTTCATTACAAAGAAATATTTCTACATTGTATTTGCCCTAGTGTGGTGCAGTTATACACTCACCTAAAGAATTATTAGGAACACCTGTTCTATTTCTCATTAATGCAATTATCTAGTCAACCAATCACATGGCAGTTGCTTCAATGCATTTAGGGGGGTGCTCCTGGTCAAGACAATCTCCTGAACTCCAAACTGAATGTCAGAATGGGAAAGAAAGGTGATTTAAGCAATTTTGAGCGTGGCATGGTTGTTGGTGCCAGACGGGCCGGTCTGAGTATTTCACAATCTGCTCAGTTACTGGGATTTTCACAGACAACCATTTCTAGGGTTTACAAAGAATGGTGTGAAAAGGGAAAAACATCCAGTATGCGGCAGTCCTGTGGGCAAAAATGCCTTGTGGATGCTAGAGGTCAGAGGAGAATGGGCCGACTGATTCAAGCTGATAGAAGAGCAACGTTGACTGAAATAACCACTCGTTACAACCGAGGTATGCAGCAAAGCATTTGTGAAGCCACAACACGCACAACCTTGAGGCGGATGGGCTACAACAGCAGAAGACCCCATCGGGTACCACTCATCTCCACTACAAATAGGAAAAAGAGGCTACAATTTGCACGAGCTCACCAAAATTGGACCGTTGAAGACTGGAAAAATGTTGCCTGGTCTGATGAGTCTCGATTTCTGTTGAGACATTCAAATGGTAGAGTCCGAATTTGGCATAAACAGAATGAGAACATGTATCCATCCTCTGATGGCTGCTTCCAGCAGGATAATGCACCATGTCACAAAGCTTGAATCATTTCAAATTGGTTTCTTGAACATGACAATGAGTTTACTGTACTAAAATGGCCCCCACAGTCACCAGATCTCAACCCAATAGAGCATCTTTGGGATGTGGTGGAACGGGAGCTTCGTGCCCTGGATGTGCATCCCTCAAATCTCCATCAACTGCAAGATGCTATCCTATCAATATGGGCCAACATTTCTACAGAATGCTATCAGCACCTTGTTGAATCAATGCCACGTAGAATTTAGGCAGTTCTGAAGGCAAAAGGGGGTCCAACACCGTATTAGTATGGTGTTCCTAATAATTCTTTAGGTGAGTGTATGTTCTAAAGCATTTTTGGGCTTTTATTAGTGTGTAAAAAGGACTTATTAGCCATTGTGTGGTGAAGTGCAAAAATTACAGCCCTTTTTGTCGTGTATTAGTGGCAAAGTAAAATATATTTGCCGCTCAGCAGTGCACTTATCTGTTTTAAAGCCATTTTTTGCGTATATTAGTGGAAAAAGTAAAAATATATTTGCTGCCTAGCGGTGCAGTTATCTTTATTAAAGACCTTTTTATGTGTATTAGTGGATAAAGGAAAAATATCTTTTCCGCCTGGCGGTGCTGTTATCTGTTTTAAAGCCCTTTTTTGCGTGTATTAGTGGAAAAAGGAAAAATATATTTGCTGCCTAGCGGTGCAGTTATCTGTTTTAAAGCCCTTTTTTGCATCTATTAGTGGAAAAAGGAAAAATATCTTTGCCCCCTAGTGGTGCAGTTATCTGCTTTAAAGCCTTTTTTTGCATGTATTAGTGGAAAAAGGAAAAATTTATTTGCCGCTCAGCGGTGCAGTGAGATATTTTACAGCCCACTTTGCTGTGTATTAGTGGCAAAATACAAATATATTCGCTATTCATAGTTGCACTTATCTGCTGAAAAGCCTTTTGTGCAAAAAAATATAAAAAAATAGGACCTAATTGCCATTCAGCGGTGCAGTAAGAAATTTTACAGCCCAGTTTGCCGTGTATTACTGGCGAAATACAAATATATTTGCCGTTCATAGTTGTACTTCTCTGTTGAAAAGCCTTTTGTGTAAAAATATAATAAAGTTAGGGCCTAATTGCCATTCAGCGGTCGAGTGAGATATATTACAGCCCAGTTTGCCGTGAATTACTGATGATATACAAATATATTTGCTGTTCATAGTTGTACTTATCTGTTGAAAAGCTTTTTGTGTAAAAATATAAAAAAACTTTGGCCTAATTGCTGTTCAACGGTTCAGTGAGATATTTTGCAGCCCACGTTGGCGTGTATTAGTGGAGAAATACAAATATATTTGCCGCTCATAGTTGTACTTTTCTGTTTAAAAGCCTTTTGTGTAAAAATATAAAAAAATTGTCGCCTAATTGCCGTTCAGCGGTGCAGTGAGATATTTTACAGCCCAGTTTCCCATGAATTACTGACGAAATACAAATATATTTGTAGTTTATAGTTGTACTTATCTGTAGAAAATCCTTTCATGTAAAAATAGAAAATAAACTTGGGCCTAAATGTGGTGAGAAATTTTACTGCTGAGTTTGCCATGTATTACTGGCGAAATACAAATATATTTGCCGTTTAAGGTTGTACTTATCTGTTGAAAAGCCTTTTCTGTAAAAATATTTTAAAAAATTGGGCCTATTTACTGTTCATCGGTGCAGTGAGATATTTTACAGCCCAGTTTGATGTGTATTTCTGGCGAAATACAAATATATAAGCAATTTCTGTAAAAAATTAAAAAAAATTAGGGCCTAATTGCCGTTCAGCGGTGCAGTGATTTATTCTAAAGCCCTGTTTGCTGTGTATTAGTGGCAAAATAAAAAAATATTTGATCTAACATTTGGTTATTTGATCTAACAGTATGTCAGGCAGAGAAGTGCCAGGCCCTGCACAGGGGAGTGGCAGAGGCCTAAATGTTTTTGGCACAGGCAGAGGTCACAGAAGAGTAAGGGGCCGTGGCAGCAGGGGTCATTTCAAGAGGCCTGAGCTCCCAATGTCAGCTAGAGGTTGTGTCATGACCAGCAACCTCTTGAATGGATCATTTTCATCGTAACTTACATCAGACACCCCCAGCCAAAGGGTCAGTGGGTTTGTCATGCACAACTCTTTGTTGCCATGGCCCGGGAGCAGGTCCTGTGCACCACCCGTCCTCAACCTACCTCTGTCCTTTTTTGTTCCCTCACTGAGAGAAGTATTATATGCTGTAGGCTCTGCTTCACTTTTCAATGAGGAACAGGTACTAGAGGACAGTCAGCAGCTACTGCCCAGCCAAGATGTGGAGGAGACATCCGCCGTTACCTACGCTAGGAGGGCAAGTAGTGATGAGGAGAGTGGCAAGGGAGCTGGTGTTGAGAGCGGTCAGGCTCCTGACCCAGAGACGGTTGAGTAGGACATCAGTGACATGCAGACACTAATTGATGATGATGATGTAGCTGATAGCACTTGGGAGAAGGGTGATGAAGGGGCTTCATCATGATCGGGAGAAGAGGGTGTCAGCTTGCCCGTAAGCCAGCGGCGGAGCCAGCAAGTGGCTAGCATGGCCGGGAGTCAGCAGGGTGACAGCAGTGGGAGGTCGGGAGCCAAACGCGCCCAGGGTAGACCACACGCTTTTCTGGGGCCTACCTGCCAAGGAAGTAGCAGTGCAGGGGCTCAAGGAGGCAGCAGCGGTAGCAGTCAGTCAGAGCATAGTGTTGAGGGTAAAATGACCTACTTGCCTGTGTGGCATTTTTTTTAAGCCACTGGAGGAGGTGAACGTGGCCGTATGTAGAATCTGTGGGCAGAGGGTGAAGTGTGGCCGGGGTGCCAATGTTGGCACTACGGCCCTGCATTAACATATGCAGCACTGCCATAAAGTGGCCTGGGACTACCGTGGCTCCGATGTGGTGGTCAAGCCTGCCGCAGAAACCGCTGCATCACCCACTGGCATGCACCCAGTTTCTGGCAATTAAGGCTCCACCACCTCAACCGAAGGGAGCTGTCTGTCCTTTTAATCATCTGTGGGTCCTGATGCGCCTGCTCCTCTTCCTCCTACTCCTCGTCAGGCATTCCGACAGCAATCGATCACCGAAGAGATTGCCAAGAGACAACAGTATGTGTGCACTCATCCAACGGCGCAGAAGCTGAATGTGCTCCTATTCAAGTTGCTGGAGCTGCAGTCCCTCCCAGTCCCTTGCTGGTGGAGAGTTCCAAGCTGTCCTTTCTTTGCCAAAAAGGCAGTATTAGCCCTGCACACACATGTAGAACAGAAGGTGGGCCAATGCTTGAGCATGTCGGTGTCTGCCAAAGTACAAGGTAGCACCGACGTGTGGAGCTCTAACTACGGTCAGGGATAATAGATGTCCTTTATGGACCACTGGGTGAATGCGGTTCCTGCACAGCCACACTTGCAACTTGGCCAGGTGATGCCGCTTCCTCCTTCAGGTTGCCACACCATTGGTCCAGCGACAATGTCAACCTCTGCCTCCTTATCCTTCACCCTGTCCTCTGCCTCCACTGCAGCGACAATGCACAGTGCCCATCCAGCATACCACATGTGCAGGGCACGGCGGTGTCACGCTGTTCTGCACCCTGTTTGCCTGGGCAAACGAAGTCACACAGGGAAGGAACTGCTCCATGTCTTTCGGCAAGAAATTGACTGCTGGCTTTCTCCACGACAACTGAAAATCATAACCATGGTGACCGACAACGGGAAGAACATTGTATCGGCACTGCGTCAAGGAGGGCTGAGCCATGCGCCCTGCATGGCAGACGTGTTCAATCTGGTCGTAAAGCAGTTCCTGAAGTCTTCCACCTATTTGCAAGACATCCTAAAAATGGCCAGGAAACTTTGCATGCACTTCAGCCACTCGTACACTGCAAAGCGCACCCTCCTTGAGCTGCAGAGGCAGAACGGCATCCCCCAACATAGGCTTATATGTGACGTTTCCACCCGTTGGAGTTCCACCCTCAATATGTTGGACCGACTATACGAACAGAGAAAGGCCATCAATGATTTCTTGATGATCCAAGCGGATAGGCGTACTCCCCTGTGTAACTTCGATGTCAGCCAGTGGCAACTCATGCGTGACATCTGCCATTTGCTCAGGCCCTTTGAGGATGCCAAGTTATTTGTCATTCACCAGGACTACGGGAAGAACGACGTCATTCCACTGCTTCATGTCATGGAACAGATACTGCCACATATAGCTGGTCAGGGGACTAGAGACATGGTGCCTAGATCTCATGGCCACATGAGCCCTGTGGGGGCTGAACTGGAGGAGGAGGACATTGGAGCACAAGCAATGTCTAGAGAAATGGGTGTTGTTTCTACTCAGGTGACAGCAGAGAAGGAACTGGAACAGCCAGAGGAGCTACAGGGCAATGAAGAAGATGAGGCAGATGACCCAGACACACCATGGCAGTATGCAGTGGAGATGGACGCAGGGAGTACCTCCGAGTCACTTGCACCTACGGCCCGCTGCATGCTCACTTGCTTGAGTAGTGACAGCCGAATTGTCACCATTCGGCAGGGGGATGACTTCTGGTTGGACCCTCACTACCGGTCTAAAATGGGGGCCTTCTTTATACCCGCTGAGAGAGAGGACAAACTGAACTACTACAGAGACATCCTATGTAGTCAGTTTGACATTGCCTATCCGCGCCATCGTCCATCCTCTCACAGGTCTGACCGGGGGGGAAGGCCCTCTGCGCTCACGTTCCACTGCCTTGGCTGCTGGGGATGGGTGGGTGGCAGGAGCAGTACCAGCTCCATCAGCAGCAGCCTGTGTCTACAGTCGCTGATGAGCAGCTTTCTCCTCCTGCATAGTGAAGAAACTACTCACCAGCAGCTAGATGTAGAGCAGAACCTAAACCAGCAGGTGGTGGCATACTTGGAGTGCACCCTGTCAGCCGACCTTGAAGATCTGCTGGACTACTGGGCAGCCAAACTGGATTTGTGGCCACAACTGGCCTTCTTTCACCCACCATCTTTAGCGGGTATTGGTATTGCCACCCACCTTCACACTCTGCCACCTTGCCACTTTGTGGTCTCCAGATGCTGCTACTATCTCCACTATATGTCACCTTGCCACTCTGTGGCTTTCTGATGATGTCGCCACCTCCAGACTCTGTGATTGGGCCACTCTGTGGTCTCCTCATGCTGCTTTCACCTCACCACTATGTCACCTTGCCACTCTGTGGTCTTCTAATGCTGCCACCACCTACACACTTTGCAATTGTGCCACTCTGTGGCCTCCTGATGCTTCCACCACCTCTACACTCTGTCATTGTTGCAATCTGCGGCCTCCTGATGCTGCCGCCACCTACAAACTATGTAATCTTGCCACTCTGTGGTCTCCTCATGCTGCTGCCACGTCCACACTGTCACCTTGCCACTCGGTGGCCTCCTCATGCTGCTGCCACCTCCACACTCTGTCATTGTGCCCCTCTGTGGCCTCCTTCTGATACTGCTGCCTCCTCCAGACTCTGTCATTGGGCCACTCTGTGGTCTCATGTTGCTTCCACCTCACCACTATGTCATAGGGCCACTCTGTGGACTTCTCATGCTGTTCCCACCCTCCCCACTTAATTAATGGGCCACTATTTTCCCTTTCAGCCTGGCTGACATCCTCATTTATTTGACCCTTCTTCTGATCTGTCAGAAGGAAGGAAAAATGAGACGCACAACGGATCCTGTCTATGCAACAGCTGTAAGGCCTGCATGACATGGTCCCTATTTTACATCAGAATTGGCTTATGATTTGGTAGCCAAAAGCAGGAGTAGGTACAAAACACAGAAGACTTACAAATATTCCGTTAACGTCTCATCTCTGTTTTGGATTCACTTCAGGTTTTTTTTTTGGCATTAGCAATACTGATGGATTACTGACCAAATGGTGACCGAGTGAAGGCGGACGCTCCACAGACAGGATTAGTTTTTTGTGGGTTATTGTTCTGACGGATCAGAGGAAGGGCAAAATAATTAGTGACGTCCACACACACTTACTGCTGACACCCTGTCTACTCTGTATAAGCGTATAAGCGTTTAATAGAACAGGTTCTGTAGACATCTATGTGGAATCAGCTGTAAAAAGAGTACGCTTCTTCTTGGCGCTAACATCGACCTGTAAGGCTGAGTTCATACTTGAGTTATGTGGTCAGTTTTGGCCCTGTGACTGCCTAAATAAATGAAGTGTGCAATGATTCTAAGTGTGACGCCTGTCATCTGCATGTCATACAGACTCACAGTATTATTTTACTACCAAGCAGACTCCCTATAAAGGCTCTGTGCACCCAGAAAATAGCCGTTTTTTTTTACCTAATTCACCTCAAATTTATTCAGATCGAACCAAGTTTTTCAAAAAAATTGGGCGAACCGGCGAGTCAAATGTTTTAAAAATTCGCTCATCTCTAGTCATAGCTTTCATCCAGCCATGTCTCAGTTATTCCCAAAATAGAATTCAAAATAAGTTTTTGTAATTTATTTTATCATAAAATATGAGTTATCCAAAAACAAGTGCACTGTCCAGTCTTATCCACATGTTTGTGCCTGTTTTTCACCCATGACGATGCCCATGTGATTTCTGTGTTTGTTCAGTGTGTCTGTTTGTGGGCCATTTGCACTGAACTGTTCAAGCTGTGGAAGGATTTCCAGAGCATCCCTTACCAATAGTCTATGAAGAAAATGAACTGGACACAGGTGGCATTCATGTGCTGTCCATGAACTCATAGATTTTAATGGGCATGTTTGGTTCTGAAAGCATGCCAAAAATGTAGATGAAACCATGATCTGTGATTTACTAAAGTGAAAATAAGGGTCCATTCACACGTCCACAAATGAGTCCGCATCCAATTTTGCGGAACGGGTGCGGACCCATTCATTTTCTATGGGGATGGAATAGATGCGGACAGCACACAGTGTGCTGTCCTCATCCGCATTTGCAGAGCATGGCCCCGATCTTCGGGTCTGCAGCTCCGCAAAAGATAGAACATGTCCTATTCTTGTCCGCAGCTGCGGACAAGAATAGGCATTTCTATGGGGGTGCCAGGCGGGTGTGTTGCGGATCTGCAATTTGCGGGTCCACAACACACCACAGATGTGTGATTGGAGCCTTAGTCCTTAGTTAGAAAGTAATCCACTTACAAGTACTGATGAGAGAATTCCCCAAAAAATGTATACTGGGTCCAAATCGTCCGAATCATGTGTGATAAGATTTAGACCTGAATTGATTCTACTTAAATCAAAAATTCTTGGTTCTATACAAAATCCCTCTCTCTCTGTCTATATCTTAAACTGTTTCCCCTGCACAAATTATCCCAAATTGAATCACTGGAAATTCTGATTCCATAGTATCAAATTTTTTTGGGGGGAAGTTCATGTTGAGTTTTGATTCACCCATATCTACTTACAAACCAGAAAGAGTCTCTCTGTCAGTCTCTCTGCCTCTGCCTTTCTGCAGCAGCTCCTCCCCTTCTCCTCCCCTCTCCCCTTTCCCTATACTTTTATGTAATCTAATCCTTCAGTGAGCAGGCAGTTCACCTTCACTCAAAATGGATCTGATCAGTGAATTAAGAGATAGTGAAAATGAAAGGGGAGCAGGAAAGAAATGTGTGTCTTATATGGTGAAAATACAGTATATAGTGAATATGGAACAAACTGAACATTAGAGGTTTACACTATTGTCAAGTTTATCATGTAAATGTCTATGATAATAGAGTATGAAGCTTTAATATTCAGTAAGGATCAAACAGCTGATTTTCAACCAGATCCTTTGCCCAATCCTTTTGCTCTTAGGAAGATACAGTGATGCTTCATTTACACTGCCTATTTGGTGGGCAGATTATCGGAAACAAACATTCATACAAAGACTGGTTCCCTATAATCTGCCTGTGTAAATGTTCAGCAGATCACCCAATGAATGAACAAAACACTTATTCATCAGGTGAAATGATTCTTCGTGCAGACACCTCAATCATTGTTTTGGGGCAGCAGATTGTGGGGGTAGCACTCTTGTATCCAGAAACAATAAACCTGTATGAGGACGAGCGATACCAGTAGCCATCGCTCATCCTCATACATTAGAGGTCATTGCTGCATGTAAATGCAGCTCTTCACTGGCAAGTAGGAAATTGCCAGGAAGGAATGCTTCCTTCCCGATAATTACCTACCGTTCAGCTCAGTGTAAATGGGCCTTAAAGTGAACCTGTCACCGGGATTTTGTGTATAGAGCTAGCTGTATAGATGCAAATTACCTGAGATGAGTCCTGTCACTGACTCATCTGACATACAGGACTCATCTCAGGTTAATTTGCATATGTATCAAATTGGTTTTTTTTTACACAATAAAAGCACACAGAGCTATGGGGACTGGGTATTGCGGATGTGCTAGCGGAAATCTAGCAAACCATGTCCTCAGCTCTATACACAAAATCCCGGTGACAGGTTCCCTTTAAGTCAGTGTCAAAGCCATTTGGTAGAAGTTTTCTCACCTTTCACCAGTTGGAAAAATAAGTATTCGGCTGAAGCAAACATGCATGTAAATGGAGAGTTCAGGAGAGAAAGCTGTTGGCTGAAGTAGCGTTCTAGCTGTCTAATGTGTATGGTCAGCCTTATGTCATAGAAGTACACTAAAGAAATATTAATGGAAATGCTCTTCTTATTTTTTATTATTTCAGCTGTACCCAGTAAGTCTTTTAGTTCTTGGGTGGAAGCTCTTCATTTACTGAGAAGCTGCTGTCTTTAGACAAGGAGTCTTTTCAGTTTAAGCTTGAAAGCGCACTTTACACAGAAAACATCCTGACAGCCTGCACAATTCCTTTAATGTGCAGACTTTTTTCATTATGGAAACTGACAATATCATGTTTTTTCACAAAATCTGAACGCCTCTTTCAGTTACTACACTACACTTACACAGGGACATGATTTACCATTATATGACTGCTTTTCATTTTTGCCCAGCTTTTGTTTAACTTTACACGTAAGTGCATTGTACAGTATTGGTATATGAATTTGAGAATACCTGTAGGTGTAGTTGGTAAAGAGCAGAAAAAGTAAAAAAAAAAATGCAAAAATGTTGACAAGCTATTCTATATTATATTCCACAAAAGTATTGAGCTTTATTACTTAAATTGAAAATATTATATGAAAAAAATGTAACTTTTTATTTTAGCTAGAAATGCAGTTCCTTTATAATAGTTGAAAGCTTGCCTATAGGTGAGGTGAGGACAAAGGAGTAAGGTTAGACAGTGGGGTCCTTGGACCTAGGTGTCATTATGCTCAAACAGAAAAATTTAGCAAATCAGTTAATGTAAGGGCAGTGCTTTTATACAGGAATGTTATGCTACTCAGTGACAACACGAGTGCCTACCCTATGCACCACAGGGTTCAATGATGATCTAGGTTCAGTTTAGTAGAACCGAGGGAGGTCTGAAAATTGGGACTTTAATGAAAACAGTAAAAGGTATTATAATTAAGGCCATCTGAAAGCAGTTTAAGGGCTGTGTTACACCAGCCGATTCTGCAGGTGATTGTCGGGAAGGAAGCATTTATGCCATCGCTCGTTCCCATGCTGTCTAGCGATTTGCCAGCAGCATGCTGAAAGATCACGATTACCCAATGAAGGAGCTTCTGTCTTGATTGTGAAGGACCTGCACTAAGTGTGATGACATCACCACACTCCCAGCATGATTCCATGGTGACGTGATCATGCTGCGCTCAGGTCCTTTGACAGGTCCTTCGGCAGGTACTTCACAATCAACAGAGGAGAGACTGCCTCTGCGCATGCAAGTGAATAAGGTGAGTAATTTTTTTTAACCCCTAAAAGGCCATATTGAACTAGCGTACTCATTTTTAATGGCCATTAGACTGATGAACTCCTGTCTAAGCAGCCTTTAAAAATGGTCCCATTGATTTCAATGGGGTCTGTCTGGCCATGAAAACGGGCAAAAATAGGACATGTCCTATTTTTTAATGGCCATGTGAATAGCCCCGTAGACTTTAATTGATGCTAAAAATGGCCACGTGATGGATTAGGATTAGAAGGACAGATATAACCTCTATAAAGATAACACAGAATTCTCCATTCCCAATAAGTCTTTGTCAAAGCTGGTCTACTCGTTCCTTGTAAAATGACTACAGCACAGGTCGCAGAGTCTCCTCCAGTCCATTTAGATACATTTATCAACCTATTTAAGTCACTATTGAGGAGTAAATAAGTTGCAAATTATGGCACATGCCATATATGCGCAATAATTTGCAACTTTTTAAGCTTCTTGCGACTTTTCTGAAGTGGCTAAAAAATGAATACAGCTTAGCGGAAGGGTGGGGCTTCACACAGCCTGCTGAATTTACTATGACACAATCCAGAAACTGTATGGTCAGTAGAGATTGCCTTGCGGTTCGCCCCCGGCGGTTGTTTCACGGTGAACTTTGCGATTCATGATTCGCCAAACATGCAAAGATATGGCGATGTACGCCTGCGCCATATTCTTTTGCATTGCGCCAAACTTTGACCCATGACGCATCCATCAGGTGGGACAGCACAGCAAATTGAGATGTTTCAGCACATGGACCCCCCCCCTATAATAGAACCCGATCTGGCAGCCATTTTACATTCTGTATATTGCCAGTGTAGGGATAGGTTGCTTTGTGGAGCAGGGACAGGCTGTTAGGGACACCAAACGCTAGCTAATAGGGCCACAAAAGTCCTTTTAAGGACTGGTATAGGTGTGCTATTGATAGGTGTGATATACTGAGGGGTGTGATATACTTATAATGTACTTTCTAACATAGAAAGTACATTATAGTGCATTTGAATTGTGCAGCAGTTGTGTGCGGTTCTGCTGCGATACTGCAGCTATATAGAGGGACAAACGCTATTGGAACAACTTATTTCAACGGGTGTGATATACCTGTTGCCCCCCAAAAAACTGATTGAGGGGTGTGATATACCTGCTTCCACAAAATACTGATTAAGGGGTTCGATATACCTGCTTCCAACAAATATTGATTAAGGGGTGCGATATACCTGCTTCCACAAAATACTGATTAAGTGGTTAGATACATACTTCCACCAAATATTGATTGAGGGGTGTGATATACCTGCTTCTACAAAATACTGATTAAGGGGTTCGATATACCTGCTTCCACCAAATATTGATTAAGGGGTGCGATATACCTGCTTCCACAAAATATTGATTAAGTGGTTAGATACATACTTCCACCAAATATTGATTGAGGGCTGCGATATACCTGCTTCCACAAAATACTGATTAAGGGGTTCGATATATCTGTTTCCACCAAATATTGATTGAGGGGTGCGATGTACCTGCTTCCAGAAAATACTGATTAAGGGGTTTGATCTACCTGCTACCACAAAATACTGATTAAGGGGTTTGATATACCTGCTTCCACCAAACATTGATTGAGGCCTGCAATATACCTGCTTCCACAAAATACTGATTAATGGGTTTGATATACCTGTTTTCACCAAATATTGATTGAGGCCTGCGATATACCTGCTTCCACAAAATACTGATTAAGGGGTTTGATATACCTGCTTCCACCAAATATGATTGAGGCCTGCAATATACCTGCTTCCACAAATACTGCTCTTCTCTAGGGACTTAGGCACAGGATCATTTTGAAAATGACAGGCAGAGGAAGAAGCAGGCAGTTCAGCAGGGGTGGTAGGGGTCCGGAATGTGCACCAGGCCGGAGTCTAGGTAGGAAGTTGGAGAAGGAGCGTGCGATTACTTCAAAGGACGCACCAGAGTTGGTTGAGTGGCTCACTCAGCCTTCCACTTTTGCACCCTCCTCATCTTCTGTATCTGCACCCTCCTCACTCTCTGCTGTGTGCACCCCCAAAGACACGACCATTATAGCCCCTCCACTCGAGTCAGAGGAATTATTTTCCCATCCATTCCCAGACCCTACCGATGCGCAGCCATTCTTGACATCGGATGAGGAAGAGGAGGTAGCAACGCCCGCCACCCAGCAGTCTGACGACATTACCCAGATCAGCCCAAGGAGGGTGGTCCCCACTGTTGCTGCCTACTCCGAGATCTCTAATGTCATTGGTGGTGAAGGTGATGATGATGACATGTCAATGGACATCACGTGGGTGCCCACAAGAGAGGAAGAGGAGTGGAGTTCAGAGGGAGAAACGGAGCAGCAGATAGGGAGGAGAAGGAGGAGAAGCAGGCAGAACTCACAGTGTACAGGAGGCAAAAAGCAGAAAGCAAATGTATCTGGAGCGAGCCATTCACCATGCACGTACACATCTTGCGCTCCCAGGACGCCGGCATATGGCTCTGCAGTGTGTGCTTTTTTTAACTTATCAGCTGCTGATAATAGTGTTGCCATCTGCAGCCTGTGATGTCAACACATAAGTCGCAGTAAGCCCAACACTCACCTAGGGACGACCGCCTTAAGAAGGCACCTGGCCTCGCATCACAGAGTCCAGTGGGAGCAACGCTGTCAGAACCCACAAAGCCACACTCCCGGCGCTCCACATCTTGCCTCTTCTCCTTCTCCTCTCTCCTCCCATTTGTCCTCCACTCCACCTCCTACCATGCCGTTGTCGCATTCATCTGGCACAAGTTACGCTTCCATGGCCCAAATGTTCGAGCGTAAAAAAAATTATGATGCCGGATAATCCTCTTGCCCAACGGCTGACTGATGGCTTGTCAGAACTGCTAGCCCGCCAACTACTGCCATATAAATTGGTGGACTCGGAGGCCTTTATAAAATTTGTGGCCATTGGCACACCGCAATGGAAGGTCCCCGGAAGGAAATATTTCTCTCAGAGGGGCATCTTAGAGCTATATGGCCACATTCAGCGGCAAGTGAATGTATCTCTGGCACACAGTGTCGGTGCCAAGATACATCTGACCGTGGTCTAACAAACACGGGCAGGGAAGGTACATAACTTTTACTGCCCACTGGGTGAACCGTCTGATGGCCATCAAGCATGTAACCCGTGGCACCCATGTGGATTTGGTGTTACCGCCACGGATTGCATGCAGGCCGGCCTCTTCTTCTCCTCCTCCTACTCCATCCTCTGTCTCCTCCTCGGCTGACTCCTCCTTTTTCACTGCTACAGTCTCTTCTGCTGCACCCCACCCAGCTCCCCAGAACCTATTAAACGTGCTAGGTGAGACATTGCCATGCTGTGCTGCGGCTGTTGTGCCCGGAAGCCAAGAGCCACACCGATCCTGCACTGCTTTCAGCTCTGCGGTCACAGGCCGATCAGTGGATAACCCCGCTCAATTTGACAGTTGGTAAAGTGGTGTGCGACAGCGGTGCCAATCTGCTGGACACCCTTAAACAGGGCAAAATGACACACGTGCCGTGCATGGCACATGTCCTGAACTTAGTTGTGCAGCGATTCGTTGCCAAATACCCCTGAGTCTAGAAGAAAGAAAAGCAGGCTTTAAACTTTTTTGGGATCCCTGGTGTCATCCATGGATGGGGGGAGAAGACCGAGGACGACATTCTCCTGGGGATGAGCAGGATCCAGGCCAGTCCACTGCTTCAAATTTAGTGTAAATGGGGGCCTTCATGCTCTAGTGTTTGAAAAGACCCCCGTATAAAAATAATTAAGGGCAAGGCCCAGTACTGGGTAGCAATGCACTTAGACCCCCGGTACAAACACAAAATGTTACCAGCATCACAGAGGGCTGTCAGAATGCAGCATTTCCAGGCTTTGCTGCAAGAGATGCTGCATTCTGCTGTTGTGGGAGCTGGCAGAGGAATTTCCACCCACAGAGAAACAGTTGCGAGTACCAATCCTTGCAGCGCATGCATGAAGAGGGCGGTTTGAAGATGTGTTGGTCACTTCGGATATGAGATCATTCTTGCTGCCAACCCATCGACAGCCACCCTCCGGATCCAGCCTCAGGGAATGCCTAGACCAGGGGTGGCCAACCTGTAGCAGTCAGGCCGGCTCACTCTCAACCACATGCTCAGATCTCTTTTCTTGATAAGGCACTGTTGCTACTTTGCAGCTCCAGCTCACTCTCCACTACGTCCTGATGCACACAGTGTGAGAACGTAGTGGAGACACGCACTATGACCTGACGTTGTGCTCATCAGGTCACAGTGGAGAGCTTGTCAGACCTGCAGAGTAGCAGGTGCCCAAGCAGGAGCCAAGTGCCTGATCAGGAGAGGGAAGAGATTTTTTTAAATGATAGAACTGAGCATGGGGGTCTGATCTAAGCATGGGAGGTTCTGATCTGAGCATGGGGGGTCCTGATCTTGGCAATGGGGTTCTGATCTGAGCATGGGGTGTCCTGATCTGAGCAATGGGGGTCTGGGGGGGGATCTGAGCATGGTGGTTCAGATTTGAGCATGAGGGGCATATCTGATCATGGGGGTCTTGTTTGAGCTTGGGTTGGTCAGGTCTGAGCATGGGGGGGTCAGATCTGAGCATAGGGGGAAGATCTGAGCATAGGGGGGGAGATCTGAGCATTAGGGGGGAGAGATCTGAGCACTGAGGGTCTGACACTGGGAGTCTGATTTGTGTTCTCTGATCCGAGCATTGGGGGTCTTATTTTGGGGGTCTAGTTTGGAGGTCTGATGAGGTTTTGGGATCTTATTTTAGGTCAGATGAGGATTGGTGATCTGATTTAGGAGTCTGATCTGAGGTCTGATAAAAAATATATTTTTCTTTTTTTCTCTGAAAATGAAAAATAAAATATTTTTATCAGACCTCAGATCAGATAAAAAATATTTTTTCTCTTATTTTTTGTTTGTTAAAATCTAGGTGCATCTTGTAGGGCGAAAAATATGATGACTCGTGTGTAAATGTATAGCTTGTGGCTCCTGGTAGTCATACTTTTTTGGGGGGCTTTTTGTATCTGTAAGGTTGGTTACCCCTGGCCTAGACCAACAGGTGTCCGACTACATCGGGTTAATGGCTGATGTGGACGCTCTGAGAAGTGAGGAACCCCTGGACTACTGGGCATGCAGGCTTGACCTGTGGCCAGAGCTGGCACAATTTGCCATGGAACTCTTGGCTTGCCCCTCGTCGAGTGTCCTGTCCGAAAGGACGCTCAGCGCAGCAGGGGGGATTGTGACCGATAAGCGCACTCGCCTCGCTCACGACAGTGTGGACTACCTCACATTTTCTAAAAATGAAAGAGGCATGGATCTCGGAATTCAACACCTGTGACAATCACGTTTAATTGAATTTCCTCATGACAGCCCACAAATATCTGCCACCACCCAGAACAAATAATGGTCAGCGGCATAAAAGGCCTTTTCTGTCCAATGAATGCCTAATGTTTGGGGCCTGTACAACACTGGCCTGCATTAAATTTTTTATTGAATGGCCGTCTAATATACCTCCAGCCACATAATCACTTGATCATTTATGTACAGTGAATGCATAATTTTTGGGGCCTGTCATCTAATTGGCCAATATTAAAATTGTTATACGGTGACCGCCAAATTTACCTCCAGCCACATTATCAATTGTGCTTTTCTGTACGGTGAATTAATAATTTTTGGGGCCTGTAGTCCACTGGCCTGCTGTAAAATGAATATCCATTGAGCGTCTAATATACCTCCAGCAACATAATCACTTAATCGTTTATGTAAATTGAATGCATAATTTTTGGGGCCTGTAATCTAACTGGGCAACAGTAAAATTGTTATACGGTGACCGCCTAATGTACCTCCATCCACATTATCAATTGTTCTTTTCTGTCCGGTGAATGCCTAATGTTTGAGACCTCAGAGGAATTCAACACCTGTTGACGACGTCCACGTGTCATCGAATTAAAACTATTATCGTTTGTTTGTTTTTTCAAGAGGGGGGATTTCGTTAGCCATGTTTTTAATCCAATTTTATATTTTTTGCTCTTTTAAACATATGTATTTGACATCTATTTGTACTGGTCTGCAGTAAAATTGAAATCCAATGACTGTCTAATATACCTCAAGCCACATAAGCATTTGATGTTTTCTGTCAGGTGAATGCCTAATTTTTGTGACCTGTACTTCCGTGGCCTAAAATAAAAAATTTCTAGGCTCCAGCAGGGTACATTTCTGAGAATTTCCCTTTAAGACGCATAAAAATGGCCCCTGATTAAAAAAATTGGTGTCCATTTTTGCCATTGATCCCCCTGTGGTATGTCAGCAAAAAAAGAGGGTTAGTCAGCACCTCCCAGTGCGCAGGTGCACGCCGCCATGGCAAAGACCTAGAGGAAAAAAAGGAGACAATGCGGCAGCACTCTGCAAATCAGACAAAGTACAAGCATTGTTGTACTTTGTCTGATTTGCAGAGTGCTGCCGCATTGTCTCCTTTTTTTCCTGTGGTATGTCACTGTCCATCTTGTGGGGCGATTTGTGCACTTCTAGTAAGAATTTGGTAGCTGCAAATATGACCTAAAGGTTTTTCAGGTTCGCCTGCCATTAAAGTGAATGGGGCCTGCCGCGAACTTGCGGTTCGCAAACATTTGATCGCGTTTGCGAATCGATGTTCGTGCCTCACTACTGGCCTACAGCAACATTTTTATCCAATGACCGCCTAATGTACCTCCAGCCACATAATCACAAGTTCATTTCTGTCAGGTGAATGCCTAATTTTTGGGGCCTGTACTCCGGTGGCCTACAGTAACATTTTTATCCAGTGGCCGCCTAATTTACCTCCAGCCACATAATCACAAATTCTTTTCTGTCAGGTTAATGCCTAATTTTTAAGGCCTGTAATGGCCTACAGTAAAATTTTTAGCCAGTGACCACCTAATGTACCTCCAGCCACATAATCACAGGTTCTTTTCTGTCAGATGAATGCCTAATTTTTGGGGCCCAAACTGGCCTACAGTAAAATTTTTATCCAGTGTGACCGCCTAATGTACCTCCAGCCACATCATCACAAGTTCTTTTCTATCAGGTGAATGCCTAATATTTGGGGCCTGTACTGGCCTTCAGTAAAAATTTTATCCAGTGACTTCATAATGTACCTCCAGCCACATAATCACAAGTTCTTTTCTGTCAGGTGAATGCCTAATTTTTGGGGCCTGTACTCCCGTGGCCTAAAATATAAATTTTCTAGGCTGCAGCAGGGCACATTTCTTAGAGTTTCCCTTTAAGACGCATAAAAATGGCCCCTGATTAAAATACATATTTTTTGTGGGAATTTTTTCCAGTGATCTTCCTCTGGTATGTCGCTGCCCATGTTGTGTTTACGGGTTCGCCTGCCATTAAAGTCAATGGGGCCCTCCTCGAACGCGATTCACGAACCGTCCCGCCCGATGTTCGTCCATCACTAATGGTCAGCTTTGTCCGTCTCATGTGGCAAGAATCAGGATAACCCCTCTAATGAATGATTTTTAGGTCTGTCTAGCAATGAGCACTTATAGCAGAATGTGAACATTATTCTGTGGATATGGCTTTTCATTTTTTTTTTAATGAAGTTACATTAACCACAGTCAGATTGTAAAAGCAATCAAAAGTTCAAGATCTTTGTAATAAACAGGGTCTTATGTTTGACATCTGCAAGAGATTAACTGATCTATCAAGATCTGACAGTGTTAGAACAGGTTGAACTGTCTACACATATTAAATCAAGACTTACCCCAAAGTACTGACATGTTAGAAATGCCATGTTTTTTAGCTCAATGAGGGGAAAGCTCTTGATGAGATAATCATAGTGAACTGGTGGAAATGAAAAGCACAACGTATTAACGTATTCAGACATTCATGGTTCTATAACTAGAAGGGATCATTAATTGAACTTTTGCAGCAGAACAGTCATTCAACTGCCCATTAACACAAAGGTCAAAGATAAGATACTGATCAGAATAAACGACCACCTGCCATATAACCCATGTTCCCTGAAAATCTATCTATCTATGTATCTAATAGAAGAAAAAATTCCACGGCACATCCAAGGCATAAAAGCATAATGGTTTCCTTTTAGTCACTAGGCAGCCTAGTGTGCGTCTCCGTTGTGCGTCTCATTTTTCATTCCTTCTGACAGATCAGAAGAAGGGTAAAATAAATAATGATATCAACCAGGCTAAAAAGGCAAAATAGTGGCCGTCGTGCAGTGGGGAGGGTGGGAACAGCATGAGGAAGAAGAGATAGATCGCTGGTATGGCGCTGTCCTAGTAATCTTTATACAGGAGTCTGCTTTATGGCTTCAGAAGGCTTAATTATAACAAGTCGACGCATTTCAATGGTGAAGAGCCCTCTTCATCAGGACAATTACACAGTAGAAGTACATGTCATGCCATTTCAACAGTGAAAGAGTTGTGAGGTAGCAGCAGCATGAGGATACCACAGAGTGGTGATGTGGCAGCAGCATGAGGAGACCACAGAGTGGCCCAGTGACATAGTGTTGAGGTAGCAGCAGTAAGAGGAGACCACAGAGTTGTAATGTGGCAGCAGCATGAGGAGACTACAGAGTGGTGAAGTGGCAGCAGCATGAGGAGATCACAGAGTGGCCCAGTGAATTAGTGTTGAGGTGGCAGCAGCATGAGGAAACCACAGAGTGGTAAGGTGGCAGCAGTATGAGAAGATCACAGAGTGTTGAGGTGGAAGCAGCATAAGGAGACCACAGAGTGGCCCAGTAACATAGTGTTGAGGTAGCAGCAGAATGAGGAGACAATAGAGTGGCCCTGTGACATAGTGTTGAGGTGGCAGCAGCATGAGGAGATGACAAAGTGGCTCTCTGGAATAGTGTTGAGGTGGAGGCAGCATGAGGAGACCACAGAGTTGCCCAGTGACATAGTGTTGAGGTGAAATCAACATGAGGAGACCACAGAGTGGCCCTGTGACATAGTGTTGAGGTGGCAGCAGCATGAGGAGAGCACAGAGTGGCCCAGTGACATAATGTTGAGGTGGCAGCAGCATGAGGAGACCACATAGTGACCCAGTGACATAGTGTTGAGGTGGCAGCAGCATGAGGAGACCACAGAGTGACATAGTGTTGAGGTGGCAGCAGCATAAGGAGACCACAGAGTGGCCCAATGACATAGTGTTGAGTAGTGATGAGCGGCAGGGGCTATATTCGAATTCGCAATATTTCGCGAATATTTGGGCGAATATTCGCCATATATTCGAAAATTCGCGAATTCATGATCTCCAGGCATTATTTTCTTGATTGCGAAAATTCGCATAAAATTTGCCTAAAATTTTCGCATAAAAATTCGCATGAACTGGTATTTTTAAAAAAATCGAATATTCGCGATTACGAATATATTTAGCGATATTCTAAATATTCGCGAATTCTCGAAGTGCCGATATTCGCAATTAAAATTCGCAATTCGAATATTCGTGATCAACACTAGTGTTGAGGTGGCAGCAGCATGATGAAACCACAGAGTGGCCCAATGACATAGTGTTGAGGTAGCAGCAGCATGAGGAGACCACAGAGTGCTGAGGTGGCAGCAGCATGATGAGACCACAATTTGGCCCAGTGACATAGTGTTGAGGTGGCAGCAGCATGAGGAGACCACAGAGTTATCCAGTGACATAGTGTTGAGGTGTCAGCAGCATGAGGAGCAATGAGAAGATAAAAAGTAGATACCACTTCACTGGCACTGCTGGGCAAGATGTCACGGACGAGATGCGCTAGTATAAATTAGTTTTATTGCTGTCAACGCGTTTCAAGGGCATATAACCCTCTTCATCAGGACAATTATGCATATACAAATATACAAACATACACTTGTATTTAAACCCTGTTTGGGCTCGCTGATACAAGAAAAGGGGTGGTCAAAATAAGGGGCATGGCCACAGGCGGGCTCTCACTAAATGACACACAGGCATGCTGTTCTCCTTCACTGCGCGGCCCCAACAAATGCTTGATGCGCTCGGTTCTCAGTAGCTGACAGTCAGTACAGGGCACACTTGCTAACGTCAGTAAGTAACACGCTGGTCCACTCAGGGATCTACTCAGCGCTGGATTGTGGAGGGGGAAGCCTCCTGCTATATACCACCAGTGCAAAGGAACCGCCATGGGGACACGAGTGGCGCCTTCTTTCGCTAACTTATTCATGGGGGAATTTGAAAAGACACACATCACCAGCCATCCCACCCATAATGACCACATTGTATACTTTAAAAGATACATCGATGATATATTCATTATATGGGATGGAGACAAATTATCCGCCAAATCTTTTAGTGAGTCCCTAAATTGCACTGATTGGGGAATCACGTTAAGTCCTAATTTCAATAAAAAAAAATAAAAAATAGAATTCCTGGATATTGTTATTACAAATCAAAACAATACGATATCCACCAAAACCTATTTTAAATCTGTCCCTTCACCAATATTCATTACTTCAGTTTTCATCACAAAAAATGGTTGCAAAATATTCCATATAGCTAATGTAAGCGGATAAGACGGAATTGCACCCATGAGAACGATTTTATACAGCAAGCACATATTATCAAAAAGAGATTCACTGATAAGGGATACCCCTCCCGACTTATAAATAATGCAATAAGCAAAAGTATATCTACCACTCAAGAGTGTCTGACAATAACTACGAAAAAACAGAAAGGATCAGATTATATTAACTTTATAACACAATACAGTACTTCAAACAAATATATCAAAGAGGTATTAGCCAAACATTACTCCAGGACCCGCACCTAGTAAAATATCTATTGTGTACCCCAAAAATCACATACAGGTGGGCACCAACGATCAAGAGCATGTTAGCCCCCAGTAAACCTAGACAACATGGCATTAAGCAGAATAGCTCTGAAGTAATAACACCATCAAAATTGGGGGGCTATAGATGTAGGTCAAACCGGTGCCTGTGCTGTAAAATCATTACTCATCATAACCAGCCTTCACATCAAATCATAACGGTATGGTGTTTCCTATAAAGCAACACATGACCTGCCATTCCATGTACATTATATACTTGATTGAATGTGGGTGCGGCCTACAGTATACAGGACGGACAACACGAGCATTGCATTGTCGTATTAATTAGCATAGATATAATATACAACGGCAATACCAGAAACACGGTCTTTCAAGACATTGCACCTCTACACCGGATAAAGAGAAGCACGCCATCAGGGTTACCCCAATTGAATATATACCTGAAAACCCTTTTAACCGCCATCCTAACCCCGCACGGTCTGAACGAAATGAATGAAACAATTATATGATCACAGTACACTAACTACCAGTACACTAACTACCACTGGCCAATGTGTGTATTTGTGTGTATGTGTGTATATATATGTATATATATATGTGTATGTGTGTGTGTGTATATATATATATATATATATACATATACACATACACATACATATGTGCCCTCTGTGTATCAGCTTATCCATGTATGGGTCTACGGAGAGCTATATGTATACTCCTCATATGTATAGAACCCCCGTAATATAAAGACTGCCTCTATAGCCTATATATGCCTCCTTTAGGTACTTGTCCGCTGTGAGGTTTTAAATATTTTTAAATAGTTATAATTGTTTCCCCCATGTACCGATGTATCTATTTATGTACGGATCCTGTTTGTATGTCTCGGTGCGGAACAAGCAGCCCCGAGACATCAGCGCTGTGATAGACTTACATGTGAACCGGCCCCAAGCTGCGCTGCTAGTCAAGCTTTTAGCTGGGGAACCGAAATGACGTTAGCAAGTGTACCCTGTACTGACTGTCAGCTACTGAGACCGGAGTGCATCCAGCATTTGTCTGGGACCCATAGTGAAGGAGAACAGCATGCCTGTGTGTCAGTCAGTAAGAGCCCGCCTGTGGCCATGCCCCTTATTTTGGCCACACCCCCTTTCTTGTATCAGCGTGCCCAAACAGGGTTTAAATACCAGTATATGTTTGTATGTACTGTATATGCATAATTGTCCCGATGAAGAGGGCTATACGCCCTTGAAACGCATTGACAGCAATAAAACTACTTTATACTACGCATCTCGTCTGTGATATCTTGCCCAGCAGTGCTAGTGAAGTGGTTCCGGAATCTACTTTTTATCTTCTCATTGATCCTATGACGGCACTTATCCAGAAGTGCAGTTAGGAACCAAGGCTGCAGCCAGGCTATTTTCCCGGATGCTGGTCAGGACATTTCACCAGCAAGGCACTCTAAGCTGTTGTGACTTCATCACAACACTTTCTGGTAAGCACAATTTTATTATCTCACTAAAAGTTTCTTGTGACTGTACCACACATGAGGCGCTGCCTCTTCTCTCCACTATTTGCAGCAGCATGAGGAGACCACAGAGTGCTGAGGTGGCAGCAGCATGAGGATACCACAGAGTGTCCCAGTGACATAGTGTTGAGGTGGCAGCAGCATGAGGAGACCACAGAGTGGTGAGTTGGCAGCAGGAGGAGGAGACCACAGAGTGGCCCAGTGACAAAGTGGGGAGATGGCGGGCAATACCAGTACCAGCTTAAATAACCTACATAGAAAATGCCAGACCGCTGGTACTAAATTAATCTTTATTACAAAATTACATTAGACAATATACATGATTAAAAGAATCAGTGCAGGAGATAAAAAGCAACATCACTGGAGGAGACATACAATGAACGGAGTCCCTATCCTTAAACATGATATTCAGAAGAGATGGTTATGCAACCATGAAAACATACATAGTGGGGAAAAGGGACATTTACCCATACAAAGTCTCCTTCGGGGTTGGCGCCATCCTGGAGGAGACTTTGTATGGGTAAATGTCCCTTTTCCCCACTATGTATGTTTTCATGGTTGCATAACCATCTCTTCTGAATATCATGTTTAAGGATAGGGACTCCGTTCATTGTATGTCTCCTCCAGTGATGTTGCTTTTTATCTCCTGCACTGATTCTTTTAATCATGTATATTGTCTAATGTAATTTTGTAATAAAGATTAATTTAGTACCAGCGGTCTGGCATTTTCTATGTAGGTTATTTATATATATTTATTGCCATAGGCTTGGGCATTACTTGAATGTTGATTCAACTAACGGTCGAGGTATTTATTTCGGTTACAGTACCAGCTTAAGATGGTAGGTGGCATTAGGAGCACCTGGCAGCAGGTGTGGAATCAGACGGGTGGCAGCTTCAGAATATTATCAGAAGCAGGTAGCCAGAAGAATCAGGTCTCTTTTGTCAAAGTGTAGGTGTGGCACCATGGAATATGTAGTCTGATACATTAGACATTGGTGTTTGAAAATCATGGCTGATCCACGCCTGATTCATCTTCACAAATGTCAGTTTCTCCACATTTTGGGTGGACAGGCGAGTTCTTCTTGGGGTAGCAATGGCCCCTGCTGCACTACATACCAGCGTGGATGCCACACTGCTGGCTGGACAGGAAAGCTTGTCCAGGGCAAACTCAGCCAGTTGCAGCCACAAATCGAGTTTGGCTGCCCAGTAGTCCAGGAGATCTTCGATGTGGGGTGGCAGGGTGCATGTCAAGTATGCCACAACCTGCTGGTTCAGGTTCTGCTCTATGTCTAGCTGCTGATGCTGGTGAGTAGTTTCTTCAGTGGGCGGGTGACAAAAACTGCTCATCAGTGACTCTAGGCTTAAGTTGCTGCTGATGGAACTGGTACTGCTCCTTCCACCCCACCCCCACTTCAACCCCAGCAGCCATGGCAGTGGAATGTGAGTGCAGAGGGCCCCCCCCCCCGGTCAGAACTGCGTGAGGATGGGCTATGGCGCACATAGGCAGCGGCCAACTGACTACATAGGATGTCTCAATAGTAGTTCAGTTTGTCCTCCCTTTCAGCGGGTGCAAGACAGGCCCCCATTTTGGATTGGTAGCGAGGGTCTAACACAGTGGAGAGCCAGTAGTTATCTCTCTGCCGAATGCTGACAATTCTTCTGTCACTATGCAAGCAACTGAGCATGCATCGGGCCATTTGCGCAAGTGACTCGGAGGGACTCCCTGCCTCCATCTCCACTGCATACTGCCACGGTGTGTCTGGGTCCTCTGTCTCCTCTTCCTCATCTCCATCTTGCTCCTCTGGCTGCTCCTTCTCCTCCTCTCCTGTCACTAGTGATGAGCGGCAGGGGCAATATTCGAATTCGCAATATTTTGCTAATATTTAGGCGAATATTCTTAATAAATTAGCGAATTTGAGAATTTGCGATTATTTTCTTGATTGCGAAAATCGGCAATGTAATATTCGCGTAATGCGCATGCAATACAGGTGTGGGTCACTTTTACTAAATTTTTCAAGGTGCTAGAAGTTTCCTGAGATTGAAGAAAATGGTTGGCACAGCAGAACATTGCAATAGCTTTATATGCAGATAGAGTGCTCTAATATATTCACGATTGCGCAAATCGGCAATTAATGATGCGCATATTTTTGCGCAATACATGCAACTTCAAATTTTAGCAGGTCTGACTACATATTACTCATTGTTGCACTAAGTATTGTTGTAAACTTGTACATCACAGAACTATGTCTGTAGCATGTATGTATGGACAGCAAAACCTATCACACTACCTAACACCCTGCACTGGAACCTATCAGCTACACTATATCAGGATATAACCTACACTGACTATCTCCCACTAACTATCTATATTATATATTTAAGCTATCTAACTAACTATCTAATGTAATGACACAGCAAAGCACAGAGCACAGCAATGACACTGCTGTCTTTCTCAGAACTGCAAAAAACTGCAGAAAATGGCTGCTGTGGATTTCTTATATAGGAAGGAGTAGGCAAATTTCCTATTGGTTGCTAGGGATGTTGCTAAGCTCAGACAAAGACATTGCAGCCTTCTCATTGGCCCACAAGCAATAAGCAGGGAGTTCAAGTAAAATAAAATCTAGAATATTTGCGAATATGAATATATAGCACTATATTCTAAATCTTCACAAATTCTTGAAGTGGCGATATTCGCGATTAAAATTAGTGATTTGAATATTCGCGCCCAACACTACCTGTCACCTGTGTAGAAAAATCACCCAATTTGCTACGCATTGCTTGTGCTCCAATGTCCTCCTCCTCCTCCAGTTCAGCCCCCACAGGGCTCATGTGGCCATGAGATGTAGGCGCCACGTCTCCTGTCCCTTGATCAGAAAGATTTACCAGCATATTTTCCAGGACATGAATCAGTGGAGTGATGTTATGCATCCAGTAGTCCTGGTGACTAGCAAATAAAGTGACCTCCTCAAAGGGACCGAGCAAATGGCAGGTGTCACGTATGAGCTGCCACTGGCTAACATCAAAGTTAGACAGGGGAGTACCTCTGTCTGCCTGTATCATCAAGAAATTGTTTATGGCCTTTCTCTGTTCACATAATCGGCCCAACATATGGAGGGTAGAATTCCAATGGGTGGAATCGTCGCATATCAGCCTATGTTGGGGGACGCAATTCTGCCGCTGCATCTCAAGGAGGGTGTGCTTTGCGGTGTACGAGTGGCTGAAGTGCATGCAAAGTTTTCTGGCTATTTTTATGATGTCTTGCAGATGGCGTGAAGACTTCAGAAACCGCTTGACAACCCAATTGAACACATGCAACATGCAGGGCACATGGCTCAGCCCTCCTTGACGCAGCGCCAAGACATTGCTCTTCCCGTGTCAGTCACCATGGTTCCGATTTTGAGTTGTCGAGGAGAAAACCAGGTTTCAATTTCCTGATAAAGGACGTGGAGCAGTTCCTCTGCTGTGTGACTCCGTTCACCCAGGCAAACTAGTTGCAGAACAGTGTGACACCGCTGTGCCCTGCACATTTGTTATACTGGTGGAGTACTGTGAATTGTCCCTTGAGTGGAGGCTGAGGACATGGTGGAGGATGAGGAGGCAGAGGCGGACATTGTCACAGGACCATTGGCGTGAGAACGTGGAGATGGAAGCGCCGTCACCTGGCCAAGTTACTGGTGTGGCTGGGCAGGAACCACTTTCACCCAGTGGTCTGTAAAGGACATATATTGTCCTTGACTGTAGTTACAGCTCCACACGTCGGCGCTGCTGTACACTTTGGCAGACACCGACATGCTCAAGGACTGGCCCACCTTCTGTTCTACATATGTGTGCAGGGCTGGTACTGTCTTTTTGGCAAAGAAATGACAGTTTGGAACTCAGCACAAGCCATCAGTTCTCTGAAAGGTTCAGAGTCTACCACTTAGAAAGGGAGGGACTGCAGCACCAGCAACTTGGCCAAGAGCATGTTCAGCTTCTTCGCCATTGGATGAGTGCACGCATACTGTTGTCTCTTGGCAATCGCTTCGGTGATCGATTGCTGGCGAAGTGACTGACGAGGAGTAGGAGGAACAGGAGCATCAGGACCAGCAGATGATGGGAAGGACAGACAGATCCCTTCGGCTGAGGTGGTGGATCCTTGACTGCATGAAATTGAGTGCATGCCACTGGGTGATGTAGCGGTTGCTGCGGCAGGCTGAACCACCACATTGGAGCCATGGTTCTCACAGGCCACTTTATGATGACGCTGCATGTGTTGATGCAGGGCGGTGTTTTGCCAGCATTGGTACCCTGGCCACGGTTCACCTTCTGCCCAGAAATTTAGCAAATGGCCATGTTCACCTCCTCCAGCGGCCTAACAAAAAATTGCCACACCGCTAAGTATGGCATTTTTCCCCCAACACTCACTGACTGACTACTACCGCCGCTGCCTCTGTAAACCCCTGCACCGCTACTTTCCGGGCCGATAGGCTCCTACGAAGTGAATGGTCTACCTCGGGCACGTTTGGCTCTCAACTTCCCACTGCTGCCACCCTGATGACTACCGGCCACGCTACCAACCTGTTGGCTCAGCCGCTGCCTCATGCACAAGCTGCCACTCTCTTCTCCTGATGATGATGATGCCCCTTTTTCACCCGTCTCCCAAGTGCGATTAGCTAAATCATCATCTGCTACTGTCTGCACGCCACTTATGTCCCTCAAGGAGGTCAGGAGCTTGACCACTCGTAGCACCTGCTTCCACACGACTCTAATCATCACTACTTCCCTGCCTACCGGAGGAAGCTTCGGATGTCTCCTCCAGATCTTGGCCTATGGCATATACAGGGAGTGCAGAATTATTAGGCAAGTTGTATTTTTGAGGATTAATTTTATTATTGAACAACAACCATGTTCTCAATGAACCCAAAAAACTCATTAATATCAAAGCTGAATATTTTTGGAAGTAGATTTTAGTTTGTTTTTAGTTTTAGCTATTTTAGGGGGATATCTGTGTGTGCAGGTGACTATTACTGTGCATAATTATTAGGCAACTTAACAAAAAACAAATATATACCCATTTCAATTATTTATTTTTACCAGTGAAACCAATATAACATCTCAACATTCACAAATATACATTTCTGACATTCAAAAACAAAACAAAAACAAAGTGACCAATATAGCCACCTTTCTTTGCAAGGACACTCAAAAGCCTGCCATCCATGGATTCTGTCAGTGTTTTGATCTGTTCACCATCAACATTGCGTGCAGCAGCAACCACAGCCTCCCAGACACTGTTCAGAGAGGTGTACTGTTTTCCCTCCTTGTAAATCTCACATTTAATGATGGACCACAGGTTCTCAATGGGGTTCAGATCAGGTGAACAAGGAGGCCATGTCATTAGATTTTCTTCTTTTATACCCTTTCTTGCCAGCCACGCTGTGGAGTACTTGGACGCGTGTGATGGAGCATTGTCCTGCATGAAAATCATGTTTTTCTTGAAGGATGCAGACTTCTTCCTGTACCACTGCTTGAAGAAGGTGTCTTCCAGAAACTGGCAGTAGGACTGGGAGTTGAGCTTGACTCCATCCTCAACCCGAAAAGGCCCCACAAGCTCATCTTTGATGATACCAGCCCAAACCAGTACTCCACCTCCACCTTGCTGGCGTCTGAGTCAGACTGGAGCTCTCTGCCCTTTACCAATCCAGCCACGGGCCCATCCATCTGGCCTATCAAGACTCACTCTCATTTCATCAGTCCATAAAACCTTAGAAAAATCAGTCTTGAGATATTTCTTGGCCCAGTCTTGACGTCTCAGCTTGTGTGTCTTGTTCAGTGGTGGTCGTCTTTCAGCCTTTCTTACCTTGGCCATGTCTCTGAGTATTGCACACCTTGTGCTTTTGGGCACTCCAGTGATGTTGCAGCTCTGAAATATGGCCAAACTGGTGGAAAGTGGCATCTTGGCAGCTGCACGCTTGACTTTTCTCAGTTCATGGGCAGTTATTTTGCGCCTTGGTATTTCCACACGCTTCTTGCGACCCTGTTGACTATTTTGAATGAAACGCTTGATTGTTCGATGATCACGCTTCAGAAGCTTTGCAATTTTAAGAGTGCTGCATCCCTCTGCAAGATATCTCCCTATTTTTGACTTTTCTGAGCCTGTCAAGTCCTTCTTTTGACCCATTTTGCCAAAGGAAAGGAAGTTGCCTAATAATTATGCACACCTGATGTAGGGTGTTGATGTCATTAGACCACACCCCTTCTCATTACAGAGATGCACATCACCTAATATGCTTAATTGGTAGTAGGCTTTCGAGCCTATACAGCTTGGAGTAAGACAACATGCATAAAGAGGATGATGTGGTCAAAATACTCATTTGCCTAATAATTCTGCACGCAGTGTAATACTTCTCGCGCTGAGGGAACTGAAAATAACAGAGGACGGTTCCCGGGCCATGCCAACTAAGTGTTTTGTCAGAGGAACCATAGTATAAATATGCGGGACACGGAATAGTTTTTGCAATTTAAAGGTAATTTTATTTTGTGATTTTCACAATAAGAGGTTCTTGATCCAATTTATAGGAAATTAAATGCTGCGTAACCACTATCCATATATGAGCTGGACTTTTCGGTCGATAGGGACCTTCTTCAGCGGATTGGAGTTTCTGTGGTCAGAGATAAAGGGATATCTGGATCCAGATATCAATGGGGACAAGCGTATGGAGGAATATGACTCATGCTACTGAGAAAAGATACCTTGTTTCTCTTAAACATTCTCTTAAAAGGGAGAACCTAGTTATAGGGCTTGTCGCACAAATGATATTCTACAGTTTTCAAACCAGCACCTGGATGTGAATACTTTTGTAATTGCATGTAAACATTTATTTTAGCTACTGAGTTATTTAGTGAAAACTATCTGTATAGCGCCACCTGCTGTTTGCTCTTTTTCTTATTTCTCTGTCCACCTCACTGAGACAGAACCACATGCTCAGTTCCATCCTTCAACTGCCACTAGCTGCAGCAGAAAGTACACACCCCTGAGAAAGGGCATGCCCCTAAGCTAACAGCTTTAAATAAATCTAGCAGAACAATTGGAGAAATTAATGTGGAGATCTCTGGATCCATGTGAGGTACAGGACTGGTTCTAGCTTTGTTATAAAGAGATTGTTATGTGCAATATGACATCTGATTTTCATTTTTTACACTAATCATGGGATAACCCCATTAAGTTGTTTTTAACTGGAAGGCCACCACAGTCTTACAACACTAGTGACCATTTTCCTTTATGTTGATTAGCTTAGGGAGGTAAAATGAATACAACCATCCAGTTAAACTATCAGGGACTTTTGCTAAAAACACCATTTTTTTCACTTCACCAAAGCATTGCCTTTTCCCGCTGTAGCTCGTAAATAATTGTGTACATTTCCTGCCCTATTTTCTCATGTGAGCATATTACTGAGATGCTAGGGGAACAATTATATTTTGCTGTTTTGGTAGATTCAACAAATTTGTATACTTAATATTGTGAGTGTTATTTACAATGCCGGCATCTGATTGCTGTACTGTAAGAGAGTGTTGTATTGTAACTGTAGTGTAGTTAACTGACAACACTGAATTAAGCTCCATACACCATTACCTTCTCAGCGGCCACTAGAGACAATGTAGATACTTGGCTGCCACCTAGTGGCTGTCTTTAAGAATGTTTACCTCCAATCCTGTTTCTCCAGTTGTAATTACAATAATAGAATATGTATTTCGCAGACATTTTAATAACGTAATGGTCTGAGATACATTACAAACATTAAGTTATTGTTAAGTAGTGTTCTTTGCAATACTGTACTATGCTATCTACAGTATTCTTGTTAGTTGTGAAATATACTAGACCTGAGCTGCTTGCTCACATATAGCCCTTCAACAGTGCCCCTAACTTGCTAACATGGTTTTATTGTATTTCTTATTCCAATTGAACATGTTTGTGAACTTTGTGTTTTGTTTAGTCTACAGCTTATAACATAGGTCTGTGGTAACATACATAATACATAGAACTTTCTTCAAATCTCTTTTTCTTAAAAGAAATAAGGCATACAGAAACCATCACATTGTTAAACAGGACATTAAGGGCGCGGAGGGCCTAGACATAGAATTGATCAAATTAGAATTGGATAGGATAAAATTTATCAAATGAATGTAATGCATTTTTAAGGTATTAATGGGGTAATTTATTTTGATCGGCTTTTTAGACACCGGTCTTAATACCCCTTGCACTGGCGCATGATGGGCTTAAGTTATGTAGAGGCACCGGCATCCACTACAGGCTTAATCTATGCCAGCTCCCATGATGGTGTATATTTAGATCATTTTCTACTCCTAAAACAGGGGGTAGAAAATGATAAATGAGATGGTCGCCCCCTTCCCTGCCCTTTCCACCCCCCCCTTTTTTATACCTGGCGATAGCAGGGAAAAGTCACAGATTTGGCCACAAATTCCCTTTGCGACCGAATCTGCGACAGATATACTCCAAAAATTGGTGTATATCTAATAATAAATGACCCTCTAAATCTGTATATTGCATCCAAAATGTAGTAAATACAAAGACAGATAGATAGATAGATAGATAGATAGATAGATAGATAGATAGATAGATAAAGATAAAGATAGATAGATAGATAGATAGATAGATAGATAGATAGATAGATAGATAGATAGATAGATAGATAGACAATGGATAGATAGATATACTGGATAGATAGATAGATAGATAGATAGATAGATAGATAGATAGATAGATAGATAGATAGATAGATATAAGATAAATAGATAATAAATAGATAGATAAATAGATAGATAGATAGATAGATAGATAGATAGATAGACGATGGATAGATAGATAGACAGACAGATATGAGATAGATAATATATAAATATGAGATGGATAGATAGATAGATAGATAGATAGATAGATAGATAGATAGATAGATAGATAGATAGATAGATAGATATGAGAGACAGATAGACAGACAGACAGATAGATAGATAGATAGATAGATAGATAGATAGATAGATAGATAGATAGATAGATAGATAGATAGAAGACATACATACAGATAGATGAGAGAGAGACAGACAGACGGATAGATAGGAGACAGATAGACAGACAGATGGATAGATAGGAGAGAGACAGATAGAGGGATAGATAGACTGATGGATAGATAGACAGTAAGACAGATTGATAGATAGGAGACAGACAGACAAATAGATAGGAGACAGACGGATGGATACATAGGAGATAGACAAATTGATGGATACATAGAAGATAGACGGATGGATGGATGGATAGATAGGAAATAGACAGATGAATAGATAGGAGACAGATGGATGGATGAATAGATAGGAGATAGACAAATGGATGGATAGATAGATGTACAGTTGCAAGAAAAAGTATGTGAACCCTTTGGAATGATATAGATTTCTGCACAAATTGGTCATAAAATGTGATCTGATCTTCATCTAAGTCACAACAATAGACAATCACAGTCTGCTTAAACTAGTAACACACAAAGAATTATATGTTACCATGTTTTTATTGAACACACCATGTAAACATTCACAGTGCAGGTGGAAAAAGTATGTGAACCCATAGACTAATGACATCTCCAAGAGCTAATTGGAGTGAGGTGTCAGCCAACTGGAGTCCAATCAATGAGATGAGATTGGAGGTGTTGGTTACAGCTACCCTGCCCAATAAAAAACACACACCAGTTCTGGGTTTGCTTTTCACAAGAAGCATTGCCTGATGTGAATGATGCCTCGCACAAAAGAGCTCTCAGAAGACCTACGATTAAGAATTGTTGACTTGCATAAAGCTGGAAAGGGTTGTAAAAGTATCTCCAAAAGCCTATTGTTGTGACTTAGATGAAGATAGATCACATTTTATGACCAATTTGTGCAGAAATCCACATCATTCCAAAGGGTTCACATACTTTTTCTTGCAACTGTATGGATTGGTAGAAAGACAGATATGAGATAGACGGATAAATGGTGAGATAGATATTAGATAGACAGAAGGGTGGATAGATATCTGGATAGAGATCTGTTATGACCAATCAGTTTGGACTTTGAAACCCACGGTTTCCTTGAAAATCTGTCATTGCCAACCCTACTGCTAGTACAGATCCCTACGATATATAGTATCGGGTTTCGCTCTGGTAGACAGGATTAGCATAGGCAGTATAGAGGCAACAACAAGTACTTTGGATCAAACAGTTCAGTGTTTTATTCACATTTTAGGCAAGTGACAAAACAAGCAGTCATATTCAAACAAAAAGTCACTTTGCAGTGTTGGTGGTAATTCACACCATGCGGCAATTCTGCCTCAAAGAGTCCTTGACCATAGCAGCACCAACCTCTTTTCACACCAAACAGGTAGCAAGCCTTCATCCAGACACAAAGCTCCCAGATGCCAACACAGAGACATGGCTTCTGAGCCCAGCTGCCTATTTAAGGACAGCCAGGTACTTCCAAAACCAGGATCGGCACTTAAAATCCGGTCCTGTATTTGACCTCACCTGGCTGTAAATCAGCCCAGCAGCACAGGCTGGGAGGAAAATACCTGTTTTCCCAGACAAAACCTCTCACTGTGTCACAATAGATAGATAGATAGATAGATAGATAGATACATTCAGACTATTAAATTTCTTTAATTGATTAGAAGACTGATATGAAATGATGTAAAACGTTTGGGTAGAAGTTGCTGCATTGTAATGGCTGTAATATGGCTGTACTATACAGTAAGCTGTAACCTGTCTTGCCATATCATCTATTTGCATTCTTCTGACAGTAGTTGCTCGGGGAGTTTTCACATTAACAAATAAGGTAATACATTTACCTAATTTATTTAATTTCTGGTTCAGCTAAAATGCACATGGTCAGCAGGCTACTGATTAATATAAATTACCCATGTGATATTGTACTAGCATGGGGCTAATTCAAGATGAATTACAGAAGGTCATCAAAAAAATGGCTGCAGTGCTAATGTAGATTTTTCATATGCTTGTTTAATTGTGTAAAAGCACATAGTGAAATTCAATGCAGTGTGATGAATAATATAAATTGCTCGCTTACCGTGGATAATTATCATTAATATTTGTAAGTTAGTTGTGGTAAAACATGCAACTTTTTTCAAATAATGTCCTGAACATTTTGTTTTGCTGAGCTCAGTGTATTCCTTTCCTATACAGGGATAGTGATGGTTCTCATAGATTTTTAATGGATCTTCAAGTTTGTTTGTTTTTATTAGATTTTTTTCCCTTTAACTGGGCAAAAAATTGAACTCTATTTTGACCATCTGAGAATTAGAAAACTGATGGAATAGATCGGCTGTTCTATCCCAGCACAATGAGATTAATTTCAGTATCATTGAAGATCACATCTTCTGTATTTCTGTAGTTATTAGTTAGGTTATAGCACCATTTAGCGGTGGTAAAAATGTACTACACTTTGTTTTTCTGTTAATAAAGATTATTGTATTTGTGGGTGGTGCAAAGCATTGTGGGACTGTAATGCATCCTGGGAAAGAGAAGCCCAGTCTCCAGTCTTCATGTTACAGGACATCAGCAGTGCTGTCTCCTGCATATCTCCTTTTCAAACCCCACAATCCTTGTTAAGAATTCTACCTTTGTTTCTGGGACATTATGTATGCAGTGCTGTTTAGCTAGGTATAAGTGTTACTTAGGCAAAGAGGTTGTAACTGTTAGATGCTAGACATGCATTCCGAAGTATAGGCAGCCATTTTGGACATATGCCCAGTGTTAATGTAACATTATATACATGCTGTTCTATGCTTTCTGCTGATACATGTTATGCTTTATACTTATACAAGTTTTTGTATTCTTATAGCTTTACCAATCACAAATACTCCTGTTTTGCCAATAAACAAGTTAGACTACAGAGAACAGTCCTCTTATTTGGAAGACAGAAATGGTTTATACTGAATGTCACACTGCACACTGTGTGAACGTGTATGAAGACAAAACATGGGCCATAATGAAAACTTTCCGCGGTTTGCTTTCTGTCCTGGGATCCGGAGCAAATGCAAGTCAATGGGGACGGATCCTTTTTTTTGACACAATCTGACACAATAGATCCGTCCCCCATTGACTTTCAATAGAGTTCATGACGTATCCGTTTTGGCTATGTTACTTATAATACAACCAGATCCGTTCATAACGAATACAGATGCTTGTATTATCAGTAACCAAAGCGTTTTTGCTGAACCCTGCCGGATCGAGCAAAAACGCTAGTATGAAAGTAGCCTAATAGGTAATTCAATATGAACATGTAAATAATTCTTTAATATCTAATTTCAGTACTCAGATATGGTAAATTGAATTTATAGGCTGAAACCTTGAAGCTGAACTGCTGAAGGGTTTTTGTAACATATTGTCCCATTGTAATGTTGGAATATGCCGATTCCTAGTGGTGAGCAAGTATGATAAAGGAACTCTAGTGAAAGATGGCTGAGTAGGCTTGTGGAGGTACAATATGTACTGTATACACCTGCATGAATAGGTAATGACCAGTCTACAACTGTACTCCCAATACCAAATTGGTGAAAAAGCACTATATACAAATTTTTTGAAGGTTATGGTGAGAAGTGTTCACCTCTTATCAGACATTGTAAAAAAAGAACCAAATTCGGAACCAAGTCAATTTTTTTCTTAATGTGGATAAGTTCCCAAAAAGTATCTATTACATCAGCATGGCCACTAGTCCTGTACTGTCTCAATTACACCCACAGTATAGATGGCTTATAAGGAGAACATGGTCCCTAAATTTAAAGTAGTTTGGAATAATTGACAAAATGGTATGCCATGTCTTGAAATGATCAAATACAATACTAAGATGTGTTACCATTGTTCATTTCCTGTAGTCTTTCAATTTATTTTTATTCTCTTGTCGTATATATTTGTTATGTATTGGTACAGTAAAGTAGGTTTTATTCACACGGGGATCCATTCCTGTTCTAACCCATCAATCTATATGGAATGTGTCAATCTGTATGAATAAGCTATATTGAGAAATAAATTTATGGTACGTAGTGTCCAATATTTGATATCTCGTATACTGTATCTCTCTAAAGGTTATAGGGTTCAGTTGAAATAAAGAGATTGAGTAAACTAGCAGAAGTCTCAAGCACTTAACTGTGCACTGGGTTGACCCCTTCCTTTCACATTACCAACAGGTCATCCGAATGTTTCCTGAGATCAGATTAAATATCAAGTTTAAAACAGTTTGGTAGCTGATGCAATACTAACACTGCCGGAATAGTTTTACTCTAGTTGAGTAATGGCTGCATGTCAGGTTTTATATATATACTCAGTGAATATTCCCTTTTAAGCTTTTCTCATGTGGGTCAGAAAATGGAGTCCGAGGACCTTGTGAATGCTATAAAGTTACTTACTTTTTCACTAAGTAGCTGTAGAATATGCTTATTGTCTGTAGTTCAATTTTTTTGGGGATAAATCCTAAAATCTAACTCCATGTATATTGTATATGACAGATATAAGATAAAATAGTTATTTTTAAAGGACAGGTATAATTATTTTAACTATTAAAATTAGCAAAAAATACAGGATAAAAATGTACATGGCTTTTATACAGCACTTTACTTATATAAATATTTATATGCATTCTTAGAGGATATGTAAATTTTCATGACTAAAGTTCAACTGAAAGTAAAAGGGAATCTGTCACCTATATTAAGCCCTATAGATCAGAATAGATCATCAGTATTTTATTGGCGGAGTCTGACTCCTGGCAATCCCGTAGATCAGCTGTTGGCGAGCTTTGCGGTCTTTCCTTAGGCCAGTGATAGCGGTGTAGCTAGGCTTTCCATGCTTTCCTGGCAAGTCTTCTCACAGGTACGACTTTGTAGGCAGGTCACTATGACAATGCTGGGCCCCATACTGTCGTATCAACTCTTCAGAGCCCCGCAATTTTGCCACAGGATATGAGAACAGAGGGAGCCCCCTCCTTCTGTGTAATTGCTGATGTGCCGCAGTCAATATTGAACGCAGCATCTGAGGGGTTAAATGTATTACACAGCCAGCAGCCACTGCATATTGGGTGGGATCAGGTAATGACCCTATTCCATACACCTCATGCCCAGTGACATACTATTATGTCAGTGGTTTGGAATGGGTTAAAGCTTTGCTGGATTACTGATGCACATAATGGAGAGGCCGTCCTGAGCCCTGACAATATGGATTAAGAGGGCTTAATCCAGGTGACAGACTCCTTTTTAACAAACTGCAAATAATCTTGATTGGGAAAAAAAATCCAACCATTTTGAGTATGTGGCTCATAAGCAGATCTATATGATTCCTTGGTTACAGATTATATAAGTATTATGGGTACAGTTATGTGCCCTCCCCAGCCTGGTAGCCTAGAAGTAGTAAAACAGTAAAGAATCAGAGTGTAACTGCAGAATCATTATATACACAGTTAGTTGTAACTTGTAGCCATGGAAACACATAAGTCTACATATGAACTGTATACACAAAAGGATTTCTTTAATTCAAGACTATTGCAATTTGCTTAACCTTTTAGATGCACTGGAGTTATTCAAATGGTCACATATGTGTACATATCCATTAATAATGCATGTAATAATTATAGATGAATCAATTCTAGAATTCAAAAATACTACCCATATTTTCCAAAAAGTTCTGATTCTAATAAGCCCAAATTTTCCAGGCAATTGGGGCACTTTAATTTGGATCAAATTTATTACGACCCAATCAAATTCGAAGGCTGTTTTAACCAAGTAGAATGTGAATTCAATTTTAATAATAATTTCTAATTTTAATAGCAATTATACATGAGCGAAGTTTTCAAAAATTCAAAAGTCTTCCCAAAAAATTTGATTCGATCTGAATTAATTTGTGATGAAGCTTGTTAAAAGTCATTTATTTCCCAGCTGCAGAGAGCCTGTATATTGGTGTAGAACACTGCATCAAAGAACCATGCGTCGGTAGTCTGCTGTGGTAGTGAAACAGTTATTGTGGTCACTATGATAGATAGTTGACAGTTACGGGGCCAAAACTGACCAAAAAAAGTGTGATCTCAGCCTTACAGTTCAATGTTAGCGTCAGGTATAAAGGACTTAATCGTGCAGTGGCCACTCCTTTTACACTGTCTGCTGATTCCACATTGATTTCTACAGAACCTGTTCACCCTAAAATTAGTAGTATCAGACCACTATTTCACCCCAAGTACAGAATCAAGGATTAATGGATTTACTTATGTATAAAATAACATAAATACCTCAAAGTCAGTAGTATCAGACCACTATTTCACCCCAATTACAGAATCAAGGATTAATGGATTTACTTATGTATAAAAGAACATAAATACCTCAAAGTCAGTAGTATCAGACCACTATTTCACCCCAATTACAGAATCAAAGATTAATGGATTTACTTATGTATAAAAGAACATAAATACCTCAAAGTCAGTAGTATCAGACCACTATTTCACCCCAATTACAGAATCAAGGATTAATGGATTTACTTATGTATAAAATAATATAAATACCTCAAAGTCAGTAGTATCAGACCACTATTTCACCCCAATTACAGAATCAATGATTAATGGATTTGCTTATGTATAAAAGAACATAAATACCTCAAAGTCAGTAGTATCAGACCACTATTTCACCCCAATTACAGAATCAAGGATTAATGGATTTACTTATGTATAAAATAATATAAATACCTCAAAGTCAGTAGTATCAGACCACTATTTCACCCCAATTACAGAATCAAGGATTAATGGATTTACTTATGTATAAAATAATATAAATACCTCAAAGTCAGTAGTATCAGACCACTATTTCACCCCAATTACAGAATCAAGGATTAATGGATTTACTTATGTATAAAAGAACATAAATACCTCAAAGTCAGTAGTATCAGACCGCTACTGTATTTCACCCCAATTATAGAATCAAGGATGAAAGGATTTACTTATGTATAAAAGAACGTGAACACCCCAAAATCAGTAGTATCAGACCGCAATTTCACCCCAATTACAGAATCAAGGATGAAAGGATTTACTTATGTATAAAAGAATGTGAACACCCCAAAGTCAGTAGTATCAGACCGCTATTTTACCCCAATTACAGAATCAAGGATGAAAGGATTTACTTATGTATAAAAGAACGTGAACACCCCAAAGTCAGTAGTATCAGACAGCAATTTCACCCCAATTATAGAATTAAGGATGAAAGGATTTACTTATGTATAAAAGAACGTGAACACCCCAAAGTCAGAAGTATCAGACCGCAATTTCACCCCAATTATAGAATCAAGGATGAAAGGATTTTCTTATGTACAAAAGAACGTGAACACCCCAAAGTCAGTAGTATCAGACCGCTATTTCACCCCAATTACAGGATCAAGGATGAAAGGATTTACTTATGTATAAAAGAACGTGAACACCCCAAAGTCAGTAGTATCAGACCGCTATTTCACCTCAAATACAGAATCAAGGATGAAAGGATTTACTTATGTATAAAAGAATGTGAACACCCCAAAGTCAGTAGTATCAGACCGCTATTTCACCCCAATTACAGAATCAAGGATGAAAGGATTTACTTATGTATAAAAGAACGTGAATACCCCAAAGTCAGTAGTATCAGACCGCTATTTCACCCCAATTATAGAATTAAGGATGAAAGGATTTACTTATGTATAAAAGAACGTGAACACCCCAAAGTCAGAAGTATCAGACCGCAATTTCACCCCAATTACAGAATCAAGGATGAAAGGATTTTCTTATGTATAAAAGAACGTGAACACCCCAAAGTCAGTAGTATCAGACCGCTATTTCACCCCAATTACAGGATCAAGGATGAAAGGATTTACTTATGTATAAAAGAACGTGAACACCCCAAAGTCAGTAGTATCAGACAGCAATTTCACCCCAATATCAGAATCAAGAATGAAAGGATTTACTTATGTATAAAAGAACATGAACACCCCAAAGTCAGTAGTATCAGACCGCAATTTCACCCCAATATCAGAATCAAGGATAAAAGGATTTACTTATGTATAAAAGAACGTGAACACCCCAAAGTCAGTAGTATCAGACAGCAATTTCACCCCAATTACAGAATCAAGGATGAAAGGATTTACTTATGTATAAAAGAACATGAACACCCCAAAGTCAGTAGTATCAGACCGCTATTTCACCCCAATTACAGGATCAAGGATAAATGGAATTACTTATGTATAAAAGAACATGAACAACCTAAAATCTGTAGCATCAGACCACAGTTTTACTTTAATAACAGAATCAAAGTTTACTGGAATTACTTATGTATCAAAGAATGCAAATAACCTAAAATCTGTAGTATTAGAACACTTTGTGTCCCCAATTAGTGCAGCAAGGTGTAATAGAATAGCTCCTATTAGCCAAGCTTTAAACTGTTCTATTGCCCCCTTCATTCTCGTTATATTGTGGATAAAGTCTCCCTATTATCTTCCTACACTATCTCAGTGCTGTCCCTGAACTGTTGAAAGCTACTATTTTTCAAATAAAGTCTTCCAAAATCACTTTCCCTAACACTTGACACATCTGTCCCTATGCACAGTTCACTGTAAAATGGAGGACACCAGGCAGGATAAGGCTTTTTATACGGCTGTGACATCACAGGGACTGTCTATCTGCTGATGGGCTGGCTGCATGACATTATGGGTAATGCCTCATTCCCGGGCTTTTTATTGTCACGTTGTAACATGTGCAGCAGCCATTTAAAAAAAAATCTGATTCATTACCACGAATGGCCAGAAATTCGGATTTGTGGCGAATTCAAATTTTACTGAAATTCTGATCAAATTGCACTTCATTAACTTCATTAAATTTCACAATTGCTCAATACTACTAGCAATAATCTCTATAATGAGTACAGTACTGTATAAACCTCATGTACACTGCTATCATTTTCCTTTGCAGGACAGCATCTGATTTGGATGCAGTTCTAACAGAAGAATTCACCCTACATATGTCCACATAACCAACAAATCAATATCCAACAGGGTAAACAGATGGAAACTAGAAGCATCAATGACAGTTTCATTGTTTTTTAATTGGGAATCGAGCCAGGAGAATGTATAACTTGTACTGTCTTTGATTTGCTTCCAGAATACTTTCTTTTCTGTAAGAAAAATTTAACCAACCATTAGATTAGAACTTCCTTACACTGACCTGTTCTCATTTCCATCTTTTAGTTTAACAGCAATGCTCATGATGTCAGCTGCTTCCACCATCTTGTTCAAGCAAATGTGAGAAATAAAAAGGTTCTTAAAGACGCAGTCTATAACATCACTGCCAAAGGAACGACAGACTACAAGCAAGGCTTCAAATTTGCTTTTGATCAGCTTCGTAATGTAAGTATTTAATATAATGACAGTTATTTATCCCATACTATACTATAACTATACAGATGAGCAAATCCATTCTAAGTGAATCCGATTTATCACAAATTTCACAAAGATTCATGTTGCAGCTTTTCTTTAGACCCCTCAGCGTACCTGGACCTGCGGTGGTAATCATTCTTATCTGATCCCTACCGTTGTGTTCCAGCTCCACCACCGCCCAGCAGTTCTGGTTTCAGGTCTTTCCACATCAATATTTATTTTGATGTGGATTACATGACTCCTGCAGCCAGTGACTGGCCATAGTGGTCACACATGCAGTACATAACCTAGTGATGGGCCGCATGGATGACTCGTCACAGCTGTGGTCATGTGATCCTTATCAAACTTAATGTTTACATGGGGAGACCCGGGACCTGTAGAGCTGGCAGGGCAGTGATGGAGCTGGAAACCCAGTGGTAGGGGTCAGGTAAGTATGATTACCACCATGGGTCTGACCACACAATGGGTTCTGAAGAAAAACTCACTACTGGTGAACTACCTCTTTAAACCATATTTCCAAAAGGGGTTTAGTGACATGGACACCTTTAGAGCAACTTTTTTAAATTATTGTACTTACATGTATTTTGAGTTAAAACATGTTTGTAAGGTCAACTTTTATTTGGGCATAAATCAGATTATAAAATCATTCAGCAGTTAGACCAGTGTTGGAAGCTATGCCTTCAGATAGTTGATCTCATGGATATTCACACAAAAAGCATTCTTTAGCTGCTGTGTACTGTGAAACATAGAAGCTGCAGAAGACCAACAATACAAAATGTTTAAAAAAAAAACTTAAAAGGGTTTTCTGACATTTTAATACTAATGAACTATCCTCAGGATAGGTCATCAGTATCTGATCGGTGGGGGTCTTGGACTCCCAACGATCAGCTGTTTTGAGAAGACACTGTGAGCGCCACTTCCTTCTCACAGCTTACCAAGGACAGTGCCGTACATTGTATAGCAGCTGTGCTTGGTATCGCAGCTCAGCCCCATTCACTTGATTGGTACTGAGATGCTCCTAAGCCATGTGAACATTGAACATGATGTCACTGGCCAAGGAAAAGCACCGAGAAGGCCATGGCACTCACAGGAGTGCATCTGCCTTCTCGAGCAGCTGATCAGCGGGAGTCCCAGGTGTCGTACCCCCACCAATCAGATACTGATGACATATCCAAAGTTTAGGTCATCAGTAAAAAAAAAATCTCGGAAAGCCCCTTTAAGACAATTTTTTTTTATCTCAAAAGATATGTAAAAAAAACTCCAGTTAGACCGTATTGGATGCAATTAGTTTATTTTTGTTCAAAGTCGGTTGCTGCGGCGAGGTAACGCTTCCTCATAGGAGCAACTGATCTAATGAAGGAGCCTCTGTGCTCCATAAACATGCAAATCTAATTTTTAAGGTTGGCCAATGCTACATTTGTTTTTTTAACACTAACGTTTTTAACATCACATAGATTTGTCTGCAGAAATATACTTACAGCTTTTATATTTAAAAAAAACTCCTGGTAAAAAGTAATGGCTGTGTTATGTGTAGTGCAGGACTTGAGAGCGTGGTACATGACAGAGGGATGCAGGAAATATCCTTTGAATGCTGAAGTCAAGCACTGTCCTCTTCTGCCATGCAGTAGGCATAATGTAGAATATAAGTTTGCTCAGTCTGGAGTGTTCCTTTAAAGATTTTTTCATAATGACTAATTCACACTATGTCTTTAACTTAGATATACAGTACTGTGTGTATAATATTAATACACATGTATGTATGGTAGGTATTCATGTATATCTGTATCTTATTTAGTGATACTTCATTTTCTAAGCAAAATCATATTTTTCTCCTTAATCATTCTCTGATAATATTTCGCTCATGTAAAATTGCTTCATAGAAGGTGTCCAATTTCCCAAAGGCTTTAATGAAGGATTTCCTTTCCAAATACCACTTTTTCCATTTATGAGAGATATACTTATTAGTCAAATAATGTTGCTACAGTTTAGCCTATAAAATTAGGAGAAGAGCTGTGCAAGATTGTGAGGCTGATATATCTGGGGAAATTAAGGTACGGAGAGTCACAGACTCTGGGGAAATAGAGATAATCAGTCTTTGCTGGAATCAGTTATGTATGACTAAATAATAATTTGACATTCTATATATCCTCCCAGGACAGTTACTCCGCAAATAAGAAATATTACCTTTCATTAACCATAAAACCAAGCAGTTGAAGCTTCAGGATGTACTGTAGAGTATGAATCCCACAAACTGATATATCAGATGTTTATTAGGTTTTGTAAGATTAGGTTAAATAATCCCAGATGATCTTGGAAAATGTAAAGTAAATATTTGTAAATATTACAGATTGTAATTTAGATGAGTTTCTTCAATATGTGTCATATTACTTTCTGCGTATATTGTGTCTCCCTGCGTAAAGTAGACGGATGTTTTTATAAATCACTGGCGATATCCACATTGTAGAGAAACAAAAGTAAAAGAGGATTATTAAGACTTAAAACTTTAGTTAAACAAATGAGCTTTGTTTTTTCCTATTCCGAATTTGATAAAGAAATTCCAAATGAACGCAAATTGCTGAGATTTGTTAACCATGTACATTGAGGAATACTTTTCCCTCAGTGACTCTGTGGAAGACACAGAAATATACAGAGCAAGTATTGTGCAAATGACTTGGCCAAAAAGAGTGTCTTTCCTATCAAAATGACCTCTGTCCATATGCTTTCTGAGGTGCATTATACAAGGGGTGTCTTGTTTAGGACCCCAAATATAAACCACAGTGGAGAGGCAATACAAACAGTCCTGTTATACATAATACTATATTATTAATACAGTGTGATAATTTAATACTATAACTGTCATATTTTCCCCTAGTATTAACACACCCTCTGCCATCAGTTCATCGTATCCGGGGATCCTCTTTAAAGGACACCTGTCACAAGTTTCATGCTATCCTAACCACAGGCTGGGTGAAATGTTGTCAGGCTCCCTTATTACAATGAAATGACGTTTTAAAAAGAGATAGGCACTGGAAAAAGGGTCTGCTGGGCAGCTCCCCTCCATATTCCCCTAACTTGTCTCAACTTTATTGACAGGTCTCTCCTTACTTGCATATAGGGATAGATGTCTCATGCAAGCTGAGTCATGCAGGGAGAGTTTAAAAGGTTGCAAATTATGTTTTCTATGAAGCATGGCATTATTATGAATATTTTTTTAATATTTCAAATTAGATTTAAAAATACCTTGTGCTTTTGCCATACCACTGACCTTTATCCTGCCAATATTTTATGGGGACGGTTGTTAAAGCACCAGGGAAATACTTATAGGTACCCTTGTAGCTTGTAGTAGATGGAGGTACCTGGAATGGAGTCATCTTATTGAGAATTTCTCATCAGAAAATTGCCTACTCAAATCATATTTTCATGCTAAACATATTTTTTAAATGTTTTTGGTGGTTATTTTCACAATATCTACAGGGTGGGCCATTTATATGGATACACCTTAATAAAATGGGAATGGTTGGTGATATTAACTTCCTGTTTGTGGCACATTAGTATATGTGAGGGGGGAAACTTTTCAAGATGGGTGGTGACCATGGCGGCCATTTTGAAGTCTGCCATTTTGAATCCAACTTTTGTTTTTTCAATAGGAAGAGGGCCATGTGACACATCAAACTTATTGGGAATTTCACAAGAAAAACAATGGTGTGCTTGGTTTTAACGTAACTTTATTCTTTCATGAGTTATTTACAAGTTTCTGACCACTTATAAAATGTGTTCAATGTGCTGACCATTGTGTTGGATTGTCAATGCAACCCTCTTCTCCCACTCTTCACACACTAATCGCAACACTGCAGGAGAAATGCTAGCACAGGCTTCCAGTATCCGTAGTTTCAGGTGCTGCACATCTCGTATCTTCACAGCATAGACGATTGCCTTCAGATGATACGAGATGTGCAGCACCTGAAACTACGGATACTGGATGCCTGTTCTAGCATTTCTCCTGCGGTGTTGCGATTAGTGTGTGAAGAGTGGGAGAAAAGGGTTGCATTGACAATCCAACACAATGGGCAGCACATTGAACACATTTTGTAAGTGGTCAGAAACTTGTAAATAACTCATGAAAGAATAAAGTTACGTTAAAACCAAGCACACCATTATTTTTCTTGTGAAATTCCCAATAAGTTTAATGTGTCACATGACCCTCTTCCTATTGAAAAAACAAAAGTTGGATTCAAAATGGCCAACTTCAAAATGGCCGCCATGGTCACCACCCATCTTGAAAAGTTTCCCCCCTCACATATACTAATTTGCCACAAACAGGAAGTTAATATCACCAACCATTCCCATTTTATTAAGGTGTATCCATATAAATGGCCCACCCTGTATATTAAAAAAACATACAATTCTGCAGTTTTCACGCTGGACACTAAGCCTAATAATACGGGCCACTTCTTGGTGTGTGAAGATCATTTTACTGCAGTTATCTGCTTATTGTTACAGGCGGGATTAGAATGACATATATCACCTATACTGTAGATAACACATGATCCACCATTCATTGCCACAGGAGACACCTAGAAAACTCACCCACAGAAGTCAATAAGGTTCCCACCTGTCCATTGTGTCTATGGCCAATGGTGATTGCTGTAAAGCATATCTCTAAATGCTGTTAAGAACAGCTCAGGTAAGATGGCAGCCCCCATAATAATGATCAGGAAATAGAAAATTAAAAATTATTTAGTTTTAACTGCCCTTTCCCTTCAAAGGGCTTTAGCACACCCAACAATACTTGGCTATGATAAGAATGCTTACACTGGACCACATAATGTAAAAGTGAATAGTGGCCTTGACTCGTGACACCAACTGTAGTGCGTGTCTTGTGGGAAATCTGAATTGCTTTATTCAGGTCTATTTTAAACTCAGTATACAATTTCTAACCTAGAATAATGTGTGTGTATACCCATTACATAAATCTTATCTTAAACCATGATACTTAATTCATGGACTAATATCTACAAGGCTGGTTGCTGTTATATTGCTTTCATCATGTCACGGTAATTTAATACCCAATATGACACTTTTTCATTGCTCATTTATTTGGTTGCTATAATTTGCTTGTTTAAAATGTCGTTGTAATTATTATTTATAAGAGGTGTCCAAAATATGTAAACACATTGTTTTTTAATTACATATCAATGATAATCTTCCTGCAGACAAATGTATCCAGAGCGAACTGTAATAAGATCATCATGCTGTTCACTGATGGAGGAGAGGATAAGGCGACAGAAACATTTAAGCTATACAACAAGAATAAAACAGTAAGTACTGTCCTAGTATACAATGTGTGTCATAGGAATATCTACAAGTATAATATCCAGAACTGCTTCTTATTGTAAGGTGAACTTGGCATTGAGAGCACAGGGCAGAGTGGTTTCAAAGAGATCCCTTTTGTCTGGATATGCATTGTTATCCAGATGGGCAATCTATCACTATTTCCTTGTTGGTCAGGTTTTAGGCCGCAGGTGAGGTGATCAAAATTTACTTCTCCAAACCTATATATGTTTTTTTTTCTTCTTTCTTCTCCATTGGGTTAAATACAGTTCAATCACTGGCGAAGCCATTTCTAAAATGAGCATCACAGTGAAACAATTTCAGGTGATGTCTAATGAGCTTTATATGCCTGAGACAGCATTATTGTCTCTTATTCCTGCTCCTCTAAAAATCGACAAAAAATACCTACTTAGACACTTCTTATCAACTGCAATACTGAAAAAGATATTGGAAAGTCTTAGTTTTCTTTCACATGGTGCAGTTATACCTCCAAAGGAGCACTGACCGACTGACAGAGTCAAATGGTGTTTGTTTAAAGTTGCATTTCATAGGACCTGATGTGAAGGGACAATTGATTGATTGATTGATTACATTTTATTGTCATTACACGTATAAATACAGGGTAATGAAATGCAGTTTGCATCTAATCAGAATTGCTGATGCGTACATACATACAGATATGCTGATGTATACATATATACGGACAAGCATTTGTTATTAAGACCAGGAGTAATGTTTCTAACTTTTATATGATTGGAGCTTCATAAGCCCTTTTTATTTAATGCCCATTTGAGATGAGCAAATTGTGGTAAACACTATTCAGGTCCAATCCGATTCTTTTTGATCCAAACTGTAAGTGCTTCAATTGTCCTCCTTCTCCCTTTCTCGCTCTCTCTCTGTCTCTCTCTCTCTCCTCCTCCAAAAAAATTCTCCCAAATCTAATCACCTAAAATTCGAATTCTATAGAATACTACTTTAATGTTAAAAATGTTTATTTTTTCACAAATTTGGATTGAATTCTATAGCATGGATACACTTTTCACTAATTATTATAACTATTACAATTTTTACTTTCCCTCCTCCTTCCTTCCCTTTTGCGTTCCTGTCTTTACCTGTGGTTACCTGTGATTAATGGGTCCTTAATGATATCATACTATTGTACACCATATGTTACTTCACATAGTCATTGATTTAGCTTTTTTTTTTTACAAATTTGCAAAAACGAATAAATGTATTGTTCACAACTACTGTTTTCTTCCTAGTAATAGGAGAACTGTTCACATTTTACAAAAAGCAATAAACAATTCATGTAGCCCAACTCATACACAGAATTAAGTTATTTGAAAAAGATTTCAGCTCTGAAAACTGAACATTATGCTGAGTGATTAAGGATGTACCCAGTAGGGGACTACCTAGCCATATGTTCACCAAATGTATCAGAGTTCCTAACTACATTATTCAATGCTGTTACTTTTACCGTTAATAAAGAGACAGTACTTTAAGCAGGTTATTTGTAGATCTACTAATGTTTATTAGCTCTGCTCGATTTTGGACAGCCATTGTTGGTGGCTTGAAGTGCTCCTCTGTCCCAGTAGCCAGAAAGAGAGAAGTTAGTGCTGTAAAATATAAACAGGGGCTTTCTCGTGTACCTCTTAAAATCAAGAGAGAACTCCAATTCCTCTATAATTATTACCTGCACCGTTTCTTTATTAAAATCCAGTAAGATCTTCTATTAATAAATTGTGCTGTTATATGGCTATGAAAGTCCTGGGTGACTTCCATATCTTTGAGATTTGCTTTTAAATGTAAAATACATTTAGCTGCCACAAGGTGTCAGTAGTGAGACACTGTAAAAATGATATCAACAGCAATCCCTTTTGCTAATTTCTCATAGGTGTTCCATGTTATTCATGACTGAAGTCAATTTGAAGAGTATGAAATATACGGTAAATCAAACTGTGGTCATTGAGCCACTAAAGATGTATTCTGATGCTTACAAGCTGCTCTCATTTGTTTAGCTGTTTTCTGGAGGTTTGACGCTGTTGTAAATCAGGAATTCCCACAGATTCAGCCCCTTTTGGACATATTTGGTGCAATTTAAGGCAGAATCTCATTAGTAATTTGGGCCAATGTGAACAATGTTTATAGCTGATAGTATTTTCAGTAGTGCCAGTCTCATCAAGAGTGGTTTTAGTCCAGGGATCAGCAACCTCCAACACTCCAGCTGTTCTCAAACTACAACTTCGAGAATCCTCCTTTCACTTTTATGGAAGTTACAAGAACAGCCGAATAAGTGTGGATGCTGAGAGGTTGCTGATTCCTGTTATAGTACTTATAGTGCAAGCTATCAGTGAAGCACATATCTGTTCCACATAGAGGAAGACACGGGTTGGAAAAATACTCTATTACTGGTCTTGTAGGGACAGAGCTAAGATTTAGGCCTTATTCACACGTCCGTTGTTTCTTTCCTGATCTGTTCCGTTTTTTGCAGAACAGATCTGGACCAGATCTGGACCCATTTATTTTCAATGGGTCCTGAAAAAAAATCAGACATTGAGCTGTCCGTTTTTTTTCAGGACCCATTGAAAATGAATTGGTCCAGATCTGGTCCAGATCTGTTCCGCAAAAAACGGAACAGATCAGGAAAGAAACAACGGACGTGTGAATGGACCCTGAACGTGCATGCAAATGGAAAAATATTGCCCCCTGTTGTCCAAGAAAATAGATTTTAGTTAAAATATGCAGCAGAATGCCATGGCCGAAGCTCGGAATTTCTGCATTGGATTTGCAACTGCATTAACATGGACTCACCCATGGATTGGCTCTATTGAAGTTAAATGGTAATCGTTTTCAGTGTAGAATCCATGTAAAGAATGAACAGGTAGTGGATCCAAATCTGCTTCTGTTCATTATTCTATGCAACTATTTTCCCTAAAATTCATATGCATTTACAGGTATAGCTGAGGAGCAGTGGATTCTGTCCTGATTTCAGTGTGTACATCCAGGCAGAATCCTGGATATGTGAAGAAGGCCTTACGAATTGGATGGTGCTCCGCTGCCCAGAGGAAGCCAATGCCATTACAACAAAAAATTGAAAAGCCATGCATATAACGCCCGTGTCAGATTTGAGCCAATAGCCATGTTCCCCTCTTATTCTTGTCTCCCTCTCAGATCTTACTTCTGGAGATACTCCGGCATGCTGCAGAGTGATGTATAGATAGTGGAGGATCATGTATTTTGGATTTTTTTTTAGGAAACGTTTGTATTTTAGAAGTAATACTCTCAGTAGTTACTAGATTGTTGTGCAGTGAAGCTCCAGTGGCTTCAGATTAACAACTTTAGGACTCATGCACACGACCGTATGTATTTTGTGGTCCGCAAAACACGGATCCGCAAAAAATGCGGATGATATCCGTGTGCATTCTGTATTTTACGGAACAGCTGGCCCCTAATAGAACAGTCCTATCCTTCTCCATATTGCAGACAATAGGACATGTTCTATTTTTTTGCGGAACGGACATATGGACATACGGACATACGGAAACAGAATGCACACTGAGTAACTTCTGTTGTTTTGCGGACCCATTGAAATGAATGGTTCCACATACGGAAATAAAATACGTTCGTGTGCATGAGCCCTTAGGGTACGACCCCTTGGTACAGCTGGGCACATGCGACCAATCCTTGCCCACCCACTGCATCCAATGACTGCATGATTTTCCCGCAGAGTGTCATGGCTTGACCGCATGGGGCCAGTCTCACCATGGCGTTTTAGGCTTAGGGCTTATCCATCCTGCTGCTGTACGAGTGTAGACTGGACAGCACACAGATGAATAATGCATTAATGGGTCAATTTACATTTCAGCTTTTTTTCACTGACCACCCTTTCGTTCCGGAATAAATTGCAGTATGTTCTATCGTCAGTTGTTTTTCACGCTAGACTGGCCCATTCAAGTGAACAGGACAGTGGAAAAAAATATTGACAGCACATGGACGCCATCTGTGTGCAGTCCCTTATTTACTGATGGTTGCTAGAGATGTGGGTGTGCATTCCACTTATTTTCTGTCACTGACGTCGAAAACTGATGACAACTGAACTGATGCCACACAGATGGAAAAAAAGGACAAGCTAAAGACTGTCTGAGATAATGGAAAACAGGTTTTCATTGACAAAACTCAGGCCAAATGTTACATCAATCTTCTGAACGAGCCCTTATAGGATCCAATTAAAGCAAATCATCTCCCCGTTTGCAAATCCTGCTGTTACTGGTAAAAAGTGTTGATTTAACTATTACTAACAGGGGTATAGCTATAGGGGATGCAGAGGTAGTAGCTGCTCATGGGCCCAAACTCAGAAGGGGCCCAACTAGGAGGAGGACTAAAAGATTTTATTGTCAGGGCCCCCTCAAGAGTATTATACAATGACATTATATACAGTGACACTATAGGAAACAGAAGGAGCGGCTGTCCGGCCTCATCTGAGAGCTTAATCTTGACTACCTCAAGAGTGGGGGTTGCACAGGAGTTGCTGGTTGGGGGGGAGCCTATTTAAAAATTTGCTGTGGGGCTCAGTAATTTCTAGTTATGCCACTGATTACTAAGGATATGTGGTCAGTTTTCCAATAGATATGCATAAATGTTACCCAATTTATTATCTCTAATCTGATAGTGATGGATGTGCTACAGTATTAGAAATATACTTATTCTGTTCAGCATAAGAACTTTCGACACGTGCAGAAACCTGCCATTTCACAATGCAATATTCCTGGATATTTTTTATATTAACATCTAGTACATTAATCAGAATTATAATTTCAGTATGAAAAAGTATGAAACACAAGCAGATGCTGAAGTGTCCTCAGAAGTCCAACTCTATTAAATTAGGTCTCCAAACACCTGCTGGTGCTGGGCCTGGAAGAGAACGGAAATTATACAGGATAATAGCATGCCGGCAAGTGGATACAAGGCGGTTAGACTATCCATCATATACAGACTTCTGAAAATCTCTTGAGAAAGGACAGAGAGATTTATTCAGCATAGATATGTAAGCCCTGTTTCATAGGCTTACTCTCTGCTTCCGTTGAATAATGTAATAGTAAATTTTAAACTGCCTGGTACTGCAGTAAGAAGATGATGGGACACAAATCATGTGTCCTACCAAGAAGGTCTTGTACGGAAGGCTACAATGTGACAATTTTCCATGTATTTACTTGGTTTATTGTATGTGAGAGCAGTTATGTCGTATAGTATCTCGTTTCAAACCATGAATAATAAGGTAATTGAGCTATTATACGTTTTCTGGTGGAGTTGTCCTTGCACTATGTACTTCCCCGTGGGGAGCATGCAGATGTAGGAACTCTGACTTTCTCAGTGAACCGTTTTTCATGAGCACTGCTATTATTCACAAATTTAAGGTAATGAGTACATTTAAATGTTGTATGGAAAACCACAAACACAGTGCTCTGGGCAGTGTAGTACAGAGCTGAGTAGATAGATGTATTGTGTGAAAAGATTGTGTGATTGACAGCACAGCCATACAGGGAACGTTTCAGTAATCGGGCAAATTTTGCTAAGACAGCAAAAAGAGAGAGCACGCCATAGGGTAGTAGGTTCACAGGTTGTGGAACAATTGCGGAGAATAAAAAGTGGAGGCTCACCTTATGGAGTTGTGCTATAAATAGGCACAACTCTATCGTGCGTTTGTAAGTAAAACGTGTCCGGCAAGTGGGTATGCAGCTGTCGTGTCCCACAGCTTTAGGAGATGAGGCCCAGTCTTCTCCAAAGAAATTTGCAATGTATAGATAGCAGGACTGCAGGTTGGCGCAAAGACACCTTACCAGGACACTTGGGTAGAGAATAAAGGATCTTCTTCTTTATTGAGTATTCTTTTTTGCCAATTTTAAAACAATGTGTTTTGGGGGTCTAGAGCCCCCTTCATCAGGTTAAAATGGCTTAATAAACAATAAAACATGTACAGCAGGTATTTAAACCCTAAAAAATCACTAAAGGAGCATCCCTGGACAGCCTAGTGGGAGTGGTACTGTCTAAGGGTGTCTCTTCATTTGCATATAATTAAAAATGTATTTAGATTAAAAGTAGACAATCATAGGCATATATGTGCTGCTTGAAATACATAATGATAAGATGTGGCAATTAGTGTGCTTTTCATTCTTATTTATTTCCTTTTAAAGAGATTTAAGTAGGATATGGGGCTGGTGCCGTGGAGTCACATGATTGCTGATGCGATCATGTGACACGGTTACCAGAGAGCGATTTACGCTAGTGTGTCAATTGCTGAGGTTGTGGATGCCAAGGACCAGATGGAGGAAGTCTTCCGGTCACGTGGATGCTGTGTGGTGCAACCACGTGACCTGGTATCCAGGGAGCGATAGAAGCTATTGTGTTCCCAGCAAGTGTGTTATCTGAGGTCATGGATATGTAGGACTGGACAAGGGAAGGTCTTCCGGTCACATGTTCACTGTAGTGCGATCACGTGACTTAGTCGCCAGGTAGCGAAAGACGCTATTAGGCTCCTAGCTGGAGCCTCCGGGTCGCGTGATAGCCTGAATAAGTCACATGACCAGTGTTGCTATAGAAATAGGACGCCTTAGGGATTAGCGAAAGGGATTTTCTAGCAAGACAATGTGAAATGTCACACGGCTAGATATGTCCAACATTGGTTGAAAGAGCATTGGTTGAAATTCCCCAGACTTGAACCCAGTTAAGCATCTGTGGGACCACTTTGAATATCGTAGTTCACCCTATGGATCCTCCTCCAGGCATCCTCCAGCAGCTGTGGGATTCACTGCAGTCAGCATTGCTCCAAATAACTGAAACAACCTACCAGGACCTTTTGAGTCACTGTCAGCCCGTCTAGCCTCTGTCCATGTTGCACATGGCAGTTGCTTTGGAAATTAGCTGGTGGTCATAATAATGTGACTCAGCTATGTATATTCTTGATGGATCTTCCGAGATGTAAAAAAAAAACCTGTTGATAGGATATTGAGGGAGGGCCATCTATATAAAAATCCTGGAGAACCTCTTTAACTATATTAGGAGGACAAAAAAGATTATTGAAAGATATGACAATCTACACCTTACAAAGGTTGCACCACTAGTCAAGGCCATTCCCCTGTTTTTAAATCAGTTAAGTACTATGCATCCATTCTGCTAGAGATGCAGAAAGAAAATTGTGGAAGCAGTTTTCTGTAAAACTAAAGATAAAGAAATTGCTTTTGAGATGGACACTTAAAGAAAAAAGTACTTGATCTAATTTGTCAATAAATTTTGACAACATACGTGAAATATCCCTGAATAAACACTACCAACATTTTAAAGGATATTACAAAATTTGCCATGTTTTTATTTATGTTATTTATTTCTTTTATCCAATGAACAACACTCAAATGAACAGCAATTAAAATATTCACTGCATCAAGTTTTTTAAGATCCTTCTTTTGTACCAATTTTATTCAAGTAGATACTGGCCCATAGGAGATTTTGTAAACTCTGACATTGGCAGCAAAAATCCAGTTGTCTCAGTTATAACAATCTAATCTAAAAGTTAATATTTCCTGTAATGTAACATACTGATGTCCTTTATTTATTCAAAATTTCCAGCAAAAAGTTGTATACACAGAGCAAGTGACATTTGTCAAAGTCAATGTTTCTTTGCAGGAGGTCAATTTAGAAATATTATGGTAAATCCTAAAATAGCATCAGAGTAACATTAATAAAGCTTTTTGTAAACTAAGCATGTCATATATTTTGATAAGAAAGAACTAGAAGTTTTAAACTTTACTTGAGTTCTTAGGAAAACCTCCTAATGACCCATATTCTACAGAAGCAGAAACATTGTAATTGTTACAAATGTACTCACGTGTCAATATGAGGTTGCCTATGTAGCAAGGTTAACAGTCCATTCACACGTCCGGAACTGTTTTGCGAATCCCCAAAACACGGACACAGGCAATGTGAGTTCCGCATTTCGCGGACCGCACATCGCCAGCACTATAATAGAAAATGCCTTTTCTTGTCTGCAGTTTCGGGAATGGAATTGCGGATCCGGAAGTGTGGATCCGAAAAATCCAGATGCGGACAGCACATAGTGTGCTGTCAACATCCATTCCGGCCCCATTAAAAATGAATGGGTCCACACCGGAACGGATTCAGACCATTCATACGGACGAGGGAATGGAACTGAATACTTTTCTAACTGCATGTAATTTAAAATTTAGTAAAGCCACTTATTCCGTTAAATGTATCTGTATAGCGCAACCTGCCATTTGTTTTTTTCTTATTTCTATGCCTCCTCAGTAACATCACTGAGGTGGACGCTCATGCTCAGTTACATCCTTCAACTGCCACCAGCTTGTGGATTGAAATAAAAAAATCTGCAAAAAAAGCCATTTTTTAAATTTCACCCCCATTTTGCTTTAATTCATGTGGAACACCTAAAGGGTTAGCAAAGTTTCTGAATTAAGTTTTTACTAATCAAAGTGGTGTAGTTTATAAAATGGGGTCATTTATTGGTGTTTTCTGTTATGTAACCCCTCAAAGTCACTTCAGAACTGATTTGGCCCTTAACCTCTTCAGGACCCTACCATTTTTTACCTTAAGGACCAGGCCGTTATTTTTTTTATTTGACATGTGTCATTTTATGTGGTAATAACTTTGGAACTCTTTAACTTATCCAAACCATTTTGAGATTGTTTTCTTGTGACACATTGTACTTCATTATAGTGGTAAATTTAAGTCAATATTTTTCATTTTTATTTCAAAAAAATCCCAGATTTTCCCAAAAATTTTAAAAATTTTAAACTTTCCAATTTTCAATTTATCTGCTTTTAAAACAGATAGTGATACCTCATAATAGTTATTACTTTACATTTCCCATATGTCTACTTTATGTTTGGATCATTTTGTGAATGCCATTTTATTTTTTATTCACGTTAGAAGGCTAAGAAGTTTAGAAGCAAATCATGAAATTTTTCAGAAAATTTCCAAAACCCAGTTTTCAAGGACCAGTTCAGGTCTGAAGTAACTTTGTGGGGCTTATATAAAATAAACCAGCCATAAATGGCTCCATTTTAGAAACTACACCCCTCAAGGTATTTAAAAAAGATTTTACAAACTTTGTTAACCCTTTAGGTGTTTCACAAAAATTAAAGGAAAATGTACATAACATTTCAGAATTTCACTTTTTTGGCAGATTTTCCACATTAATCCATTTTTTTTCGGTAGCAAAGCAAGGGTTAACAGCCAAACAAAACTCAATATTTATTACCCTGATTCTGTTATCATAAACTGCTGTACGGTCACGGTGCAGCAGGAAAGGAGTGCCATGTGGTTTTTGGAGGGCAGATTTTATTGGGATAATTTGAAAATAGCTGTTTTGCCACAGTTTTTATTTTTTTGTTTTTTGCATTGTTCATCTGACAGGTTAGATCATGTGCTATTTTTATAGATCAGGTTATTACGGACGCGACCAATTATGAATACTTTTTTTGGTTGTTTGTTTCAGTTATACATAATTAAGAACTTTTGAAAAAAAAAAGATTTTTTAGTGTCTCCATATTCTGAGAGCCATAGTCTTTTTTATTTTTTGGGCGATTGTCTTAGATGGGGTCTCATTTTTTGCGGAATGAGATGACAATTTTATTGGTACTATTTGGGGGTGCGTAAGACTTTTTGATCGCTTGGTATTACACTTTTTGTGATGTAAGGTGGCAAAAAATGGCTTTTTTGACACAGTTTTTTTTTTTTTACGGTGTTCATCTGAGGGTCATGTGATAATTTAATAGACCTGGTTGTTATGGACACGGCAATACCTAATATGTCTACATAGCAACACATGATATATCACTTTTCATTTTCCAAAGGAACTGTGAAAAATGAAAGGTGGAATCTGATTGGTTGCTATGGGCAACTAAGCCAGTTCTACTTTACACTAGTTTGATAAATCTCCCCCATAGAATGCTCACCACCACTAATGTTAGGTGGAAGCATGATCTCCAACTTACAAAGATGCTACTCTTATAACAAGAGAGAGCTCTGATACATTGTATGTCAGTTATCCATGACAAGTTTTCCACCTCAAAATGTATACAAAATGGTACACATTCACAGAAATCAAGCAGAGAACTTGAACCTATGGAAGAATTCAGACACCAAGTCTTTTTTATTTATTTATTTTATTTTAGAAAGTTACAGAACTTTTAATTATGCAGTGATTAAAGGGACACTAGCACTTTGTAGGATTTAGGGAGATCAGTGCAATCATACAATTTTTGGACTTTGGTTATCAGGAGTGTGAATATGAAATATTATTTTGCCAGGTTCTGCTATTGCAACTGCATTGGTGCACTCTTCTTATTGAGCTGCTTCACAGCCCCGCCCCTTTGCTAGTAGTCTCCAGATTGGATGCAACAGCTGTCACTCATAGCGGAGGGAAGGGCCTGTGATGCAATTCAATGCAGAGAGCAGAGTTTACTTCAGTGTGAAATTCTGCCTCCAGTGCACTTAACGAGCAGAATCTGGATAAATAAAACTTCATATTCACACTACTGAAGAGATAAAAAGCTCTACCAAAGTTATATTTGTACTGCTCTCCCTATCCCCCACCTATCGTTCTCTGGTGCTCAGCGTGGCTTCATTTTCATAACACTGGGTACCCCATAGTGAATTAAACCTGTCATTCAGTATAACAATTCAAGTTGTCCAATCTTTTTCATATATTGGAGAACAGATTAGATAACTAATGAAAAAATATATTTGTGCAATCCCATCTGCACATACAGTCTAAAAGACAGTAGTGTGAACGTACCCTATGCAGAGTGATATTTAGAATTTTACTCAGACAGAGAGAAGATTAAATGGGGTTTTATGAGATCATTTTACTGATGACCTATACTCTGGATAGCTGTTTGTGAAAGCACTGGCACTAGCAGTAGCGTTACAGCCTTCTCTCAGCTCACCAAGCACAGCGCAGTTCATTGGATAGCGGCTGTGCTTGGTATTGCAGCTCAGCCTCATTCACTTCTATGGGACTAAGCTGTGCATAGGCAATGTGACCGATGAGCGTGACGGCCCATGGCCTAGGTAAAGCTATGAGAATGCCGTGGCGCTATTGTGAGTCCGGTTGCCTTCTAAAATACCATAGGTCCCTGGTGTCGGAAACCCACCTATCAGTAAAAAGATCTCAGAAAACCCTGTCCTAACCCGCTATCTAAGTACCCTAGTCAATGCAGAGGGCATTCTTGGTACCCCCGAGTACCCACCATCCAGGGGAAAATAACCAGTCAGCTCCTAGCTACACTCCTGGTTTTATAGATTTTTTGCTATATAGAAAAATGTCTACATTTAGAAAGTATGATCTAGTATACATTGCAATGAGCCCTTCAGCCTATGCCGCTGCATCTGTTTTAATCCAATTATAAAAGTACTAATTTTTCACATTCAATGACATGGAAAGCACTAATGGATTCAGTCAGGGAAGCTGTTGTCTCATATTTGTTATATGTTTTTATTAAAAGTATTACTTAGAGAACCTGATACTTAAATGTTTGGATAAGTCCGTTACCTCCTTTACTTTACAAAGGTCAGTGTTTAATGCACTGTATTATGTCTCTAAACTTTCGTGGAAGCATCTGCAATTTAGAGATGTACATTCACCGGTCTTTTGTGTCTGGTATATCTCAAAAGGGTTTCTATGGTATCCCAAGTAAGGTCATGCAGAGGAATGATTCAGATCTGTTAGTATTTTACATTTTTCACTCTGTTCTTTTTCCACAAATCCTCTTCCAATTACTGATTTTCTCTCTGTTATCATTAGAGGTGATCATGGGCAATTTATAAAGTGTTGTTCTTCATGTGACCTCTTACAAATTAAGGTCAGAAAGAAAGAAGCCACCACCCGCTGGACATTAGTAAAAAAAAAAAGGACCTGCTGTTATTTTTCCAATAATTATAAATTTTTTTCAACTTCTTACAACTAATTTACTGTTTGTTGATTTTTGAAAGACACAGGACATTCTGTTTACATATATGACATTGACCCTCTGTCAGTAAGCTCAGTGACGAAAATATGGTAGAGAGGAATAGGAAACTAGACATACCGGAATGCTATTTATTTTTGGCAGAGTTCTGGTCTTCAGAGCACTGCAGTAAACATGTATTTTTTATTTAATGAGTGAAATTATAGTTCCCCCTCTCCCAGCCGCCTTCCCCCAAGTATTTCAGTTTTAAAGCTATGATATTTTAGCTCCAGGTTTACATAGAAGCTATGATATCTATCTATGATGTGGCGTATTATCTCTCCAAAGACTTCTTCTCTTTGTCTTTAGTTTTTGCACACACCCTCATTCCAGTACTTGCAGGTAGCTTTTGTGAAGCCATAAGATTACATGTGCAATATTCTTGCTTCTTGTTTTCTTCCATGTGGGAGCGGGAATTCCCGGAGTAAACTCTGCTCCTTTGAATGGACTGCAGTGCATTATAATGATTTATAATGCTGTGTGTCTCTGCCCAACTTCAACTTTAATGATTTACAAATTATTACAGTAGAAGTAATGAACAGGAAGTCTTGTCATATTCTATCCTAGTGTCCATTTATGAAAACTGCAGGATTTTACCATTTGTATTTAAATATAGATGAAGAAAAGGAAAACAATATCACCAAAAAATATAAAAGATCTCTAACATAACTTGATTTAAACAATTCATTATTTTCTGATCACACATTCCCTTAAGAGTTCTGGGTAGTTTCCCATTAAAGGAGTCATGCTCACATCATCAAATGATTGTTACAGCAACCGGACCTGTAGCATTCTACTGATTACCAGGGCAGGTTGGTTTTTTAGAAGGGGTTGCCTGACTGAAAATAAGTCTTAAATATTTGCTTTTTTTTATTTTATTTTATTTTACAAAATATAAGGTCAATTATTAAGACTGGCATTTTAATAAGGTCCTGTTCTGGCGGTGGTTCTGACAAAGTTATGTAGAGGTACAGGCCTCTACATAAAGTCAGCAGATCCACTGCCACTTCTAAATCTACTCCAGCTTCCTTGCTGGCATAGATTTACACCATTTTCTATGGCTAAAACAGGCATAGAAAATGATGAATGATACGGGCCTGCCGGCCCATCCCCTTTCCCTGCCCACGGCATGCCCACTTTTGTAGACCTGGTTTAAGCAGGAAAAAGTACCAGATTGCAATCTGCGTGAGAAATACGCCTTATTTTGATGCATTTCTGTAAGTAAATGATCCCCATAGTTTCCTAACCTCCACATTATTTTCAGATTGTATTCTTCTGTGATTCGTTAGGTTAAGCAAGAATTAGTGATTTCATCTATTTATTAAATTCTATTTGCATGTTGCATGGCATTCTGAAGTTTTGTATTTTTCATCAGGTTTTTATTTATAACTATATAAATAACGTAAGAATACTCTCTTCTTACATTTTCTCACATAAATGTACAATATATGGTATGTCCACCATATATGATGATTTTTCACATTTTCCTGTTTATAAGCATAGCTTATTATAGAGGACCACTCCTGTATTCCCATGAAATAACCATTTTGGAACATTTATTTTGCATAATTATGTATAATAATTATTCCTCCCAGAAATATATAAATACATTGACATTTGGATGTTGCCAGTAGTGGGTGTGTTCCTGTGAGAAATCAGAATGTGCAGGGACACACTTTATTTATTTGAATCACACTGCAGAGTTATATAAAAAAAGATGTGGCACTTTTATTATTTTATGGAAAATGCAAGCATTTGCTGAAACAGGCATGTCAGGAGTGGTGACAAATCCTCTTTAATTATACATTAAGAAAAATAATCGAATAAGTAGTTTATTAGCGTTTATTTGGCAATTATGAACATTTTACATTGTAGTACAACCTACTGTATAAGACGTAGACATAGATCATAAATTCTTCAAATGCTAACTTCAGTTATGTATTCCTTTCTCTAGGTTCGTGTATTTACCTTTTCTGTCGGCCAGCATAATTATGATAAGGGGCCCATACAGTGGATGGCTTGTGAAAACAAAGGTACATTACTTGGAAAATGTCTTATTTTAATGCTAATGTGTTTTTGTAGGTGATAACTAGGCACATTTGAAAGAGATTTTTGTGTTCATTCATTTTAATTCCCACTTGTGGGGTATGGAGTCCTTATCTAATATTTCCCTCCGTTCTATAATAAGCCTCAGACCTGTATCTGAAATGTTTATTTTTAGCACATGTCAGGTTCTCATTACCACTGCAGTCTTAAGGCCCTTAACAAGAGTAGATCAAAGTGATCAATTATTGACTAGTGTAAAAGCACTGAACGATCGAACGAGAATCGGTAATTTAGTTTGTCGCTCTTGTGATCGCTGATGTAGACACCTAAATCATCGTCCACAATTCCACAAGAGTAAACAGGTATCAATTACAGCACAGGGGATGCCACAGTGGGTGTGGAATCCTTACGATAGTCATACATGTTAATTACTTCATCCGGAAATATGTGTGCAAACCACAAAAGGGTGTGGATTTGAAATGTGTTCATTCCTTCCATCCCTATAACATAAACCATCATTTTCTTGGCAAAATGACATTTTGCCCACAAGCTCTTCTTGCAATTGTGAGGTCTGAACTTAAAACAAAATGGAGATTGCATAAAAGAGGGAAGGCTGGCTTTGGTGGTAAAGAAGGTGGACCAAAGGGTCTTTAAACACCTTTTTAACACTCCCTTTTTTCACACCTTCAAGGGTTTAACACAATTAATTTTTTTCCCAAACACCACCTACACAGTCAGTTACCTTTTAGTGTAAATGCAACTGTTACACAATCACACTCATACATTTTCACACAATACTCTGCCCATCTAAAAGGTTGTCACTTGAACTTTATAGACTCAAATAACTTGTTCATCACTCAATTGAATCAATTATCTACTCATGTAAAGGAGTCTTTAAATGCCATCAGTCAGGCATCAGAAGAGTCTATTTTTCACAAAAGTACTGTGCTGTTTTTAGTATTGCGTCTTACTGTCTGCTTATACAGCAGCTATTATGGGGCAAAGTTACCATACTGCTCCTTGCCACAGAATAAATCAAATTACTATGATCACCAACTAGGTGAAAAGTTTCACCTTTCTTTTAAAGGGTTGCCTGGGAATCAAACGGATGATCTATCCTCAGGAGAGGTACTAGATATCTGATTGGTGGAGGTTCAAACTACACCAATCTACTGTTTGAAGAGGTTACAGTGCTCATCCAAGTTCACTAAGCACTTGAATGGAACTGAGTTGCAAAAAGACACTGTGACTGAAGAAGAGGCTATAGCACTTGCCCAAGCACCGACGCCTCTTTCCAAGAGGTGGGATATTGTATGTTGGACCCTCACTGATCAGATGCCATCAGTATTTAAGTCCCAGATAATGCTAGCAAAACACTTCGGACCAGATTTACTCTTACTAAAGTTGGGGAGAAAACTAAAGCTATCTTTACACGAGTAGATGATTGGTACGATTGAGTGACAAATGAGTGATAGCTTGAGTTGCATGCTTAAAGAAGAACTCCCGACAAAAATGTTATTCTCTGACTTGTTAGAATGGTACATAATGTAATCTGTAGTGAATGTATTTTTTTTTTTACCAGCGCCTGTATTTGTGAGTTATACCCCCTTATGCTTCTCACCTGTGTCATGTGACCGGCAATCAGACTCTCCAACTGACAAAGCATCTTATTTGTTGACAGGAAGTCTGTTTCTCTATGTATTCCTATGGGATCCTCACTCTCAGTCTCATAGGAATGAATAGAGACGCAACTGATTCCCTGTCTTGTGTAATTTGGAGATCAGAGAGTTGGTCACATGACATCACTTTCTAGTAGGTCAGAGAATAAACAGTTTGCCAGGAGTTCTACTTGTACAATTGTCAGTAATCGTGCATGCAGTGAACGATTCCTGTTTGCATGTATGAAATTGTTAACATTGATTTTTGTGCCCACACAAACGATTGAACCAACAAGAAATCTATTGATTGTTGGTTGGCGCTCTATTGTTCATTGCTTTTACATCGCTCGATAATCGTGCAGTTTTGCTTGATTTAATTATAATTTACACGATATTCGCCTTGTGTAAAGGTACCTTTAGACCTGCACAGGTTTTATCACACAGGCTCAGACATGATGATAAACTTGTTGTTTCTAACTCCTGTGGGGTTTCGCTCTGGTAGACAGGATTAGCGGACGCAGTATAGAGGCAACAACAAGTTCTTTGGATCAAACAGTTCAGTGTTTTATTCACACATTAGGCAAGTGACAAAACAATAAAAAAGAAAAATATTTAATCACCAGTCCGCAAAAATGTTCCGCTGCAGGTCCGAGGAGTGTTGTGGGGTCAATCACACTTTCATGACGTATACATATAGGGTTCGGACCGCGCGTATAAATAGATGGTATACAAAACAGTTTTTTCCTTTTTTCTCCTTCTCCTTTTTGGAAAGGTACCGAGGTCTGCAGATGTCTTATTTGTAGATATCCTGCAACTTATAAAGATAATAATAGTGTAAATCCGTACGGTTGTGCTGCCCTGCAGTGCACAGATTGTACTTACACGGCCACTCACCAACAACAGGCGTATCTAAGATATCCTCGCGGAGCAGGGCAGCGCAACCGTATGGATTTACACTATTAGTATCTTTATAAGTTGCAGGATATCTACAATAAGACATCTGCAGACCTCGGTACCTTTCCAAAAGGAGAAGGAGAAAAAAAGAAAAAAAATGTTTTGTATACCATCTATTTATACGCGCGGTCCCGAACCTATATGTATACTAAGTGACAAAACAAGCAGTCATAAACAAGCAAAAAGTCACCTTGCGGTGTTGGTAGTAATTCACACCATGCGGCGATTTCTACTCAAAGAGTCCTTGAGCATAGCAGCACCAACCTGTTTTCACGCCAAACAGGTGGCAAGCCTTCATCCAGACACAAGGCTCCCAGATCACAACATAGAGACCTTGCTTCTGAGCCCAGCTGCCTATTTAAGGACAGCCAGGTGATGACAAAACCCGGATCGGCACTTAAAATCCGATCTAGTATTTGACTTCACCTGGCTGTAAATCTGCCCAGCAGCACATGCTGGGAGGAAAATACCTGTTTTCCCAGACCAAACCTCTCACTGTGTAACACTCCTTACAAGCTAGCTAGAGTTGTGACTCAACTAGTTAAAAAAATATGTCTATCCTCCTGTCTGCATATGCAACAAAGGACCAATTGTACTTTATATCCAATGTTTGTATATGGTAATTTTAGTTCTACACGCACAGATAGATTGCGTCCAGCCTTTCCAAATAATTGCAGTGTAATATATGCTCCGATCACTTTATCAAGGTGAAATATGAATTATAAGATGGTAGAAAAAAAATAATTCCTTTATTAATATTAGGGGGTAACGGAGCAAGAAACTGCTCAAGTGATAACCTATGCTTAAATACAGATACTTTAAGAAAACTCCCACCATGAATAAAATATTAGAATAAATACTTGCAGGGAGACATAGATATTCACATAGGTAACTGATATGGCTATATGGAGACAGGTAAAGGGGGACATTTTGGACAGGAAAATTATATCTTTTCCTAGACGTCCCTGGAGAACTAAGACCTGTGCCCAGGCATACCCCCTAATGGTGGAGGTACCCTGTCCCCGTACCTATGTCTATACTGAACCCTGATAAGGTCCTACTTCAATGATAAGTACATTTCATGTCCTATGGGATATATAAAATGGCCCAAGGAAGAAAAAGAGATGTCTATATATTTTATTAAACGCGTTTCACCTGCGCCTGGCAGTTCATCAGGGGGTAATAGACATAAAATATTTGTAGGGAAAATAAATAGATAAATGGATAAATATAGATGATTACTTAGCTCCCATAAGTGAAATATGAATTAGATTGCAATACCTGTATGACGACTTTGTAGATATGTTCAATATCCAATTTGGTCAATATACATCATTTTAGATTGTGCTGTAGTGCCCATAATGTTGGTGATATTCCCATACTTTGCCTGCTATACACTGCATATATATAAGACATGCAATGAGGTTCAGTAAGTTGATATTTCCTTCAACAATCACATAATATCTATAGTCACATCATATAAAGTGGTTTTATTTGTTCACTCCTTAAATTGGTGTATCTCACCTGAGATTAGTTGACTCTATGGTTCCTCCATGTCTTGCTCTTTTTGTGTAGGTTCACTGTATTCTGTTCCAGGGACTTTGTGCATGCATAGTTGGAAGCTCCAGACCCCAATATTGTATTGCTACAATCCACTGTCACAGTGTCTTAAATTACACCGCGCAACAATGATTTTGCTACAGAGAGAAAAACATGTGATTTATACTAAAATGAGCGTGCTGATTCCAAATATGAACTCGGAATTTGCCTGACACGTCTAGATTTTAAGTTATACATGCAAAGCCTATTCAGTTAAAATATTAATGCATTATTTTGGAGATATTCCAATGGACATGTCTAGACCTGTTCGGATGAACTCAGACTGATGTCAGCAGTAAATATATAAGGCAAGCTGGACAGATTTTGATAAAGTGATCTGTTATAGTGCTATCTGATTTGAAACTTAAGATGGATAAACACAAATGTGTTATCGATCCAGACAATTTCTGCTACATATGTGGCAAATACACTACTTATGATCAGCGCAAAAATCTGACAAAGCGACTGCATCTTGCAGCTTGGGATGCATTTGTGCTATTAGTGCAGAACCTTCTTTGGGAACAGACAAGCTGCAAACTATGCTGAATTAGTAGACAACATGCTTACAGCATATGAACAACTTGGCTGCCGAATGTCATTGAAAGTGCATTTCTTACATTCCCATCTTGACTTTTTCCCACCCAATTTGGGACATGTAAGTGACAAACATGGAGAGCGGTTCCATAAAGATATTTCTACAATAGAGAACAGGTATCAAGGCCGCTGGAATCCCAACATGATGGGGGACTACTGCTGGTTTTTGCAACGGGAAAATTTGACTGTTCACAAAAGCAGATGCCTGAAGCACTTTTAACAGTACTGGGCCTTGCTCAAGTAAGACTTTTAAACTGAAAAACAAGACTTTTTGGAATGTTATTCCATTACATTTTCATTACACTGTTTACTACGCAAACTTTGATGTAGATCAGGTAATTGTTGGAGTAAAACTCGTTCTGTTTAAAATTATTCAATGCTTTCCAAGTGCTTAATTCATTTAGGCATACTTATGCATAAAATCACAGAAATATAGTGGCCATAGTTTTTTTTTTTTTTTTCACCAAACGGATATACCACTTACTATAATAGCTAGTCATGCAAGCAGATATTAAAAGCTGAGACTTTTGCCAATTTATTCCTGTTAGGAACACATCGGAGCCCCTCATGCACCACGTCATGGTCTCTCAGCATGGAAAGGGGTTCTACCACTACGCTAACTATGGTGTGAACACGGTCTGAAGGTGATGAAATCCAGCTCACAGCCAAGCTTCCACACAACCGCATAGCAGGACAACTAATGCAATGTGAATAAAGCAAGACTGTAAGCCACACCCATATAAGACCGTGTGATGGAGGCTTCCTAGGTGCAAAAGAATGTTTAATGCCAGGTGAAGGCACATTCAATACATATGGAACAAAATCACAGAAATATAGTGGCCAATATGGGGGAACTGCTAAGACCCCAAACACTGTAGCGTGTTTCTCATTGGGTGAGCAGTCCCACCGCATGTGGACCGCAGCAAACGACCATCCCCAGCAAAAACTGCTCACAATGGAGGATGCCGACGCGGTCCACATACACCACAAAGGCAACCTACATAAAACGGAGCATTGTGCGGATGAAAATATATAAATATATAAATCACAGAAAATAAAAACAATTTCTGTGATTTATATACTTATGCATAGCAACATTTTGTGACGTGTTACAACAATTCTGACTTCGGATTTGTAATCCCCACACTCGATTCAGTATAGAACAAATGGTTTTTGCCCAGTAGCAGACAAATTTTTATTTTTTTTGTTCCGTGGTGTTATAGATGGAGGCAGATAGACTGTTCTTGATATTGGTATATTGTTCTAGATGTGTTTTGGAGACACTGTAATCTCCTTCCTCAGTTGAATAGTTTAGTAGATGAAACTATTCATGAACATTTGTGATTAGGTGCAGCGTTCAGGATCTAAGATACACATATAACTAAATAAACAGGTTTCTAGGCGAGAAGCTGGGGATAAGGTCACCTCCTAGCAAATCCCTAACAGCTCTCCCTATACTGCTAAGCCCACATTCAGACACTTATGGTGGGAATAATGTGTCCTCGTGCCTGGGCTGAAAATACCCTAGAATCCCTGAGATGGTGAAAGGGGAAAAGGGGCAGCCTGCTCCCTCAGAACCAGGAGGGGACAGACGACACTTAAACAGCCTGGACAGCAAACTAAAGAAATCAGAAACCAACTTATCTAATCAGAGCAGGAACAGCCAATCCTTCCTTCCTTGCTTCCACAGCCTGACAGAAGCTATAACCCGCACGGAACCCTGGGAGTGAGAGTAATTTAAACCAACGACCCCACCCAGAGTACCTGAAGGGAGGCGGATCTAGCACGACTCCAAAACAAATGACTAGACACGTGCTGCTAATCTGGCAGACCTCCGCACAATGTCTGAGCAGGGCATGACAGTACCCCCCCTTCTACGGGTGACCTCCGGACACCCCGGACCAACCTTATCCGGGTGAGATCTGTGAAAAGCCCTAACCAGTCGGCTGGCACTGACATCCAGCGCCGGAACCCACATCCTTTCCTCAGGGCCATATCCCCTCCAGTGTACCAGGTACTGAAGGGAACCTGAAGAACTCTAGAGTCAAGAACCCTGGAGATCTCGAACTCTAAATTTCCATCGACCAGAACAGGAGGAGGGGGCAATGGTGATGTTTCCACCGGTTTCACATATTTTTTCAATAAAGACCTGTGGAATACATCATGGATCCTCCAAGTCTGCGGAAGATCCAGCCGAAACGATACTGGATTGATCACCGCAAATATTTTGTACGAACCAATAAATCTTGGACCCAGTTTCCAAGATGGCACTCTCAGTTTAATATTTTTAGTGGACAACCACACCAGATCACCCACACACAGGTCCGGACAAGTCACATGTCTCTTGTCAGCCATTCGCTTATACCTCTCACCCATCTTCTCCAAATTCACTTGGATCCTCCACCAGATAGACAAGGCAGAAGAAAATCTGTCCTCCTCTGGCATCCCAGAGGAACTAATCCCAGAAAAGGTACAAAACTGAGGATGAAAACCGTATGCGCCAAAAAATGGCGACTTACCCGTGGACTCCTGCCTACGGTTATTCAAAGCAAACTCTGCTAGGGACAAGAATGAGGACCAGTCCTCCTGATTCTCTGCCACAAAGCACCTCAAGTAGGTCTCCAGGTTTTGATTAGTACGCTCTGTCTGTCCATTCGACTGCGGATGAAAAGCCGAAGAGAACAAAAGTTGAATGCCAAGCCGAGAGCAGAACGCCCTCCAAAACCTGGAGACAAACTGCGTGCCCCTATCAGAAACCACATCCGAAGGAATACCATGCAATTTCACGATATTATCAACAAAAATCTGCGCAAGAGTTTTGGCATTAGGCAGACTAGTTAACGATATAAAGTGAGCCATTTTACAAAAACGGTCAACTACCACCAAAATTACTGTTTTCTAGGAGGAACGCAGATCCGTAATAAAGCCCATAAACAAGTGCGTCCAAGGACGAGACGGAATAGACAAAGGAAGGAGTGAACCAGCCAGTCGAGTATGAGCAACCTTTGAACGCACACAGGTTTCACAAGCTGCCACGTAATCCTCAATGCTCTTACGTAACCCGGGTCACCAGAATCTCCGGGACACAAGGTCACAGGTGGACTTACCACCAGGATGTCCAGCAAGGACAGTATCGTGATGTTCCTTGAATACCTTGTATCACAGTCCTTCAGGAACAAACAACCTCCCTGGGGGACAAGAACCAGGAGCCCCCTCCTGGGCTCCCAACACCTCCATATCCAATTCGGGGTACAGACCGGAGACCACCACCCCATCAGCCAAAATCGTAACAGGATCCTCTGAATCACATCCCCCAGGAAAACTGCGAGACAACGCATCCGCCTTGACGTTTTTAACCCCCGGGCGAAAGGTAACCACAAAATTGAACCTGGTAAAAAACGGTGACCATCTGGCCTGTCTAGGGTTCAGACGCTTGGCAGATTGCAGGTAAGCCAAGTTTTTATGATCCGTATATACTGTAACGGGGTGAGACGCCCCCTCCAACCAGTGACGCCATTCCTCAAAGGCTAACTTGATGGCCAGCAACTCTCTATCTCCAACATCATAATTCTTCTCGGCAACCGAGAGCTTTTTGGAAAAAAAAGCACACAGGACCCACTTGCCAGGAGATGAACCCTGCGCCAGCACCGCTCCAACCCCCACTTCTGATGCATCCACCTCCACCACGAATGGCTAAAACACATCGGGTTGCACCAGAATGGGAGCAGACGCAAAACACTCCTTAATAGTCGAAAAGGCCTGCAATGCGTCATCCGACCAGACAGAGACGTCGGCGCCCTTCTTATTCATATCAGTCAGAGGTCTTACCATAGCCACCATAGCGCATACCTGCTTGCTCCACCATTCCATTCACGCTACCAAGAGTCAGGACGTTTATTTTTTTCTCTTTCTTATCAACATGCGGTTTAACAAAAGGACAAGCAAAAATAAAATGACCACTTTTCCCACAGTAGTAACATAGTTTATGCAATTTCCTAAAGTCTCTATTACCAGAACGGAAAGATATCTGACCCAGCTGCATGGGTTCCTCCCCTACCCCAGAGTTACCTGTAACATCACACTGGGAAGCAGTAGAGACGAAACCACTCACAGAAGGGATCCCTTGCGCGGAGGGAGCCTTACACCTCTCTCTAATATGTCCATCTAACCGTACTGCCAAAGACATAGCATTCTCCAAAGAATCTGGGTACTCATGAAAAGCAAGGGCATCTTTCAATCTCTCAGATAACCCCTGACAAAACTGACTACGTAACGCGGGGTCATTCCAGTCTGACTCGGTAGCCCATCTCCTAAACTTAACGCAGGAAACATCTGCAGTATGTTCACCCTGTAATAAATTACGCAATTTAGATTCCGCCATCGAGACCCCATCTGGGTAATCGTAAATTAATCCCAGGGCTTTGAAAAATTCTTCCACCGACCGGAGGGCCAGAGAACCGGGCGGCAGAAAGGCCCAGGATTGTGCGTCCCCTTTAAGCAGAGAAATAATTATACCAACCCTCTGACTTTCATCACCTGACGAAGATGGACACAGCCGAAAATACAACTTGCATGACTCTTTAAAGCGGATAAAGTCATCCGCACCCCCTGCAAATCTCTCAGGAAGAGCGACTTTAGGCTCCCCACAAATTTGACCTGCACCTGATGCCAGAGCATTTTGACACCGTGTGACCGAACTACGCAGATCCGCAACCTCTAGAGATCATCCCTGCATGCGGTCAACTAGCGCATCAATTGACGCCATTACAAAAACGCTGAGCAATTGCAGTCACAGTTATGGCGGGTTATAATGTCACGGCGGACAGGATCTAAGATACACAGATAACTAAATAAACAAGTTTCTAGGCGAGAAGCTGGGGATAAGGTCACCTCCTAGCAAATCCCTAACAGCTCTCCCTATACTGCTAAGCCCACATTCAGACCCTTCTGGTGGGAATAATGTGTCCTCGTGCCTGGGCTGAAAATACCCTAGAATCCCTGAGATGGTGAAAGGGGAAAGGGGCAGCCTGCTCCCTCAGAACCAGGAGGGGACAGATGACACTCAAACAGCCTAGACAGCAAACTAAAGAAATCAGAAACCAACTTATCTAATCAGAGCAGGAACAGCCAATCTTTCCTTCCTTGCTTCCACAGCGTGACAGAAGCTATAACCCGCACGGAACCCTGGGAGTGAGAGTAATTTAAACCAATGACCCCACCCAGAGCACCTGAAGGGAGGTGGATCTAGCACGACTCCAAAACAAAACAAATGACTAGACACGTGCTGCTAATCTGGCAGACCTCCGCACATCGTCTGAGCAGGGCATGACACCAGATCATACAACTTGGTCAAAGGCTCTCTTTTACTAATGGGAAGGAACTCTTGTGTACCCAGCCTTTTAACAAAAATGGACCAATCATAGGTCATTTAATAGGGACAATGCATTTCAAAATGTCCTTTTAGCATGTAACTCCTGATGATAAACACATGACTAAGGCTACTTTCACACTGGTGTTTTGGCTTTCCGTTTGTTAGATCCGTTCAGGCCTCTCACAAGTGGTCCATAACGGATCAGTTTTGATCTAATGCATTCTGAATGGAAAAGGATCCGCTCAGAATGCATCAGTTTGCCGCAGTTTGCCTCCGTTCCGTCTCCATTCCGCTTTGGAAGCTGTTTTGGTGTTCGTCTGACGAAACTGAGCCAAACGGATCCGTTCTGACCACACAATGTAAGTCAATGGGGACGGATCCGTTTTATATGACACAATGGTGTTCAAGACGGATCCGTCTTGGCTATGTTAAAGATAATACAAATGGATCCGTTGTGAACGATGCAGACATTTGTATTATCTGATGGATCCGCACCAAACACGAGTGTGAAAGTAGCCTTAGGTAGGTTCACATCTCCACTAAGGTAATCCAGTAGTCTCTTTCTATAGAGAAGTTACTGTATCCGGCTCAGCCGGACACCATTGACTGTTATGGGATACAATGTGGATCTGGCAGATTGCAGCATAAATGCTGGCTTTCTGCTGGACAAATACTCCTACATGATCTGGTGCCATTTAAACCCACAATACATATACAAAAGATAAATGAACCTCAGTAGCCATAAGCCATGTGTTATTGTGGTATGCCCTTGGTAAAATTGTGATGGTAGGGGAGTAATATATCTGAAATTGGCCTCAAATTGACATAAGCCATGCAGAAAACATTTAAGAAACAAAGACAAGCCGTATGCCTTAGATTTTAATTAGTAAGGTATTTTGTATATACTTCCTGCCCTTTTATCAAGTTTTAAGATAGTATCAAGCAGTTGGCATGTGTTCAAAATAATATACACTATTTAAGATGAAATACCAAGGTCAAGACACTGATATCCAGTCTTCTTAGATCACTGAAGCAGACATGGAAGAGAGTATTTAGCATTGAGGTTAAGGTTTGTTGGCAAAAGTCTGGTTTTACTCATCTGGAAAATAAATGGTAAAATACAATTATCTTAGTGTCCAGAGTAAATTATTATTTGTCAACCTGCTGAAATCTGCATTCAGAAGCTAAAAGCCTGACCTATTCCCTGTTTCTTTCAGTGAATATACTACTGTAGTGACTTCAGTTCATGTCTGCCATATATCTATTTTATTATATTGTTAGCTTTTAGTTTATCTTATCTTCTTTTTAAATGGATGGTAGCTTTTAGGTTATCAGAGACATAAGTAATTTGGACTGAGACACAAAACAAAGGTCTTCTATGTGAAATACTTTTAAGAGGTGACATAAAACAAAGGTGAGGACAATTAACAGGCTAATTGTAGATTACTTTGATTTCCTCAACCTATTTGGTGTAATATATATGATATACTAAAGAGTCATATATTTACAATTTATTTTCCCCTATTTCACCCACACACTGTGGCCAGTTTCATAAGAAGTCAATAAAGCTATCAGTATATGCGGTAAGAATCCCATGAAAACACTGGAAGACCATGCAAACTTTATGCAGATGTTGTCCTTGGTTAAATCCAAATGAACAGTGCAAACCATAGAGCCTTAATGCTGCCATAGACAAAACAGCATGTAATAAAAAACAGAAATAGTCATTCCAAGTCTCAGAATAATTGAAAAGCCTGGGAGATTAGGTCTACATATAACAATTCTTGAGTAAAGGAAAAGCATAATTTGTTATATTATTTTATTTTTTACTAACAGCTTCACTAAGGCTACTTTCACACTTGCGGCAGAGAGATCCGGCAAGCAGTTCCGTCGCCGGAACTGCCTGCCGGATCAGGCAAAATGTATGCAAACTGATGGCATTAGTAAGACTGATCAGGATCCTGATCAGTCTTAAAAATGCCTGATCAGTCGAAAAAATGCATTGAAATGCCGGATCCGTCTTTCCGGTGTCATCCGGCATACCGGATCCGGCATTTATTTTTTTCACCTTTTTTTCGATCTGCGCATGCGCAGACCGGAAGGACGGATCCGGCATTCCGGTATTCTGAATGCCGGATCCGGCACTAATACATTCCTATGGGAAAAAATGCCGGATCCGGCATTCAGGCAAGTCTTCAGTTTTTTTCGCCGGAGATAAAACCGTAGCATGCTGCGGTTTTCTCTTTTGCCTGAACAGTCAAAACGACTGAACTGAAGACATCCTAATGCATCCTGAACGGATTACTCTCCATTCAGAATGCATGGGGATAAAACTGATCAGTTCTTTTCCGGTATAGAGCCCCTGTGACGGAACTCTATGCCGGAAAAGAAAAACGCAAGTGTGAAAGTACCCTAAAACCAATAAAATGGGCGAAATTAATTTTCAGCACTTGAGGGCGATATTAGGTACCTTGGAGACTCTCTTTACTGTGTATTATCACCACTGTTCAAAAATGTTCATTAGATACTTGAAACTCTTTTTTGTTGTTCCATGGAAAACTGAAACATGCAAAGACACGAGAAGGATGAGATTAAAGTGGTTCTTCACTTTTGCTACATTGATGACATATCCTCAGAATAGGTCCCTGCCAATCAACTGTATGAAGAGAATGCAGCTCTCGTACAAGCGTTGTGGTCTCTTCACTATTTACCTGTTTTCTGTCGACATGCAGGTGTAATTGCAGCTCTTCTATACCATTCACTTCAATGGGATGGCTCTGAGTGCTGAGTTCTCTTCACACAGCTGATGCCTGACTGCTGGCAACCTACCGATCTAATATTTATCTTGAGGATAGGTCATCAATATAGGAAATGAAGGGAACACCTTTATGCATTTTGACACTACCCATATTTAATGTTCTTTTATAAGATACTACACTACAAATCTGCAAGTTGTGCCCTTCCGCAGTGGTACAGAGTGTACCTTCCGCAGTCTACCGCACTGTAATCAACAATTGTATTGGAAGGGAGCAGTAGTGACTACTAAAACTTAACTTTTAATAAATAAATGGTAAAAACCATAAGGGAATGACAAAAGTCCCTAAAACATCATGCCCCAAAAGAAAACCAAACAAAGAGTTCTAGTGGACCAAAAAAGCACCACATACAAATGCTTGACCCTTAGTAGGGTGTATAGGGTGGACAGGTAAATCAGTAGGTAGTTCTTACCTGTCCGGAGGTTCAGTAGCGAATGGACAAGGCTTTGAATCGAAGTAGGTGTATAGTGACTCTGTCTTGTTTAGGTTGTGCCTCTGTCAGCACATCAGTCCATCTAGCTGGCAGGATATGGATGCGGCCCAGGGACCACTTGCATATGTTGTCATTCAATCATCTTACTAATGTAGATGTTGTGTTCACTCTTGACTCCACACCTGGCAGATAAAGACAGAGGGCCAGGTACTATACTGACCCTAGTATACCCTACTTCGGCTAATGGACCCTAATGACCTCCTAATACGGAGTCCTCGCCCTGAAAAGAGCGGCCCCGTCCGGAACCTTACCCTATTACAGGACTTTAGACAACCCTATCACTTACAAAAAAATATGTAAGGCTAAAAGGGAAAGAGAACGGGGCTAAATACACTAAAAAACGTGCCACCAAAAACCAAAGAAAAGGGGCTTGATGTTTTAGGGACTTTTGATGTTATTCCCTTACGCTTTTAACAATTTATTTATTAAAAGTTACGTTTTATTAGTCACTACTGCTCCATTCCAATACAAAAAAAGATACTACACTACCCCTTTATCAAAATGTGATGAAAAGACCCGAAACTAGCAAATTTGGTATTTGTAGGCATTGTTGTCTTCTTTTAGGTAGCCATTAAACTATATCACATCTAAAGGATTGTTGTATTTCTTATTCCAAGCAATGTATTTCTGTCTACTGCCTCTCATTGAATGGTCTTTTCATTAGAGACCAACATCTAGTAACATGCTAGACCTCCTTTTCTCTTCATAACTGCAGCAAATCATTGTGACAGAGATTCCACTAGGGGTTGGAAACGTTCTGCAGGAATATTGACCCTTGTGGACTGGTTAGCTTCTCACAGTTGCCACAAGTTAGATGGACATGCTCTAAACAGCCTGTTCTAACTTGTCCCAGAGATAAAAGATTGAGAGTTGGTGACTGTGAAGGCCAGGGACGCAATGAAAGCAGAATGTCATATTCCTGGTACCTATTGATGAATATATGACTCTTGTGCCATGGGGCATTGTCCTGCTGAAAGAACATAGGGCAAACAGCTACCATAAAGGGGGGGACCTGGCTGGCCACAATTCATAGATAACGCCTACTGTGGACAAGTCTACCCGCAAGACCCAAGATATAAGATGAAAGCGTTACCTGCACCATTACGCCAACTCTACTAGCCCGAACTATTGGCACCTGACAGGAAGGATTCATTTATGGTGTAGCAGAAATCTCTATTAATCTGACCAGGCAATATTTTGACACTGCTCAGGAATCCAGTCTTTGTACTCTTTAACCCACTGAAATTTTTCCTTTCAACTTATCAGCAGTGACACTCGACGTGTTTGTCTGCAGTTCTAGCCCATTCATGCTAACAACAAGTGCATTCAGACATGTTGATTGTAACACCAGCACTGTATCTGACTTCAGTTTGCTTGACTGCACACTGCCCATTTATTAGAGCGATTCTTGACATCAACTATATCTGACCCCTTTTGTCAACGAGCTGTTTACATCCCCTTTCGCTGGAAGGTTTTCCTTGATCACACCATTCTCAGAATGCTCTCGGTTTGCAGTTTTTGAAATAATGGGCCTATTTTGCAAATCTGACGTGTCACTTTATCTATTAATAACTTTGGTAATAACTTATCCAAACCATTCTGGGATTTTTTTCTCGTGACACATTGTACTTCATGTACGTTATAAATTTGAGTCAATATATTTCACCTTTATTTATGGAAACATCCCAAATTTACTCAAAATTTTGAAAAATTAGCAATTTTAAAAATTTCAATTTCTCTGCTTTTAAAACAGAACGTGATACCTCATAAAATATTTATTATTAACATTCCCCATATGTCTACTTTATGTTGGCATAATTTTGTAAATGTCATTTTATTTTTTTAGGATGTTAGAAGGCTAAAAAGTTTAGAAGCAATTCTTAAAATTTTTAAGAAAATTTCCAAAACCCACTTTTTAACCACTTCCCATCTGGGCCCTTTGCCCCCTTCCTGACCAGGCCAAATTTTGCAAAACTGACATATCTCACTTTATGTGGTAATAACTTTGGAACACCTTTATTTATCCAAGTCATTCAGAGATTGTTTTCTCGTGACACATTGTACTTCATGATAGTCATAAATTTGAGTCAAAATATTTCACCTTCATTTATGAAAAAATCCCAAATTTACCCAAAAATTTGAAAAATTCGCAATTTTCTAAATTTCAATTTCTCTGCTTTCAAAACAAAAAGTGATACCTCATAAAATAGTTATTATTTAACATTTCCCATATGTCTACTTTATGTTGGCATCATTTTGGAAATGTCATTTTATTTTTTTAGGACGTTAGAAGGCTTAGAAGTTTAGAAGCAATTCTTCAAATTTGTAAGAAAATTGCCAAAACCCACTTTATAAGGACCAGTTCAGGTCTGAAGTCACTTTGTGGGGCCTACATAGTGGATACCCCCATAAATGACCCCATTGTAGAAACTACACCCCTCAAGGTATTCAAAACCGATTTTACAAACTTTGTTAACCCTTTAGGCGTTCCAAAAGAATTAAAGGAAAATGGAGATCAAATTTTTAAATTTCACTTTTTTGGCAGATTTTCCATTTTAATCAATTTTTTTCTTTAACACATCGATGGTTAACAGCCAAACAAAACTCAATATTTATTACCCAGATTCTGCGGTTTACAGAAACACCCCACATGTGGTCGTAAACTGCTGTATGGGCACACGGCAGGGCGCAGAAGGAAAGGAACTCCACATGGTTTTTAGATGCCATGTCCCATTTGAAGCCCCCTGATGCACCCTTACAGTAGAAACTCCCAAGAAGTGACCCCATTTTGGAAACTAGGGGATAAGGTGCCAGTTTTATTAGTACTATTTTTGGGTACATATGATTTTTTGATCATTCATTATAACACTTTATTGGGCAAGGTGACCAAAAAATTGGTTGTTTTAGCACAGTTTCTATTTATTTATTTTTACAGCGTTCACCTGAGGGGTTCAGTCAAGTGACATTTTTATAGAGCAGATTTTTACGGACGTGGCGATACCTAATATGTATACTTTTTCTCATTTATTAAAGTTTTACACAATAATAGCATTTTTGAAACCAAAAAATTATGTTTTAATGTGTCCATGTTCTGAGAGCTATAGTTTTTTTATTTTTTGAGAGATTTTCTTATGTAGGGGCTCATTTTTTGCGGGATGAGGTGACGGTTTTATTGGTACTATTTTGTGGGACATACGCGTTTTTGATCACTTGGTGTTGCACCTTTTGTGATGCAAGGTGACAAAAATTGCTTGTTTTGACACAGTTTTTTTTATTTTTTTTTGTACGGTGTTCACCCGAGGGGTTAGGTCATGTGATAATTTTATAGAGCTGGTTTTTACGGACGCGGCAATACCTAATATGTATACTTTTTTTTATTTGTTTCACTTTAACACAATAATAGCATTTTTGAAACCAAAAAAATGATGTTTTAGTGTCTCCATGTTCTAAGAGCTATAGTTTTTTTATTTTTTGAGAGATTTTCTTATGTAGGGGCTCATTTTTTGCGGGATGAGGTGACGGTTTTATTGGTACCATTTTGTGGGACATACGCGTTTTTGATCACTTGGTGTTGCACCTTTTGTGATGCAAGGTGACAAAAATTGCTTGTTTTGACACAGTTTTTTTTATTTATTTTTTACGGTGTTCACCCGAGGGGTTAGGTCATGTGATATTTTTATAGAGCTGGTTTTTACGGACGCGGCAATACTAAATATGTCTATTTTATTTTATTTTTTCTATTTTTTTTTTTATTCCTTACTTGGGATTTTTTTTTTTTTTACATGTGAACCTTTTTTTTATTTTATTTTTTCAACACTTTATTTTATTTTTATTTTATTTTACACTTTTCGTCCCCCATAAGGTCATACAAGACCTCTGGGGGACATTTACTTCACTTTTTTTTTTTTCACTGTTGATTTCTCCTGTAACTGGGGCTGACATAGTAGCCCCAGTTACAGTGGAAATGCACCCCTATAGAGGCTGTACAGCAGCAATCCTGCGCTGTACAGCCTCACAGCAGGGCTGATCGAGGTCTCTGAGAGACCTCACACAGCCCCTGCACTCTCCGGTCCCGGCGGTCACATGACCGCCGGGCCGGAACAGGAAGCGCACAGCGCTTCCTGCTCTGCAGACACAGCGCTCGGTGAGCGCTGTGTCTGCAGCGATCGTGAAGGCAGGGACACCTGGGCACTGTCCCTGCCTTATCTCTGGGTTGCCCTGCTGTCACTGACAGCGGGCAACCCGATCAGCAGCTGCACGATTAGCGTGCAGCTGCTATTTCTGACAGGACGTTTTAAAACGTGCTGTCAGAAATAGACGTCCACCCATAGGACGTTTATATCCTATGGGCGGACGTGAGGCGGTTAAGGACCAGTTCAGTTATTAAGTCACTTTGTGAGGCTTACATAGTAGAAACTCCCCATAAATGACCCAATTTCAGAAACTACGCCCCTCAAGTTACTCAAAACTGATTTTACAAACTTTGTTAACCCTTTAGATGTTCCACAAAAATTAAAGGAAAATGGAGATGAAATTTCTAAATTTCCCTTTTTTGGCAGATTTTCCATTTTAATCAGTTTTTTTTCTTTTACATATCGAGGGTTAACAGCCAAACAAACTCAATATTTATTACCCTGATTGTGCGGTTTACAGAAACATCCCACATGTGGTTGTAAACTGATGTAAGGGCACACGGCAGGGCACAGAAGAAAAGGAGTGCCATATGTTTTTTGGAAGGCAGATTTTGCTGAACTGGTTTTTAGATGCCATGTCCCATTTGAACCCCCCCTGATGCACCCTTACAGTAGGAACTCCCAAAAAGTGACCCCATTTTGGAAACTAGGGGATAAGGTGCCAGTTTTATTGGTGCTATTTTTGGGTACATATGATTTTTAAATGCTCTATATTGCGTTTTTTGTGAGGTGAGGTAACCAAAAAATGGCTGTTTTGGCAACTTTTTTTACAAGATTCATCTGACAGGGTAGATCATGTGCTATTTTTATAGAGCAGATTGTTACGGACACAGTGATATCAAATATGTCTACTTTCTTTGTTTCAGTTTTACATAATAAAGCATTTTTTGTATATTTTTTAATATTTCTGCCGATCGCCTTGTGCAGGGGCTCATTTTTTGCAGAAAGAGTTGATGTTTTTATTGGTACCATTTTTGGGTACATATGATTTTTTGATCATTCATTATTAGACTTTATGGGGCAAGGTGACCAAAAAATTGGTTGTTTTGGAACAGTTTTTATTTATTTATTTTTTACAGCGTTCACCTGAGGGGTTAGGTCATGTGACATTTTTATAGAGCAGAATAGGGTTTAGAGTGCAGACTCAGTGCATCCTTATGTTATTCATAAAGGGCAGACAGCCGTCCATTAGGTCAGTCTAGACTGCTTGGATACAAGGGGTATATAGGGACTAGCAATGTGTCAGTGGGGGAGTCAGTGAAGATTACCCACATGGTGCTGTCAAGTCCCCTCCCCTTAGCTCAGCATAGTCTAGCTGCACATTGATATGGTACATCTACATTTTTAATAGTGTGATATTAACCTGTGAATATACTGCGCTACAGCATTTTCCACAGGAATTATATCAGCTTTAGGGTACCAAAATTTAAACAGCGTTTTAAATGTACATGTGGTTGGTTACTATCTAGTACAGCCACTGTGTTCCCACCAGACACGCAATGTCTTAGATACTAGTGGGTTTTGGTTGCATTTTAAGGTTGTTAAGTGACAAAACACATTTCTGTGTGTATGTGTTAATTTAGAGATTCACACTTCTTCCCTTATTTTTAGTGTATATCCAATAAAATACTGAAGTTTTACTTCACCCACAATGTTTCACTTAGCTATGACCATATTACAATAATGAAACGTAAACTTTCATCACCTTGCAGTGTTTTTCTGAGTATCTCCATAGTCTGAGAGCCATAGCTTTTTTATTTTTTTTAACCAATTGTCTTAGTTAGGGTTTAATTTTTTTGCGGGATGAGGTAACGGTTAGATTGGTACTATTTTCGGGGGCACACACCTTTTTGATCGCTTAGTGTTGCAATTTTTGTAAAGTAAGTTGACAAAAATGGCTTTTTTGGCACTGTTTTTTTTTTTTTTTTACGGTGTTCAGCTGAGGGGTTAGGTAATGTGATATTTTATAGAGCTGGTTGTTATGGACACGGCGATACCTAATATGTATACTTTTTTAAATTTAATAATAGCATATTTGAAACCAAAAAGTATGTTTTAGTGTCTCAACGTTCTAAGCGCTATAGTTGTTTATAACTTTTTAAGCGATTATCTTATGTAGGGGCTCATTTTTAGCGTGATGAGGTGACGGTTTTATTAGTACCATTTTGTGGTACATATGCCTTTTTGATCGCTCGGTGTTGCACTTTTTGTGATGTAAGTTGACAAAAATTGCTTTTTTTTTACATAGTTTTTATTTTTATGGTGTTTATCGGACAGGGTGGATCATGTGATATATTTATAGAGCCGGTCATTACGGACGCGGTGATACCTAATATGTGTAGTTTATTCATTTTTAAAATTTTTTATCTCTTATAAATGAGCGGATATAGGAAAAGACAATTTATTATATTTTTAATTTAAATATAATTTTTTTTTCCCCTTTTTTTATTTTCACACTTTTTTTTATCAAGTCCCACTTGGATCTTGAAGATCCAGTGGGGCTGATGGCTGTACTATACTTTGCAATGCTCTTGCATTGCAAAGTATAATACTATCAGTTTTACATTGATAGATGGCAACACTGGACGCCTTTGTAAGGCATCCAGTTGCCATGGCAACCATCGGGCTGCTGCCATCGCAGCGCAGCAGACCGATGGTTGAGAGGGAGCCCCCTCCCTCTGTTAACCCCTTGGATCGAAGGGGTTATAGCAAAGTGTCAGAATACAGCTGACACTCGCTGCTGATGGTGGTGACTCAGGAACAGAGCTGCCGCCATCAGATCCAGAAGGGGGACCGCATAAGAGGGCACATACGAGGGCTGGGGACTCTGGGGAGGGCACACAGATGGGCAGGGGACATGTATAGGGGCAGTCGCAGAGGCCATGGATGGGGGCAGGCCAGCCGGCACATAAACAGTGCACGGACGGCAAAGTTGGAGGCAGGGGGCACAGAAGGGGGCACAGATCGGGGCAGGGGGCTTACATATTGGGGGCAGAGATTGGGGTCACGGAGGATATGGTACCTGTTTTCAGGCTCTGATTTCAGAGTCTGAAACCGGCATTTTAACACAGCCGCGATCAGATTGGTTTGTCTGCACAGACTAACCAATCGGAGCGATCGTTGGCAAGGGACCATTCTGATTGGTCCCTTTCCGGTATTACTGGACTGTATGCTGTCCATGACAGCAGGAGTGCAGGGGCAGAAGCTTTGCAGCGTTTGGATTTAAGAGGTGCCATAACGTTTATATACGTGCTATCTGGACGGGGCATGTGTAATTAGCACGTATATAGTCGTATGGCAGTCATGAAGGGGTTAAAGAAAGCTTGCTCACTTAATTTTATGCTGTTCTCCAGGCTCATGTGTCTAAGGCCTCATGCGCACGACCGTTGTTGTGTTCCGTTCCGCAAAATGGGGTTCCGTTGTTCTGTGATCCGTTTTTGTTTCCGTGTGTCTTCCTTTATTTTTGGAGGATCACCAGACTTAAAGGAAAGTAAAAAAAATCTAAGACAGGTTTGCCATGCAAATGATAGGGAAAAAAACCGACGCGGACGCAGATGACAATCTTGTGTGCCTCCGTGTTTTTTAGCGGTCCCATTGACTTGAATGGGTCCGTGAACCGTTTTCCGCGAAAATAATAGGACAGGTTATATTTTTTTGACGGACTGGAACCACGGATCACGGACGCGGATGACAAACGGTGCATTAGCCGAGTTTTCAACTGACCCATTGAAAGTCAATGGGTCCGCAGAAAATCACGAAAAACGGCACAACGGACAAGGAATAAAACAACGGTCGTGTGCATGAGGCCTAATACAGGGCATCTCTAAATGTGAAGGGGCAGGTGTTGCTCATAAAGTGGCTTTTCAGTGTACATAGTACTATGTGGTTGCGTTTGGCCGAAAGTGTATGTGTATTCTGTGAGGAGAGCAGAGAAAGCTGATGCAAGACTCTACTGGTAGTGGGCCGTGGCCTGTCTCCCGGAAGAACAAAACAATCTTTAAAAAAAAAGATTCTCCAGGATTGTTATTTCATGGGAATAAAAGTTCTTATTAAAACAGACATATCAGGAGAAGTGACATCATCTTTACAATGATATACTACTACTAATACAACAATTAAGAACAGTATTTAACATATACAGTTTTTGGTTTTATCATTTCTGCATATTTATTTTGATTGAATTGGATTTAAGTACTTCTACACTACATCATGTGCGTATGCTCATGTTACAATTCCAGACTGTTTGTAATATGAACATTATGTATGAGATAGATAATGATACCTTCCACATTATAATAACCCAGTAGATTATGAAGTGATGAAACTATTAGCTGGTAAAATAAGTCTTGTCTCAAATACTGTAGATAAGATCAATGTTATAGTAAAAATGCCTTGCTTTTATTAAAATCTAAGTACAGTCATTATTATATATTTATTGTTAAAATGTAACACCTGATCTGTATTATATCCTATAATTTAATAAACTGGAATTATTTTGAAATCTTTTCTGTAGCATAAATTAAAAACTGGTGGAAATGGAATACAGAGTAAATATTGCTCACCTTCCTTTTTTTTTTTTTTTACAAATATTGGGCGCTGGAATGTGGGTAACATTATCACATAACAAAATCATCTTTAACTTTAATATCATTTGATTGCAGATAATAATAATAATAATAATAATAATAATATAATAATAACATAATTTTGTACTTTATAGATTTTATTAGTCTACCCATTAAGAAAGGAGGCAGTTTTGGCTTTGAGAACACAGGGATTTGTTTAGGTTTGATTAGTCTGCGCTCCAGCAGCCATAACATTTTTATTTTTTATATGCATGTACTGTATAATAGCGTGTGTTTTACAGGACCAGGTGTATTATTTAACTGCAATATTTTGGGTTAAATATATCTATAGTATTTAATTTTGCATTCAATTCTACCAATGTTTTTTTTTTTTTTTTTTAAATGCTACTTCCTGTATGGTATAAAGGGTTTTCCGAGATTTAGATATTGATAACCTTTCCTCAGAACATGTCATATATCATATGTGTGGGGTCAGACTCTTAGCACCCCAATCAGCTGTTTGAAAAGGCCATGGCCTTCCATGTTAGTCTCTTTATAGGTCAGTGGTGTCATGTTCATCACTCATGTGGCATAGAAACAGCTCAGTCCCATTCAAATGAATAGGCCTGAGCTGCAATACCATGCATAGCCAATTTACATTGGACGGCACTGTACTTGGTAAGTTACAAGGAGGCCGTGTTGCTCACTAGACTGCCACAGCCTCCTCAAACAGCTGATCGGCGGGGGTGCTGGGACCCAGCCCCACCAATATGATATTGTTGACATAGCTTGAGGATACGTCATCAATATCTAAATCTTGGAAAACCCCTTTAACTCTATTTTGGAAGAAACAATGTTTTCTGCATATGACAGGCATGTGGACCTTTTTAGGACCCTGGCTGCCATATTTGACCTTAAGCTCTCATGACTGGAGTTGGAAATGGGACATAGAGACATAAGGCCAGATTTATCATTACAGTTACATCTTACTCCACTTTTACATTTGTCCAAAGTCACTTTTGGCTAAGTCAGATTTATTAATGGTCCTTTAATACTGTGATAAATGTGGTTTGACGGTAGCAGTTTATCCTTCAGTAAGCGGCTTTACAAAAGTCGCACGTCTTTATGAAAAAGTTGCATGTTCTATTAAAAAGTCGTATAAGATAAGCATGGTCCTCACTGGAGTGAAATTGCACAACTTTTTAAATTGTCGCAATAGTAAATCTGTCTAGAGATTCAGTTACATAGGAAAACACGCCCACTTTTAGAAAACCGGCGAGTATCGTGCAAAGCCAATAAAAGTTGCACATTTAACTTTTGGAAAAAAATGGCATCTAAAGGGTTGGAGATCCAAGATTGCAGTTATCTCCGATTTGAGCTATTGCCATTAGAGGCCGGCTAGATCATCCTCTTGTGGGTCATAATATAAGTTTAACCATTGTGTCCACATCCTCACTGTGCTGTACATTTATGGCCCTGGCCTTTAACAGTAGACTTTCTGTGCTTTAAATGTATGATGTATGGTGCTAAGGGGCTAAATTCCTCACATTTAAACTTAAATGTGATGGCTGTATAAAACGAGTTACCCAAAACTGACCCCTGGGTTTTCTTTGGGGTCACTTCTGGCATCTATCATTCAACTTTCAGGTTAGGACTACATGGCGACATGTGTCGAACGACTCCTTGTCGCAAAATATCCATCCAATCCAAGTTGGATTTTTCTGCAACTGTTGCGTCACAGTCGCAGCATGTCGCATGGCAAAGTGCGACACCTTTAACTATCATTACAAAAAATGTCAAACAACACATGTCACACTTCAAATTTAATCATTACCCCAACTTATCCTTTGCTTACTATTCCCAGTGGTATCACTGTGGTGGTAATTCATCTGCTTCCGGGGGAGTAAGCATTGGATTCCAGAGGAATGTCCCGTTCAAGTACATCTCACATTTACAAGATACAGAGGGGAGATACATCTTGGTTAAGGGCAGCATAGGCCCTCAATTATACACCATCATAAACCTTTATGCCCCTAACTCTGGCCAGTCCAGATGGTTTTCCGCTATCTTCCCAATTAAAGAGAAATTTGCAGAAGGCTTAGTGGTCTTGGGAGGAGATTTAAATTCCGCTTTAACCCCTCAACTTGACTCATCCACCCGGAGATATCTGCCCTAACGGCAAACGCCTTGCGCGGAATAAGGGAGGGACTCTGGAACCTACATCTTATTGATGTATGGCACACGCTACACCCCAATTTGAGGGATTATAGTTTTTACTCTCATGTCCACGGGTCTTACCAAAGACTGGACTATCTATTTATATCCAAGACACACCTGCAGCTATGCCAAGAAGCTAAAATGGGTTCCATCCACCTATCTGACCACGCCCCCATCTTCCTGAAAGTTTCAGCCCCAGTCCCGACCACAAACAAATTTAGATGGCGTTTGAATGAATCTCTCTTGGGAGACAAAAAGACCAGTGAAAAAATATCCAAGCTTTTAAAGGAATATTTTGCGTTCAATACTAGTCCAGAAACATCTGACCAATCATTATGGGATGCCCATAAGCCATTTATTAGAGGGAACTTCATTAGCCTGGGTTCATTCCTTAAAAAGGAGAGGGGTAAAAAGTTAGACGTCTTATGTCAAAAAATAAAATCACTAGAATCCCTGCACAAACGTTCCTTGTCAGAATCCCACCTGCAGGAACTTTCTAATCTTAGAGCAGAAATAAAATCCCTTCTTCAACAATCCACAGCCAAATATTTTTTGAATTCACAGCACAAGTTCTTTGCCCATGGGGACAAAGCTTCAAAATTTATTATGCACAGAATAAAAAATAGGAAAGCAGCAAACTATATTCACCAAATAGACTCCCCCCAGGACACCCCACTATACTCCTCTAAATTAATTGCGTCCCGTTTTAAGGAATTTTATGAATCCTTATATAATATACCTCTCTCACTCGCTCCGGATCCACACTCCACACTGACTTCCTCTTTTTTAGATACTCTTGATCTCCCATCTCTCCCTCCGGATATCCAACAGCAATTATCTTCCCCGTTCACTTTGACAGAACTAACAATAGCTCTAAAGCAGGCTCCATCTAGCAAAAGCCCAGGCCCAGACGGGTTAACTGCCTCATACTACAGAACATTCCAACACCTTCTTCTCCCCCACTTGCTCTCAGTTTATAACTCGACCCTACATGGGAACCAGCTTTCAAAAGATATGACAACAGCCCATTTCACGTTAATCCCAAAGGAAGGGAAAAACCCCAACCAATGCGCTAACTATAGACCCATATCACTTCTTAACATAGATCTCAAATTACTCGCAAAGATGTTGGCGAATCGTTTGTCCATGGTTCTTCCGTCTCTGGTGCATGGGGACCAGGTGGGCTTTGTCCGAGGAAGAGAGGGTAGGGATAACACAACTAGAGTTCTCAATGTTGTATATTACGCCTCCCTTCGATCCAAACCTCTACTCCTACTCAGTACAGATGCAGAGAAAGCATTTGACAGGATTAATTGGTCCTACCTGAACTTAGTCCTGAGGGGATTTGGCATACCTGGTCCCTTTGTACAGGCCACCTTCACCATGTATTACCAGGCCTCAGCCTCGGTCCTAGTTAATGGAGATCTATCAGACCCCTTTCGTATACGAAATGGTACCCGCCAAGGATGAACCCTATCACCCTTACTTTTTGTTTTAGCCCTCGAACCCCTTCTAACCTGTTTAAGAACAGATCCAGTAATTAAAGGGATAGTTCTGGGGGGTCAGGAGCATAAATTGGCCGCCTTTGCGGACGATATCATGGTCATGACTTTGAACCCAGAAACATCTCAGCGATTCAACATCACTTAGATAAATACAGTGTTATCCCCCTAAAAACACGAATTTGCTTAAAAACCAATTCAGCATTTGACTGCTCATCTCCATAGCTCACATACCTGGGAATCAAGATAAGCCCTAATATAGCTGATCTTTTCACCCTTAACTACTCACCTCTTCTGCAATCCATCTCCTCCAGTTTGGATAGATTAAACACCCAAATACTTTCATGGTTTGGAAGGAAAAACTTCCTTACGTCCTTAATTATCCCACGTCTCACCTACTTGCAGCAAGTATTACCCATACACATACCTAAAACTTATTACGACTCTCTTAGGAAAATGTTCCGTAAGTTCCTTTGGAAAGAGAAGAAGCCCAGATTAGCGTATGACACACTATCCCACCCCAAATGATCCGGAGGGATGGCTCTTCCAGACCCCGAACTTTATGGAAAAGCTGTTCTAATGTCCAGGGTGGTGGAATGGCTTAGGATCTCAAACCCTAAACCATGGGTGGCAATGACACAGGAGCTTTTAGGTAAATCATTCCGATCCATATTACTGGGAAATTCCAGTCATATCAACATACTGTCCTCATCTTACCCAATCATCTAAGCCACATTTAAGGCATGGAAATGGTTCCAAACTACCCATTGCTCTATACCCTTCCCATCTCCCCTCCTCTCTATGAGAGATATTTTAGGTACAGCTCTTCCTCTGGTGATGGAATGTACCCCTAGACTTCTGAGAGATTCAGACATACCTATCTCCTCTCTCTTCAACTCGGAGGGCCAGGTATTACCCATTTCCGAGCTCCGAAAAATGCTTGCTCCTCATCGCCAATGCATGTCCCCAATATCGTATCTTCACTCTTACCTATCCCAACATACCTCTAGAGGTGATTTTCTCCGACCCTTAGTTTGGATTGAGGCCCTCATTAATAACCCCAACCCAGCAAAAAAGCTTATTTCCCAATTATTCCATAGGCTAAACTCGTACCCTATACTTGTCAAACCTGCTCACATAAGCCATTGGGAAAGAGATCTAGGGCGAGACTTTCCTTCCACCAGCTTGCCTGACATTCTCTTAGCCCCTCAAACTGCTCCAGATGTGTCCGCATACAAGAAAATGGATATAAATTATTAACCAGATGGTATAAAACTCCAGACATTATCAGCCTTTTTTCTGATTCATCATCTGATAGATGTTGGAGATGCCTGAGCGATAGAGGATCTTTTTTCCATATTTGGTGGGATTGCCCCATTGTAAACGACTGGTGGAAGGAAATATTTCACCTAAGCAACCTAATATGCCGAACCTCGGTGCCTATGTCTCCTCTCAAGGCTCTACTTAGTTTCTATGAAACAAACGAGACAGGGGACTCCCATCCTCCCCCCTTCCTATTTAGTCAACTGCTTATTGCTGCTAGTTTGTTGGTTCCAAAATACTGGCTTTCAACTACTCTTCCATCTATGGAACAGTGGAAACTGAAAGTGGATCAACTATATTGTTTTGAGGAACTATCCGCATGGGAGGCTAGGAATCACCAGAAATTCACAAAACAATGGTGACTGTGGCGGAAGTTCAGGTTTACTAGTAGCCAGTTTCCTCTTTCACAACCCAATGATTGAATAGAATAGAATAAGCTTCCTGACTAATCATCCTTCGGATTTTGTTGCATATGCTTTAAAGGGACTTGATTCCCCTTATTGTGATGTTATATTATAATATAATAATAATAATAATAATAATAATAATAATAATAATAATAATAATGACATAGCTCATCAAGATGTGCTTAACACGGCATACTCATATTTGTGGAACTCCTATTTGTACTGTCATTGATCAGGAACCTCCTTGCATTTATAATGTATTGTATATGCGCTATGGATTGCGTCATGTTAGATGCCTTAATTGTCAAATATGTACCGTGTATTGTTTTCTTAAATTGAAAATAAAAAACTTTCAAAAAAAAACAACAAAAAGAACAAACAAACACATGTCACAGTGTAGTTATACCCTGTTTGTTGCTCGACACTTGTCACCGTGTAGCCCTAGCCCTAATTCCAGATGTCTCCCTTTGCTGGTCAGAAAAATGTAGATATATTCACTGGAGCGGTACAAACCGTGCATAATTGTTGTCACTGTGTAGAAAGAAAAGGATCAGCACCAGTTGTGAAAGTTTTTCGGTCCCGGTCTTTATTTCACCAAATTTCAAAAATATACAAATACAGTGGCACCTGTTCCCACTCTTCCCCGATTTATGCGTTTCGAACACTTCTGTTCTTAGTTTAGAAAATATTTAAAGAATTGCTTTACGGCAGCCTCATGGGCTATAGACACAATGGTCCGGAGTAGACCTTATTGACTTTTATGGGAGAATTTTCAGGCATGCTCTGTGACCTGTGCAGAGGTCATTGTACAAGGAAAGAATAGATAAGCTGTGATATCACCTATTGTGAGTGGTGGATCCTGTCTTATCTATACACAGAGGTGATATATGTCATTCTAGACCTGCCTATTTCATTGTTCCACTTTCTTATTTTAGGTTACTACTATGAAATCCCATCCATTGGAGCAATTCGTATTAATACCCAGGTTAGTATATAACTTTTTTTTATTCTAATTATGCATGTATCACTATCAGTATTAGGCTTCATGCACACAACCGTTTTTTTTACGGTCCGCAAAAACGGGGTCCGTTGGTCCGTGATCCGTGACTGTTTTTTCGTCCGTGGGTCTTCCTTGATTTTTGGAGGATCCACGGACATGAAAAAACAGTCGTTTTGGTGTCCGCCTGGCCGTGCGGAGCCAAACGGATCTGTCCTGAATTACAATGCAAGTCAATGGGGACGGATCCGTTTGACGTTGACACAATTTGGTGCAATTTCAAACGGATCCGTCCCCCATTGACTTTCAATGTAAAGTCAGGAGTTAATATACCATAGGATCGGAGTTTTCTCCAATCCGATGGTATATTTTAACTTGAAGCGTCCCCATCACCATGGGAACGCCTCTATGTTAGACTATACTCTCGGATATGAGGTTGCATCGTGAAACTCATATCCGACAGTATATTCTAACACAGAGGCATTCCCATAGTGATGGGGACGCTTCTAGTTAGAATATACTACAAACTGTGTACATGACTGCCCCCTGCTGCCTGGCAGCACCCGATCTTTTACAGGGGGCTGTGATCAGCACAATTAACCCTTCAGATGCCGCACCTGAAGGGGTTAATTGTGCGTATCATAGCCCCCTGTAAGAGATCAGGGGCTGCCAGGCAGCAGGGGGCAGACCCCCCACCCTCCCCAGTTTGAATATCATTGGTGGCCAGTGTGCGGCCTCCCCTCCCCCTCCCCCCTCTATTGTAATATCATTGGTGGCCAGTGTGCGGCCTCCCCTCCCCCGCCCCCCCCTCTATTGTAATATCATTGGTGGCCAGTGTGCGGCCTCCCCTCCCCCGCCCCCCCCTCCATCGGCCCCCCTCTATTGTAATTTCATTGGTGGCCAGTGTGCGGCCTCCGCACCCCCCCCCCCCTGCCCGATCATTGGTGGCAGCGGAGATTCCGATCGGATGGGGGGGGCGGGGGAGGGGAGGCCGCACACTGGCCACCAATGATATTAATACAATAGAGGGGGGCCGCACACTGGCCACCAATGATATAATACAATAGAGGGGGGGGCGGGGAGGGGGGCCGCACACTGGCCACAAATGATATTAATACAATAGAGGGGGGGGGCGGAGGACTGGCCGTGATAACTAGGGGGGGGCGGGGGGGGGGGCCGTGGCACAATAGAGGGGGGGCCGGGGGGGGGGGCCGCACACTGGCCACCAATGATATTCAAACTGGGGAGGGAGGGGGGTCTGCCCCCTGCTGCCTGGCAGCCCCTGATCTCTTATAGGGGGCTATGATATGCACAATTAACCCCTTCAGGTGCAGCACCTGAGGGGTTAATTGTGCGGATCACAGCCCCCTGTAAGAGATCGGGTGCTGCCAGGCAGCAGGGGGCAGTCATGTACACAGTTCTCAGTATATTCTAACTAGAAGCGTCCCCATTACTATGGGAACGCCTCTGTGTTAGAATATACTGTCGGATTTGAGTTTTCACGAAGTGAAAACTCATCTCTGAAAAAGCTTTTATGCAGACGGATCTTCGGATCCGTCTGTATAAAAAGTAACCTACGGCCACGGATCACGGACGCGGATGCCAATCTTGTGTGCATCCGTGTTCTTTCACGGACCCATTGACTTGAATGGGTCCGTGAACCGTTGACCGTCAAAAAAATAGGACAGGTCATATTTTTTTGACGGACAGGAAACACGGATCACGGATGCGGCTGAAAAACGGTGCATTTTCCGATTTTTCCACGGACCCATTGAAAGTCAATGGGTCCGCGAAAAAAAACGGCACAACGGCCACGGATGCACACAACGGTCGTGTGCATGAGGCCTTACTATGATAGAAAAACACCAATTGCTTTGTATTCTGCATTGTTAGGGTACCACCCTATGGTGTCGGCGGCTGCCACTGTTACTTCAAAGTACTATAGCGTTTCTTGTGTAGAAGTACAAGGAGTGTGGAGACTATCAGTAAGGCAAATTTCACACCAGCATACAGTAATACAGGCACATTATCAATGAACCAACACTATTATAGGAATCTGTGATGCTATTAGTTAAGTTCATTAGACTCCAGCCTGAACATGTCGCCAAAATATGCAACCATATTATGTTTGTGTTACAATTTTAAATGTCTCTACTGAAGATTCTCAGAAATATAACATCACCAAGTGAACACTGCATGTGCATTAACTTAAATATTATCCTTATGTTAAATACAGAAAGTGTCCTTAAAGTACATTTTAGAATATACAAATGTTCGAACGTACAGTGAGTAGTTTTTTAGCGTTTCTTAATTGCATGATGAAGTTAGTGTTTGTAACACGCTTGTGATAGGTGCACATATGTGTCCAATATAATAGGGTATTAGAGAGTAAATAATGGTTTCAGAGATTTTAAACACAGCTGCCCCGCCTGACCTAACGTTCTGCTTGGCACATTAAGTGTGAGCAGCTGCAGTAACATAAACTCCTTGACACTAGGACAACTTCACAAATTTAGTCCATATTTTGATAGAACACTTACTGTTCCTTTGATAAATATGAATTAACTACTAATTGTCATGCATAGAGATGCTGCAATGAATGCGCCCACCTTAATACTCATCTTGTAGAAATCAGTACTGTAGCAATGAGGGGTGTAGAAGTTTCAGTTGCCACTAGGCACCTATGTCTGAGGGTGGCCCCTCAAATAATGTAACTAGGTGGAATATAGAAACAATGAGCCATTTTGATAATATAATATTGCAATGTAATTATACTTTATAAACAAATACATTATATTATACATAGATCCTTTACTTGTTTATGATGTCATTGTCGCATGATCTCATTGTTTCTTGGTAGAAAATCCAAATAAAGATTGACCCTAAGGCCCAATAGATTTCAAGTATTCAAATACGTATGCATTATGTGTCTGAAATATCCAATAAGAAGATTGTTAAATTATAACAGGAAATGTGCAATTTGCAGCAAAAATAGCAAAAAACTTTTTGCAATACAATTGCTTTTTAGACACTTTTTCTTACTCATTTGCCAAGGGATGTGATTTGGAAGAAAGGGGTTTCACAGGAAAGGTATATGACTTATAAGTGGTACATGAGTAAAAACTTTTAGCACATTTTTTGGAGTGAACTAAGCCAGCAAGTAGGTGGTGTATACTAGACAGTATAAAGATGTGCCATAATTATTATTTAGCATCAGACACTGTGATAAACCAGGTGTGGTTTAACCCCTTCAGCCACCGTGATGCACCTGTACGTTACAGTGACTGAGGGCTGCTGCGGTGAGCAAACTCCATATGTGGTGGGTGCCAGGAAAAATACAACAGGCACCTGGCCGCAATGACCAGAATCGGCGATGATACCGAAACCAGTCATTTAACCCCTCAGATGCCATGTTCAACAGCGATCACAGCATCTGTGAGGTTAGACAGAACCCCCGCAGTGAAATTGCAGGGCTCCAATTGGTTACCAGGACAGCCTAATGCTGCTGAAGCTTCCCAGGCCTGCCATGGTAAGCTTTCTTCTAAGCTGATACAGTTGACCAAGGCTAGATGGTGGCATGTTATATACAACGTATTTACGTTTGGTCTAGGACCACAAGTCAGAGCATTGCACAAGAACAGGTAGATGAAAAATCTTGTGTATCATCAATGTCACTGTACTATATAGCTGGAACTTGTCCCACGCATATAACATAAATATCCCAGCAGTCAAACTGCAGGCAGGGCATCAATTTTATTCATTCCCTCTGCAGTGCAGGGAAAGGGGAAAGGCAGTCTTTGTTGACACCCACAGAGGCTATTGTTACATGCCCCCACAGCTCTGCAACTGCATGTAAACAAAGGTGCTAGAACATAAATAGAAAAATGAGCAAATATAATATTTGTTGCCTAAAACTTGCTTAGCTGATGTATATATTGATGAACCATCAGATTTGCAGTGCTTTATTTATTTATGTATTTATTTATTTCATACAACTTGGATAACCCCATTAACTCCCAAGTTGTCTCTTTTTGAATTTCACCGGTTGTCCTAGTTTTATCTTGTTCACAGGGTCTACAGAACTCCTGTACTTTTAACAAGGTACAACTGTCCAAAAAATTGCTGCAGTAATGCCCATGTGATACACATGATGTGGAAGTGTACTCAGTTGCAGGGATTCTGGAAGGAAGTCTTGGGGTTAATCAAAAGGATATGTGATTTTTATCTTCTAGTATGTTGTAGACTTTGCATTTTGTAAATTCCTGACAGTCTCCAATTTAGTCAGACGTAACCCTTGGTAATCCAATGTTTGTTGTACGAACCCAGGAATCTAATAGCCAAGATTCAGCTGCCCCCCCCTCTATCTCAGAATCTATTAATAGAATGAATACCACCATTAGGTTGGAGTGGCTGGGGTATACTTTAAGAGGGGTAAGATTTATGTTTTTTATAAGATCTGGGGACCTTGGCTTCAGACTCCGGGACTTCCTTCCCTCTTTCTAATGTTGCTGTGAAATCGTCAGCTATTGGTAGTATTTGGGACCACTTGCTCTGTTATAGAACAATTTCAATATGTTAGTGCTCTGTAACTGTGTATGGGTCTTAAGTCCTTATATGATATGTCCTATTCTGTGTAACTATACAATGCTGTCTCTGTAATGGGGTGGGAGGGTGGTTGGTGTTTATGTACTGTTCTTTTTCTGATTTGTATTTTTTTTGTATGTTTGAAAAATACATGAAAAAAAAACGAAAGCAAACATGTCAGGATCATAGTCTATTCTCAAGCACAAGTGAATTTGTAAATCTAAGATTCATTTTCCCATCAACCTCTGCTTGCTTAGTGTCTACTCCTTGGTGTTCTGTTATAGGAAGTGTAGTTTTTTATACCAAACTTTGCATAGGATTAATATGGAGGTAAAACTCTTTCAAAATTGACAGCTATAGAGAACATTGCATTATAGGAAAGTGATTAGAAGTTTCAATACATGGTGATACAAATGAAAATATTCCCTCCATGCCATTTTCAGCAAATAATGCTTATATCTAATATTATAGCAGAACTGCAATCTTTGCTCAAGCTAAATTAGAGCTCTTTCATTGAATTAATTTCTCTTTTTGACAGGAATATTTGGATGTCCCTTGGAAGACCAATGGTTTTGGCTAGAGAAAGGCAAAACAAGTACAGTGGACGAATGTTTATTTGGATGCTTTGGTTAAGAACAAAATTAATTCAGGAAATGTATAGAAATAAGCTTGACATATAGTATACAATATGGATTAACACTAGCACATGTGCAAAATTCTATTACAAAATTACCTAAGTTAATAAAATTAGCCAAAAATATGGTATAAGACATGAAAAGTATATAGCACACAAGTACACTGGTTCATAATTTTTCTCCTATTATTCAAAAATATAGCCGCCAGACAGTAAAAAAAAGGTACTAAAACGGGAAATACAGAGACACACTTTCTAAAAAGACTCTTTATACCCTGTTTTCTAGTACAAAAAAACATATTTCCATAAATATATTAAAAACATTTTTAACATCCCTGTCCCTACACTATATTAAAGATATTAACTTAAACAACAGTTACACAGTAAGGGTTTTCGTAACTTTTGTCCTACTTACATATTTAATCCTTTCATGACCGGGCCCAAAAATGGCCTGAATGTCCAGGCAACTTCTTGTGATTTTGTGCACGTGGTGATTTATGGACCCGTAGCTTTTTTATTTGTTTGACTACCTAAATTATGTTTGCAAATTTTTTTAGCTTGACACTTAGGATTCTTTATTAGAATGTATTTTTAGAAATCATCCCCCCTTTTTTTTAGGTTTAATTTGGAGAAAAACCACTAATTATAAAAAAGTATATATTTTTTTAATTATAGCTTTTTATTTCTTAAATATTAAAACTGACACAAAATTAATTATTGCAATGGGTTCCCTATTTTATGACGATAGTTTTTATATGTAGCATAAATAGGTTTTGTGCGACTATGGTGACGGTTTCATTTAGAGACTGCATTTTTAATTTTTTTTTTACATTTTTTTATTTGTATTTTTTTATTATTATAACTTTTTTCAATTTATATATATATATTTTTTTTGCGCATAATATGTCCCCCAGGAGGTCATTAAAAGACCTCTGGAGGACACTTACTTTTTTTTTTTTTCACTGTTTCCACTGTAACTGGGGCATCCACAGTAGCCCCAGTTACAGGGGAAAACAGACCCTGTGGGGGCATTACTCCTTAGACCCTGCAGCTCTTCTCCTGCCCCAGACACCACTGGCGGTCACGTGACCTGCAGGACTCACAGAGGAAGCGGCACTGCTGCTTCCTGCTCTTCATACCTGCGCTCATGCAGCTCTCTCCTGCAGGCACAGGAGAAGGCAGAAGCGGTAATAAACCGCTCCTGTCTTTTCCTCAGGGTCCCCGCTGTGTCTCATAGCCAGGATCTGACCTGCTACTGCTAGATTGCAGGAGCTTTAATCTAAGCCGCTGATCAGTGCTGGGGCTAAAGCGCTGCCTGAACGTGTATATATGTGCTAATCTGCACGGGCATGTACAGATAGGACATATATACCCAGTTGGCAGTCAGGATGGGGTTAACAAAGGGGCATAGCTTCTAAACTGGAAAGGGGAGTAAAAGTAAGGCTTATATACACTGGCAGATGCTCTGCCAGATCATATGAACACTTATTAGCAATGAAGTAAACATTTGAAATTAGAGATGAGTGGAGTTTACAAAACTTCGATTTGGCTGCTCTTCTCCAAATTTCACAAAGAAATTTGCTTTGTGACAAATTACTTAATCACGAAAAACATTTCTTTGTAAATAGCGGGTGCAATAAAGGGGAATGGCAATTGTGCCATCCCTGTGATTGTGTTAGTTTTGGAGTACCGCACTCCGTTTGTTGGGTTAGCTGGTGCTTGCAAGGACTTATTCAGTCACGTACAATTAATAGAGTAATTGCAGCACACAGTTTTGCTTGTTGCTTATCAAATTTCAAATTTTATTCAATTTTTTGTCATCATATGACCAAATTCCCAGTGCACGTTAGACAGCTCAATTATATAGTTTAGATAATGACCAGACGTTTCGGCCTGTCAAGGCCTTCTTCAGTGGTCTCAAAATCTTGCCGTGTTGTCCTTCAGGTGTGTGTGCCGGATGCACACACCTGAAGGACAACACGGCAAGATTTGAGACCACTGAAGAAGGCCTTGACAGGCCGAAACGTCTGGTCATTATCTAAACTATATAATTGAGCTGTCTAACGTGCACTGGAATTTGGTCATATGATGACAAAAAATTGAATAAAATTTGAAATTTGATAAGCAACAAGCAAAAACTGTGTGCTGCAATTACTCTATTAATCCCCTGTGATTGAACCCCTCAGATGCTGCATTCATCACTGATCTCAGCATCTGAGATAAAAAAAAAAATAGGGCTTTCAGGGGTTATTCGATTAAAAAAATAATACTCACCTTATCCATTTGAGTGCAAACATGCCACCATGGCCAACTTGATTGAGGATCCAGTGCGAAATCTCACACGGTGCATGCTGGGCAGCGCGGTAACATCATACGTCACCGCGTATGAGATTTTCGCATTGGGATCTTCAATCAAGATGGCCGCAGCGGCCTTTTCGCACTCAAATGGTTGAGTTGAGTATGATTTTCAATTTTTTTAACCGCCATTTCAGGCAAAATTGATTTGTTACAAAGCAGCACAAGGAACTCCAGCTTCACGGTGAATCAAATTTTTCCTGAAATTTGTATCAAAGTTCACTTCAGATACTTTGATTCACTCAACACTTCTTGAAATAGATCACTCTGTGTGATCAATGTATATAATGTATGAGTTTCAATTTTTCATTTGAATTACTGAAATAAATTAACTTTTTGATGTAATTCTAATTTAGGCTAGTTTCACGTTAGCACTAAACTAAATTAGCACTCAAGTTTTGGCAGGAACAGCCTCCTGTGCAGAGTCCGGTAAAATCTGGTCACAGATCATCTTTAACATGTTTAGTGCTCTCATGAAGAGAAACAAAATAAGAGTATTGCAGGTTTGATACCTTTTAATGGCTAACAAAAATAGAAGTTATATGATGTTACATAGTGAGCTTTTTGAGACATCACCAGTCCCTTCATAAGGCGCATTACAAGAATATATGAAGAAACAGCAGTATATATACATAAGAACAGAGACATGGTGGGAATGAATGCACATTTGAAAAATAACAGAACAACATATTCTCATCTTGAGAATGAGTTCTTAATTATTTTACAGATAAGCGGTGTGAAAGTTTTATGGTCTCTAAATTGATGTTATCTGAGACCTGGTGCCCCCGACTTTATCTATAGAAGACTCCTTAGATCTTGTAGTGTGTCATAAATCCTGGGGACAAATTCAGTCCAGTATTCAAAGTGTCAAGCAGTGTTATAAATTTGCATTCTCAAATTCTTCCTAGCTCTTTGGGATTTGAAGTTACCTTTTATATGAGAACTTTCATGTGTTCTTCATTGTGTCCTGGGCTACAGAAATGCTAAGCCACAGGAAAGTGTAGCTTCTTCTCTTTAATTGTGTGGTGGTGGGACCTCATCCTTGCATTGAGTTTCTGTCCTGTTTCTCAACGTACATACAGGACATTTAGTGCAGAGAATCAGATAAACAACATTAGATGTAGAACATGTGAATGTCCCAGGGATCTTATAGTCCTGCTGTGTGTTTGCATCCTCTTATATCTTTAACATGTGGCATGTGTTACATGTGACAATTCATTGGTTCATACAGATATCTGTTTATCAAAAAAGATAAGAAAACTGTCTATAAGGTATCATTTACCTATATGGCTACCCTGTAAGTCAATACTTCGCACATATTAGCTTCCCAGATACAACAGTCGATAGATTTGTTTCAACCTCCCCAGCACAGAGCAGGGATGTGGTAAAATATGGAAGTGATACAATAGAGACAGTTTTCTTCATTTTAAATAAGCTATTTTCAGACTACTGATAAAGAGAAGACATTCCAACTGATTACAATCTTCAGCACATTAGGACAAGCATTAAATCTTATACAATTATTCACAACCTACTATGAAATGCAGACATCTTGACATCTGTCACGTTATTTGTCACAACAAACTGATTCCCAGACTATGGTTTCTTGATATATTGCACATTGCTCTGAATAACTCTATTGACCATTGTATTATGGTTTCAATACTGGCTAACATACAGAAATATTGTACTGATTTTTTATTAATTTTTTTCATTTAAAGATCTTCAGTTTGGATTTTGTGTCATAAGATCTTCAATACGTTGCAGTAATTTATAAACAGGTGGAAATTAATTGTCCACTGTATGGCAAAAAATGAGTGCCAAAAAGTCTGGAGTCAGAGTTTGACACACACCATACTTGGGGGCTTGGAGTCCCTCTTATCACTTTTCCAAAAAGTTGGAGGAGCTGGAGGTACAGGGTTGGCTTGTCACATTTTTTGTGATCTACACCAGGGAACTGGCATGGCTTATAGCAGAAATCTACACTGGCTCTCTTGCTGGTGTAAATTTCCATTCTGCACATGGATTTGCACAAATGCGCCAAAAATGCATAATAATTGTGGCACCTCTGATGCCAGAAGGGGGCAGGTTAAACCAACATTTAATATGCCAGTTCTTAGTAAACCCCCCCTCCCCAACAACGTTTCACCAATGTCATATAAACATATTACAAAAATAAAACAGAGATTTTTTTACAACAATTTTATAGACAGAAAAAACAATCACAAAGTCAGAGAAAAAGCCCCATTCCAGCAATTTAAGCTCATAAATATTGCAATCAAAACTGCTTTAAGCATCTAAGAAGTTTAGATAAGGCTCATTTTCTTTCATCCCAGTCAGCTCTAGTATTTGACTGTACTTCTGTCATGTACAGGAGTCTTAAGGCAGACCTCCGGGACGTCTTGCAAACAGGACACAACACAGGCAAGATTCAGACCAGGGACCAACAGAATACTTTATTACACATGTAATAAAAGCACATGATCATAAAGCAGGTCAGGCAATAGTGGTAGGACTACCACAGAACCAAGTGCACCGGCAGACCAGCGGCAAAATCCAGAGGGTGGAGATCCAGTGAGCCACGTTTTTCACAGAGACCCAGGTGGTGGGGATGAACTGGGCCGAGGGCTCACTGGTCGTACCTCTAGGAAGGACCCGGTATACTTGTCCCCTACCTGCAAGGAACCACTCTGGTGCAAGCACCAGCGGAACAGACAACAGAACCGGAACCCAAGCAAGCACAGGACATGGATCAGACAACAAGACAAACGGGAACCAGCACAGAAGCAGATGCCTGGACCCCAAGTGGAATGGAAGCATGGTAGTCTCAGGCAGAGCTGCACACAGACTACAGATACTCCCTCCGGAGAACCCAGGGACCCCCTCGGGAAGGCAGGACATACTCAAGAACAGAAGCAGTAAGGCACTGCAGGACAGACAAGGAACGGACTGGATCAGAAGCAGTAGGCACTGCCAGGCTGGACATTGAACAGGCAGGAACAGAAGCAGTTTAGCACTGCCAAGCTATCAGACGCAGTTAGAGCACTGCTAGGCTAAATATGGACAGAGTGGATCCAGACAGAGAACAGGTACATAAGACCAGGCAAGGCATGGACAAGGATAACAACATCAACATCATCACAGGACAGGTACAGAAGAAGAGACAAAGCAACAACAACACCAATGATTTAGCAGGCAACTACACAAACAAGGACAGATGGCCAAACCCCCTGGGTCAGCAGCAAGGGGCTACACCCAGTAAGGCACAGGAAGGACTGACTCCTGGATGAGCAGCAAGGGCTACACCAAGCAAGGCAGAAGATAGACTGACCAAAGCCCCACAGCTCACAGATAGATATAGCTGCCTAATGAGGGCACTTCATAAGACACACTCAGGAACAGACCAGGGGAAGTTAACCCCATCAGAACCAAGAGTACCAGAACCATAGAACAAACAATACAGGCCACAGTTCACACACACCATCGCAGCCAGCACGCAGTCCCAAGCAACCAGCATACACAGGTGTCAGCCTGCAGCCAGTATGCTAGGAAGCCTGCAGCCAGCCTGCATGGCATTAGAGACAGGAACTGCACAGAGAAGCAGACATGGGGAGTGCACACATTCACAGGCAGTAGTCCACACAAGACACCACAGCCAGCACGCAGCCCCAAGCAACCAGCATACACAGAAGTCAGCCTGCAGGCAGTATGTGAGAGGGCATGCAGCCAGCCTACACGGCCACAACTGTCACAGTGAACCATACCGTGACAACTACATGATATCGCAGGGTCTAAAGTTGGCCATACATGGTACATAGAAGTAGGTTGGTGGTAGAACAACCTTTGAATTAACTATTGTTGAGCCTTCATTTTGTAGACATGGCCATACACATTTGGCCATTTTAGTTCTTCACACTGGCTGTACAGTCCAGTGACACGGGGTGAAGTACAAAGTATTTTTCTTGGAATTTTATTTGAAACTATGAGACGTAAATTTCAAAGCAGACAATTTATTTTCTTTGGTCACCTAAGAAGATCATTTGTTATTAAACTTAAATCCACAAATGATCATATTGGTTTAAATCATCCATTTTGATCAACATTAGACTAATATGCATGGGCATTTTTCAAAAGACCCTATGATATTTACTGTTAAGGTTTATATACATATTATTTAACAAAACATGTACAAAATCCATATTTTTACTAGTGGTATCCACACAAAAACAAAACTTATTAGTCAAAAAAACGGACGCCTAAAAACAAGTTACTTTAATAAGGTCAATAATTAAAAGAGGAGACCCTAAAGATTATTGGCCACCTAGAGAGCTAACTATAAGCCAATTTAGTCAAACAAGGTAAACAATATATCCACACTCGCTAAATACAATGTCAAATACTAGATGTAGTGATATCATACCATGATACTAATGTAATGATAATATCATACACAAGAGTCATAAGGCAAGGGACAATACCCGGGAGGTAAAGTGGCAAAGGTAAGGGAAGGGGACAGGGGGGCCGTATGGGCCCAAAATATGGTCAGAACAAGATAGCCCTTGCTCTTTCCCTGAGCCAACCATAATATTGCCTCTGCACGGAGATAGCCCCTGATGGTGGGATTGCTCCGTCCTCGTACCTATACCTAATGACCCTGGATGTCCCTAATACATCGGACTTACAGAAAAATTTTCCACGACGCATTTCCCCACAAAGAAATGGGTTCCTCAGGAGGCTGATGCATATCAAGTGAAAAATATAGAAGTAAAAATGTATATGATACTTATGGTGGGAGTTCAGTCAGGCGTGTATAGAAGGGCCTTGTACGTAATCATTGTGGATGCTGATGGATGTTTACATATGGATGGACCCAAACCAAGTATACCGGCTATCCTACATGTGATGGTCCCTTGCCTTATGACTCTTGTATATGATATTATCATTACATTAGTATCATGGTATGATATCACTACATCTAGTATTTGACATTGTATTTAGCAAATGTGGATATATTGCATGCCTTGTTTCACTAAAGTGGCTTATAGTTAGCTCTGTAGGTGACCATATACATATTAACCTACCGAGAATGGATAGCTCCCATTTGTTACCCATTGGATGATGTTGAGGAAGAGAAGGATGGGGTAAACTGATTATTTTAACTCTATCCTTTTATATTCCCGGGAGATAAGCCACTGACTTATCTGTCACCAGTTGAGAGATAGCAGTTGGTTGATGGCAGTTGGTTTAAAGTGACATTTATTCCATGGCACTGTACATAGGAAAAGGGGTATGCATACATAATTAAAAAAAAAAACAATAGTACAATAAGAATGAACAAGACAAGTTACAAACTGGTACAGAAGCAGAGAGGACCCTGCCCACAAGGCTTACAATCTACGAGGAATGAGAGAAGGAAACAGTAATTGAGGGGAAAGCTGGTCATAGCTGTATAGTGACACAGAGTTACTGTATGTTGTAGGCTTGTCTGTAGAGGTTGGTTTTCTTAAGGTTTCCACGGTAGTTGATCATCTGATATGTGGCAGTAGAGAGTTCCAGAGTACAGGGGCTGCACTGGAGAAACCTTGGAGGCGATTGTGGGAAGAGGACATAACAGGAGAGTAGAAAAGGAGGTTTTGTGAGGATCGGGTATTGCATTTGGGAAGGAACTGAGAGATGAGGTCACAAATGTATTGAGGGGACATCAAGTAAGTGTTTTATACTGTATTCTCTGGAAAACATGGATCCAGTGAAGGGATTGGCCGGGAGAACAGACAGGAGAATAATGGGAAGGGGTGGATTATCCTGGTGACAGAGTTAAGGATAGATTGGAGATGTCTGAGAGTGCTAGATGGGAGGCTACAGAGGATAAAGTTACAGTAGTCTAGGCGGGAGATGATGAGGGCATGTACAAGCATTTTTGCACACTCTGGATTGAGGAATATGTGGATCCAAAAGATATTTTTGAATTGGAGCTGTAAAGAGATTGGATGTGTGGTTCAGAGGACAGAGCAGGATTGAACATTACTCCATGGAAACGGACTTGGTTGACCAGGGAGAATGTGCAGCCATTAACTATGATAGAAAGGTCTGAAGATGGGGCTGAGTTAGATGGGGGAAAAATGATAAATTCTGCTTTATCCATGTTAAGTTTCAGAAAGTGAGAGGAGGCTATAGAGGATAGGCATTGTGGGATTCTGGATAGTAGGGTGGTGATATCTGGACCACAGAGGTAAATTTGCATATGATCAGCATATAATTGATACTGGAAGCCATGGGACTCTATGAACTGTACCACGCCAAATGTTTAGATTGAAAAGAGCAGGGGTCATAGGACAGAGCCTTGAGAGACAACGACAGAGAGGGGACGAGGCAAGGAGGTGTTGTGTGAGCTGGAAACACAAAATTCACACATTTATTCACAAAATTACATAGGAACAGTGAGTTAGATGTGACAAGATACAGATCCCCAATACAGGACTACAAGATCCCAGGCACCTTCATCTGCACCACACCAAATGTAGTCTACTTGATTATATGTACTAGATGTCCTACTGGGCGTCTCTATGTACGTAAAACATGTCAGAGGCTTAAAACAAGAAAAGGAAAGATCTACCTGAACTGAAATGTTTAGGTAGCCATAACCACAACATCACAGATATGAAAGGCTTGATACTAAAAGGAAATTTCAAATCTCAGATGGACAAGAGAGTCTGGGGGTCTCTATGTAGGTGAAATTGTTCAAGAGCTTAAAACAAGAATGACATTTTAGCACCACACAATAAAATAAAAAAGGGATAGATCTACCTGTACTGAAACATTTTTGTAGCCATGACCACAACAACATCACAGATATGAAAGTCTTGTTATTAAATGCGAATTTCAAATCTCAGAAAGGCAGTAGAGTCTGAGAATAAAAGCTCATGACAATCTTTAACACACTCAGACCAGGAATTAATGTGTTGCCTGGATTTATCTCCTACATCTCCTAAGGAATTTGGGGGGCATTTATCAAACTGGTGCAAAGTAGAACTGGCTTAGTTGCCCATAGCAACTATATTCCTCCTTTTTTCCCCCAAAGGAGCTGTCTAAAATGAAAAGTGAAATCTTATTGGTTGCTATGGGCAACTAAGTCAGTTCTACTTTACACCTGTTTGATAAATGACCCCCTTTGTCCCTAAGACCTCTTGAGTTCATCACAACAGACTGGATTTCTATCAATGAACAACACTCCTTACCTATAACTGCTACAGCAATTTACTGCTACAACTGTTTGTTTACTCCTCCACTAGTGTTGAATGAAGCAAAGCATTCAAAGCGGAATTCGGTCTGAGGTTTAGGAAAACTACGATTTGCAACAAATCCGAATTTCCTTGTCCTTCATGGTAACAAATCGATTTTTCTTAAAATGACGGCTGCACGTGTTACAAAGTGAAAGTAAGAAGCTTGGGAACGCGAGATCATCCATAATATCATGCAGCCAGCCAATCCACAGATACTCATCCCCTGTGATGTCACAGCCCTATAAAAACCCTCTTCCCCATGGTCTCCTCTTTTGTCCTGTGAGCTGAGCATAGGGAGAGACACGGTAAACGCTCATGCGCTAGGGACAGTGTTGCTGAATATGATTAATAGAAGAATATTGGAGAGGGAGAGTGCAGGAAGAGTGCAGGGAGACATATTCTGCATCAGTTTTATTTATTTATTCCTACATTTACTTATTCCTACATCAGCCATAAATGTAATTCAATACCAATAAGATGGAAGCTTTTATTACTCCATTGCCAGCGTGCCAACCAATACCTTCCAGTCTGCACCCCTTAGGGGACTAGATCTTAATGATGACCATCCTCATCTTCAAAGTCTCCATGTCCTACAAAAGTCAACAAGATGTAGAGAGGACTATAGAGTGTAGTCTTCATTATTAAATGAAAGGCAGCTGCAGGTTAATTGGCAGCATTGTTCTTCACCACAGCAAGGACAATTTGTGTGGCCATACCTTAATGCAGAGTGGCCTGGGTATACCTGATCTACAGTATGACAAATTAATTTCTTGGCTAACTTTGGCAAAGTTGCCAAATCAAATTTCTCACAATTTCCCTCATCTCTGTCCTCCACTCATATTGATATGCTTTACATCATTTGGCGTTGCGCAGGTGAAGGTACCTGGGATCTTGTAGTCCTGATATGTATTGGGGATCTGTATCTTGTCAAATCTACCTCACTGTCCCTATGTAATTTTGTGTTTAACTGTGTGAATCTTCAGATAGTGTCTGTCTTATATCATGCATGATGAAGAAACCTGAGTAGTCTTGAATGCTTGCAGCTTTGTCATCATCTTTTAAGTTAACCATTAAAAGGTATCAAGCAAAAATTATTCTAATTTTTATTTATTTATCTGGAAATATAGCATGCAGTGGCCATAATGAGTGCCCAACTGCATTACAGGAGGTCAGATAAGCTGCTAGACCAGGGATCAGCAATCTCCGGCACTCCAGCTGTTCTGAAACTGCAACTCCCAGAATCCTCCTTTCACTTCTGTGGGAGTTACAAGAACAGCCAAATAAGTTGTGGGAGTTTTAGTTTCACAATTGTAGTTTCATAGCAGCTGGAGTGACGAAGGTTGCTGATCCCTGTGATAGACTGTTTACCATTTCCAATCACAACCAGATGAACTTTAAATCTATTGTTGCTCTTTAATTTAAAGAGTAACTACAGTTTTTTTTTTTTATATGTCATAGGGACATATCAGAAGTGTTTCCAGCTGTATCAGAAGGGGTCCCAGCTCTGAGAACGAGGAGTCAGAAGTGCTCAGCTTCTCCTTGCTGCTGAATGCAAGACTGTAGACTAACTCAATAGAGAGTCTATGAGTTTGTCTACAGTCTCGCGCTCAGCAGCAAGGAGAAGCTGCGCTCAGCTAAGCGCTTCTGATCTCTCGTTCTAGCGATCGGTGGGGGTCTCAGAGCTGTCCCTATAACATATCAAAAATTGAAAATAAAAATTTTCCTTTAACAGGTTTTGATTCAGCATTGGAGAATTGATGCCATTAATTTGAAAAATGATTCTACTATTTATACAGATGATATCTATCTATAAAATGTTGAATAATACAAACCTGCACAAAGCTACGTGAGGTTTTACTATTAAGATGACATTTTTAGTCAATGCCGCAAGCCTAGTTGTTAAAAGGTTTGGAATATGATTACAATGCAATGCTCTATTACATGTAATTTATTGCACTTGTTTTCTGCTGACTCTGTTCTTTAGCTGCTGCTCTTTTGCCAGTATTTCTGACAAAGCATATAGTATTGCCTCTTATCTTTGCTTGCTCTTCTTGTGGTGTAAACATCTGCAGGAAATCCGAGCATTTAGCAACATTTAGACACTGTTCCTTTGCTCCATGCTAGCGAAACTTACTGTCATACAGCAAATCTATCTCCTTACAATTACAGTAAAGTTTCTCGGCATCTCTGGTGTATCTGACAGGATACAGCACTGAAAACAGCCACTTAATAGATTTATTTGTTATATCTATTTCTACTTTGCTGACCAACAGTTCATTGGCCAGACCTTTTTATAGTCTTGTACTTTTACTGGAAACCTTAAGGACATGTTAGACTTTATTTGTACTTTATTAATTAGCTTAAATAAATCTGCAGTGAAGACTATTTTGTCTGATGCCTATAAGGGTGGACATACGATATAGTATAGTGTGAGTGTGTCCGTAAGTTCCATGTATACAGCAGATGGTATGACTAGATCTCACATTGTAACCTGTATAAACATCCAGTCCAGTGTTTACAGTCATTTATAATTTTAATGTACGACTATTTGAACTATTTTCTACCTATTTTAGTTACCTAGTCTGCGTATTTTCCATTTAGTGACTGTATATCTATAACTATGTTGTTAAAGTGCCTTTACATGTAAAAAAAAAAAATAATCTAAATAATCTAAATACTTTTAAATCCTTAAGTTGTTCTTTTTTCTTTCTTCTTTTATTTTTATAAAAGTTATTAAAATGATATAAAATTTGCCCATAAACATCCAATAGCTGTCAGCCCACAGCTGTCTCTCCTGTATCCCCCATATACTTACTCATTTGGTTTGGCTAAGCATAGTGTATGTATTTTTAAGGAAGAGAGAGGATAAAGAGGCTGTCAGACACCTCTGGAGGCAATATTTTCCTGGAGAACAAAAGGATCTGGTGTCAAAATTCAAAGTGCTGGATCTTTTTTTCATAACTGGGCCCGGCGGGGGGTGGTTGCTTTGGGCCACAACACTCACATGTCACTGTACTTCAAGCTAGGCCCCCCTTCGGAGCGCTCATCACCGCAGCATTCCATCCACTCGATCCGGCATCTATCAGGCCCCAGTTCTGCTCTACTAGTAGTAGTCACAAACTAAGTGGGTGGGTGGAGCCTAACTAACATTGGTCAGGCTTCGCCCACCAGCGTCATACGGGAATACTACAAGTAGGGCAGCGCTAGGGCCTTTCAATCACATAGCTGTATTAAGGCCCTTTTGATAGCGGGACAAGATGCACTTTCTAATGGCACTATTTACGGTTGAATACAATGAAAAAAAAATTACATTTATTTAAAATTATAAAAAAAGTACCATTCCACCACACTTTTGTGTTTTTTTTATTTACTTAATTTCCTATTTTGGAAAAATGACCTGTTACTTTTATTCTCTGGGTCACTACAATTACAACGATACCACATATGTATAGTTTTTTTTGCGTTTTAATACTGAAAAAAATTAAAAACTTTAGAATTTTTCCATTTTATTGTGACATTCTGTTCCCCATAACTTATTTTTATTTTTATGTGTATGTAGCTGTGTGAGGGCTCATTTTTAGCTGGATAATCTGTACTTTTTGTACTTAGGTTGTGTACTTTTTTATTTTTATGTGTATGGAGCTGTGTGATGGCAAATTTTTTTGCGGGAAGATCTGTATTTTTTGTGTGGTTGACTTTTTGATCAGTTTTTGTAAATTTTTTTATAGGAGGTGAAGCTACCAAAAGGCCATTTTGACTTTTTTTCAGTTTTGCTATTTGCCATATGGGATACATAATTTTTATATTTTAATAGTACAGGCGCTTTAGCGCCCAACAATGCCCATAATATTTTTTAAAAATGTTTTTGAATTTTGGGGAAAGGGGGATGATACTTTTTTTTTTTTACACTTTTTAGGGATCTATAGCAAGGAGTCATCAGATTGCTTCTCTAATAGACTCCAATGCATCTATTAGAACTACACTAAGGGGGTAATTTGCTGTTCTGAAATTTCAGGCACAGATGGCGGTTAGTTGCGCCACTATCTGCGACATCACCCCGTTCACACCAGGTCCAAAATAGTGGGCGTGGCATGGGCAGAGAAGGAGATGGGTTGGCAGGCCTATCTTAATCATCATTTTATATGCTTCGTATAGGCGTAGAAAATGGTCAAAATGTAAGACAGCTCGGAAGCTGTCTTACATTTAGAACTGGAGCTGGATGTGCCGAAGTTATGGAGAGGTCTTCATAACATTAGCAGAATCATTGCCAGCTTTGGGCTTCGGTCTAAAACGACGGTCTTAATAAATATGTCCCTAAGTTCCTATGGAGCCCTGCCATTCCTGGGTTCAGGGCCTAATGCACATACTCCGGCTCCCCTGATCCTCGCCGGGGGCAAAACCCATTGAAATGCTATAGTATAGATGTCAATGGAATTGGGTACACTGTTTTACAACATTACTGCGGTGTTAAAAATAACCTCAATAAGGCAGGAAAAAAAGTTTGTTCAATAAGACACTCACTAATGTCACGTCATGTACTATAAGGCCAGACACACGAGTGAATTGAATGTGAGGAACTCACAGTATGTGTCAGTGTGAGGTCCTGTTTTGGCGTCCCCTTCTCTGACAGGATCGCCCAGCATTATACTGATTTATAATACTGTGTGACCCGGACAGTTCTGAAATGTATTGTATTACGCTGACAGAATTATGTCAGTGTCATTCAGTAGATACCAGGGTCACACTGCATTATAAATCAGTATAAAGCTTTGCGATCCTGTCAGAGAAGGGGACGCCAGAACAGGACCTCACAGTGACACACACTGCGAGTTCTTTGCATTCAACTCACCCGTGTGTCTGGCCAAACACTAAAGGAGCCTATTTCCAGTATTCTCCAATATAGTTACTGTTTATGAAGTTTACTGTGATGTGAACCTTTCCACTATCATTAGTTTGCTTTGCTTTTTTTTTTAACCAAAATTATGCCAAACTGTTATAAATTCCCAGAATGTGCACACAGCTTGTATCTATTATATTACTAACCAGCATAATTAATACATGTAGTTATCCTTAGGGGCATCCAGTAATATTTTTGTCTGAAAGAATAATATGGATCATAATAATATGGGCAATAAGGTTCAGACAGTATGGGAGAACTGAACAATGATGTGATGCACAAATTAAAAAATAAATAAATAAATACATTTGTAATCTTGACTTTTCTTTATGTTTGCAGGAATTAGGTCTTGTTATCACCGGTACGTTGCCTGTTTTCAATGTGACAGGGGACAGAAAAGAAATTAAAGTAAGTTTTACAGATCAACGTCTTGTTGTTTCAGGGCACCACTTTATTAGTATTGACCTTAGGAACGAGGTGCTAAAACACCAATTACCATTTGTTATTATAAAAGCTTGACACTATTTAACACACTTGCAATTTCGTAATTACACAACTTTGCAATTTACCCTCAATTCAATGGACCAGTGAGGGGAAAATAGGCTAATAATAGCTTTAATATAACATCACTCACCTCCGTATGTAAGTGCTTAGTGCTGATGACTGTAATTTATTTTTTACGATAAAAGCAGGTGAAATGTGTAATATCTACCTAAAATATGTTCCTAATTTCCCTTTCGGATTATCCGTAGCCCTAAGCACACAGGATTTCCATACAGCAAAGTTTGCTTTCTTTATGACTTGCCAATATCATTGCACTCCAGGGAGGTGTAATTTATTACAATAAGTATTTAAGCTCATCCCTGCTAACCTACATATATTCCATTTTATGACACAGAATTTACCAGAATTGCTGTATTTACATCTTGGAGAACACGTGTGTTATAAGTGTGAGAAGTGAAGGAGCAGATGAGATAATATAGTATGTATACTACTTGGAAGGCCAGTAAAGGGACCTTCCATTGTTATGCCGTACAATTGACCATAAAACTTTTTATGTATTGTACATGCAGCTATGACATTTTTCTAAAGGCTGGGCCAATATAGAGCCTATTAAGCTAAGTCAAGACCAAACAATGTCTTAAAATGCTTTGATGACTTTGAGGTTCTAGTATCAGGAAAGAAATTGACTTTTTTTGAAAAAGGGGCATTTTATGGTAGTAGCACACTGTAAGTCATCAAGCTCTTTATCCACACCCACTAGTCCTATGGAGTTGTAATAGCTGTGCTTCATTTCAAATATACTACTGTAGTAATGGGCATAGATACAGTGGACTTTAATGATATTGATGGAGTGTCCACATATTCTGGCCATGTAGTGTATTACTTTTTATACAATAAATTCTGTTATTTTAAATTCAATATATATGGCATATATTTAAAACATTTAATATCATAAAGATACTTTAAAGGGTTTTCCAAGATTTTAATACTGATAACCTATCCTGAGGATAGGTCATCATTATCTGATCGTGGGGGTCCGACACCCGGGACCCCCGCCGATCAGCTCTTTTGAGAAGGCAGCGGTGCTTCTTTGAGTGCCGCTGCCTTCTGTCGGCTTACCAAACACAGTGTCATATCTAGTATAGCGGCTTTGCTTGGTATTGCAGCTCAGCCTCATTCACTTGAATGGGGCTAGGCTCCTAGGCCATATGATACATGAATGTGTCGTCACTCGGCCTAGGAAAAGGAGGGAGAAAGCTGTGTCACTAAAGCAAGTGCCTCTGCCTTCTCAAACAGCTGATCAGCGGGGGTCCCAGGTGTCAGATTCTGAGGATAAGTCATCAGTAAAAAAAAAACGTTTAGGCTACATTCGCATGACTGTATAAAGGAGTCCACATCCATTCTGCAATTTTGCGGAACGGTTGCGGACCCATTCTTTTCTATGGCATCTGTAGTTCTGTGCCCCCCCCCCTTAAAGATAGATCATCAATATCAGATCGGTGGATGTCTGTCTACCAGTTTAAATAGAGTTAAAAGCATAGCTCCATTCAAAGTGTAGTGGCCATGCAGATGAGCTTCCATTTCCTCTCAACTTCTTGTAGGTGTCCGCTCGGAACTTTCTGGTTAGCTGCTTCCTGGTGTATGCAATGGCTTCTCGCAACCCTCCCCCCAACAGCATATGAAGTCAGATGTAATAACTGGTGATGTCCAGAGATCAACTGTTCCCTGCAGCCTTCAATGCTGGAACTAGCATTTTGAACCGAGCCAGAAGCAGAGGTCTATTAGAAGAGTAGTGCTTGTGTGAGGTTACTGTGGCTCAGCTCCCTCTGCCTTTCAACTTCCCTCCAAGTGTTGGCTCTAAACCTGGTTAACTGCTTTCAAGGATTCTCAGTGGCCTCCATAATCCCCTACGACATATGTAACTAGCAAGATCTCACAGTTCTGACTAAATAGGTGCTCTCTGCAGAATTGCTAGAGCGAATAGGTTACTGCTCTGTTACCAATTGGTATCTGCTGTGTTAATTTATAAAAAATTTATATTTTTTGGGGCAAGCTAATGATTTTTGCAGTAAAACACATATACACGTCCTGCTGATATGCTGATAGGTTCTCCTTAAAATATATCTATGTTCCTGTTATGCTTTCACATATGTAGTCATCTGTTTCTAGTTCTCTCCTCCTGCACTGTAAAAATAAACCAGTGTGGATAGAGACATATTATGCTGTCCTTTTGACAGGGAGATTCAGTCATTTTCATCATGGCACGCTATATTTCTGTACTGTAAAGTGAAATCTAGCATGTGCGTTCTCCTTGTTGATTTCTGGTGGTTATTGATGGTGCTTTTAAACTACCCACAGTATAAATCTTAGAATCATTATTAAAGCATTTGTTTTATTAGACTTTCTAATCTCAGAAGGGAAAATCACTCTGGGCTTCCTGACAAAAGTCCATGTAATATAAACTTGGCCACACACATTAGATATTCTTTATTGGTTCCATGAGACCAAAAGAAAACTCTAATGTTTAATTGAAGTCTGGGGGAAAATACAATCAATAAGCCTTATTTATGTAGGAAGTATATTAACGTAGCCTGCACTCAGCTACTTACATCATTATTATCACTCATGATGCACCCTAGGTATTATGTAACCATTTTCAGATACTATGATGCATTCATATCTTGTTATATATGTATAGTTTATGATCATCATTCAGTTCACAGCTATTTTTTTTTTTTTTGAGCTAGCTATTGTGTTGACTTTCTTTTTGTGTGCCTTATTGTTTCAGAACCAGTTAATACTTGGTGTTATGGGCGTTGACGTTTCTTTGAAAGACATTAAACGACTTACTCCTAGATTTACAGTAAGTTTATTGTATATCCTGCATTACATGTTATAATATGTTATACGGTTTATATTATTAATTTTGTTTTAGATTAAGGGGCAGAATACATTTTTATGAGATGAGCAATTTCTTGAAATTCGTTTCTGATCTGATTCGCGAAATAGGTCAAAATTTTTTATTTAGGTCCAAATCTATTCTAGTCAAAACAAAACTGTTCTGAAAATTAGTACATGACACTGTGAGGTCTCCATGGACTATATATTTTTTTATCTCTTGTCTTTTTTTTTTTTTACTTTTTTTTTTACTTTTTGCTCTCTTCTCTCCTTTTAATCCCCTTAACGCAATGACAGTAATAGTAAATAATGTCGGTTTGACATGTATAGCTTTGGGTAAATGCATGGTTGATGGTGTTAACAAACAGGCAATAAGTTGTGTGGGTGCTCACCCGTCTAATATCATGCAAGGTGCTCTAGGTCTATCTGGCTCACCCAGCCAGTGACAGGGTTACGTAAAGATAAGTTAAGAATTTAGACTGGCACACTAATATCTGGGATTCAGTGAAAAGCAAAAGAGCAAGGAGCGGAGATAATTGTATAAAATCTAATTTATTGGTCTAAAACATTGATATAAAAAATTGGTACAGTATTCTAAACTGGAGCATAAATAAAAAAATAGAAAAAATAAATATAAGAATAAAGAATGGTGAATAGTACAGTAGTCCGGTTGAAAATAGTCTTATAATATTCCAGGGAGAATGTCTGGTGTTCCAAAGAAAAAGTCAATGAAGAAATTGGTGGAAAATAGAAGAAAAATGATGAAAAGCGAGAAAGAAGAAAGTCTCAGTGTATCAACATAGTCGTCTGTGCCTGTGCACCAGGGATGGTACACTGTGTTAGGGTGATAGTTGTGGTGCACAATATGGAGTGCTAGTTGTAGTACATGTAGTACATGTAGTAGGAGTAAGGTAATAGATGTTTTAGAGTGGTTGCATAAAATGGTGATGGCTTATTAAGAAGTAGTGTGGCAGGCAGGTGAATTGTGAGGCTCTCCGGTGGCGTCCCACATGGAGGTGATTCCTCTGCCTGTTACCTTAGCGACCTCTTCTGGGTGCTGCCGATCTGATCCTATGTGCTGCGGGTGGGATTACTGGCTGGTGGGCAGAGTGCACATGTGCTCTACGCCCCACGTGATGTCGGTAGCGATTGCGATCCTCAGTCCCGACTTCCCGGCTTTGAAGGACCCGCTCACAGAGGACAACAACCACAAAAAAGAAGAGCTTCCACAAGAACTAACTAGCCGGCATATCACCCGTACAGATCCGCACAATCCAGCGGCCCTGAACCACGTGGGAAGCCGATCGCCTTAGACCATGCGAGACTACGTTTACACATCACGTGGGAAGCCAATACCACGTGGGGCGTAGAGTCCATTGTGTACTTCGCTCACAAGGTGGGAAGTCGGGACTGAGGATCGCACTCGCTGCCGACATCACGTGGGGCTTAGAGCACACGCGCACTCTGCCCACCAGCCGGTAATCCCACCCGCAGCACATAGGATCAGATCGGCAGCACCCAGAAGAGGTTGCTAAGGTAACAGGCAGAGGAATCACCTCCGTGTGGGACGCCACAGGAGATCCTCACAATTCACCCGCCTGCCACACTACCTCTTAATAAGCCATCACCATTTGATGCAACCACTCTAAAACATCTATTACCTTACTCCTACTATAACTAGCACTCCTTATTGTGCACCACAACTATCACCCTAACACAGTGTACCATCTCTGGCGCACAGGCACAGACGACTACGTCTATACACTGAGACTCTTTTTTCTCGCTTTTCATCATTTTATTTCTATTTTCCACCAATTTCTTCATTGACTTTTTCTTTGGAACACCAGGCATTCTTCCTGGAAAATTATAAGACTATTTTCTTCTGGACTACTGTACTATTCATCATTCTTTATTCTTATATTTATTTTTTCCTATTTTTTTTATTTATGCTCCAGTCCAGAATACTGTACCAATTTTTTATATCAATGTTTTAGACCAATAAATGAGATTTTAAACAATTATCTCCGCTCCTTGCTCTTTTGCGTTTCACTGAATCCCAGATATTAGTGTGCCAGTGTAAATTCTTAACTTATCGGTGTTAACAAACAGCTTATTTAACTCCTTCAGGACTGAGGCATTTTTTACCTTAAGGACCAGACCAAATTTTGGAAATCTGACATGTGTCAATTTATGTGGTGATAACGCTTTAACTTATCCAAGCTGTTCTGAGACTGTTTTCTCATGACACCTTGAAGTTCTTGACAGTGGTAAATTTAAGTTGATACATTTCAGTTGATACATTTCATCTTTATTTATAAAAAAATGCCAAATTTACTAAAAATGTCGAAAATGTTGAAAATTAAAATTTCTCTACTTTTGAGACAGATAGTGATTACTTTACATTTTTCATATGCCTACTTTATGTTGGCATCATGTCATTTTTTTTTTTTTGGGATGTTGGAATGTTTAAAAATTTTAAGAAAATTTCCAAAACCCGCTTTTTAACCCCTTAAGGACTTGGCCATTTTTTGCAAATCTGACCAGTGTCACTTTAAGTGCTCATAACTTTAAAACGCTTTGACTTACCCAGGCCGTTCTGAGATTGTTTTTTCGTCAAATATTGTACTTCATGACACTGCTAAAATTAGGTCAAAAAAGTAAATTTTTTTGCATAAAAAAAATACAATTTGTACTGAAACTTTTGAAAAATTAGCAATTTTCAAAGTTTCAGTTTCTCTACCTCTGTAATACATAGTAATACCCCCAAAAATTGTGATGAATTTACATTCCCCATATGTCTACTTCATGTTTGTAGCATTTTGGGAATGATATTTTATTTTTTGGGGATGTTACAAGGCTTAGAAGTTTAGAAGCAAATTTTGAAATTTTTCTGAAATCTTCAAAATCCCACTTTTTATGGACCAGTTCAGGTTTGAAGTCATATTGTGAGGCGCAGATAATAGAAACCTCCCAAAAATGACCCCATTCTAGAAACTACACCCCTCAAGGTATTCAAAACAGTTTTTTCAAACTTTATTAACCCTTTAGGTGTTCCACAAGAGTTAATGGCAGATTGAGAAACAATTTTGAAATTTCTATTTTTTGGAAAATTTTCCAATATAATTTTTTTTTTCCAGGAGTAAAACAAGGGTTAACTGCCAAACAAAACTCAAAATGGCTTGCCCCGATTCTGTAGTTTGCAGAAACACCCCATATGTGGTTGTAAACTACTGTTTGGCCGAACGGGAGCACATAGAAGGAGGGGAACACCATATGGGTTTTGGAAGGCAGATTTTGCAGGACTGGTTTTGTTTATACCATGTCCCATTTGAAGCCCCCTGTTGCACCCCTTGAATAGAAATTTCGAAAAAGTGACTCCATCTAAATAAGTACACCCCTCAAGGTATTCAAAACTGGGTTTACGAACTTTGTTAACCCTTTAGGTGTTCCACAAGAGTTAATGGCAGATGGAGAAACAATTTAGAAATTTCTATTTTTTGGAAAATTTTCCATTTTAACCCTTACTTTATTACTGGAAAAAATGTGTTAACAGCCAAACAAAACTCAAAATGGGTTGCCCTGATTCTGTAGTTTGCAGAAACACCCCATATGTGGTTGTAAACTACTATTTGGCTAAACGCAGGACATAGAAGAAGGGGAATGTCATATGGTTTTTGGAAGGCAGATTTTGCTGGACTGGTTTATTTACACCATGTACCCGTTCAAGCCCCCCTGATGCACCCCTAGAGTAGAAACTCCATAAAAGTGACCCCATCTAGGAAACTACGGGATAAGGTGGTTGTTGTTTTGGGACTATTTTAGGGGTAAATATGATTTTTGGTTGCTCTATATCACTCTTTTTTGAGGCAATGTAACAAAAAAATTAAATTCTAAAATTGTTTCTACATTCGCTATTTAGTTTTGTGGAACACCTAAAGGGTTAACATAGTTTGTAAAGTAACTTGAATACCTTGAGGGGTGTAGTTTCTTAGATGGGGTCACTTTTTTGGAGTTTCTAGTCTAGGCTACATCAGGGGGGGCTTCTAATGGGACATGGTGTCAAAAATAAAACTGTCCATCAAAATCTGCCTTCCTTAAACTGTATGGAGTTCCCTTCATTCTATGCCCTGCCGTGCGGCTATATAGCCATTTACGACCACATATGGGGTGTTTCTGCAAACTACAGAATCAGGTTCATAAATATTGAGTTTTGTTTGGCTGTTAACCCTTGCTTTATTACCGGCAAAAAGGATTCAAATGGAAATTTTGCCCAAAAATGGGTGTTTTGGCACCGTTTTTATTTTATATTTTTAACACCGTTCATCCGAGGCATTTGGGCAAAAGTTATTTTTATAGCGACGACTTTTAGGCACGCGACGATGCCCGATATGTATGGTTCTCAGACTTTGGAGACACTAAGCAGGCATCCTAAAAACTGTGGCCCTCCAGATGTTGTAAAACTACAATTCCCACCATGCCCTGCTGATGGCTGTAGGTTGTCTGGGCATGCTGGGAGTTATAGTTTTACAACATCTGGAGGGCCGCAGTTTGAGGATGCCTGCACTAAAACTAATATTTTTTGGGGGAAAAAAATTGTTTCCGTGTCTCCAAAGTCTGAGAGCCATCGTTTTTTATGTTCTCTAGTGGCAGGGGGGTTATGGGGTCTGATGGATGGATCAAAGAAAGTTTGGAATAAAAGTTTTTTTTTTTTTCCTAACTAACTTTTCCCTTCTTTCCCTGCCCAACGGTGCCTCTCCCTCACTGACCCTAACCTACCTGGGTGGCGATGGGTGCAGGAGGGTGATGGATGCCGATTAGGGGGACACAGGAGCTGGTGCTGGACGATGCTGCCGGGTGCTCGTGCAGAACAGGAAGAGGAGGGGAGAGAGGAGCGCAGGAAGTTTGAATCTTGCGCCTCTCTCCCCTGCACCAATCAGCACCCTGGACAGCAGTGTTCAGCACCAGGGCCAGCACCGCCTCTCCAAATCCTCGGACTGCGATAGGTGGTGTATAATTACGCCACCGATTGCAGTCTTTTTCCGGTTCATCGGGTCACAGGACACCCGAATGGACCGGAAACGCAGAAAACCGCAGGTCTGAATTGACCTGCGGTTTTCTGCGATCGTCGATGCGGGGGGGTCAAATGACCCCCCCTGCATTGTTATGGGATGCCGGCTGAATGATTTCAGCCGAAATCCCGTTCCGATTAACCCCTGGGGCGCCGGAATACTGATTTCAAGTTAGGACGTACCGGTACGCCCTGAGTCCTTAAGGACTCGGGAAATAGGGCGTACCGATGCGCCCTGCGTCCTTAAGGGGTTAAAGGACCAATTGAGTTATGAAGGCAAAGGTGTAGAGCAGCACCAACGGACCTCACCGACCAATACCGGAATGCATCAGCCACAACAGGACTGCAGATCCACAGCAGTCCACTGAACAGCAGAAAGAAAAGAGCAGCATCTCCGGTGTATCCTTTATTGAAGCCTTGAGTGCGTACAAAAAACAAAAATACGACGTTTTAGCTACATTGCTTGATAAAGGCTACTATGTAGCCGAAACGTTGTATTTTTGTTTTTTGTACGCACTCAAGGCTTCAATAAAGGATAGACCGGAGATGCTGCTGTAACCTCTTTTCTTTCTGCAATTCAGTTATGAAGTCACTTTGTGGGGCTTACATAATAGAAACCACCCATAAATGACCCAATTTTAGAAACTACACCCCTCAAATTATTCAAATATGATTTTACAAACTTTGTTGACCCCATTTTGAAAACTACGGGATAAGGTGACAGTATTATTGGTACTATTTTGAGGTACATATGAGGTTTTTTGTGAGGCAAGGTAACAAAAAAAATTGCTGTTCTGGCACTGTTTTTATTTTTATTTTTTTACAGCATTATCCTGAGGGGGTATGTCATGTGGTATTTTTATAGAGCTGGTCATTATGGATGCAGCGATACTAATATGACTATTTTTTATTTTAGTTATTTCAATCTTACACACTAAAACACATTTTTGAAAAACAAATCATGTTTTTGTGTTTCCATATTTTGAAAGCCGTATTTTTTTTAAAATTTTCAGCTCATCGTCTTGTGTAGGGCCTTGTTTTTTGCGGGAAGAGTTGACGTTTTATTGCTGTATTGTACTACAGGGTGGGCCATTTATATGGATACACCTTAATAAAATGGGAATGGTTGGTGATATTAACTTCCTGTTTGTGGCACATTAGTATATGTGAGGGGGGAAACTTTTCAAGATGGGTGGTGACCATGGCGGCCATTTTGAAGTCGGCCATTTTGAATCCAACTTTTGCTTTTTCAATAGGAAGAGGGTCATGTGACACATCAAACTTATTGGGAATTTCACAAGAAAAACAATGGTGTGCTTGGTTTTAACGTAACTTTATTCTTTCATGAGTTATTTACAAGTTTCTGACCACTTATAAAATGTGTTCAATGTGCTGCCCATTGTGTTGGATTGTCAATGCAACCCTCTTCTCCCACTCTTCACACACTGATAGCAACACCGCAGGAGAAATGCTAGCACAGGCTTCCAGTATCCGTAGTTTCAGGTGCTGCACATCTCGTATCTTCACAGCATAGACAATTGCCTTCAGATGACCCCAAAGATAAAAGTCTAAGGGGGTCACTGGATATGCGAAATTGCTACATGATTATGTGTTTCCCTCTTTATGCACTGAAGCTGGCACGTTCCCTGAGTTTTTCCAACAAGATGGTGCACCACCACATTATGGGTGTCAGGTCAGAGCATTCCTAGATGAACAGTTTCCTGGAAAGTGGATTGGTCGTCGTGGGCTAGTTGAATGGCCCCCAAGGTCTCCTGATCTGACCCCCTTAGACTTTTATCTTTGGGGTCATCTGAAGGCAATTGTCTATGCTGTGAAGATACGAGATGTGCAGCACCTGAAACTACGGATACTGGAAGCCTGTGCTAGCATTTCTCCTGCGGTGTTGCTATCAGTGTGTGAAGAGTGGGAGAAGAGGGTTGCATTGACAATCCAACACAATGGGCAGCACATTGAACACATTTTATAAGTGGTCAGAAACTTGTAAATAACTCATTAAAGAATAAAGTTACGTTAAAATCAAGCACACCATTGTTTTTCTTGTGAAATTCCCAATAAGTTTGATGTGTCACATGACCCTCTTCCTATTGAAAAAACAAAAGTTGGATTCAAAATGGCCGACTTCAAAATGGCCGACTCACCATGGTCACCACCCATCTTGAAAAGTTTCCCCCCTCACATATACTAATGTGCCACAAACAGGAAGTTAATAACACCAACCATTCCCATTTTATTAAGGTGTATCCATATAAATGGCCCACCCTGTACATTGAAAGTGTCAGTTTCACACTGACAGTGTGCCTGTGAGACCCAGCCTAGGGGCTGGGTCTCACAGGCTTCTGTACACGGCAAACTTTGAGGCCTTTGCGAGGCCTGGGGTTGCCATGGCAGCCATTGGATTCCTGTCATCGCAGTACAGGAGGCTGATGGAGAGGCATAGGGAGCCCCCTCCCTCTGTGGTCCTCTTATATGCCATCATCAGTGTTGATTGTGGCATATAAGGGGTTAATCTGCCGGCATCAGCGTTTGCAGCAATTCCAGAGGATACAGAAAGCGCCGGGCCTGCTGCCCCCTGCATTGATTAGGCACGCACAGTTCCTGTGCCAGCCCAATCATCATTACATGCTAGTATGTCCATTTGCGGAAAGTCACTTTCTGCTGTGAAGTACTAGTATGTCATATTTTGCCAAGGGGCTAATAACACACTTCATAGTCGCGATTTATGATTTTTAAAATTAAAAAAATGTTTTAAAAATTGTCCCTTATTAGAGGCAGGTGGCGTATAAACACATACACTGTGTTATCTGAAAAAAAGAACTGTGTCTTATTTTCAAAAGCATTCCAAAATTTATGCCTTAATGGAGGCAGATATCTGCCCCTGTTTAGACACTTACAAATGTTAATTTCAGAAGAACATTTGTGAGCAGCAGTAATACAGTGTGGATATGGAAAGCATAAGTAGGGGAAGCACCAATTGAGGCTGCGGCAGCTATACAATACAGAACATGATAGTAGGCAGGCATACAGCAGCATTGGCATGATGGAGCTGATGATAAATAGCCACCATCAGCAGTGGCAGATCTATTCATCAGCATTAGGTCCCTTTCACACGAGCGAGTTTTCCGCGCGGGTGCAATGCGTGACGTGAACGCATAGCACTCGCACTGAATCCTGACCAATTAATTTCTATGGTGCTTTGTACTTGAGCGTTGTTTTTCACGCATCAGTTCACGCATCAGTTCACGTTGTTTTTCAGCATGTTCTATATTCTGCGTTTTTCACGCAGCCCTGGCCCCATAGAAGTCAATGGGGCTGCGTGAAAAACGCATTGCATCCGCAAGCAAGTGCGGGTGCGATGCGTTTTTCACTGATGGTTGCTAAGAGATGTTGTTTGTAAACATTCAGTTTTTTATCACGCGCGTGAAAAACGCATTGCACCCGCGCGGAAAAAACTGAACAACTAAATGCAACCGCAGAAAAAACTGCATTGACCATGACATGTGCATATTATTCTTAAGAGAAATGTGTAATCAGAAAATTACTTATTTAAATCACAGCAAGAAATTGTGAAATCTTCACACAGGCCAAACGGCCAAATATATCTGAAGACTCCCTGTCATTTGAGAGCAGCTACGTGAGCCATAAATACAGTGGACAGCAGGAGCTGACGACTTTGACTTATATGGAAGAGTTCAAGAGAGAATTAATAAGCTATAATATCACCTATTGTGAGTGGTGGATCCCGTATTATCTATACAGAGATGTAACTTCTGTAGTATAATAATAATAGCTACTGAAAAGTTACCTTACAGAACAGGAAATCATGACCTATTAATAGGCCTAGTGACCAGTGTAATAATTGCAGGATAAAATACATTTTTTAAATACAGATAGTGACATGGAAAAATGATTTGAAAAAAATCACCAAAAATTCTAAACAAATACGTTTAAATATAAAACATGATTTAAACAATAGGTCTTTTTCTGATGACACATTTCATTTAAATGATTTGTAAGTCTGTCCTAGGGAGACCATTTTTATTTACATAAAACAAAGTAATGTCCAAAGGAAACTTTGCACTTGAATGGCATTAATAACTCAATACAAGTTTGCGTAACATGATTTAGAGTAACCTTGTAAATTGTTTGGTTTGCTTATCCTGTACAACAATTTAATGACATGATGGACCAGACAGAAGTGCATTGTTGGAGAGACAGTTATGCATTTAGAACATTCAGACAGTAAAATTGAGCTAAACCACTGTCTAGTCCAAACGAAGCCAGTAGAATTCTGAACAAGTATAGAAATAAATTATGAATAACTACAGTTATCTCTAAGGTGAACATATAAAGTGCAGCAATATGTTTCAAATTTGTAATGTTATACATTTTTCCTTAGCTCTGTCCTAATGGATACTATTTTGCTCTTGACCCTAATGGCTATGTCCTGCTCCATCCAAATCTTCAACCAAAGGTATGAATATGCTTTGTAAAATGTATTTTATGTATTATTGACCCGTAATTAATACAAAAAATAAAATAAAAATGCAACAGTGTCTTTAATGCATATTTTCAAGTTAAGAGAATAGATTGGATCTAACTAATTAGTATTTATTATGAAAAATTGTATCCCACCCTGGAAGTTTTGAATTCAAGCTACAAACACCCCCACCCCCAATATGTTCTCACTATTTTTTTTTTATGAGAAAATGAAGAAGGGAGCAGCACTGTAAAGGAACATCAGTTCAAAGTTCCTTTGGAGTACTGAGTCATTCTTCATCAACTTGCTAAGTATTAAACCGGACCTGTCACCTCTGCTGACATGTATGGATGGAGGGAAGGATAGACAGCAGGGTCAGACTGGGAACATAAAGTGGCCCTGGAAAAACAAAAACAAAAAGTAGCCTCAATGTTGTAGATGGGTCAAAACTGACAGCTGGTGGGGCAACACAAGTAGATGGGGCCAATAAAAGTTGGCAGGGTCAGTAATACCATAGTGCATCTTAGAATACCATCCTAGAGAACCAAATACCACAGTGAGGCACAAAATACCTTCCCAGCAGCTGTCCCTCTGTGGTAGCCATCAATAGCTGCCATGTTCTGTCTTCCTCCTCCTCCAATTGTCTAGAATTTGGATACAGAGCAGGGGGCTTGGGAGATGACATGTAGGCTACAACACCAAGCCAGACCCACCTGCACCATGCTGCCTGGACTTCCTCTAATAATGACCACTATTGTTTCCCCAGTCGTATGTACTCAGCCAGCAGTAGTGAGAAGGGCTAGGGTGGCCCTATGGGCATCAGGCCACTGGGAAAATTCCTTATAGGGTCTATGGCCAATCAACCCCTGATAGACAGACAGACAGAATGTTCAATATGTAAGAAGGAATTCAACTTTCTTTGCTACTTCAGCCTATAGGCTTAGGTATTCCTATGGTAAATTTGAGGAAAAGAAGGCCTGGTTACCAGGTAAAATTGAATGTCAGTGAAAAGCTCAAACAACTAACTTAGAAGGCTGTATTGTGTATCTATTTGTAAGCATGCATTTGGTTTCCATAGTATAGTCGCTATTTTATCATATTTGAAAATCACATTACAAAAATTTAAAAAGCTTTAACGGGGTTGTCCCATGACAACCATTTATTCTCTATATACAGAATAGGGGAAACATGTCTAATCTGCGGCAGTAACAGTGGTTAGACCCCTGCTGATCAAACACTTCTTCCTATACTGTGGAACGGGGATAAGTTGTTGTCATAGGACAACCCCTTTAGTGCTTTTAAAAAAAATCAGCCTTTGCAAGCCTACTAATATGCTTTATCTCAGTATGGGCAACTTGATGCTTGGAGTGAACTCTGCTGTAAGAAATGTTAATAGATGATCTTACAAGAGCAACAAAGTAAAAGTAGGAATTATAGAACCTTCACAGTTCTCATATAGTTATAACATTTCAGTTATGGGTCTACTCTGACTACTATATTCATATTTTAATAATTTACTTTAACATAAGCAAGGTGGGGTTAAGGAATAAAGCACATTTTGGATACAGATGGAAACATTCTTAAAAAGATTTGCTACTTATAAGCAATAACAAAAAATATTTAGATTTACCTTCTTAAGGGTTTTATAGTTTGGAAACCCCATTTTCAAATACCATGAGAAATCCTACATTCTGGAACCTAATCTGTTAGCCAGAGTAGAGACTGGCTTCAAAGAGCATCTGTCACTCATGTGTTACCTAGGGAAACCTTTGATCATTTAGATGGGAACTGTGTAAAGTAGGGATGTGCAAATTGATTTGTATGAACCGATTCATTCATCTGAAAAAATTCCCCACTGTGCCAGCTGACTAACATGGCCGCACATCTCACAAGACCATGATAATCTTGCATGTGTGCCTTTAGTGTGAGTATCTTGTCCATACACAGGTGATATACCTACAAGAATGAATCAAAGCTTGAGCATGCCTTGCTAAAAATTTGTTTAGTGGTGCATGCTTATTCATTGATGCAGAGTTGTAGGCATATCATCCACACATGTGCAGATACGCGCAGTAACGGCACATGCATGAGATTATTAAAGCACTGTGAGATGTGCAGCCATGTTAATCTGACTGGCAGAGGGAGCGTTTAAAGCTGTGGGGACACTTTTTTGCAAGCGCAAATTTTTGATGGTGAATGAAACGCTTCACTCATCCCTAGTGTAAAGCTTTATTTCCCCTATGGAGGCACTGCAGGGAAACTTAACCTACCTGCCCAGGTTTTTGACACAGTTAACAGCTGATTGGTAGAGGTCCTGATAGAGAAGCACCCATCAATTGGCTTATCATCAGGGGATACTTCAAAGAGAAGATTATTGGTCAAAGTGGACATCATCTAGAATTATTATTTGTACTGTATTACATTTTTAGAACATCTACTATTGTGTTATCTGCATTTCAATATGCATTGGACAAATCTGAAGAAAGTGCCCTTTTACTTTACAGTATTTTTGTTTGACCTATGAATATAGTTTTCTTTGCCTTGTACAAACATTGGTTCATATTTTTTTTCCCTATGCGATTGTGTTTATACATGCATTATTTTTATTTGTATATCCTGTTGATTATAAGCATTTACTCATGCACTATAACATACAATGCTATGCAGGTCACCAAACTAAAAAATCTAAACACATTTAATTCACTTAGTTAAGGTTTGTTGGAATGCCCCTGATGATAAATCCCCTTTCAGTGACATATTCCTAACAGCAATGCCAATCTCCTCATGCTGAACAATAAATGTAATCATGAGAATCATTAATTATCTTCATCATTTAAAAATGAATACAATGAGTAATACAATAAATGAATACAATAAATTTAGATTAGCTTAGTTGATATGTGTACTCATTTTAAGTAAATACTATCATGCTATACATTTTAATTGCATGATCATTAGGATAAATTCATACACTAGATTTGTTGCAGAAATTTCTACAACTTAAAATCAGTTCCATACAACCCCTTAGGTCAGATATGTTGCGGGAGGTGGATCCACTGTGCCAACCAAGCAGTTTGACTTTGGGCTATTCCTAAGGGCTTTATCCGCTACTTCTTGGAATAGTCTGGCTGCAGTCGGTTGCTGTCCCACGGGGAATCAGAGACACTGGTGTGTTGCACCAAAGAAATAGGCAAACATAGTCAATAACAGGCCAAGATCAGGACAGGCAGAGTTTGTGCGAATCCGTGAAACAATCCAAAGGTCAGGGCAGGTGGCACAGATTCAGGATCCAGAAGGCAGGCAGTGGTCAGTAAACAGTGATACAAATGGAGTATAGAACTTTTATAGGCTCTAGCTAGCTAGAGACAGACCTAGGAATCTCTGAAGACAAACAGAGATGAATTGCACAGGCTAGGAAGTGACGTCAGAGGAAAAGCTATAAAAGGTGAGTTAATTAGCTCATTAGTCAAGCTGCTGAGAACAGAGTCAGAAAAGGCATTAACCCCTTCAGTGCTGCAGGGAAAAGACTCACTAATGCACACACAGACTTTGGTCTGCAGCAAGGGACACAGGAGTCTGACGGCCAGGCAGAAGCTAAGTGAGTGATGCTGCTCCTGTGTCCGTCCTGGATAGTGGGAAAGTAGTGGGCACATAGCACCACATCAACATGCAGAATAGAAATTTACCCTAAAAGTTCATCATACATTGCATGAAATGTTTTATGTCTGAAAACTAATTTTGTACTTTGGTTAATTTTCTTTCATTGCCTGTTTTGATTAGCATGCCATGTTTTTATGTTATTTTATTTGAATACTATAAAAACATACATCATTATAAGTCAACGCTATTCAGTGCAAAAACATTTTTACTATTTTTATTTTCTATTAAAAGCATCATGTGCATTTCTTATTACTTTATATTATATTCTTCTGTCTTCTGCTCTTTTTTGGTTGGAATGGAAACATATCTATTCTGCATTGGCATTGCATGCTGCTTGATCTGGTCCTTCTGTTCATTATCCATTGCATGTAAGAAACTGTCTTCCTTTGCATTTTTATTATTTGTATCTATTATTCATGTATATTTATTTATGAATGAAGAAGAGGATCAGAAATCTGAAACTAGTAATTGTCCTTTAATCTATAAATATACTTTACAGCACATTTGTAGTAAAGTATAAAGGGATCTTTTTGCACTCACATATCACCATCAAGATAGCCTATGATGGGAAATAGTCATAATTTGGCAATAACTGAGTGCTACTGTATTTCTTCTCATTGCCAACTTGCACAGAGTGAATTAATTTTCATTTTTTGTCACAGTACAATCTCATGGATATGCTATAGTGCAGTAATATCCTATTTACACATAAAGTTTTTTTTTTTTTCAGGATTATCTCAGTTTTAGCAGGCCCCTCCTAGTGTGATTGACCTAATAAAAGAATCATCCTTCCCTGATTCGTTCTGGTTCTGCTCTCTGGTTACATCCAGTGATCTTCCAGTCCTGAGCTTGTTTACCCCTGGTCAAGCTACAGATAGGGTCACTAGTGCTGCTACAGCTAATGACTGGCCTCAACAGCAATGTGTCCCCAAGCAGCAAGTGACCCAGCAGTAACGTGTCACTTCAGGACACATGACCACCTAGGCCAGTCATTGGTTGCAGTGGTGCTCATGAGCCTATCTATAGTCTGACCATCAGTAAACAATCCTGGAATTGGAAGAATGATGAATGCAGCAAGGGTGCAGGGCTTGAGACCAGGAAAGTATGATTCTTTCATTAGGTCAAACACGGTAAAAGATCTAACCGAAAATCAAAGGAATCCTGGAAAATCCCTTTAAGGTATTTTTAGGTTTATCTGCAGATATGCGTGCTAAGAAAACTTTGGAGATATAAGAACATATTATTAATAGTATACATGCAGTATATAGATGGACTTAGTATTTTTGGAACACTTGAAGTCCTGGGTCCCACTGCAAATCTGTAACAATCCCCTCACCTACCATGTGCTTTCTATAATTCTGGTATCTTCTTATGTGGCAGAGGAGGTCTTTGGGCCTCCACAGGATCTGGAGCCTGGTAGCAAATACTGCCTCTGCACCCCTATAGCTAATAAGTAGTATATAAGTAAGGCACATCATTTGTTTTTAATGTACTTCCTTAAAAAGTGGTTTTATTAATTATCAACACTATTTTGTATTGATTTAAAGAATAGACAGAGTTTTCATGAATGACACATTCCAAATAACCTTGGATAAGGGTATATTGACCACTAACTAAAAGGAATTAATGATGAGCCATATAATTTTAGTTCAAAATGTAAAAAATTTGGGTCAATTCTCAATTATTTAAATTAATTCTTTATTTCAATTATTTGGTTCTGTTCATGTTGATTGATAGGTGGAGATGACACAGTTTATTGTATAATATGGCACCTTAGTGCATTTGAAATGTTATCCATTTATCGCAGTCTGAATTTATAGAATACAATTTTAACAGAGCAGGGTGATAGAACTATAATACTTTAAAGAGGAACTCCTGCAACAAAAAAAAATGTTTCTGTGACCTGCTAGAAAGGTACATGATGTAATCTCTAGTGAATGTAATCTTCACATCAGTGACTGTATTTGTGAGCTATCTCCTCCCTTCTGTTTCTCGGCTGTGTCATGTGACCAGCAATCAGACTCTCAAAATCACCCAGCATCTTATGTGAGGACAGGAAGTCAGTTTCTCTATGTATTCCTATGGGAGCCTCACTCTCAGTCTCATAGGAATAAATAACTGACTTCCTGTCCTGTGTCAGTTGGAGATCAGAGAGTTGGTGACATGACACAGCTGAGGATCAGAAAAGAGGGGTTAGCTCAAAATACAGTCACTGATGAGAAGATTACATCATGCACCTTTCTAACAGGTTAGAGAACAACATTTTTTGGTTCTTCTTTAACTAGTCTGGATCTGTTCTTGTAGCACTGGTATCTACAAGTGAGCTCATGCAATTCTGTGTTGATGTTATGTGAAAAATGTTCAATTGTAAAAAAAAAAATGTATCTTCTGCAACCAGTAACAATCCCTCCCTGTATACATCATAATATACTGTACATAGATAAAACTTACCATTGGTCACATGCCGCCATGCAATGACATGTTGTCTAGCACCACATCACTATACATGGACCATGGCAACTGATTGCAAGCATGGTTGGAAAATCTATTTAGTTTAATAGGATTTATTATAAAGCAGTGTTTTGTGGAGCCATAATTACTCAATGTGATGTCAACTTTTGTGAAAGGATATGATAAATGAGGAATGGTAAATCCAGCTACGTACATGCAACATTTTCTGGTAATTATGTAGGGAAAATATAGTTTAAAGGGGTTCTCCTTATACAGCTGATTAGCGGGGGTGCCGGCTGTCAGACCCCCACCGACCTGATATTGATGACCTATCCTGAGGATAGGTCATCAATAGTAAAAAGCGGCAACCCCTTTAATTAACACTATTATCTTTAGTTGTATTGCTTGCCTACAATAATTCTACATAGCCATAACTAAGATAAAAGAATTGTGTTACTGCCTTTGCATTGTATTAGTATTATACAGTAGATCTTAGCTGTGTGTTATTAGATATTCCATCATTTTAGTATATCTTTATAATATGTTGCTGAAAATGGTTATTGTTTCATAGCGCAACAAATCAAAAGGGGTAAGTTACATTTCTAGCTTAGCATAGTTTAGGCTCTTTTTATAGATTGTGCTAGTTTAATCAGGCAAAGCTATTGTTTTATACTGTTTATTCTACGCTCTAGAATCAAAAATCCCAGGACCCAGTAACACTAGACTTTTTGGATGCAGAACTTGAAAATGAACATAAAGTGGAGGTAAAGTATCATCTTTATCACCTGTTAAACCTTCTTTAAAATGAGCAGTTCTATAATCACCCCACATTTCTTCTAGCTTAAAGGGGTTATCTTATGACTAATGTGAAAAATGAGAATCACATACTACATGACAATCTGTTTGTAACAAAGCTAGAACCAGACCTGTACCCCACATGGATCCTGAGCTCCTCTTTCATTTCTTCAAATTCTCTTCTAGATTTATTTCAAGCTGGCAGCTCAGGGGATGTGTCCTTTCTACTGCAGCTCTCTGCCTGTCACCACTCAGGGGGCACATCCTTTCTCAGGGGGCACATCCTTTCTGCTTCAGATCTCTCCCTGTAGTTGTCACAGCTTCTAAAGCCTCATGCACACGTCCGTGAAACACGGACCGTGTGATACTGGCCTGGATTTCATTGGTTGCTATGACGCCGTGCGCTTCCTGCTGCCGCCGCAGTACAGTAATACACTGGTATAGGTCATGACGCCGTGCGCTCCTGCACTCTGAAGAAATCCAGGCCGGTATCACACGGTCCGTGTTTCACGGACGTGTGCATGAGGCTTAACATATGATATAGCTAGGGGCAGCTAGGGGCAGTTGAAGGATGAACTGAGCACATGTGCAGTAGACAGAGAAATAAGTAAGATAACAAACAGCAGGTGGCAATGCAGTAATAGTATAGTAATATATGTATATGATATTAGGCATAATAACTTTGGAGTTGGAAACTCTGAAAAGGAAGTGAAACTTTCAAAAACTAAAGCAGTCTACTATTACTGTTTGTATCTCTTGAACTATGGCAGAGTTCAAGCTATTCCTGACTCTGTTTACACCTGCATTACAAGCTCTGTTTGGAGCCTCTTGCAGATTCAATCAGATTTCATGCAAAATATAGTATTTGAGTTCAATAGTGTTGATCACGAATATTCTAATCGCAAATTTTTATTGCGAATATCGGCATTTCGAGAATTTGCAAAGATGTAGAATATAATGCTATATATTCGTAATCGCGAATATTAATATTTTTTTTTTTCATCAGTAACCTCCCTTCTTGCTTGTGGGCCAATGAGAAGGCTGCAATATCTTTGTCTGTGCTTAGCAACATCCCTAGCAACCAATAGGAAAGTTGCCTACCCCTTTACTATATAAGAAACTCCCCAGCAGCCATTTTCTGCAGTTTTTTTGCAGTTCTGAGAGAGAGAGCAGTGACATTGCTGTGCTCTGTGCTTTCATCTGGATTCTATTCCTTATCCAATTACATTAGATAGTTAGCTCATATATATAATACAGATAGTTAGTGGGAGATAGTTAGTGTAGGTTAGATAGTGATATAGTGCAGCTGATAGGTTCCAGTGCAGGGTGTTAGGTAGTGTGATAGGAATTACTGTTTCTCTGCTGCCCATACATACGTGCTACAGACATAGTGCTGTGATGTCACAACAATACTTAATGCACCAATCACTAATATCTACTCAGACCTGATAAAATGTGAAGTTGCATGTATTGCGCAAAAAATATGTGCATCATTAGTGCCGATTTGCGCAATAATGACTGGAGATCACGAATTCTAAAATTCGCAAATTTATTGTGTATATTATGCGAAAAATTCATGAAATATTGTGAAAACGAATATTGCCTATGCCGCTTATCACTATTCACCATTACTAATCTGGAAATGCATCTGAAAATCCAATGCAAGTGCATACATAGCATAAACTAGGCTTCAAATAATGTGTGGATTTTTAGGCTATATGGATGTAGGTATGGAATTCTTTTTGGGGAAAAACATTTAAACTATTAGAAATATACACTGGAATAGATTTACTATTGAAAATGAGACAGAATTAGGTCTTAATCTAAGGCAGAATTCTGGGGCAGAGGCCATATGCCACAATTATTAAGTGTCATAGGCACGTTCTTTGCCTCTGCCAAGGTATAAAAAAGAACGCGTAGCTTAACGGTGGAGGGGGCATGGATTTAGATGCACTACTATTGTGCAAAATCCGGGTGTGTGATTTGGGCACAAGGTAAGCCACCTAAAGGGTATTAACCCCTTTGTGACCATCAATATGCCTTTTTATAGCGGTCACTAAGGGGCCTTAAGCTAAACTGTTGCCTTTTTATAGCAGCCTAGTCTAAGCACTGCACTGGTCTCTTGTCCTGCGAAATGTAGGAGCTTTGCTCTTACATGAGAGGTGAGCTCCTGCTCTAATGGCCAAGCTCGGCAGAATCACTGATCCTGGCCATTTAACCCCTTAGATGTTGCAGTCAATAGTGACTATAGTATCTAAATGATTTCAAAGAGAGGGGGCTGCTACCTCTGTCAGCCATCAACACCAACACGAAAGAGATTGAGTGGTGTCAATGCCTGTACAATGCAGCGGGGGTCTAATGAAGATCCCCAGGTCTGCCTTCAGTGAAGCGATCAGGAGTCCCCTGATAGAACTAATAAGTGTAATATAAAGCATTAAATAAATCTTATTTAAAAAAGTTTAAAAAAAAAAATTTTTCATAAAAAAATGCTTTTCAATGGAAAAAAATAATAACCCTTCCACATATTTGGTATCACCGGATCTGTACTAACCCCAACTATACAATTATCATAAAATTTATTCCACACAATGATTGCTGTAAAAAATGTCAGAAATTACAGATTTTTGCTTTACTGCCACCAAGAAAAAGAATAAAAAGTGATTAAAATGTGATATGTACCCAAAAATGATATCAACAACAACTACAAATCATCTTGCTAAAATCAAGCCCCTGATACAGCTCTGTAGAAGGAAAAATAAAAAAGTTATGAGTCATGGGATGCATGATGGGCATGGGGCTTTATTGTGCAAATGTAGTAAAACTTAAAATATATATATTTGGTATGTTATTTATGCTGTAAAGGAAATGTACAACATAAAAAAACTATGACAATATTGCTTTTTGCCCCAGAAAGAGTTAATAAAAGTTAATCAATGAGTTAATCAACAAGTCATGCCTCAACTATGTGTACCTCAAAATGGTGCATTAAAAATTACAACTTTTCTCACAAAAACCAAGCTCTCATCGACATAAATGTAAAAAAAGTTATAGCTCTTAGAATGTGACTCAAAAATGAAAAAAATAAAAATAAATGCTAGGTAACTAAAGGCTTAAAAACATAGATTAGACAGTCACTGTGATGATTTTTTTGACTGTTACATTTCACTTAGTATTAGTAAATCTGCCTCTATGTGTTTTACTGCATACCATAGATTTGGACATTTGATTATCCCACTCAGTAAAGTTGGAAATTGGTCTACAAAGACAGATGACTAGGATTCAGCTGTATTTTATCCTTTTTAGATACGTACTAAAATGATAGATGGAGAAATTGGGGAACGGACCTTTCATACTTTAGTCAAATCTCAAGATGAGGTAAGAATCCATCTAGATAAAAGAATAGTAAATGGAGATGTATTGTTCGCATAATTGCTTTGTTTAATGTTGTAGATAGCATTGAAATACATGTAAGCAGGGAGAATGCTGTTAATGTGAAAATATGATCATTTATTACCGGTATATAAAAAATGTTTTTATTACCTGTTTACTAAAACATATTTAAGTCATAGTTATATAATGAACATGAACATAAAGTCCACACTTTTAGCTTTCATTTGAGGGTATCCACATTAAAATTGGATGAAGGATTTAGGTGTTTCAGCTTCTTTACATGTGGCACACTGTTTTTAAAGAGACCTAAAGTAATTGGACAATTGACTCAAAGGCTATTTCATGGGCAGACATGGGCAATTCCTTCATTATTCTCAATTAAGCACATAAAAGGCCTGGAGTTGATTTGAGGTGTGGTGCTTGCATTTTGAAGATTTTGCTGATAAGTAAACATGCAGTCAAAGGAGCTCTCCATGCAGGTGAAACAAGCCATCCTTCATCTGTGAAAACAGAAAAAACCCATCCAAGAAATTGCTACACTATTAGGAGTGGCAAAATCAACAGTTTGGTACATCCTAAGAAAGAAAGAAAACACTGGTGACCTCAACAATGCAAAAAGACCTGGACACCCAAGGAAGACAACAGTGGTAGATGATCGAAGAATAATTACCATGGTGAAGAGAAACCCCTTCACAACAGCCAACAAAGTGAACAATACTCTCCATGATATAGGCGTATCAATATCCAAATCTACCATAAAGGGAAGACTGCATGAAAGCAAATACAGAGGGTTCACTGCACGGTGCAAGCCACTCATAAGCTTCAAGAATAAGAAGACTAGATTATACTTTGCTAAAAAAAAACAAAAAAAAACAGCATACTTCTGGAAGAACATTCTTTGCATAGATGAAACCTCAACCTCTACCAGAATGATGGAAAGAAAAAAGTATGGCGAAGGCATGGTACAGCTTATGATCCAAAGTATACCACATCATCTGTAAAACACAGCGGAGGCAGTGGGATGGCTTCAGCATGCATGGCTGCCAGTGGCACTGGGTCCCTAGTGTTTTTTTGATAATGTGACACAGGACAGAAACAGCCGGATGAATTCTGGGGTTTTCAGAGACATACTGTGTGGTCAAATCCAGCCAAATGCAGCCAAACAGATTGGTTGGCGTTTCATAATCAGATGGACAATGACCCAAAACATAAAGTCAAAGCAACCCAGGAGTTTATTAAAGCAAAGAAGTGGAATATTCTTGAATGGCCAAGTCAGTCACCTGATCTGAACCCAATAGAGCATTTAACTTGTTATAGACTAAACCTCAGACAGAAAGGCCCACAAATAAACAGCAACTGAAAACTGCTGCAGTAAAGGCCTGGCAGAGCATTAAAAGGGAGGAAACCCAGCGTCTGGTGATGTCCATGAGTTCAAGACTTCAGGCAGTCATTGCCAACAGAGGGTTTTCAACCAAGTATTAGAAATTAACATTTTATTTACAATTATTTAATTTGTACAATTACTTTTGGTCCCCTGAAATGAAGGGATTGCGTTTAAAAATGCTTTAGTCCCTCACATTTTTATGAAATCCTTCAACCCAGTGAATTAAAGCTGAAAGTTTGAACTTCAACAGCATCTGAATTGTTTTGTTCAAAATCCATTGTGATAATGTACAGAACAAAAATTAGAAAAAAAGTTGTCTCTGTCCAAATATATATGGACCTAACTGTACATATATAATCATATGCTATTTCAAAAATGAATGTGTGGGCTATAATTAATATGGAAGTAGTGCATTTCAATTTTGCTATGTGGCATGTAAAACACCCCAGGAAAACCCTGAAAAAACACTGCACTATGTGTGAAACTCTTCTTATAGGGAAGGTTTAGATCAAATTAAACTAATCAAAATGATTTTTTTTTATTGTTCTAGAGGTATATTGACAAAGCGAACAGGACATACACTTGGGGGCCAGTGAACGGAACAGACTATAGGTATCTACATTTTAACTTATTTTATTATTTTGACTTGCAAGCACCTAATCTAATGTAATGTAATGTTCACATGGAAATAACAGTCACATCTCTTATCTGCAGTAATATAAAAATCCTGACATTTAATGCAGCTCTTCTTCAAGTATTAACATACATTCATCCTTAAGGGGTTCTCTGGGATTTTATTATTGATGACCTATCCAACACCCAGCACCCCCGCCACTCAGCTGTATAAGGAGACGGAGCGCGCAGTGTGCATGTGCCGTCTCCTCCTCTCTTCCTGCTGCTATGACTATGGGAAAGCAGCAATGAGCGGGAAGGGAGACAGCACTTGCACACTGCTCACCTCATCTCCTCATATAGCTGATTGGCGGGGGTGCCAGGTGTTGGACCCCCGCTGATCTGACATCGATGATCTATCCTGATAACTCCTTTAAATACAATAAAAATATCATAACTCTTTCACCAAGTAAAAATGTGGAATGGTACATTTGATTTATAGTTATGGTGCATTTGGTTTATAGTTATATAATATAGTGCAGGGGTAGGGGTAGGAACTGTAGTTTCACAGCAGCTGTAGCACCAAAGGTTGCTGACCTCTGGTATATTGGGTAAGGTTAAAAAAAGACACAGCTCCTTCAAATCAAAACTATAATCCTGCTTAAGGTTACATTGACAATATAAACCCAGATCAATAGTTTAAAAAGTCCAGCTCACCTGTAATTCCGTCGTGCACTGCAAAAGTTGAAGTCAAACTTGTATAGTAACTTAAAAACAAAGGTGATATGGCATTGAAGGGTCCTATTTTCGACATTTCTTTATTGCCAAACTTGAACATATATGGAACAGGACAGGACATAGAGCAGCCTTCTCCATCTTACTCCCATTTAGCCGACATGTTTTGAGCCGCCTAGGCAGCATTTGGTCAGTAATCCATCAGTAATGCTAATGCTAATATTTGCATGTCTTCTGTGTTTTGTACCCACTCCTGCTTTTGGATACCAAATTGCAAGCCAATTCTGATGGGACCGTACAGGCCTTACAGATACTACACAGGCAGGATCTGTTGTGCATCTCATTTTCCTTCCTTCAGAAGGGTCAAAAAAATTATGATGTCAGCCATTCAGAAAGGCAAAATAGTGGCCCAGTCATGAAGGGGGGAGGGTGGGAACAGCATGAGAAGTCCAAAGAGTGGCTATATTACATAGTGGTGAGGTTGAAGCAGCATGAGAATACCACAGAGTGGCACAATGACAGTGTGGAGGTGGCAGCACCAGCATCAGGAGGCCACAGAGTGGCACAATGACAGAGTGTGGAGGTGGCGGCAGCAGCAGCATTAGGAGGAGGCCACAGAGTGGCAAAATGACAAAGTGTGGAGGTGGCAGCAGCATCAGGAGGCCACAGAGTGGCAAGGTGACATAGTGTGTAGGTGGCAGCAACATGGAGGAGGCCACAGAGTGGCAAGGTGACATAACATAGAGGTGGCAGCAGCATCAGGAGCTACAGTGTGGGAAGGTGACATAGTGTGGAGATGGCAGCAGTATAAGGAGACCACAGAGTGACCCGTGATAGAATGGGGAGGTGGGTGGCAATAACAGTACCCTCTGACGATTGTGAATGTAAGAAGGAGCACTTGGCATCAGATGTGTGGCATCAGGCAGGTGGCAGCATTAGAATAGTAGCTAAGGCAGGTAGCCAGAAAAAAACTGTCTCTTTTGTCAAAGTGTTGGTGTGGCACCATGGATGATCTAGTCTAATGCATTAGGCATTGTTGGGTGGAAATCCGGGCTGATCCACACCTCATTCATCTTGACAAAGGTCAGTATCTCCACATTTTGGGTGGACAGGCGAGTTTTTCTTGGGGTAACTATGGCCCCCCGCCGCTCTAAACACCCGCTCTGATGTCACACTACTGGACGAGCAGGACAGTTTTTCCAGGGCAAACTCCGCCACTTGCGGCCACAAATCCAGTTTGACTGCCCAGTAGTCCAGCGGATCTTCAATGTGGGGTGGCAGGGTACTGTCCAAGTATACCACCCCCTGCTGGTTCAGGTCCTGCTCTATGTCTAGCTGCTGGTAAGTAGTTTCTTCACTATGCGGGTGAAGGAAGCTGCTCATCAGCGACTCTAGACTCAGGCTGCTGCTGATGGAGCTGGTACTGATCCTGCCACCACACCCCTCTCCAGCAGCCATGGCAGTGGAAAGTGATTGCAGAGGGCCCCCGGGTCAGACATGCGAGAGGATGGATTATGGCGCATATAGGCAGCGGCCAACTGACTACAGTACATAGGATGTCTCTATAGTAGTACAGTTTGTCCTCCCTCTCAGTGGAAGTAAAAAAGGCCCCCCATTTTGGACCGGTAGCGAGGGTCCAACAAGGTGGAGAGCAAGAAGTCATCCCTCTGCCGAATGGTGACAATTCGGCTGTCACTAAGCAATCAAGTGAGCATGCATCGGGCCATTTGTGCAAGTGACTCGGAGGTACTCCCTGCCTCCAGCTCCACTGCATACTGCCACAGTGTGTCTGGGTCCTCTGCCTCTTCTTCCTCATTGCCCCCATGCTCCTGCTTCTCCTCTCCTGTCACCTGTGTATAAAAAACACCCATTTTGCTACACATTGCTTGTGCTACAAAGTCCCCTCCTCCTCCTTCTCCTCCTCCAGTTCAGCCCCCACAGGGCTCATGTGGCCGTGAGATCTAGGCGCTACGTCTCCAGTCCCCTGACCAGCCAGATTTGCCAGCATCTGTTCCAGAACTTGAAGCTTGCAACATCAGATCCCATGCCACTCTCCTCATCACTACTGGCCCGCCTAGTGGAGGAAGCTGTGGATGTCTCCTCCACATTTTGTCTTGCCAGTAGCTGCTGACTGTCTTCTAGTAGCTTGCCCTCACTGTATAGTGGAGCTGAGCCCACAGCATATAATACTTCCCTGGCTGAGTAAACAGAAGAGGACAGAGGCAGGTTGAGGACAGGTGAGGGCACAGGCCCTGCTCCCGGGCCATGCCAACTAAGGGTTATGTCTGACGAACCCACTGACTCTTGGCTGGGGGTGTCTGATGTCACTTGCGACAAATTTGAAGATCGAGTCAACCATTCAAAAAACGCTGGGTTGCTGGTCACAACACGACCGCTAGCTGAAACTGGGAGCTCAAGCCTCTCGAAGTGACCCATGCTGCCACGGACCTTTACCCTGCTGTGGCCTCTGCATGCGCCAGAAACATTTAGGCCTCTACCACTCCCCTGTGCAGGACCTGGCACTTCTCTGTCTCACAGTTAGATCAAATGAATAAATAAAAAGGATATTAAAGCGCCCCAAAAAAGTCTAATTTTCTCACTTCACCACACAATGGCTAATAAGCCTTTTTTTCCCACCACTAAAACACAGAAAAAGGGCTTTAGAACATATAACTGCACCGCTGAACGGCAAATATATTTTTTATTTTTTTCACTAATACACGCTACAAAAGGCTTTAGAGCATATAACTGCACTGCTGAACAGCAAATATATTTTACTTTTCCTCTAATACACAACAAAAAGGGCTCTAATTTTAGCACTTCACCACACAACGACTAATAAGCCCTTTTTTCCCCACTAATACAAGCCAAAAAATGCTTTAGAACATATAACTGAAGCTCACAAGGGCAAATAAGACTTAGAAATATTTCCTTGTAATAAACTTTATTAATGGCTGTAACAGCCCAATAACAAGAGCGGTTTGCTGGAATTGCAGAGCTGTATAATGGCAATTTGTGTCCCCAGTCAGTGCAGCAAGGTGTAATAGGATAGTTCCTATTATCCACTCTGTAACCTCCCCTACTTAACCCTGTTGAACATGAATGCTGTGGAATTATTCCTCTCTATCCTTTCTCTACACCTTAAATAATCTTTCCCTGCACATGTAAAAATTTTTTTACCACAATGAAGTTTTTTCTAGCACTGTCCCTAGCACCTGCTGACGTTTCTCCCTGCACTAAGTGCACTGGAAAATGGCAGAATCCAAGATGGCTGAGGCTATTTATAGGGCTGTGACATCACAGGGCTGGCTGCTGATTGGCTGCATGCATGGCATTATGGGTGATCCCGCATTCCCAGAGTTCCTTGCAACAGCCATTTTATGAAAAAAATGTGATTCGTTACCAAGAGTTGCGAGGAAATTCGGCTTCGGTGCTAATCTAATTTTTCCTGACATTCGGATCAAATTCCACTTCGTCAGATTCGATTCACTCATCTCACTGATCTTGATGCCAAATACCACATGAGACCTTCAGAATTCTTGTGGAATCCATGTCTCAGTTGGTCATAGCTATTTTGGCAGCCAATGGGCTACACAATATTTTACCCTATTTTAGAGAATATGCAAAACAGCTCAACTCTAATACTAAAGACATGTTTGTATTTATTTTTTTCAAAAAATAATAAGACTAAATCTGGAAAGAAAGAAAAGGATTCCCAGGAAAAGTTTAAGGTTGCATTCCTTTTTCCGTTCTCTTTAGATTCCACATTTTTATTTTAATAGTAAATGTGGTGTGACTGCTTCCAAAATGTTTTTCTTCATCTCCGCCGTCAATATAGTACCGAGATGAGCCATGTCTGGTTGCTCAGGACACACTGCCTAACAACAAATGCCAACTGTACCAACTTGTCTTTCACCAATAACTAAAATCTTAATGCAGACTTACCAGTGAATAAAATTAAATTTATATCTGTGCAACTTTTTGTAAAATAAATATAGGAGAATTTTTTTTTAAATTCACAATTTACTTAAAGTTCACAAAGTACTTAAAAAGGGTGGGGCTTTTATTGCCTCCTCTCATTCAAAGAGCAATAGCCTTTACATTTTTAAGGATAAGTAGCTACAGTATGTCACGTGGGATCATGCAAACAGGACACAGGCAGAAACAGACCAGGAACCAATAGAGTACTTTATTACAGATGTAATAAAAGAACATGACAGTACATTATATGCAGGTTAGGAAATAGTGGTAGACCTATCACAGAACCAAGTGCACCGGCAGACCAAAAGCAAAACCCAGAGGGTGAAGAGCCAGTGAGCCCCGTTCTTCACAGAGCCCCTTGTGGTGGGGATGAACTGGGCTGTGGGCTCACTGGTTGCACCTCCAGGAAGGTCTCGGTACACTTGGCCCCTACCTGCAAAGAACCATGCTGGTGCAAGCACCAGCGGAACAGACAACAGAACTGGAACACACACAAACACAGGACATGGATCAAATGACAAGACAAACGGGAACCAGCACATAAGCAGATGCCCGGACCCCATGATGAACGGAAGAATGGCAATCTCAGGCAAAGCTGCACACAGACTAGAGATCCTCCCTTCGGAGAACCCAGGGACCCTCTCACAAAGGCAGGACAAACACAGGAACAGGCACTGCAGGACAGACAAGGAACAGACTAGATCAGAAGCAGTAGGAACTGCCAGGCTGGACATAGGACAAGATGGTTTGGAAGCAGTTTAGCACTGCCAGGCTATCAGACGCAGTTAGAGCACTGCTAGGCTATGCTACCAATGCTTTACCAGGCGACACCACAAACAAGAGCAGGTGGCAAAACCCCCTGGGTCAGCAGCAAGGGGCTACACCCAGTAAGGCACAGGAGAGACTAAACTCCTGGGTGAGCAGCAAGGTGCTACACCCAGCAAGACTTAAGATAGACTGACCACAAGCCCCACAGCTCACAGATAGAAATAGCTGGATAACGAAGGGACCGGATAAGCCAAACCCGGGAACAGACCAGTGGAAGTTAACCCCACCAGAACCAAACAGGGAGGGGATCCTGCATCAACAGGGAAGTGAGCACACAAGTTGCAGTACTGGGCGTTGCCCCTGGCAACCATCATACACAGAGTCCAGCCAGTACTCCAGAGAACAAACAACCTGTGACACAAACATAAATGCATCCATACTGAGTCCCTGTTCACACACAAGGCCGCAGCGAGCACGTATCACAAAACCAGCATACATCATGTACATGGGGACACCCACATCCAGTACACAAAGCGCATGCAGCCAGCCTGCACAGCATCAAGGACAGAAGCCACAGAGATGCAGACATGGGAAGTCACAAACACAGGCCACAGTTCACACACTACACTGCAGCCAACACGGGGTCCCAAGCAACCAGCATACACAGGTGTCGGCCTGCAGGCAATATGCAAGGAAGCCTGCAGCCAGCCTGCATGGCAACAGTAATATGAACTTCTATGTTATCTTAACGTAAGCCATTTTATGACTGTCTAAAGCAGGGATGGCCAACCTGTGGCTCTCCAGCTGTTTCAAAACTACAACTCCCAGCATGCCCAGACAGCCTACAGCTATCAGCCTATAGCAGGGCATTGTGGGAATTGTAGTTTTACAACAGCTGGAGAGCCGCAGGTTGGCCAGCCCTGGTCTAAAGGCTTCAGTCATAGTTATAGTTACAAAATAGTTATATATAGTATCATGTAAAACTATTAGGCAAGTGTGGGAAAATGCTGCATAATAAGAATGCTTTCAAAAATAGAAGTGTTAATGCAAAGTGAATGAAGACGAGAAATCAGCATCATTTCTTCTAGGTACACTTAACACAGTTTTTTAACCACTTTCCGTCCGCCCATAGGATATAAACGTCCTATGGGTGGACCTCTATTTCTGAAAGCACGTTTTAAAACGTCCTTTCAGAAATAGCAGCTGCACGCTAATCGTGCAGCTGCTGATCGGGTTGCCCGCTGTCTGTGACAGCAGGGCAACCGAGAGAGGAGGCAGGGACAGTGCCCAGGTGTCCCTGCCTTCAGGATCGCTGCAGACACAGCGCTCGCCGAGCGCTGTGCGCTTCCTGTTCCGGCCCGGCGGTCATGTGACCGCCGGGACCGGAGAGTGCAGGGGCTGTGTGAGGTCTCTCAGAGACCTCGATCAGCCCTGCTCTGAGGCTGTACAGCGCTGGATTGCTGCTGTACAGCCTCTCTAGGGGTGTATTTGTCCTGTAACTGGGGCTACTATGTCAGCCCCAGTTACAGGAGAAATCGACAGTAAAAAAAAAAAAAAAAAAAAAGTGAAGTAAATGTCCCCCAGAGGTCTTGTATGACCTTATGGGGGACAAAAAGTGTAAAAAAAAAATAAAAAAAAAAGGTTGAAAATAAAAAAATAAAAAAAAGTTTCGCATGTAAAAAAGTAAGGAATGAAAAAAAAATGTTAAAAATAGAAAAAATAAAATAGACATATTTGGTATTGCCGCGTCCGTAAAAACCAGCTCTATAAAAATATTATATGACCTAACCCCTCTGGTGAACACCGTAAAAAAAAAAAAAAAAAAACTGTGTCAAAACAAGCAATTTTTGTCACCTTGCATCACAAAAGGTGCAACACCAAGTGATCAAAAATGCGTATGTCCCACAAAATGGTACCAATAAAACCGTCACCTCATCCCGCAAAAAATGAGCCCCTACATAAGAAAATCTCTCAAAAAATAAAAAAACTATAGCTCTTAGAACATGGAGACACTAAAACATAATTTTTTTGGTTTCAAAAATGCTATTATTGTGTTAAAGTGAAACAAATAAAAAAAAGTATACATATTAGGTATTTCCGCGTCCGTAAAAACCAGCTCTATAAAAATATTATATGACCTAACCCCTCGGGTGAACACCGTAAAAAAAAAAAAAAAAACTGTGTCAAAACAAGCAATTTTTGTCACCTTGCATCACAAAAGGTGCAACACCAAGTGATCAAAAACGTGTATGTCCCACAAAATAGTACCAATAAAACCGTCACCTCATCTCACAAAAAATGAGCCCCTACATAATAAAATCTCTCAAAAAATAAAAAAACTATAGCTCTTAGAACATGGAGACACTAAAACATCATTTTTTTGGTTTCAAAAATGCTATTATTGTGTTAAAGTGAAACAAATAAAAAAAAAGTATACATATTAGGTATTGCCGTGTCCGTAAAAACCAGCTCTATAAAAATATCACATGAGCTAACCCCTCAGGTGAATACCGTAAAAAAAAAAAAAAAACTGTGTCAAAACAAGCAATTTTTGTCACCTTGCATCACAAAAGGTGCAACACCAAGTGATCAAAAACGCGTATGTCCCACAAAATAGTACCAATAAAACCGTCACCTCATCCCGCAAAAAATGAGCCCCTACATAAGAAAATCTCTCAAAAAATAAAAAAAACTAGAACATGGACACATTAAAACATAATTTTTTTGTTTCAAAAATGCTATTATTGTGTAAAACTTTAATAAATGAGAAAAAGTATACATATTAGGTATCGCCACGTCCGTAACAATCTGCTCTATAAAAATATCACTTGACTGAACCCCTCAGGTGAACGCTGTAAAAATAAATAAATAGAAACTGTGCTAAAACAACCAATTTTTTGGTCACCTTGCCCCATAAAGTGTTATAATGAATGATCAAAAAATCATATGTACCCAAAAATAGTACTAATAAAACTGGCACCTTATCCCCTAGTTTCCAAAATGGGGTCACTCCTTGGGAGTTTCTACTGTAAGGGTGCATCAGGGAGCTTCAAATGGGACATGGCATCTAAAAACCATGTGGAGTACCTTTTCTTCTGCGCCCTGCCGTGTGCCCATACAGCAGTTTATGACCACATGTGGGGTGTTTCTGTAAACCGCAGAATCTGGGTAATAAATATTGAGTTTTGTTTGGCTGTTAACCATCGATGTGTTAAAGAAAAAAATTGATTAAAATGGAAAATCTGCCAAAAAAGTGAAATTTCAAAATTTGATCTCCATTTTCCTTTAATTCTTGTGGAACGCCTAAAGGGTTAACAAAGTTTGTAAAATCGGTTTTAAATACCTTGAGGGGTGTAGTTTCTACAATGGGGTCATTTATGGGGGTATCCACTATGTAGGCCCCACAAAGTGACTTCAGACCTGAACTGGTCCTTAAAAAGTGGGTTTTGGCAATTTTCTTAAAAATTTGAAGAATTGCTTCTAAACTTCTAAGCCTTTAACGTCCTAAAAAAATAAAAGGACATTTCCAAAATGATGCCAACATAAAGTAGACATATGGGGAATGTTAAGTAATAAATATTTTATGAGGTATCACTTTCAGTTTTAATAGCAGAGAAATAGAAATTTAGAAAATTGCGAATTTTTCAAATTTTTGGGTAAATTTGGGATTTTTTCATAAATAAAGGTGAAATATTTTGACTCTAATTTATGACTATCATGAAGTACAATGTGTCACGAGAACACAATCTCTGAATGACTTGGATAAATAAAGGCGTTCCAACGTTATTACCACATAAAGTGAGATATGTCAGTTTTGCAAAATTTGGCCTGGTCAGGAAAGGGGGCAAATGGCCCAGATGGCAGGTGGTTAAGGAATTTGGCAAGGAAGTTGTTCCTAACAGCTTGGAGAGCTAACCACAGATCTTCTGCGTTTCTTAGCATGAGCAACCCTATTAACCCTTTCACGCATTTGGATGTAACTGTACGTCCAAATTGCAAGTGACTTACTGCATATGGACGTATAGTCACGTCCAATCTGCTTACCGGGACTGTGACACTATAAAGTGTCACAGCCCCGGAGTCTCCAGTCTCCCAGAGAGCCGAGACCCCAGGGAAGCCGGGAAGGGACCAATCAGAGTGGTCCCTTGCCGGCAAGCTCTGCAGACTAACCAATCATAGCAGTGGATGCCGGTGACTCCCACTGTGTCCTCAGTGCCCCTGATTATTTTACTGCCCACATATGCCAAAATTACCCCCCCCCCCCCATTGTCCCCCATCGCCCCGTGGAGCCTGATCCTCTGTGCGGCTCTGATGGCAGCGGCTCAGAAACTTAGCCGCTGCCATCAGCAGAGAGTGCCAGCTGTAATTTACAACTGACACTCTGCTGATACAGCAGAAATCGGTGCTGGCACCGATCTCGGCCGTTTAACCCCATAGATGCCGCGGTCAGCAATCGCCCGCAGTGTCCATGGGGTTGAGAGGGAGCTCTCTCTCTCTTCCATCGGGCCGCTGCTGCTGTGATGGCAGCAGCCTTATGGTTGCCATAGCAACCGGATGCATTACCAGGGCGTCTGGGCTGCCATGTACCTAAGGCTGATCAGACCCTGAGGGTCTGATCAACCTTAGTGTAAATGTAATACACACCATACAGTGCATTGCAATAGATGACTATTGCAATGCACTGTATAGCCATCAGGCCCACTGGATCTTCAAAACCCAGATGGGTCTTGATAATAAAAAAAAAAGTTAAACAAGGGGAAATAAATAAAAATGTAAATAAAATAAAAATAATTACTGTCTTTATTCATATCCGTTCATTTATGTCATAAAAAAATGAAATAAATAAAGTACACATAATTGGTATTGACGCATCCATAACGACCTGATCTATAAAAGTATCATATTACTAATCCTGCGTGGTGAATGCCGTAAAAAATTATGTAGAAAAAAAAGACGGAATTGCTGTTTTTGTCACCTCACGTCCACAAAAAATAAATAACAAGTGATCAAAAATACATATGTACCCCAAAATGATACCAATAAAAACTACAGCCCAGCTCGCAAAAAACAAGTCCCCACACAGCTACGTTGGTGAAAAAATAAAAAAGCTATGGACTTTAGTATATGGTGATGCAAACTATAATTTATTTTTAACACAAAAGTGATTTTATTGCTGAAAAAGTAGTAAAACATAAAAAACTACATACATTTGGTATTACCATAACTGTATCAACCCACAGAATTAAAAAAATCATATATGATTTACCACAAGAGGAGCCCCATAAAATAGAAAAATAAAAAACAATGACATAATTGCCATTTTTGTCCACTTCACCTCCACAAAAAATGGTATAAAAAGTGATCAAAAAGACATATGTACCCCAAAATGATACCAATAGAAACTCCAGCCTGTCCCGCAAAAAACAAGCTGCCACACAGCTAAGTTGGTGAAAAATTAAAATGTTATGGACTTTAGTATATGGTGATGCAAAATATCATTTATTTTTAACACAAAATTGATTTTATTGCTGAAAAAAGTAGTAAAACATAAAAACGACATAAATTTGGTATCTCCATAACCGTATCAAACCACAGAATAAAATAATCATATAATATTTACAACAAGAGGAGCCCCATAAAAATAAAAAAATAAAAAACACTGACAGAATTGCCATTTTTGACCACTTCACCACCACAAAAATTGTATAAAAAGTTATCAAAAAGACATATGTACCCTAAAATGATACCAATAAAAACTACAGCCTTTCCCACAAAAAAAAACAAATCCCCACACAGCTACATTGGTGAAAAAATACAACCAATTTCAGGAAATTACATGTTAGAAAATCCTGATGCCGCTCCTTCCCTTGTGAATGCTGCCTTGCCCCCAAACAGTGGTTTATGACCACGTATAAGGTGCTGCCGTTCTCAGGAAAAAATGCTAAATTTGGGGATAAAGCAACTTTATATTGGAAATAAAAGTTAATTTTTCATTTTCACAGCCATGTGTTTCTAAACTCTATAAAACGCTTGTTGGGTCAAAGCATTCACTTCACCACAATTTTTTTTTTCCGAGGGGGTAGTTTCCAAAATGGGGTCCCTTTTTGGGGTTTTCTTTCTAGGAGTACTTCAGGGTCTCTTCAAATGTGACATGGAACCTGAAAACCATTCCTGCAAAATCCGCCCTCAGTTAAAAATATGGCGCTCTTTTCCTTCTGCGCCCTGCCAAAATAATGTAACATTTCCCCTCCATTTTGCTTTAATTCTTGTGGAACACCTAAAGGGTTAATAAAGTTTGTAAAATCAGTTTTGAATAACCTGAAGGGTGTAGTTTCTAAAATGCGGTGATTTATTGGTGGTTTCTACTTCTACTATGTAAGCCCCACAAAGTGACTTCAAAACTGAAATGGTACTTAAAAAAGTGGGTTTTGGAAATGTTCTTAAAAATTTTAAAATGTGCTTCTAAACTTCTAAGCCCTCTAACTTCCTAAAAAAATAAAGTGACATTTAAAAAATGATGTCAACATAAAGTAGACATATGGGGAAGGTAAAGTAATAACTATTTTTATGAAGTATCACTATTTGTCTTAAAAGCAAAGGAATTCTAATTTTGAAAATTGCAAATTTTAGATTTTTTTATGCAAAAAGGTAAAACATATCAACTCAAAATCACCACTAACATGAAGCACGATGTGTCATGAGAAAACAGTCTCAGAATGGCTTGGATAAGTAAAAGAGTTCCAAAATTGAAAAGTGACATGTCACATTTGAAAAATGGGGCTCCAGCATTTGGTCTAAGGGGTTTGAAGGGGTTAAACCAGGCATACAGCCTGGTAGGGTGACCATACCCTTATTATAACTCTCTGTGACTCCATTACTGAGAAAACATATTTACCTAGGCACTAGACAACTAGCCCTGTTAATCCAGAGTAAGGATGTAGGGACTGAAGGTGAAGGAGGAGTTACAAAACTGTTGGTCCAAGCGCTTCAGTTAGGTCATTAGTATATAAATAAAAAATGAAGTCTTCTCAATAATGGGGTCACGTACAACCATAATAAAGATATTGTTTTTATCAGCATGATCAACCCTACGAAGGGTTGATCATGCCGACAGAAGCTTTTTAATGACATTGGCTGTATGTTTGTGGTCCTTTTACTGCTGCAGAATACATTTTAATGCATTTTTTCCACACCTGGCTAAAACTTTTGCACAGTACTGTAAACTATAAAATATTACTTTCAACTGATTAGGACCACAATTCCAAAAGTAGCTTAGAAATACAAGAATTATGGGTATTTGATGAGGTAGCAGCTGTAATCTGTCATCAGCATCATAAAGCTATGTGTTATAGACGTGGTGACACTGTGAAAAATAACGGTACGCTAATGTCGAAAAAAACTTTTTTCTCCCTGATTCACTGAACTTAAATAATTTCCACCTGTGCACAGACGGGAAGAGATTTAATGAACCCAATAACATGCAAGAGGTTTGACTCTGAACAGATGTAGCCTGACGTTTTCCAATAGCTTCTGAATCAAGTTCTAAATTACAGACATCTAGAACTCCACTTCTACGGTTCAGACGTTTGTCTGCAAGCTAATTGGCTGTGTGAGTTGGAGCCATAACTTCATGACTTCATTTAAAGCCCTGTGTGAGGAGGTCATCCATTTTATGTTCTGCTGCAAAGTCGTAGCTCAGATTACTTCTTATCATTTCATGAACATAAATAAATATTAAAAAGTAATTAGAAAAGGACCATATTTTGTAATATAGTTTAATAACTTGTATTTAAATATAGTAATAATAGCAAACTATATTAATATAGTGCCTTATACTTTATCTTCTTCCTTTTTTTCAACCATTGCACAGCAGTATACAATATGCATACTATATGTGCAACTGCTGAACAAGGATCACATAGACAAAAAGACCACTTCATCCTGAAAAGGAAAATAAAACTACTGCCTACACGATTGCATGCAAGAGCTATACTAATGGTTCCCATGGCCCACAATTATTGGTGGATAGAGGGATATAAGGGAGACTCTGCCTCACTCTCAAGCTTAGCAATTGGAGCGCAACGGGCTGTTGATATTACTGTACATGGACCCCCTACTATCCTGTCTGGAGTGCCATATGTCCCTTGTGTACTTAGTATACGTATTTGCTATGATAGCTCTGTCAGGATCTGTCAGATTCTAGCTTAACAACAGAACATAGAATATTTAAGAATATAAAGGTCCCTTTACATGTGATGATATCACAGCAGATCTGCTGATTGCTGGCGAAGGAGACCTCTATATTTACATGCAGCGCTCTCCTCCAGAGTATGGGGAGGAATGATCGCTAATGCCATTGCTCTTCCCCATAATGACTCGTTTGCCAGCAGGGGATCATGTTTACACGGCACGATCTGCTGCAATTAAACAATCACTTTTACGTGCTCACAAATCAATGGTACATTTACACCACCCGATCATCGGTAACGAGAGTTAATATGAACATAGTCATAGATTTACAGGTCTCTAGAAAGACTAGCAGTACCTACTTGTAAATTGTTTTAGGGAGGGAGCACATGTTAATGAACAGAAAATGTGTTTCTTTAATAGTTTTAGGAATAAGCAGTTCTCGATAAATTGTATTTTACTCATTTAGTTCAAACAATGCTCATTGAAATCAATGGGCAGAGTGCTCCATCACATGCTGCTGCAGGGAAAATACAGATGTCTGTACACAGTAGGCAAAACGTAGCTAATACCCTCCATTGTTAGATAGAAAGAGCGATCATTTCATGTTTATGGGGGAAGGGGGGGAAGATATGAGAGAGATAGATAGATAGATAGATAGATAGATAGATATGAGATAGAAATATAGATAGATAGATAGATAGATATAGAAGATAGATAGATAGATAGATATAGAAGATAGATAGATAGATACAGTAGATGATAGATATGAGATAAATAGATATGAGATAGATAGATAGATAGATATGAGATAGATAGATAGGAGATAGATAGATAGATAGATCGATAGATAGATCGATAGATAGATAGACAGATAATAGATAGATAGATAGATAGATAGATAGATAGATAGGAGATAGATATATAGATAGATAGGAGATAGATAGATAGATAGATAGATAGATAGATAGATAGACAGATAATAGATAGATAGATAGATATACAGCAAAAACGAAGGCAGCACTCCAATTTTGTGAAAAAAAGTGGAAGGTTTATTCACTCATCAGCAACGTTTCAGCTCTCTCTATGGAGCCTTTGTCCAGCTGAGTAACATGTGCATAATGGCGTACATAAATAGTGACAGTGATTAACATGATTACAAATCAATTCCAATTGTCATAAATACAGATAAGATAAATATAAAAATTACAATCATATAAATAGTATAATTCATCCATACAACTAGTGTACATATAGTAACGAGTAGGTGCATACATAAAAATCCATAGTGTAATTCATATTGTGTGCAATATGCCCCGATCTTGCATAATTGGTGATTATTGCAGTAGTGAACAAATGTGTAAGTATATTGAAAAATTAATTAAAAACCTTTGAATGGGTAAGAGGCTGAAGCAGCATGGAGGAGACTGCTGGCGTCCGGAAACAGCAGCGGCGCATGCGCCGCACTGTCTATTATCGCGAGACTTGTACCAAAACTGAGTATCGTTGCTGACCATAACAAAGATGGCCACAATGGAAGCATGATGTAAGGGCGCTTAACGCCCATCCAGCTTAACAAAGCACTAGTTGATAGAATATATACCGCATGTTCAGCAGAGAAGCCGATCCATAGATCGGGGGCCGGCGGTTCAATGCCGGTCACCGTCAGGACATCCGTCTTGACAGGGGGGCGTGGCTCTCATACCAGCTCCATCCTGTCGTCCAGATATATCGGCGCATCCGCTCCAAAGCGCTCGTACCTGTCATGTAGTAACTAATCCAAATCAGGGATCAGTCACAACAGACTGCAAGAGCGCAAGCATCCAATGCATCGGTAAACTTATAATAGTGAAAATATATAAAAAAGGGGGATGAAAGCAGGATTATCCAACTGTCCGTGTGATGTGACCCCAGTCCCCATTGCAGGGGCTAGAGCCACAGCAGACAGACAGGGACAATCACTACACCATTCAACAACGCAAATAAGTACAAGAATGTGAATACGGATCGCCGACACAGTTCCTCCAGTCTTCACCACAAATGTCCATTCATAGTATGAAGTCATAGTAAGATCCTGTATAAAACAGAGAAGAGAAGGAGAAAACCAATTAGATAAATAGCACATGTTATTTTCCATAGACGTAATCAAAAAGAGAAAGGATATGCACAGCCAGCAATCAGACCACCCTGAACTCCACATTTAAGCCCTGAGGTTTCAGGGTGCCCAAAGTGTAAATCCAGTATAGTTCACGTTTTTTTAGTATTTTAACGCGATCACCCCCTCGTCTGGAAGGAGTTATTTGTTCCAGAATTCTAAATCTCAGGTCATTTTGTGTGTGTTTGGCATCAGCAAAATGTTTTGACACTGGGAGATCCATTTTTTGTTGACGAATGGAATAGCGATGTTGGTTGAGACGGGTTTTGACGTCCCAAGTAGTCTCCCCAATATATAAAAGATTACAAGGACAGATCAGCAAGTAAACAACATAGGACGAGTCGCATGTTAGGTACTGTCTGATTTTTACATTCTGTCCTGAAATTGGATGGAGGAATGTATCACCTTTCAGCATCAACTTGCAGTTAATGCAATTGTAACATGGATAGCAACCCTTCCTGGTGGACCCAAAATAAGACTCGCATGTCTCCCTGGATGTGCCAATATCTGATTTAACCAGTCTGTCGCCTAAATTGCGACTGCGTCGATAGGAGCAAAGAGGTGGAGCCTTAAATTCCTCAATTTGTTCAAAGTTGCTAGCCAGAATGCGCCAATGTTTTCTAATAATGGCCGCAATAGTCGTACTGTTGGTATTATACTCAGAGACAAAAGGGATCCGGGGCTGGGATCGTTTAGGGTCACCCAGTCCCGCCTTAACAGTCTCTTTAGTAAGGGGTTTCACCCTATTGATGTGTTCTTGAATAAGCTTTTTAGGGTAACCACGTGTCTGGAATTTCTGGCTCATCTCTTTTAATCTGACATCGACTAGTGCTGGATCTTGTACAATTTTCTTCACACAAAGAAGTTGACTGAAAGGGAGTGACCTTAGCATAGGTTTTGGATGGTGGCTCTCATAGCGCAACAGTGTATTTTTATCGGTTGGTTTTACATATAAGTCGGTTATTAGCTTGTCATTTTGGATGCTAACCTGGGTATCTAAAAATTGTATTGTGGATTCAGAATGAGAGAGTGTAAATTTCACACTGGGATCAATGGTGTTAAGGAAAATGTGGAAGGCGATGAGGTCCTCCGTGGCGCCGACCCAAATCAGGAAAATGTCGTCGAATGTATCGCCACCACCTCAGCACATGGCTGAAGTGGTGGCACACATAGACGACAGATTCCTCAAGATGGGACATGTAAAGATTTGCGTAAGTCGGCGCCACGTTGGACCCCATCGCAGTACCATGCAATTGTAGGAAAAAGTCATCCTGAAATAGGAAATAATTCCTAGTCAGGATGAACCTGAGAAGGGAACTCAAAATCTGTTGACAGTCACTACTATATTGTGTCTTTTCTAGAGTCTATTCAATAACTCGTATACCTAACTCATGTTCTATAGAGGTATAAAGGCTTACCACGTCGAATGAAGCCAATATTGCCCCCTCTGGTACGGACAGATCTGCAATTTTGGTTAAAAAATCATTGGTATCTCTGATGTGGGAACGTGATGCTGCTGCATAAGGATGCAAGATTTTATCAAGGAAAATGGCTACTTTACAAAACAATGAATCCATGCCCGAGACGATGGGACGTCCCGGGGGTGGAGTCAGAGATTTGTGTATTTTCGGTAAAGTATATAAAATGGGCGTTGTCGGCTTGTCACAATATAAAAATGAAAAAATATTGTCATCAATTATACCTTTTACTTTTGCTCTAATCAGAATATCCTTTAGTTCTCTTAACAGCACGAACTTCGGATCATTATAGATCCTCTCATATACCTTAGTGTCAGCCAATTGCTCTCTGATTTCGGCCACATAGGATCCGGTGTCCATGACCACAACCCCACCACCTTTGTCAGCGGACTTGATGGTGAGGCTGCGGTCCGAAGCCAGATCTCTAAGTGCCGAAATTTCTGCTGAAGTAATATTGGCAAATTTCAATGGGTGCTGAAGTGTATCCCATTTGAGGCCTTCGATGTCGCGTTTGACCGCGAGACCAAAAGCCTCAATGGCAGGATGGTCTATGACAGGAGTAAAATCACTTTTGAGAAATAACCCCAAATTTTTCAGATTCAATTCGCTAATACCTGCATTATCAGACAAAGGTCTAGCATCCTGGTTCGCAAAAAATACCTTCAATTTAATATTACGTAGGAATCTCTGCAGATCCATTTCTAAATCGAACCATTTGGTGGCATTTACAGGACAGAATGATAGACCTTTGTTTAGCAAAGACAATTGTGCAGCACTCAATTGTGCCGAAGAAATATTTACCACTGTATCATGCCCTATATCTTGCGTCTTAGAGTCCTGCCCTGTTGGGGCTGCACATTTTTCCCTTTTCTTCTGTTTATGTTGTCTCCTCCCCCCTCTGCGAGTCCTGTTGACTCGGGGGTTGCCCCTAAAAAAGGAACAGAGGGCATGGTATCCAATTGTGAATCTGTAGCAATGTTACTCAGCTGGACAAAGGCTCCATAGAGAGAGCTGAAACGTTGCTGCTGGTTGGGTGAATAAACCTTCCACTTTTTTTCACAAAATTGGAGTGCTGCCTTCGTTTTTGCTGTATGTTTACAATTTGGACCTTGGTCACAGGTCTCACAAGGAGGACTTTTTGCACCCGTATACATTCTTTGAGTGCTGCTTCTTTTCTTTTCTAGATAGATAGATAGATAGATAGATAGGAGATAGATATATAGAGAGATAGAAGATAGATAGATAGATAGACAGATAATAGATAGATAGATATATAGATAGATAGGAGATAGATAGATAGATAGATAGATAGATAGATAGATAGATAGGAGATAGATAGATAGACAGATAGATAGATAGATAGATAGATAGATAGATAATACATAGGAGATAGATAGATAGATAGATAATAGATAGGATAGATAGTTCAATATTGTATTTTATCTTCCTAAATCTATTTTATTTTTGTGTTGCAGTCTTGCCCTAGTGCTGCCTTCCTACAGCTTTTATTACATTAAAGCAAAACTTGAAGAAACAATAACTCAAGCAAAATGTAAGTACTGGAATAATTGCTAACTATCAGAAATTGAGTTTTATTGCAATGTATCTGATACACTTAACCTGATGATGTCATTAGTTAATGACAGTGGCGCTTTTATGAAAACCCTAAAAGATTACAATGATTCTTAGATGCTGCTGCTCAATCTGCAATGCTGATACAACTCTGTGCCTACTTATATTAACGACTTTGTCACTATATAATATAAAGGCAGCTTTAAACTTGCAGATTAAGAAGCAAAAAGTTTATATTCTGTACAAGAATATGAACATATGTTCCCTATTTCTGTAACCAATTTTTTTTTATATTAAGAGAATCATTGTTTAATCTCTTGCTGATGTATCAAGGATCACTTTGCAAATGTATGTGCATGGCTAGAAAGTAAATGCTAGATTATGAGGAAGCTAATGATCTATTTGAATAAATTAGCAATGTGAATATTTTCTTCCCATTGCCCCGTATTTATCCAGGCAGAAGAAAGAGCCTTAGCGGTTCTGTTTTTGTATGGGCTCTCTACACTGGTGTGTAGACTCATGGGATCAGTACTTCATACAGATAACTAGGCGATGAGAAGATTTTCCACAAAGCTTTATCTTCCACTAACATCTCTTACGATCTGGCATAGGGTATGATAGGTTATGACAGTCTGTGATACATTTAAGGGAAATTCTCAACAAGTTATACTATAAACCGGTTGGACCCTCATCGATCAGACATTTGTGGCCTATTATCCTGTAAATAAATGTCTTAAATGAGAACATCTATTTAAATTAAAAGAAATACAGTCTTGAAATAAGTGCAAAGATACCCTGAAAACTGTATACCGTAGTATGGATGAAATAGGAAATAGTAATATGCTACACAGACATGAACATCAAAAAGGGGGTGTAAATGTGTGGACTATCCACCAATTTGGTCAGCAGATACACTGTGGCCATTATTATTACTTTTGCTTAGTAGATCCTTTCAGCAACAAGGTATTACTGGGACATTAATACATTCCTGTTGTGATGGGTGTTTGTCTTTGCTTTCCAGACTTCGACTGTACATAAACCTTTGATCTTGTCACAATATCTTTATTCAAGAATTTCATTGAATAAAATATTGTTTGTGACCCCCTTTACCTTTACCCTGTTTTTCCTGCTTTTGTTTTCTCTTGCTTTCTCTCTTTGACGGATAATCACAGCCAAAAGGGGCAAATTGAAGGGCAAGTACTTCCTTTATGCTTACTTTGCTAGTCTTTACTGTCCTTTTAGCCACCTTATACCTCCCTTTATTTTGGTCTGTCATTTCTTTGTGCATGGTATATAGAGATTTCAGATCCTTACAGTGGCATGCAATATCATAGCTACATGGCAGCCGTTCATGAATATTAGAAGTAGATCCGTTAGTTTTAAATGTAGTTGTTAAATGGAAATTCTTGTGCGTTTTTATACAAAGGACCAAGACAGTTAAACAATACTTCTAAAGGTAAGTTCAGTGGCACAGATTCGTGTAAGAGTAACACAATGCAATTTGAAAGTTTTCTCCTTGCACTGTTAGGATTATTAGCAATCTAGACTCATATTCACAATGTATAAGGTGCATGATGCCTATTGTGTAGTGAAAACAAAAGAAATTATGCGTAGCGTCTTCACAACATTTGCACATCAATTTGACCAAGTTTTAAGACATTACTCAAGAGGCTTTTTGATTTTCCAGCACAGAATACATTCAGATTTCATCTTATTTTTCCCTCTTGCCTGAATTTGCCTGACAAAGCTGCACAAATGTCTTGCTGTTGGCAGAACATTCTGCCATTCGTTGCACCAGAAGGACCCAGTGGAGAAAGACAGTAAAGTGTTCTTTATATTAAAGTCAGGTTCTTTTATTTCAGACTCTGAAACTCTGAAGCCTGAGTATTTTGAAGATGTTGGTGCAACTTACTTAGCTCCAAGGTCAATCAATTTTCTACTACATTTTAATGCTTTACATGTCTTACATTCCATTTAGTTTATTTCAACATATCAAGTACTGTAGTTAAGTTGGTATATATACCAATTAGCATTTTCAACTTTTGTTATCTGCTTTTGAGAATTATCAAATCATCCCTAAGTTCTAATTTTGTTAACATAATAAGAACAAAGAAAGTATGCAAAAAAGAAAATAAAGTCTTTGGTGCCACCATTTAGAAGGTAGCTATTCTATTTTTAAACAGGCCTTGAGAATAGAGATGGCTGAATTGATGCAAAATTAATTGAATTCAACATGCATTTTATAGATATTCTAAGTGGATCCAAATCTGATTTTTTTGCGATTCAGTTTGAGCGAATTCTGGAGAGATGGATAAGGAGATTTAAAAAAAAAAGTGAGAAACAAGAGAAAAAAAGTATTAGCCCGAGGAGAAACAAATATTCAGGCCAATTGGAGAACTTTCAAAATAGTAGAATCAATTTGGACCCAAATTTAATATGGTAATAAATTTTGCAGAATTGAACCTCAATAGGATTTTCAGTGCTTCGGTCTCTACTTGAGACATAACCTATGATTATAGCCAAGTTAGTGCCTCATCATCATACAGCTGCTTTGGTGTGATTATCCCTTTTCACTACCACAGAGAGAACTAAGTGAGAGGCATTTGTCTCTGCAATGATGATGGGCAATCATCTGAAACAGCTGTCTGCAGAAGAGGAACTGGCTTTGTTATAGTCCTAAGTTTTGTCTCCAGGCCTGTTTAAGAGGTCAGACATTGACATAGGATAGCTTGCTTCTAACTTGTGGAACGAGAAGCAGTTTTTTTTTTTGGGAAGATAGTTAACTTGCATATCTTTCAAAATTAGAATATCGTTTAAAGTTCATTTATTTCAATAATGCAACTTAAAAGGTGAAACTGATATATGAGATAGACTCATTACATGCAAAGCGAGATATTTCAAGCCTTTATTTGTTATAATTTCGATGATTATGGCTTATAGCTTATGAAACCCCAAAGTCACAATTTTGAGCTACCCTTTGCTCAGGGGGTACGGATTAATTAGCTGAATAGAATGTGACACTTTGAGCGTAGAATATTGAACCTTTTCACAAAATTCTAATTTTAAGTTGCATTAATGCAACTCCTTTTAAGTTGCATTACTGAAATAATATTCTAATTTTGCACAATATTCAAATTTTTCGAGTTTCAATTGTATAAGACTTCTTACTCTTATATCCAACAAGAAATAAGTTATGTATTAACTCCTTGGAATTAATCTTCTCTATTCATATCAACAGGGAATTCTGCACTGACCTTCAGATGTCCAATAATAATACAGAATTCCTACTAAATTTTAATCAGTACATAGACACCAAAACACCAAGTAGCCCATCATGTAAGTAGATTTTTGTTTTGCTAAATAATTGAACTTGCATTTTTATATTACCGTACATAATATTCCAGTGACACAAAATAATTAATAAGGTTTGAGCTCCTTTATTACCAGCTATCCTTTTATCATCTACTAATGGCTTCATGAATTAGATGTTGATTCTTTTTTTTTATTTTACCAAAATGTAATGGTGCATCCATAGTTAAGCCATAGATAGCGCATAAAGCATATTCTATTATACCTTTTGACCTCATTAAACCTTTTGGACCTCATTTGTACCTGTTACTGTATATATGTTTTTTGAAAATTTGTAAAAATAAAATTTGAAAGGAATAATATCTGTCTTAGTGATAGACCTAAATTACAGCATCTAATGAAAACAAAGCCTTCTCGTCACCACCCTTAAAACCTGGTGAACAGAGAATGCACACTATATTTCAAGTGGTACAACAATAATAATCTTTATTTATATAACTCCAACATATTGTATGGGGCTTTACAATAAGAGGATGCCTGTAAACATGAAATCAGACATTACATAGTGATCAACAGTTCAAACAACAGGAATGAGGATCCAGAACTTACAATCTTTGAGGCAACAGGGAAGACACAAAAGGTAGCAGTGCTTGTTTTGTACAATGGTTCAGCCATCAACTAGATAGGGGAGGACTAGAGATGAGCACTTTTTTTTAATTACCAAATCGACCAAGAAATTTGATTTGTGCATGAATCGATTCTACCTCAGTCAAAAGTGCTTTAAAGGGGTTGTTCAGTGAGTTATATTGATGACCTATCCTCAGGATAGGTCATTAATATCTGATTGGTGTGGTACGACACCGGACACCCCTGCTGATCAGCTGTTTGATGAGGTGGCGCTCCATGTCAGCACTGCTTCCTGGTCATTACACTAGCGTCGTCTCCTGTGGAGGGAGCGGGACGTCATGGAGACAGGAGTTTGACCTCCATATTATAGGGGGAACGCCATCCTTGCTGGTTGACATACGGCACTTGTCTTGGTAGGTCTACTCTTATTTCTTCTATGATATCAGGCTAGAAGTTGGTGGTGATTTCTGGATCCTCTTTTTGAACCGGCTGTTATTATTCTGTTCACCTGCTGTTTCCCACATATATATTGTGCAATTATATATGACCTACCTTTGTGATACTTATTGATTTATTATTTACCAAACATTAACTTATGACAATATTGTCTGTAGCCTATGTCCCATCAGGATGGTGTTTTTCTCTGTCCACTTGGTTTTTAATGATCATGTCCTTGATATATATCATGTTTTGTAATTAATAAAGTATTTATGATATTTTGATAATAGTACGTAGTCAGCTTCGTTTCTTCTGTAGGTTTTGTGTATTTCATGGGAGCTGGTACTCGTGATTGTTTATAGGTTGATCCTCGTATTGTTGCCGCAACATGGATTGTATATGCTGATTTCAGCCTGGGCATGAGGATCCCTTTTGTTTTTTTTTGTTTTTGTATATTTATCCATATTATGGAGGATGTTGAAAATTATTGGCTGAATACAGAGCACATTTAGGGTAGTAGATATAGATGAGGGAAATATGTAGGGAGGGGCACCACTGTGGAGAGCTTTGTGAGATCATAGACAAGGGGCTGCGTGATGGAAAACAGTAAAAACACATAGCATGTTACTAGAGAATCTAAAGCCTGTACAGAGAAAGGGTCTCAAAATTTTTAATAAAGACCAAATGAAAAAAATATTTTTAGCTCAAATTGAGCACAATGCAATAATAAAAAATACCCCCTAAAGTGTCCATAGCCTTTAAATTACACATTAACTGCTTATCTTCAATTTAAAGAAAGTGATTAAATCATTTTTGATAAGGTACAGTATACCTCCAAATACACAATACCACTGGACCATATACCAAAGCCTTTACATTGCACAATTAAATATAAGAAGATGGTGAACAATAATGATTTCAGTATCAATATAAAGGCACAGAGCAGTAATGAATATAATGCAAAAAATGCCCCAATATTTATTAAAAAGAAACAACAAAAATGTAACAGCAGAAATGTATAAGCTAGCGCATTTTTGGATTAAGTCTAGTGGTAACCACTGAATGTGCAATTCACGTCCACATATCGCTTGTAAGATTTTTACATTTTGGTCCAGACTCAATGCATCTTCTTTTTTTGCACTTATAAATAAGTGCAAAAAAAGAGATGCATAGACCAATATGTAAAAAATCTCACAAGTGGTAAAAACTGTTCTAATTAGCTGTGTTGTTACCACCCATATTGCCAACAATATTGGGTTCCTTGGAGGCTTTTGTGTTGTTTTCAAGAAATGTATGTGAATTACATGTTTAATGCTTACCCACCATACTTGATCTACTGTACTTCAACAAAATTAACATTAACAAGGATTAATTAAAAGTGAATGTATACATGAAAACAAAACTCTATAACCCATGCTGTGATTAATATCACATTTTGGTGCTGTGGTATTTGGCTGTATATTAGCTGGAAATTATGAATCTATTCATGCTCGGGGGTAACATGCAGCTGTGTTGAACTCTTTGACACATATATGATATGGATCATGCAACATTGTCTAACATTTCCTCCTTGTTTTACAAACAATACGTACAGTATGTTATCTTGTGTGAAATGCTATCCACCAAAGTGACTTCTGTCCTTCCTAATATGACCAGTCAGGAAATGTCATAGGTAATGATCCTGGGCTTTATCTAATATATTAACTATAGTACCGGGAAATTATGTAAACCGTTCCTTTAAAGTAGTTATGAGTCTGACATTTTCCTGTTCAGACAAGTAGGATACAACATTTCTATTTGTACAAAAACAAGACAACTGATGGTCCTTATTTGCACAGTTAGCATTTAGTTGATCACTGCCTATTACCCCTTGCCCCGAAAATAGATGTGCTCATTACTTTCTTTGTTTCTGTGAATCTGATGTCATTTCTTTATATCACATATATTACTTTCCATAGAATACTGGCTAAGTGAGAGCCTGTTTGTCACCTCTTCTAAAATGTCTATTTTAGTGCATACTGATATTGTCTATGAAATAGCAATAATGAGGCATCTTTTCTCAGAACTCTTTGTTGTACCATTCTTCTGTTATTAGAAATTCATGAATAAACTGACAATTGGGTTTTGCCGATTTGGGGCGTTTCACTGCATGGTCTGGTATTGTGGAATCAGCTTTGACAGTGCCAGACTGTGTAGGGACCCGCCCCTTCGACAAGGAAAATTGTGACACCCAATTGTCAATTTATTCAACAGTAAGGAAGAGAACATAAGAAACAAAATGCTTCAAATTCTTGGCGCTTTTCTGAGTTATTTAGCATGGTTTGTTTTCTTATTAGAGTTTAGTAAAAAAAAGATGAATCACATTAAAACAATCGCCTTTTTGTATACTATAATCTTTCATACAGTCTCAAAGTTTGCCTTCAATTCTTTATTCTATTTAATAGGCAATAAGGACCTGATTAACAGAGCTTTGCTGGATGCAGGATTTACATACGAACTGGTACAGGCTCACTGGAAAGGACCGCTACCGTAAGATGCTAATTTTTTACAGTGTATTATCATTAAACTGGACAGAGAGACATGTTGCAAATGTGAAAGTTTTATATAATATGTTTTGTAATATACAGCATTTGCTCTGTTATCATAAATATATTTATTTGCCCTGGATTATAATGTCTAACGGTCTACGAATTTTATTGTCACTAAAAGAGGTCACTGAAAACATACCTTGCTGGTAGCATGATGACTGCCAAATGTCCCATTGCATAGCTGTATTCTGACAATATAATGCAATAATTTTATACTATACAAATGAAAGAAGATGCAGAGCTTCATAGGATAAGTCCCTTTTATAACAAGCTGGAAAAAGTAACCTAATATGCAACTTCAGCTACTTGTCTTTGCTGGATCAAATGATCCGCAGATATGCCATTTCAAAATAGGAGGAACAAAAAGATCTATTTTGGCAGCACTGCTTTCAGAAGAATTTAAGGAGTTCCAGAATCTTGTTCAAGCACCTTATTGGGTCCAAAAGATCTACACATACCTACACTGACATATAAGGTGTAGATGTTTTTGCACCCAATAAATTATTTGAACAAGCTTCTGAAACTCTTCTTTACTTCGACTCCTGGGAATCTGGCTATATCAAGCTGCCATGCACCCAACTGAAGTTAATTGCGGATGGGATGAGTGGACCTTGCATAATGTGTTAATATTTTATTTGAAAAAGTAATTTCATTTTCTTTAGATAATTTCATATTGATTAAATTGCTATTTTGTTTTACTCGACTTTGACTAATCAAGAGGCTCAGACATATTACACAGTCCCTCATTTTACATGTATGATTAAGACTAGCAGAAGGACCCGGGTTCGCATGCATTTCATCTATTTAAATTCATGTTTGTGTGTGTCATTAAAAGATATGGACAGTATCCCCCATAACAGTGACATCTACAGGACCCCGCTCCCTTAACAGTGATCTTCACAGCCCCCTACACTTAACACTGTACCCCCACAGTGCCCTGCCTCCTTAAAATGGGACCTCCACAGCAGCCCACCCTCTTAACTTTGACCTTCATAGCAGCCTGCCCCTTTAACAGTGAGCTCCAAAGCACCCCACCTCCTTGAAAGTGGCCTCCACAGGGGTCCGCACCCTTAACAGTGACCTCTACAGCGACTGCCCCTTTAACAGTGACTGCCACAGTACCACGCTCCCTTAATAGTGACCTCACAGTACCCCACTGCCCCTTTAATAGTGGCCTCCACAGTTTCCTGCTCCCTTAACAGTTACCTCCACAGTGCCGCTCCTTTAACAGTAACCTCCACAGCTGTCTTCCCCCTTAATAGTAACATCCACAGCGCCCTCCCCTTTAACAGTGACCTCCACAGCGGCCACCCCTTTATTAGTGACCTCCATAGTTCCCCGTCTCCTTACCAGTGATTTCCACAATAATCTGCCCCCTTAACAGTGACCTCCACAGCAGCGGCCTCTTTAATAGTGAACTCCACAGTCCCCCAACCCCTTAACATTGACCTCCACAGCGGATGGCCCTTTATTTGTGACCTTCACAGTACCCCGGCTCGTTAACAGTGATTGCCACAATAACCTGCTTCCTTAACAGTGACCTCCACAAAGTTCAGTTCCCTTAAAATGTGACCTTCACAACACCCTGTGCCTTAACAGTGACCTTTACAACACCCACCCTTAAACTGTGACCTCCACATTCCCTGCCCCTTAACAGAGACCTCCACAGCGCCCGCCCCTTTAACAGTGACTGCCACAGTACCCCGCTGCCTAAAAATGACCTCCACAGCGACTGCCCCTTTAATAGTGACCTCCACAGTCCCCTGTCTCCTTAACAGTAACCTCCACAGTGCCAGCCCCTTTAACAGTGACCTCCACAGCATTCCGCCTCCTTAACAGTGACCTCCACAGTACCCCATCTCTTTAACAGTGATTTCAATAACACCCGACCCCCTTAACAGTGGCCTCTACAGCAATTTGCCCCTTAAGACTGACCTCCATAGTGGACTGTCCTCTTAACTGTGACCTCCACAGCAGCCCGCCCCCTTTACTTTGACCTCCACAGCACTCCCTTAACACTGTCATCTACAGCACCCTGCCCCTTTAAAGCTGACCTACAGCAGTGAAGAAAAATGGCTGGGTTGTTATTGAAACCTGGTGTAAAACTGTGTGTATGTGGAGACTAAGGGCCTGCAAGCTTCAATTGACTGATAAGGGTCATGTGATGGTGCCATATTTGCATTTTTTGGGAATATCTCAGGAATGGTACGTGCTAGAGAGCTGAGACCTGGTTTAAAACCTTCCCGGACACCTGATGTACCTGTGTGCCAAGTTTCATGATTGTAAATGCGACGGTATGGATTCCTTTAGGGGACATACATACATACATACACTCAATTTTATATATTAGACTAGCAGAAGGACCTGGCTTTGCATGGGTATATTTAATCTATTTCATTTATTATTTATGTGTGTCGTTAAAAGATATCGACAGTATCCCCTATAACAGTGATATCTACAGTACCCCGCTCCTCTATAACAGTGATCTCCACAATGACCTGCCCCCTTAACAGTAACATCCACAATGCCCCCCTTTAACAGTGACCTTTACAGTGGCCTCCACTTTATTATTGACCTCCACTGTACCCCGTCTCGTTAACAGTGATTTCCACAATAACTCGCCCACTTAACAGTGACCTCCACAGAGCTCCGATCCCTTAAAATTTGACCTCCACAACACCCCGTCCCCTTAACAGTGACCTCTACAGCACCCCGCCCCTTAACACTGACCTCTATAGCGGACTGTCCCTTAACTGTGACCTCCACTGTTCCCTGCCCCCTTAACGGGGACCATAACCCTGCCCCTTTAACAGTGACCACCACAGCGGCTGCCCCTTTATTAGTGACCTCCACAGCAGCCTGCCCCTTTACCAGTGACCTCCACAGCAGCCGTCCCTTTATTAGTGACCTTCACAGTACCCCATCTCCTTAACAGTGATTTCCACAACACCCCATACCCGTAACAGTGGTCTCTACAGCAATCTTCCCCTTAACACTGACCTCCATAGCGTACAGTCCCCTTAACTGTGACCTCCACAGCAGCCTGACCCTAGGGTGGCCAAAGGTCCGGTTTTAGGCCGGACTGTCTGGCTTTCAGTCTCCCTGTCCTCCATCTGGCGCAGGGCCTGGATGGACACAGGGATGTCCTTTTGGACAGCTCACTCTCAGACAGCAGCACTGTGCTGTCTGAGTGTGAGTTGCAGGGAGAAAGTCACCCCACCCTTGCAACTGACAGAAGTTGATTTTTACCTTCATTTTTTCAATCGCTTTCAGCTGCGGAGTGCGAGGGAGTGTGGCCTAACAGATTCGGGGGCGTGACTTAGCGGTAACTGGGTGCATAGTTTTTAAGTCCATCTTTTGAGGGTGGCCTGAATGGCCACCCTACCTGCCCCCTTAACTCTGACCTCCACAGCACTCCACTACTACAGTGTCACAGCGCCCTGCCCCTTTAAAGCTGACCTATAGCAGTGAAGAAAAATGGCTGGGTTGTTATGGAAACCTGGTGTATAACTGTGTGTATGTGGAGGCTAAGTGCATGCAAGCTTCTATTGTCTGATAAGGGTCATGTGACCAGGCTTCTATTTGCTAATGCATTTTTTGGAAATATCTCAGGAACGGTACGTGCTAGAGAGCTGAGACCCAGTCTAACACCTTCCTGGACACTAGATGTACCTGTGTGCCAAATTTTGTGATTGTAAATGCGACAGTGCGGATTCCTTTAGTGGACAAACACACATACACACAGCTTTATATATTAGATTACCAAGTAGGAATCATCCTTGTATTAAATGTGTTTCTAGCATGTAATAATCTTTTCAATAATGTGTAACGTTATCTAATATTTATTTTCAGGAAAGGAATTATAGCTAGATTTGTAGCCACTGATGGTGGAATTACCAGAGTTTATCCAATGAGGTAAGTGTATACAGAAGCTGGGCATGTAAGTAATGATTCGGACAGCAGCATTCACTGCTGCAATATTCACTATAAAACATGTTATATAATATACAGATATATTATATAGAATTTGTATTAAAAAAAAGTAAAAGTGTCAGTAAACCTTGTCATTGCCATAATCAATGACAGATTTAGACTCACAGTTCACATGTAATGATTGCGTGGTATTTGGCAAATTACCAGACAATCAAACCACATGTGTTTTACCACATTGCTGTGGTTTTTCAATGTGTTATTGGTGGTCCTGTGTGTTACTGGTGAAACATATTAGAAAATGTGTTTCACTTGTAACATTGCGACACTGCAAGCATTTTTTGTCAAAATGTATAGGAATAGGGTCTCACCTTGCACAGGGGCCGATCTGGGGATTCACTTGTTCCCCCGTAAAAGTGAGCATATATTATTACATAGTAAGTATATAGATTTTGTTTTACTCTTTGCAAATTGATTACCGTATTTCATATCTGTCTTTAATTCTTTTAGTGCTGGGGAGTACTGGTACGAAGATCCAGAAACATACGAAGATAGCTACTACAAACGCAGCTTGGACAATGACAATTATGTGTTTACTGCCCCTTACTTCAACAGTAAGTTACATTGCAGTGGAAATTGAAAAGTAGAGTGTGTTATTAGCCCACTCCTATACTGGTATGTTTGTGTATCTGAGAAAGCAATTTTAGATCACAAAATTGTACAAATCACTTTTGAGTGACAATTTGCTGACACTTGTGAGATGGCTGAGCATCGGTTTTAGCATTAACAAGATCATATTTCATTTTTATTTGGCATTAAGATCAGTCTCATTATATTAGCTGGAACATTGTTTAGAAAGGAATCTTCTGACTGGTTTATTTTCAGATAAAAGTTTGATGGTACATGAAAGATAAAGTATGGCCCAGCCTTCTACCAGTAGGGCTTCCCTTTCTTCTAGTTTTCTTGTCACATATAGCATTGCATATAAATCAAGCTGTATTATACCTTTCTGTTTTATCAAACCAATAGTTATTCTCTTTTTTTCCTAGGAACTGGGCTTGCCACTTTTGAAAATGGAATAATGGTGAGCAAGGCAGTTGAAATAACCATTGATGGTAAACTTCTTAAGCCTGCTGGTAAGTAGTGATGAGCGGCAGGGGCAATATTCGAATTCGCGATATTTCGCGAATATTTGGGCGAATATTCGCCATATATTCGAAAATTCGCGAATTCATGATCTCCAGGCATTATTTTCTTGATTGCGAAAATTCGCATAAAATTCGCATAAAATTTTCGCAGAAAAATTCGCATGAACTGGTATTTAAAAAAAAATCGAATATTCGCGATTACGAATATATTTAGCGATATTCTAAATATTCGCGAATTCTCGAAGTGCCGATATTCGCGATTAAAATTCGCAATTCGAATATTCGTGATCAACACTACTGGTAAGTAGTAACATATGTGTATAATTAAAATGGTTGTTGAGATGTTTAATACTGATGACCTATGCTCAGACTAAGTCATAGTATATGATCTGTGGAGGTCTAATGCCTGGCACCCTCAGCAATCAAATGTGTAAAAAGGGTGGGCATGCTACAGTGAGTGCCGTGGCCTCCTCTGAGCTTGCCTAGTAAAGCACTGTCCATTGGATAGCAGCTGTGCATGGTATTGAAGCTCATCCAAATTCGCTTGAATGGGACTGAGCTGCACCTAGGCCATTAGACTGATGAATGTGACATCACTGGCGTAGGTGGAGAGCGCGGTGCTCACCAAAGTGCCATGGTCTCTTCAACCAGCTGTTCATCGGTTAAAAAAAAAAAATAATCCAAAATTTTGTCACCTTACATCACAAAAAGTGTAATAGCAAGCGATCAAAAATGTATACACACCCCATAATCATACCATTAAAACAGTCATCTCATCCTGAAAAAAATGAGACCCTAACTAAGACAATTACCCAAAAAATAAAAAACTATGACTCTCAGACTATGGAGACACTAAAATGATTTTTTTGTTTCAAAAATGATATTATTGAGTAAAACTTAAATAAATTAAAAAAAGTAAACATATTCGGTATTCCTGCGTTCGTAACAACCAGCTCTATAAAAATAGCACATGATCTAATCTGTCAGATGAACGTTGTAAATAATAAAAAAATAAAAACGGTGCCAAAACAGGTATTTTTGGCCAAATTTTCAATTTTAATGCATTTTTCCCTGTAACAAAGCAAGGGTTAACAGCCAAACAAAACTCAATATTTATTGCCCTGATTCTTTAGTTTACAGAAACACCCCATATGTGGTCGTAAACTTCTGTATGGGCACACGGCAGGACGCAGAAGGAAAGGAATGACATATGGATTTTGGAAGGCAGTTTTTGCTGGACTTGCTTTTTGACACCAAGTCCCATTTGAAGCCCCCCTGATGCACCCCTAGAGTAGAAACTCCAAAGAGTGACCCCATTTAAGAAACTACACCCCTCAAGGTATTCAAAACTGATTTTACAAACTTTGTTTACCCTTTAAGTGTTCCACAAGAGTCAATGGCAAATAGAGATGAGATTTCAGAATTTCTATTTTTTGTTACTATGCTTCACAAAAAGTGTAATATAGAGCAACCAAAAATCATATGTACCATAAAATAGTACCAAAAAAACTGCCACCTTATCCCGTAGTTTCCAAAATGGGATCACTTTTTTGGAGTTTCTTCTCTAGGGGTGCATCAGGGGGCTTCAAATGAGATATAAATAAACCAGTCAAGCGAAATCTGCCTTCCAAAAACCACACGGCACTCCTCTCCCTCTACGCCCTGACGTGGGGCCGTACAGTGGTGTACGACCACATATCGGGTGTTTCTGTAAACCGCAGAGTCAGGGCAATAAATATAGAGTTTTGTTTGGCTGTTAACCCTTGCTTTGTTAGTGGAAAAAATTGATTAAAATTGAAAATTTGGCAAAAAATTGAAATTCTGAAATTTCATCTCCATTTGCCATCAACTCTTGGGGAACACCTAAAGGGTTAATGATGTTTGTAAAATCAGTTTTGAATACCTTGAGGGGTATAGTTTCTAGAATGGGGTCACTTTTGGGTGGTTTCTATTATGTAAGCCTCACAAAGTGACTTCAGACCTGAACTGGTCCCTAAAAAGTGGGTTTTTGAAAATTTCAGAAAATTTTCAAGATTTGCATCTAAACTTCTAAGCCTTTTAACGTCCCCAAAAAATAAAATGGCATTCCCAAAATGATCCAACCATGAAGTAGACATATGGGGAATGTAAACTAATAACTATTTTAGGTATTACTATGTATTATAGAAGTAGAGAAATTGAAACTTGGAAATTTGCTAATTTTTCAAAAATTTTGGCAAATTCTGAATTTTTTTATAAATAAAAAAGAATTTTTTTTACTCCATTTTACCAGTGTTATGAAGTACAATATGTGACGAAAAAACTATCTCAGAATGGCCTAGATAAGTAAAAGTGTTTTAAAGTTATCACCACAGTTATCACCACATAAAATGACATTGGTCAGATTTGCAAAAAATAGCCTGGTCCTTTAGGTGAAATAAGGCTGTGCCTTTAAGGGGCTAATTCATCATAGTAATCTGGTAACTGTTTGTTTTAGTATTTTTATGCTTCCGTGAAAAGGTGAAATTATGAGGTTACAGTTCTCCATTAGATTTTACACAAGCAAGATATAATACTACACTGCGTGCAGAATTATTAGGCAAATGAGTATTTTGACCACATCATCCTCTTTATGCATGTTGTCTTACTCCAAGCTGTATAGGCTCGAAAGCCTACTACCAATTAAGCATATTAGGTGATGTGCATCTCTGTAATGAGAAGGGGTGTGGTCTAATGACATCAACACCCTATATTAGGTGTGCATAATTATTAGGCAACTTCCTTTCCTTTGGCAAAATGGGTCAAAAGAAGGACTTGACAGGCTCAGAAAAGTCAAAAATAGTGAGATATCTTGCAGAGGGATGCAGCACTCTTAAAATTGCAAAGCTTCTGAAGCGTGATCATCGAACAATCAAGCGTTTCATTCAAAATAGTCAACAGGGTCGCAAGAAGCGTGTGGAAAAACCAAGGCGCAAAATAACTGCCCATGAACTGAGAAAAGTCAAGCGTGCAGCTGCCAAGATGCCACTTGCCACCAGTTTGGCCATATTTCAGAGCTGCAACATCACTGGAGTGCCCAAAAGCACAAGCTGTGCAATACTCAGAGACATGGCCAAGGTAAGAAAGGCTGAAAGACGACCACCACTGAACAAGACACACAAGCTGAAACATCAAGACTGGGCCAAGAAATATCTCAAGACTGATTTTTCTAAGGTTTTATGGACTGATGAAATGAGAGTGAGTCTTGATGGGCCAGATGGATGGGCCCGTGGCTGGATTGGTAAAGGGCAGAGAGCTCCAGTCCGACTCAGACGCCAGCAAGGTGGAGGTGGAGTACTGGTTTGGGCTGGTATCATCAAAGATGAGCTTGTGGGGCCTTTTCGGGTTGAGGATGGAGTCAAGCTCAACTCCCAGTCCTACTGCCAGTTTCTGGAAGACACCTTCTTCAAGCAGTGGTACAGGAAGAAGTCTGCATCCTTCAAGAAAAACATGATTTTCATGCAGTACAATGCTCCATCACACGCGTCCAAGTACTCCACAGCGTGGCTGGCAAGAAAGGGTATAAAAGAAGAAAATCTAATGACATGGCCTCCTTGTTCACCTGATCTGAACCCCATTGAGAACCTGTGGTCCATCATCAAATGTGAGATTTACAAGGAGGGAAAACAGTACACCTCTCTGAACAGTGTCTGGGAGGCTGTGGTTGCTGCTGCACGCAATGTTGATGGTGAACAGATCAAAACACTGACAGAATCCATGGATGGCAGGCTTTTGAGTGTCCTTGCAAAAAAAGGTGGCTATATTGGTCACTGATTTGTTTTTGTTTTGTTTTTGAATGTCAGAAATGTATATTTGTGAATGTTGAGATGTTATATTGATTTCACTGGTAAAAATAAATAATTGAAATGGGTATATATTTGTTTTTTGTTAAGTTGCCTAATAATTATGCACAGTAATAGTCACCTGCACACACAGATATCCCCCTAAAATAGCTAAAACTAAAAACAAACTAGAAACTACTTCCAAAAATATTCAGCTTTGATATTAATGAGTTTTTTGGGTTCATTGAGAACATGGTTGTTGTTCAATAATAAAATTAATCCTCAAAAATACAACTTGCCTAATAATTCTGCACTCCCTGTATAGTACTGAGTATTACAGACAGAAATATACATTTAGACAAGTTTCCACAAAATGCAATATTAGTATTCGTTTTTGTAAAAAAAAAAAAACAGAAAGTGCAACTAAAAACATTCACAATCACAAGATCGCTGGGGCCAGAGTAGAAAGTGGCATTGCCACTGTCTGGTCTGTATGCACAGCGCTAATTGAGAAAGGTGTATACAGCAAAGAGGAAGGTATGGAAAGCAAAAAGCCATCTCTGCTTTCCCAGTGGAAAATCTGGCTGTCACTAACAATAAGCTCCCCACTACCGCAGCTACGTGATCTCCATGCAGTTGTCATATCTGCAAGGATATTCACAAACATCTTTGCAGAGGTAAACACAGATTTTCTAGACATTTATGGGGTCATTTATCAAACTGGTTTAAAGTAGAACTGGCTTAGTTGCTTGTAGCAACCAATCAGAATCTACCTTTCATTTTTCAAAGGAGCTGTCAAAAGTGAAAGGTGGAATCTGATTGGTTGCTATGGACAATTAAGCTAGTTCTACTTTACACCAGTTTGATACCTGACCCGATTATAGTCTATGAATGGTCTAGAAGAGGTTAAGGGAGTTTCCCCAACTTATGAAGTGATGTTATATCCATAGGATATTGCAACACTTTATGAATGGTGAGGGTCTTACCTCTTGGATCCCTACTGAAATAAGTTGACAGTTCATAAAGTGATAGCATATCTTAGCCTATTTTATAAGATGTGAATAACACTTTAAAGTCTGTTATACAATAACCTGTATAGAATAAGTTGGTTTACCCTCTGCTTCATGTTTTTGTTTTAAGAATACAGGTAAGAACAGGTTAAAAATGAATAAGAATCATTACTTACCTCCACAGATCCCCCACTGCTGCTTTTCTGCCATTGCTTTGGTCCCTGTTCCCTGGCCCTGACTCACTGCCTATGGCTGAGCGGTAGTTCCTGGCATTTTCGTCATTTCTAGCTAGAACCAGCAAGGATGGAATGGCAGCAGCAGGGGGTCTTTAGAGGTGAGTAATGATTTTTTAACCCCTTCTAATCTATATATATTTTTTAAATGTCACTAGAAAACCCATTTTTGATATTTTTTTTTATCCCCGCCTTCGAGGAACCATAACTTTTTACATTTTCAATTCACATACCTGCTTTAACGCTTGTTTATTGCGGGACAAGTTTTTATTTCTATTGCATCATTTAATATTGAGTACAATTTAGTGCCAAGCTGGCAAAAAATAAAAAATGGGGAGGAATTGAAAAAAAATCCCAACAATTCTGATATTGGTTTATGGGTTTTGTTTTTATAATGTTTCTATGCAATAAATATTACATGCTAATTTCATTTTGCAGGTAGTATGAGTATAGCAATGTTTGTAGTTTTTCCTGTGTTCTATTACTTATGGTAAATATAATAAATATAGTAGAGTCATTCAGTCAGCAGGAGCGAAGCACTCCCAGTAAATGACCACTAAGATGCCATAGTTGCAGTTGACCATGGCATCTGAGGGTTTTTTAGTCCATGATCAGAGTTGATTCCAAACATGGACTCTGCTTTAGCACTCATTAACACGACCGTGGTTTGGTTCCGCATCCAAGCCGTTTTTTTTTCGGCTCAGGTGCGGACCGATTCAGTTGAATCGGGCCGCAAAAGATGCACACTCTGTGTGCTGTTCACATCCGTTGCTCTGTTCTGTGGCCCCGCAAAAATGATGAGACATTTCTATAAAGGGCGGTCCGTTCCATTCCGCAAATTGCGAAAGACACAGGAGAGGCATCCATGTTTTGCGGATCCACAATTTGCGGACCGCAAAATACGCCACGTTCGTGTGAACAAGACCTTACATGCATGTTGGCATGAAGTAAAGGTGTCAGGAATTCTTATCATAATTTAATGGAAGCTAACTACAGCTATGACCTGATAATACAGTAAGACCTCTTGTATATAACTTTGAATGTATTTTTGTTGAAGACTATAGGGGTCATTTATTATACTGAAATATGCCTATGTTCAGCGTATTTCAGGCACATATGGTGGTGCAACGGTTAGTTAAATAATGATAATCTAATATATAGCTGACATATGTACCCAAGTCAGTGCCCCCTTATATTTTAAATGAGAAAGCCATACAGGTGCACCTTTACCCACTCTCAGCTGGATAGTATTTCTGAATAATCATTGGAAGATTCACATTTTTCTGAGATTTGGGGTGGTCCAGAGGGGAGCAGTGTATACACTAACTATAAAAATAATGACTACAATGAGTTTAACTGGAAGCCCCCTAGGTCTCTGTGATGTTAGAGACCCGGGGGCAGGTAGCCCTTTCCCTTTTTATAATCCAGCTGTGTGTATGATAGAGAAATTAGATTGTGGGATAAAATAACAAAGGAATTGAAATGAATGGTTACAACTTACGTACAGTGCTTTGAAATACATCTGCTGAAATATATCATCAGCAGGAATTAAGTAATTATCTACAAAAATGTACTTAACATGGATAGAATACAGAAACCCCTACATAGCACAAAAATAGATTTCTTTATTATCCTACCTTACATCTTTATACTTCTTTGGAACTCATTAAAAATTCATCCAACATTTAAAAAAAATTTACATTTTGTAGTTAAGCTTATGTGTGAGCATGTTTTGTGAGCTAATGTGAATGTGGCCTATCAGTATGTGTCTAACCACAGGTATTTATTGGACACATCTTCACACTAGAACCCTACTGGGTGAGTTAGTTGATTTTTTACACTAATTGCTTAGGCAGCAAATAAATCAGTCTAAAAGATGCACAAATCTATTTTATATTTGACTTTTTAATTAAATAGTGTGTTGTTCTAAAATATATGCCTGCAAAATACAGCCTTTATTACTTTACTGGAAAAATCATGTGGTAGGTCTCTCTTAAAATTAAGTTAGTAGACTTCAAGAATGTTGTCTTTTCATTTTAGTTGTTGGAGTAAAAATAGATTTTCAAAGTTGGATGCTGAATTTTACAAGTGCTACCACCAAAGACCCGGTAAGGTTTTTCTGTATTTTTACACTTGTACTAAAATGACAGAGTCCTCCAATGTTGAATATAATCTTCAAACAACATGTTATATTACAGTTTTTATATTTGACTGCATGTTTGACATAACCTATGCCATTACAGTTTGTTGCTAAGGGTTTCAGGACAATAAGGTCTACAAAACCATACACCCTCACAGAAGCCAGATATATTCATCATTTTTCACTCATATACATCCTTGCTCAAGTTTGAATCAAAAAGTATTTTTTTTTGTTTAAAACAAATGCAGTTTGAGTAATAGTCTGCCCAAGCACAGACTTAGCCTCCAAAAAATAAAATTTAAAACAGTATGCTCATATATACCACTTAGGCTTATGTCAACATGCACATATCTTTATAACATTTTTAGGACTGGAGGACAGAAAAATCCAAGTTTGAGCAACAAAATTAAAAATAAATCATATCTTATAACAACAGGGCTAATAGAAGACTACTGTCACATCCCTATAAAGCCAAAATCCAAATCAGACAGCTCACAACCTTCGTATCAGTGTTTGCACAGGAAAGGGGCAGTCCCCATATGAGTAATATAAGTAATCCCAGCAAACGTGCTTGCTCTTAAGGATATACTTTAATCTTCAAAAAGATTAAAGTATATCATTAAGAGCAAGAACGTTTGCTGGGATTACTTATATTACATCCCAATAAAGGACCTGTCACCATCGTAATAAATGTAAATAGGGGGGAGTGATTTCTTTTTCCCCTCTGACAGAGTCCAATCAGATGGGTGAAAGAAGGAGCACTTGGCATCAGAAATGGCAGCATCAGAATAGTAGCTGAGTCAGGTAGCCAGAAGTAGCGATGGACGAATATCGGGCGGGACAATTTGCGAATGCTATCACGCGAACGCGATCAAATGTTTGCGAACCGCAAGTTCGTTGCGGCCCCCATTCACTGTAATGGCAGGCAAACCTGAAAAACCTTCAGGTCATATTTGCAGCCACCAAATACTTACTAGTAGTGCACAAATGGTCCCACAACATGGACACTAACATACTAGAGGGGGATCAATGGCAAAAATTCCCACAAAAAGTGTCTATTTTAATCAGGGGCCATTTTTATGCGTCTTAAAGGGAAACTGTCAAAAATGTGCCCTGCTAGAGCCTAGAAAATTTTTATTTTAGACCACAGGAGTACAGGCCCCAAACATTAAGCATTCACTGGACAGAAAACATCAAGTGATTACGTGGATGGAGATATATTAGACGGTCATCGGATATCAATTTTACTGCAGGCCAGTGTACTACAGGCCCCAAAAATTATTCATTCACCGTACAGAAAAGAACAATTGATAATGTGGCTGGAGGTATATTAGGCGGTCACCGTATAACAATTTTACTGTTGGCCAGTTAGATTACAGACCCCAAAAATTATGCATTTAACGTACATAACAGATCAAGTGATTGCGGCTGGAGGTATATTAGATGGTAGATGGATATTAATTTTATTGCAGGCCAGTAGACTACAGGCCCCACAAATTATTTATTCACCGGACAGAAAACATCAATTGATTATGTGGCTGGAGGTATATTAGACGGTCATTGGATAACAATTTAAATGCAGGAAAGTATAGTACAGGCCCAAAAAATTATTCATTCACCGTACAGAAAAGAACAATTGATTATGTAGCTGGAGGTACATTAGGCGGTCACCGTATAACAATTTTACTTTTGGGCAGTTAGATTACAAGCCCCAAAAATTATGCATTTAACGTACATAACAGATCAAGTGATTGCGGCTGGAGGTATATTAGATGGTAGATGGATATTAATTTTATTGCAGGCCAGTAGACTACAGGCCCCACAAATTATTCATTCACCGGACAGAAAACATCAATTGATTATGTGGCTGGAGGTATATTAGACGGTCATTGGATAACAATTTAAATGCAGGAAAGTATAGTACAGGCCCAAAAAATTTTCATTCAACGTACAGAAAAGAACAAGTGATTATGTGGCTGGAGGTATATTAGACGTCATTGGATATCAATTTTACTGCAGGCCACTGCAAATACATGTCAAATACATATGTTTAAAAGAACTAAAAATATAAAATTGGATTAAAACCATGGCTAACGAAATCCCCCCTCTTATAAAAAAAAAAAAAGATAATAGTTGAAATTCGATAACACGTGGTCGTCACAGGTGTTGAATTCCTCCAAGGCCCCAAACATTAGGCATTCATCGGACAGAAAAGGCCTTTTATGCTGCTGTATATACATAAGACAGGAACCATTATTTGTTCTAGAAGGTGGCGGATATGTGTGGGCTGGCATGAGGAAATTCAATTAAACGTGGTCGTCACAGGTGTTGAATTTCTCAGAGATCCATGCCTCATTCATTTTTAGGAATGTGAGGAATTCCACACTGTCGTGAGCTAGGCGAGTGTGCTTGTCGGTCATGATTCCCCCTGCTGCGCTGAACGTCCTTTCGGACATGACACTAGATGAGGGGCAAGCCAAGAGTTCCATGGCAAATTGTGCCAGCTCTGGCCACAGGTCAAGCCTGCACACCGAGTAGTCAAGGGGTTCCTCACTTCTCAGAGCGTCCACATCGGCCGTTAACCCGATATAGTCAGACTCCTGTCGGTCTAGGTGTTCCCTCAGGCTGGAACCGAAGGGCGGCTGTCGATGGGTTGGCTGAAAGATTGATCTCATATCCGAATTGACCAGCACATCTTCAAACCGCCCTCTTCTTGCATGCGCTGTAGGATTGGTACCCGCAACTGTTTCTCTGTGGCTGGAAATTCCTCTGCCAGCGCCCGAAACATCTCTCGAAGCAAAGCCTTAAAATGCTGCATTCTGACAGCCCTCTGTGATGCTTGTAACATGTCCGCCATTTTGTGTTTGTACCGGGGGTCTAAGTACTTTGCCACCCAGTACTGGTCCTTGCCCTTTATGCTTTTTACATGGGGGTCCCTCTATAAACACTGGAGCATGAAGGCTCCCATTTGCACTAAATTGGAAGTGGTGGAGCAGCCTGGCTCCTGCTCATCGCCCAGGAGAATGTCGTCCTCAGTCTCCTCTCCCCATCCACGGACAACTCCATGGATACCAGAAAAATTTCTAGCCTGCTCTTCTTGCTCCTCCTCCCCCCAGCCACCATTCTCCTCTGACTCCTCTTCATACTCCTGCTGACTTGTCTCAGATGGAGTAGCCCCCCCTGGGAATTCATTCAGCATTGCGACTTCCTCATCTTCCTGCTCCTGCTCCTCGACGGCTTGATCAATGACACTACGCAATGCATGCTTCAGGAAGAAGGTGTAATGTACGATGTCACTGATGGCGCCGTGGCTGTGACTGACCAGTTTGATGATCTTATCAAATGGCTGCAGAAGTCTGCATGCGTCGCGCATGAGCAGCCACTGCCGCGGTGAAAAAAAACCAAGCTCCCCAGAACCTGTCCTGCCGCAGAGTTCGTACAGGTAGTCGCTAACGGCACATTTCTGCTGGAGCAGCCTATCAAGCATATGCAAGGTGGATTTCCAGTGCATCGGACAGTCACAAATCAGACATCTGACAGACAAGTGGTGTCGCCGCTGAACATCAGCAAGGCGAGCCAGGGCCGTGTAAGATCTTCTAAAATGGCCAGAGATTTTCCTGGCCTGATGAAAGACGTCCTGGACCCCGGGTATTTAGCAACAAATCGCTGCAAGACTAAGTTCAGGACGTGTGCCATTTTGTCCTGTTTCAGCGTGCTCAGCAGATTGGCACCGTTGTCACACACCACTTTACCAACTGTCAAATTGAGCGGGGTTAGCCACTGATTGGCCTGTGACCGCAGAGCTGAAAGGAGTGCAGGATCGGTGTGGCTCTTGGCTTCCAAGCACAACAACCACAGCACAGCATGGCAACGTTTTACCTGGCACGTCAAATAGGTTCTGGGGAGCTGGGGGGTGCAGCGGAAGAGGCGGTAGCAGTGGAAAAGGAGGAGTCAGCCGAGGAGCAGACATAGGATGGAGTAGGAGGAGGAGAAGAAGAGGCAGGCCTGCATGCAATCCATGGCGGTAATACCAAATTCACACGGGTGCCACGGGTTGCATGCTTGATGGCCGTCAGAAGGTTCACCCAGTGGGCAGTAAAAGTTATGTACCTTCCCTGCCCTTGTTTTCTAGACCACGTGTCTGTGGTCAGATGTATCTTGGCACCGACACTGTGTACCATAGATACATTCACTTGCCGCTGAACATGGCCATATAGCTCTGGGATGCCCTTCTGGGAGAAATATTTCCTTCTGGGGACCTTCCATTGCGTTGTGCCAATGGCCACAATTTTCCTAAAGGCCTCTGAGTCGACCAGTTTATATGGCAGTAGTTGGCAGGCTAGCAGTTCCGACAAGCTGGCGGTCAGCCGTTGGGCAAGAGGGTTATCCGGCTTCATCATCTTTTTACGCTCAAACATTTTTGCCATGTAAGCCTGCCTTTTTCCAGATAAACGCAACGACAGCACGGTGGAAAGTGGAGTGGAGAACAAATAGGAGGAGAGAGAAGAAGGAGAAGAGGCAGGATGTGGAGCACTGGGAGTGTGGCTTTGTGGGTTCTGACTGTGTTGCTCCCACTGGGCTCGGTGATGGGAGGCCAGGTGCCTTCTTAAGGCGGTCGTCCCTAAGTGAGTGTTAGGCTTACCGCGACTTATGTGTTGACAGCACAGGCCTGCAGATGGCAACACTATTGTCAGCAGCTGACACCTGCTTCTCCTCCTTCTCCTCCATATCTGCTCCTCCGTCTCTCCCTCTAAACTCCCCTCCTTTTCCTCTCTTGTGGGCACCCATGTGACGTCCATCGACACGTCATCATCGTCACCTTCACCACCATTGATATTAGAGATGTCAGAGTAGGCAGCAACAGCAGGGACAACCCTCCTTGGGCTGATCTGGGTACTGTCATCAGACCGCTGGGAGGCGGCCGTTGCTACCTCCTCTTCCTGATCCGATGCCAAGAATGACTGCGCATCGGTAAGGTCTGGGAATGGGTGGTAAAATATTTCCTCTGACTCTAGTGGAAGGGCTATGGTGGTGGTGGTGGTGTCTTTGTGGGTACACACAGCAGAAAGTGAGGAGGGTGCTGAAGCGGAAAGCTGAGTGAGCCACTCAACCAACTATAGTGCGTCCTTTGACGTAATCGCACTCATCTTCTCCAACTTCCCACTTAGACTCTGGCCTGGAGCACCTGCCCGACCTCTACCACGCCTGCGGAATGGCCTGCCTCTTCCTCTGCCTGTCATTTTCAAAATAACCCTGTGACAAAGTCTCTATAGAAGAGCAGTATTTGTGCAAACAGTTATATCGCAGGCTTCAATCAATATTTAAATCCCCTCTATCAGTATTTTGTGGATACAGGTATATAGAACCTATTAATAAGTATTTGCTGGAAGCTGATAAATCAAACCCCTTAATCAATTTTTGGTGGAAGCCAGTGTATTGCAGGCCTCAATCAATATTTGGTAGAAGCCGGTTTATCAATACCCTGTATCAGTATTTTGTGGGAACAGATATAAGGAACCCGATAATGAGTATTTGCTGGAAGCTGGTAAATCAAACCCCTTAACCGGGTTTGTCCCTCTATATAGCTGCAGTATCTCAGCAGAACCGCACACAACTGCTTCACAAATACAAATGCACTATAATGTTTCATGCTATGTTAGAAGGTATATTATAGGTATATCAGACCCCTCTATCAGTTTTTTTTTTGGGGGGCAACAAGTATATCACACCTGTTGCAATTACTTATTCCAATAGCGTTTGTCCCTCTATCTAGCTCCGGTATCTGAGCAGCACGGCACACAACTGCTGCACAATGCAAATGCACTATAATATACTTTCTATGTTAAAAGGTATATTATAGGTATATCACACCCCTCAATCAAATTTTTTTGAGGGGCAAAAAGCTATATAACACCAGTTGCAATTAGTTATTCCAATAGCATTTGTCCCTCTATCTAGCTGCGGTATCTCAGCAGAACCGCACACATCTGCTGCACAATGCAAATGCACTATAATATACTTTCTATGTTAGAAGGTTTATTATAGGTATATCACACCCCTCAATCAGATTTTTTTGGGGGGGCAAACAGGTATATAACACCAGTTGCAATTAGTTATTCCAATAGCGTTCCAACTTTTCCCATTTTTTTTATACAAAGTTGTCATTTGACAGAGATATTTATCTCACCCAGCATGGGCATGTGTAAAAAGACACCCCAAAACACATTGCCCAACTTCTGAGTACGGCGATACCACATGTGTGACACTTTTTTGCAGCCTAGGTGGGCAAAGGGGCCCACATTCCAAAGAGCACCTTTAGGATTTCACAGGGCATTTTTTACACATTTTGATTTTAAACTACTTCTCACGCATTAGGGCCCCTAATGTGGGGTGTTTTTACTGTCTGGGCATTGTAGAACCTCAGGAAACATGACAGGTGCTCAGAAAGTCAGAGCTGCTTCAAAAAGCGGAAATTCACATTTTTGTACCATAGTTTGTAAACGCTATAACTTTTACCCAAACCATTTTTTTTTTTTACCCAAACATTTTTTTTTAATCAAAGACATGTAGAACAATAAATTTAGAGAAAAATGTATTTATAAATGTATATTTTTTTTTTAATTTACAACTGAAAGTGAAAAATGTCATTTTTTTGCAAAAATTTTGGTAAATTTTGATTAATAACAAAAAATTTAAAAATGTCAGCAGCAATGAAATACCACCAAATGAAAGCTCTATTAGTGAGAAGAAAAGGAGGTCAAATTCATTTGGGTGGTTAGTTGCATGACCGAGCAATAAACCGTGAAAGTAGTGTAGTGCAGAATTGTAAAAAGTGGTCTGGTCATTAAGGGTGTTTAAGCTAGGGGGGCTGAGGTGGTTAAAAAAAATACAAAATATTTTTTTTATACTTTCGTATCTTATTATATTTTAGTGTTGCACTATCTGGTATCTTACTTAATATAATTATAATATATTTATATTCTTTAACCAACCCACCACCGTGTCTCACCCACAAGTCCCTAGCACCTGTGGTTGATGCAACCTCATAGATTAATAATATTATCTCTATCTCCACCATTTACCTTTTACTCTTTCTATAAATATATCACATGAACCACCCTATCCGATAAACACCATAAAAAATTTGTATCTTATTTTATTTTAGTGTTGCACTACTTAATATAATTATAATATATTTATATTCTTTAACCACCCACCACCGTGTCTCACCCACAAGTCCCTAGCACCTGTGGTTGATGCAACCTCATAGATTAATAATATTATCTCTATCTCCACTATTTACCTTTTACTCTTTCTATAAATATATCTCATGATCCACCCTATCCGATAAACACCATACAAATAAATAAAAACAGTGTAAAAAAAAGCATTTTTTTCACCTTACATCACAAAAAGTGCAACACCAAGCAATCAAAAAGGCGTATGCCCCCCAAAATGGTGTCAATAAAACCGTCACCTCATCCCACAAAAAATGAGTCCCTACCTAAGACAATCGCCCAAAGAATTAAAAAAAAAACTATAGCTCTCACAACATGGAGACATTAAAACATATATTTTTTTGTGTCAAAACTGCTATTATTGTGCTAAAGTGATATACATTAAAAAAAATACATATTAGGTATCACCACGTCTATAACAAACAGCTCTATAAAAATATCACATGACCTAACCACTCAGGTGAAAACCGTAAGAAAAATAAAAATAAAATGTAAAAAAAAAAGCAATTTTTGTAACATTACATCCCAAAAATTGCAACAGCAAGTTATCAAAAAGGCGTATGCCCCCCAAAATAGTACCAATCAGACCGTCACCTCATCCTGCAAAAAATGAGACCCTACCTGAGAGAATCGGTCAAAAAATAAAAAAGATATGGCTCTCAGACTATGAGACACTAAAATATCATTATTTCGGTTTCAAAAATGCTATTATTGTGTAAAACTTAATAAATAAGAAAAAGTATACATATTAGGTATTGCCACGTGCGTAACGATCTGCTCTATAAAAAAGTCACATGACCAAATCCCTCGGTAAATGCTGTAAAAATAAAAATAAAAAACGGTGCCAAAACATCCATTTTTTGTTACCTTGCCTCACAAAAAAACTTAATATAGAGCAATAAAAAATCATATGTACCCCAAAATAGTACCAATAAAACTGGCACCTTATCCTGTAGTTTCCAAAATGTGGTAACTTTTTTGAGTTTCTACTGTAGGGTAGTGTTAATCACGAATATTTGAATTGCAAATTTTTATCGCCAATATGGGTACTTCAAAAATTCGCGAATATTTAAAATATAATAATATATATTCGGAATTTCGAATATTCGAGATTTTTTATTTTAATGCAAATTTTTGTAATGTGAATTTTTATCGCAAATTTTTAAATTGCCGAGTAAAAACATGATTCCTCCCTGCTTCTTGCTTGTGGGCCAATGATTCATTGGCCCACAAGCAAGAAGCAGGGAGGAATCATGACTTTAAATGGGAAAAATGATGAATATTCTAAAAAACTAATATATAGCACTATATCGAATATATTAGTTTTTTTGAATATTCGTAATATTCTAAAACAAGAATATATAGCAATATTGTGAATATTCAAAAAAACTAATATAGAGCAATTTAGCTAATATAGCGCTATAATCTTCTAATTGCAACTATTGAAAATAAAGATTATAGGACTATATTAGCTAAATTGCTCTATATTCGTTAGTTTTTTTTCGAATATTCGCTATATTGCTATATATTCTTGTTTTAGAATATTACGAATATTTGAAAAAACATATATATTTGTTTTTTGAATATTCTTAATATTCTAAAACAAGAATATATAGCAATTTAGCGAATATTCGGAAAAAAAACTAATATAGAGCAATTTAGCTAATATAGTGCTGTAATCTTCTTTGTCTAATAGTCGTAATTATTTTCTCATCTGAAGTTCAGATTGGAAAAAAATTAAAACTATTAACAAGAAAGATTATAGCACTATATTAGCTAAATTGCTCTATATTCGTTTTTTTTTTAATATTCGCTGTATTGCTATATATTCTTGTTTCAGAATATTACGAATATTTGAAAAAACTAATATATTCGATATAGTGCTATGACTCATTGGCCCACAAGCAAGAAGCAGGGAGGAATCATGTTTTTGCTCGGCAATTGAAAAATTTGCAATAAAAATTAGCATTACGGAAATTTGCATATTATGCAATCATTACCTTGTCGATTTTTCGAGTAAAAAAAAAATCATTGAATATTCGGCGAATATTTGAATTCGCGAATATTCGCCGAATATTCTACAAAATATTTGCGAAATATCGCGAATTCGAATATGACCCTTGCCGCTCATCACTACTGTAGAGGTGCATCAGGAGGGCTTCAAATGGGACATGGCATCCAAAAACTAGTTCAGCTAAATTTGCCTTCCAAAAACCTTTTTCTTCTGCGCCCTGCCGTGTGCCCTTACAGCAGTTTACGATCACATGTGGGGTGTTTCTGTAAACCGCAGAATCAGGGTAATAAATATTGAGTTTTATTTGGCTGTTAACCCTTGCTTTGCTACTGGAAAAAATGGATACAAATTTAAAATCTGCCAAAAAATTAAATTTAATCTTCATTTTCCATCAATTCTTGTGGAACATCTAAAGGGTTAAGAAAGTTAGTAAAATCAGTTTTGTATACCTTGAGGGGTGTAGTTTCTAAAATGGGGTCATTTTTGTGTGGTTTCTATTATGTAAGCCTTACAAAGTGACTTCAGACCTGAACTGGTCCTTAAAAAGTGGGTTTTGGAAATTTTCCAAAAAATTTAAAGATTTGCTTCTAAATTCTAAGCCTTCTAACGTCCCCAAAAAATAAAATGTAATTTTCAAAATGATCCAAACATGATGTAGACATATGGGGAATGTGAAGTAATTGCTATTTTTGAAGGTATTACTATCTATTATAAAAGTAGAGAAATTGAAATTTGCTAATTTGCTAATTTTTCAAAGTTTTTGGTAAATTTGGTATTTTTTTTATAAATAAAAATGTTTTTTTTTTACTTATTTTTACCACTGTCATGAAGTACAATATGTGACGAGAAAACATTCTCAGAATGGCCTGTATAAGTAAAAGCGTTTTAAAGTTATTACCACATAAAGTGACACATGGCCTGGGCAGAAAGGTGAAAACAGGCCCGGGGTTGAAGGGGTTAATGGCTGTATAAAACAGCACATGCACCCCAATAACACGAACGGTTTGCTGGAATTGCAGAGCTGTATAATGGCAATTTGGATCCGCAGTCAGGGCAGCAAGGTGTAATAGGGATTGTTCCTATTACCCAGACTGTAAACTCCCCTACAGAACCCTGTTCTACATAAATGCTGTGGAATGATTCCTCCCTATCCTTTCCCTACACCTTGAATAATCTTTCCCTGAACTTTTAAATCATTTTTTTTAGCACAATTAAGTTTTTCCTAGCACTGTCCCTGGCACCTGCTGACGTCTCTCCCTGCACTAAGTACACTGGAAAATGGCAGAATCCAAGATGGCTGAGGCTATTTTTTTTCTGTGACATCACAGGGCTGGCTGGCTGCTGATTGGCTGCATGCATTGCATTGTGGGTGATCCTGCGTTCCCAGGCTTCCTTGCTCCATGTCCTCACACGTGCAGCAGCCATTTTAAGCGTGAGGAAATTCGGATTCGGTGCAAATCAAATTTCTCCTGAAATTCGGATCGAATTCCACTTCGTCAACTTCGATTCACTCATCTCTAGTAATGGCACAACATAGAGCCATAAGAATAGAGGCTCCAGAATTGTTATTACATGGAGTATGCATGTAGCTATTAAAACAGGCATGTCAGGAGCGGTGTAAGGTCCTCTTTAAAATAAAATTATATACTCACCCATTTCTCCAGCAGTGTTCTCTGTGTTACTGGTCCGGTACACTCGGTACTGTTTGTTTCCAAACCACTGTAGCCATTCACTGTCCTTAGTGGTCTACAGCTGAGGAAAGCAATTGGCCAAAGCAATGAGGGGCAAAATCTAGACATATCACTTTACACATCATTGACAACTAGTGGCATAAAATACCAGGTAAATGTCCCGCATTGTGTGTTCACTATACTTTGGATTGTTCCTAGATTCTTTTACTTATTGGTTCTTTACTGGGTACTGCCCCTTGATATCAACGGAATATCAAATACATAGCTTGAATAACTGGTCAGTGCATATATAGTAATGTAGGCTTTTCCTACTTTGAGTTAACATTCTCACTTGAAATATTCTTTTCATCTATGGTATTCTCTCATTTATCATAAGAATAACTACAATGAATTCACAAGTCGTGAACAAGTAGTAAGCATCTGGTAAATACATTGCAGGGCAATGCACACTAAGTGAATGTGGAAGAAGTTTGAAATGAGCAATGGTCTTATATTAGGAGCTACAACTATGATAATCTAATTATAGAAGGAATGTCATACAAGGAGTATAGTTCTGGTTCAGTCCATTGACACAGGAAGTGCAACCACAAGTTGAATACTGATCTAATGAGCAGCGCATTAAAGTGAGATTGTCTTGCTTTGATATTTAACATCTTAATCAGTACCATTCTCTATTGTAATCAAGTACAATCTGTGTTATCGGTGCATAACATATTCATACAAGAGCATAACATGATTTTTATAATGTTATTAGAATAATCCCAGTGACTAGTTATGTAATTACATGCTGTACTGTATTTACATAACAAAAGTGTTTGCTTTAACTCATATTAACAATGTGAATTTCTGCCTGTCTCTGGAACAATGTGCTGTTGTCTTCAGGATACTCCCAGAGCTTGATCATGTTCCTCTGTGTCTTTTTAATGAATAAAATTTTCCATTTCCCCTCTGCAGTGCAAGATGGATGAAGTCTGTAACTGTAAACTGGACAGCTCGGTAAGGGTTCTCCAACTTGTATAAAATAGGAATCTGGAGCTACAGCTGTGTTTTCCCAGTTGTGATCAGTGAAAATTTTAAAAGAAAATATAATCTACAGTGATTTTGAAAAATGTACCTTTTGTAGTTTTATTTTAAGAAGGGTTTCACAGGCGAACAACGATGTATTTTTGTCTGTATACATACAATGATGAAACTAATCCTTAGTTTGAAGAAATTAAGGGGTTGCTTCAAAATGACAACTTATCTCTTATCCACAGTGTAGGGTATTCAACTGTAGCGGTCCACCTACTGAAACCTCTACCGATCACAAAAATGGTGATCATGTTACAGTACATAGTACAGTTCAATAAAGACACAAGTCCATCAAGTTCAACCAAAAGGATGGGTGAGAATGTGAATTTAGGAAAGGGCAGTGAGAACACTTTTCATAAACATAACTGTTTAATTGTAAGATATCATCTAAACCTTTTTTTAAACTGTCCACTGTTCCTGCAGTGACAACCTCCCAAAGTAGACTATTCACAGGTCTTATGGTAATGAAGCCTTGATGCCTCTGGAGACTGAACTTTTTCTTCTCCAGAAGGAGGTAGTGCCCTCTTGTCCTTTGATGTTGATTTTACATGGAAAAGATTTTCACCATATTTTTCTCACAGAGACATAGGATCCTCCTTCACAGGGGTCCCAGCCTTTAGACCCACATCTATTACTTAGCACCTATCTTGAGGTGAAGAGATGTATTTCCGGATTAACCCCCCTTTAAGTTATAATTTCTGGAATTGAATAGTGAAATCCAACTATTCAATATCTATATGTTCCAAGCTTGTAGAACATGTTTTTTTTTCTAGTTAAACAGGTACAAACCAAGGGGCTTTAATTATATATACAGTTCTGATCAAAAGTTTAAGACCACTTGAAAAATGGCAACAAATCATATTTAGCATGGCTGGATCTTAACAAGGTTCCAAGTAGAGCTTCAACATGCAACAAGAAGAAATGGGAGTGAGACAAAAGATTAGCATTTAATTTAATGAAAACAACGAATAAACTGAAACAGTCTGTTTTTCAGCTGATCAAAAGTTTAGGACCATGCATCGGCATGCTTGATGCAAGCGTTTCCATGAGGTGAGTGGGAACATTTCTCCAAGTGGTGAAGACGGCCGCATCTACTGTCTGGAACTGTTGTCCATTTTTGTAAACTTCCCTTGCCATACATCCCCAAAGGTTCTCAATTGGATTTAGATCAGGGGAACACGCTGGATGGGCCAAAAGAGTGATGTTATTCTCCTAGAAGAAGTACCTTGTCCTGCAGGCATTGTGTACTGTAACGCTGTCCTGTTGAAAAACCCAGTCGTTACCACACAGACGAGGGCCCTCAGTCATGAGGAATGCTCTCTGCAACATCTGGACATAGCCAGCGGCCGTTTGACGCCCCTGTACTTCCTGAAACTCCATTGTTCCACTGAAGGAAAAAGCACCCCAGACCAATATGGCGCCTCCTCAACTGTGGCACGTAGAAAACATCTTAGGTGGGATCTGCTTGTCATTTACAAAAATGGACAACAGTTCCAGACAGTAGATGGCCTTCTTGCGGCCGTCTTCACCACTTGGAGAAATGTTCCCACTCACCTCATGGAAACGCTTGTATCAAGCATGCCAAAACTAATTTTTGAAGTGATAAACAATAACGGCAGAACTACTCATTACTGAGTTCATGTTTGGAGATTGTATTTTTCTTTTGGGGGGGGTTTAGTTTTTTTTTTTGGAGGTGTGGCTCTAAACTTTTGATCAGCTGAAAAACAGCCTGTTTCAGTTTATTTGTTGTTTACATCAAATTGAATGCTCAAATTTTTTTTTTATCTCACTCCCATTTCTTATTGTTGCATGGTGAAGCTCTACTTGGAACCTTGTTAAGATCCAGCCATGCTAAATATAATTTTTTTGCCATTTTTCAAGTGGTCTTAAACTTTTGATCAGGATTGTACTACCAGTAGACTCTTTTCAACAGTAGATCTCAGAGCAGGGACCAGTAGATTTGATGTTAGGACATAAGCCTGTTCTCCTGTTGACTTCTACACTGAGGCGAGAAAATTATATGCTCATAGTTTTCAAATAGTAGTTTCATCCACTACTAAAAACTTCTATAGTATCTGACAGCAATGTACTGTATGCTGTAACACAAAACAAGTCAGAGTAGAGGAGTACCATAAACATGCAAAGAAATTGCTAAAGTGTCCTCCTCATGAAACATGTGCCATTCTCTGGTCCCTTGGAGGACATCTGAATTCTTCCAAAGGATGCAAGCAAACAGATCAGGACCTCAGTTTGGCAAACCACTTTCTATTAGTAGAAAAAAAAAGATGACAATTAGTTTTTTTTACAATAAAACAAGACAGTTATGTTAACTGGAATGGGAATAAAATTATCCTTTTAAAATTTACCTAATATCTTACAGCAATTGGACTGCATAATTCTTGATGATGGTGGCTTCCTAATAATGTCAAATCAAAACAGTTACAACACTCAGGTATGGCTATGAATTTTTCTTATATTTCATATCTACTGGGACATTGGCTGTAAGTTTTCAGACCTCACAGTTGTTTATATCTGCACTAAAGTATGCTGATTTGAGCCAAAAAAGGGCCTCTTCAGTTTCCTCAGAACATTTTTGAAGATAACTGTATGTGAAGTATTTATTGATTGGGTATTTAAATGTTCTTGTTGATATTTCTAAACCCAGAAACACCTTACATGTGGAAGTATTATTTTACACATAAAGTTTTGGAAAATGGATTACAGATGCTAAGCCTTTGCACAAACTTGGCATGCAGAATCGGAAGACAATATGTAGTTTATTCTTTTGACTTGCAGTGGATGACTTAAAACTTCTTATATTGTACACTAATACATTTATATTTAACTAAAGTTGTTCTATAAAACGTGATATTCTTAAACTAGACATGACTATTTTGGCAGTATTAATATGTAATATGATACTGTATATTTATCACTATGTACTATTGTACTTGTGCTGTAAAATCCTTTTCAAAATGTTCTTTTTTAATGCATGTAGGTATGTATTTTTATTAGAAATATGTCTTAATTTTTTATACTGTCAGCTCATTTTGATTCTGGTGAGCTGGAAGCTAGCTTTCTATGTTGACACATACAAAAAGATGGGTTCCTAAAAATGTAATTCAAAGGTTTGAATCTGGATACCAACAAAAAAAAAATTGCAGCTAACTATACATTTCCATTGCACTGACTGCAGGGAATATGAGGAATACATAAATGTGTTGGGTCCACCAGAACAAGAGCTGTTCTATGTTAGCAGTGTAGCAGTGTTGTACTCCATAGAAAGACATTCCTCAGAATCATGTAGAAATGGGGAAAAAAAATAATTGTAGCATGAAATAAAAATAAAAAATAACCGCCATGGTTTTTGGGGTTTTGCTTTTACAGTGTTCATTGTTCACAAAAATGAGATTATGACCTTATTCTGGAGGTCACAATTACATACCAAATTTATACACAGCTGATAAGACATACCTAGGCTTTAGAGGAGGATAATCAGAATTTTTTTTTTCATCAGTCCTCAGAACAGACTTCATCGTCATCAGACTTCAGATCAGACATCCATATTAGACCTCAGATCAGACCCCATATCAGACCTCAAATAAGACCCTCATATCAGATCTCAGATCAGACCCCCATAGCAGACCTCAGATCAGACCCCCATATCATACCTCAAATCAGACCCTCATTAGAGCTAAAATAAATTGACTCACCTCTCCTGCTCTGCCGCCACTCTGTAGATCTGTTTTTTTATATATATATATATAAAAAAAACTGAAATCTTTTTTACTATTAATTTTTAGGGGACTTGAGCATGCAAACTTCTGATCACTTCTACAATACTTTTGCAGTCTATGGAATATTTATAGGCTTCCTATTGAGCCCTGCGGCAGTCATGGCTGTCCAGGCTGTTTGCCGGGGCAGGTCCTGGAGCCTTCACAAGGTCTCAGACTTCCATAGCATCCGATTGGAACCTCGTGATTTTGTGGAGTGGGGTATTATTAGATAACAGAAGTTGCACCCTCCCTCTGTCTAACCTATTAGATGCAGTGGTCACTATTTACCACAGAATCTGAAGGGTAAAATGACCTGAATCTGCATTATCTCTAATCTCAGCCATTGCATCCTGGTGTCAGCTGTATAAAACAGTTGTGTATGCAGCAGGCTCAGCTCTTGAGCCTGCTTTATAACCTCCTTAGTGACCAGTAACGTGCATGTACAATCACAGGTAGCTAAGAGGTTTCAAGCACAACATGCCTGAGAGGTATACATAATGTCAAGAGATGAAAATAAACACCTCCAAAAAGGCTTGTTAAAAATGCTAACGCTGAAAAAAACTGTGAGGCTGCTTTCACACATAGGGTACAGCAACACAAAGTTTTTAGGATAATGTTTTGAGGCATATTTTCAGCCAAAGCCATAAGTGGATCCACCAGGAAATAGAAGTATAAATTCTTCCTTTATATTTCTGATTCCTTTTGAATCTGCTTCTGACAAAAAATCCTTCAGGTAGATCTGCTTCAAAACATTGTCCAAAAAACTCTGTGTGGCCATACCTATAGATTTGTGGTGGCACTTTTCTGTACTTTTACATCGTAATGGTATTTTTGCAGCATTTTTTTGCTGTACAAATGCTAGCTCCACCTATATTAGCTGAAGGAGAAAGCTGCATTGTCTTGCTTCTGGCTTTTTTGATATATATATATTTTTTCCTGGGCTTCTATAAAAAATGCTGCATGCTGTAGCTCTTGGTGTTTTTTCAGATGTTTTCACAACTCTTTCTAATAATAAAAAATCCTCTAGTGGTCAAGCACAGTTTGCAAAATATGCTACAAACCAGGTGACAAAACCACAGGTTACAAAACAAAAAAAGGCTTGTGGTTATTCTGGAGCCCTTACTGCTACTTAAAAACTTTAGTTTGTAATTGCAAAATATCTTTTACAGGATCTGTTCACAACACATAAACTTTTTATAAAAATATGCTTAAACAAACAGGAATTCAACAGTACACCATCTGTCAAACAGATCCATCAGAAAAAGATATTAAATTGCGGACAGCTGGCATCTGTTTGACAATAAAAGCCTAAGGGTATATCACAGTACACCTATTTTGGTGTACAGACTTGTATGTCTGCCATGGTCCATAATTGTGGTGTGAGTAGCAAGCCAAGATAAAAAATAAAAAAATAATGACATTTTAAAATATATTTTTGTTATTTCTAGGTTGGCAGATTCTTTGGAGAGATTGACCCAAGTTTGATGAGAAAGCTTGTCAACATTTCTGTATACGCATTTAATAAGTCTTATGACTACCAGTCTGTATGTGATAAAGGTGAAGAGCCAGCAAAAACAGCTGCCCCTCGCTCTGTGTTTGTGGTAAGTAATATACTAAGCACTTAAAGAGCATCTGTCAGTATGATCAGACATATACCTGGCATACAGTGTTCATTTTCATTTTAGGACATGGTCAGATATCATAGTCACATATCAGAACAATAGCAGTATGAGGCAAAATACTCACCCTGACACCTGACCCTGACAACTGACCCTGACTCCTGACCCTGACTCCTGACCCCTGAATCCTGACCCTGACTCCTGACTCTGACTCCTTACCCTGACTTTGATATTTGACTCTGACACCTGAGTTTCACTTCATATGCTCTTCATAGGTCAGGGTCAAAGTCAGAATGAGTTATAGATATACTGTGTATTTGTATGCTAAATCACACAACCAAATGAAGTCTATAGCTGAGCTTCTGGCTATGTCCCTAAAATGCTGTAAGCTAACATGTCACAGTGTTATATGAGTGCATAGCTCAGTGCTTAGTTTACTGGTTTGTACACTGGAGTTTCTGCGTTCAAAACCCATTAGCAACCTTAAAACAACACGTTAATGTTTTTAAACATTAGATAAGAGACAAATTTAAGTGATGTGTGACGCTGATGTCTGACTTTCCTGACTAGTCAGCGTCACAATGACTTTTAGGTTTACTGTATTTTTGTATGCTAAATCACATAGATGAAGCAAATCCCAGTCTAATATTAGGCAAGCCTTTAGCTCAGTAGTAAGGCTCTTGTCTCATATAGTGTTCCTGGGTTCAAAACCCCTTTCAGCCTTTAAAAAAAATTACATTTTTATTAAGCCCTAGATAAGCGACAAGTGATGTGTGACGCTGATATCTGACTTTCTTCACTGGTCAGCATCAGCATCACAATGACTTTTAGGGTTATTGTATTTTTGGTATACTAAATCTCATAGATGAAGAAAATTAGAAAAATTGATGTCTAATGCAATAGCTCAGTGGTAAGACACTTGCTTTACATGCAGTGTTACTGGGTTCAAAACCCTTTTTGGGCTTTTAATTAAATTTATATTTTATTGAGCCCTATATAAAAGACAAATTCAAGTGATGTGTGATGTAACTAGTCTTTATTTACTTTATTAAGAGTACATGGGCAGCGCTATAGTAAGGGGGACACTAATTTACTGTGTCTTCATCTATTTCCAGGTGACTGAAGGCTATTTCATTTTCTTGTTATCTTGAAAGAGTCACTGTACAATACAATAATGTATTCTTATATCTTAGGAAGGAGTCAGATTATCAGATGTGTAATTAACTTTATTGAAATTATTTGTAGGAATCCACTCAAACATAAGATGCAAAGATATGACCACTAGGAGTCTCACTAGTCAACTGTCTGTGGTTAGGCATGGTCCAGCTCTCCCAGCAAATACAGGCAGGAGGAAGTGTGTGAGTGTTCCAGAGTAGCTGATGCTGCAGGAGACTTGCAGAATTCACTACCTCCTCACAGATCTGCAAACCAACTTATCTTCTAAATGTGCTCTCCCTCTGATATCTTATATGGCTTAGACATTAATTTATCTCTCTCAAGTGTGTATGTAGCTATTAGTAAGAATCACTATTTTTCTGGGACTCCTGAAAAAGTTGAGTAGTCACTATATGCAGAACTGTGTCCTTGCTTATACATACCTACTGTCTATATGTGTATTATGCACACAGCGTGCTATAGCTTCACCACACTGAGATCTGATCAGAAAGCTAATATTCATATTACTGCTTTATTCACAGGCACAATATAAGAATTAGTGATTATCGAGCATGCTAGGCCGAACACCAGTATACCGAGTGTACTCGAGCGCCATGCTCGAGTCTCCTCCCCACACGTTTGTTGGCTGCTACGCAGCCAATAAACGTGCAGGTGAGTACTGCCACTCAATGTAATGCCGTAGCCATGTTGGTTACTGGCATTACAGTGATTGGCTGTCCAGAACGCATCATCGGGTGCTATAAAGCATCCAATGACTTGTGGTTTGGCCAGTCTTAGTCAGGGAGAGCTGTGCTGTAGCAGGGACAGATAGTGTAGGGAATTGAATTTTATTTTTTGGTTAGACAGGGTTGGTGTTAGAGACCCAAAAGTCTTTTTAAGGACTATTGTTGTGTCTGGCAGCAATATATATTTTTAGCACAACCTGCACTAAATTGCGTGCGATTAGAGACCCAAAAGTCCTTTTAAGGGCTATTGTATCTGGCAGCAATATATATTTTTAGCGCAACCTGCGGTAAATTGCATGCAATTCTTAGAGACCCAAAAGTCCTTTAAAGGACTATTGTTGTATCTGGCAGCAATATATATTTTTAGCGCAACCTGCTCTAAATAGCTTGCAATTATTTGGCCGCTGCAGACAGCGACATTATCTGCACTACATCTCCTGTGTAACTTGTGCGCAGCCTAAAAATATCTGTGACATCCAGTCTACTTTTTCCGTAGACGGTGTCCGCTGCAGGCAGTTACATTTCCTGCGCTACATCTCCTGTATAAATTTTGTGCATCCTAAAAATATCTGTGACATCCAGTGTACTATTTCCGTAGACGCTGCAGACAGCGACATTATCTGCGCTACATCTCCTGTTTAACGTGTGTGCATACTAAAAATATCTGTGACATCCAGTGTACTTTTTACATAGATGGTGTCCGCTGTGGATATAAAAATATCAGTGACATTCAGTGTAATTTTTTCACTGCTGGTGGCAGCGACATTACCTGCGCTACATCTCCTGTATAACGTTTGCGCATCATAAATATCAGCAATATTCCCTGTAATTTTTTATTAGCCGCTGGTGACAGCGACATTACCTGCGCTACATCTCCTGTATAACGCTTGCGCATTATAAATATCAGTGATATTCCTGTAATTTTTTATTAGCCGCTGGTGCACATCCTAAATATCAGTGCCATTCAGTTTCATTTATTTGCGCATACACTTACAAAACCTGCGCTACTGTACGTGTGACATACTTGCAAGCATATATACCATTTATTATATAGAAGAAGAGCAGTAAGGGACAGGGAAGTGGCCATGCTGCTGATGGTGCACGCAGAGGCCGTGGCCCTGGGCACGTTGAAATTGTGCCTGCTGCCAGAGCACAACAAACAAACTCATCCACGATACCTATCTTCATGTCCCAGTTTGCAGGGCGGTGCAGGACACCACTCTCGAAGTCAGACCAGTGCAACAAGGTGGTCAGTTGGATTGCAGCAGATAATGCTTCCAGTCAGTTAAGCACCACCATGTCTTTCACAAAGTCCAGTCTCAGTAGCCAAGAGTCTGGTCAACAGAATCCTCATCCTGATCCTCCCTCCTCCCACTATGGAGAGTCTTGGCAAACAAATGATCCCACACTCGGATATTCCGAGGAGCTCTTTTCATCGCCATTCCTTGATTTGGGCCTCTCGCCAAGCCTGCTTATAGAGGGACATGAGTTAATCGTGTGCACTGATGCCCAAACTCTTGAGCATTCACAGTCACAAGAAGATGACGGTGGTGAACGGCAAGTAGTGTTTCACCAGGTGGATGATGATGTTGAGACACAGTTGCAAATAAGTCAATGGCAATTAGTGTCTCAAGAGGTTGATGATGAGGATGAGACACAGTTGTCAATAAGTGAGGTTTTTGTTAGGTCAACAAGTCAGGAGGATGACCAGAGTGAGGAAGTGGACAAGGAGGTGGTAGATGATGAAATCACTGACCCAACCTGGGAAAGTGGCAAGCCCAGCGAGGACAGCAGTACAGACGGGGAGGGATCCACAGCACCACAACAGTCTGGAAGAGGCAGTGGGGTGGCAAAAGGGAGAAGGCAGGCCACACCAAACAGGCCCGCAACTGTTCCCCGGAGCACCCCCTTGCGGCAATCTCCCTTGCCAAGGGCTAGGTGTTCCGCAGTCTGGCGCTTTTTTGAGGAAAGTGCGAACAATAAAAGAATTGTCATTTGCAACCTGTGCCATACCAAAATAAGCCAGCAACCTCACCAGCACCAGCATGATCCACCACATGGCATCAAAGCACCCTAATAGGTGGTCCGAACGCCTGGGTCCACAATTAGTGTCTGCGGATCACACCACTGCCTCCTCTTTCCCTGTGTTACGTGCTGGCCAATCCCCTGTCCAAGACGCAAGACCGGATACCTCCCGCCCTGCACCTTCGCAAGCACCATCAGCTAGCACATCCACTTATGTGTCCCACCGCAGCGTACAGATGTCCATACTTCAGGCCTTTGAACGAAAGCAGAAATACCAGCCACCCACCCACAGGCCATAGCATTAAATGTGCACCTTTCCAAATTGCTGGCCCTGGAAATGTTGCCATTTAGGCTTGTGGACACTGAGGCTTTCCACAGCCTGATGGCGGCTGCGGTCCCTTGATAGTCAGTCCCCAGCCGCCATTATTTTTCCCAGTGTGCCATCCCTGCTTTACACCAGCATGTGTCCCATAACATCACCCGTGCCCTGACCAACACAGTTATTGGGAAGATCCACTTAATAACTGACACATGTACAAGTGCTTGTGGCCAGGGATGCTACGTTTCCCTGACGGAACACTGGGTGAACGTTGTGGGGGTTGGGAGCGAATCGTACTCTGGGATGGCACAGGTGCTACCGACGCCAAGGATTGCGGGCCCTACTTCCATCAGGATTTCTGCCACCATGTTTATTAGTGACTGCAACCCCCTCTTCTCCTCCTCCACCTCCTCATCCTCTTCCACCTCTGGATAATCATCTTGCAGCACCAATCAGCCATCAGTCAGTAGCTGGAAGCAGTGTAGCACTGCAGTGGGAAAGCGGCAACAAGCCGTGCTTAAACTAAAATATTTAGGTGACAAACAGCACACCTCCGCAGAGCTGTGGCAGGGTATAAGGAACCAGACTGAGATTTGGCTCTCGCCACTCAACCTACAACCAGGCATGGTTGTGTCTAAAAATAGCCGTAACTTGGTGGCGGCTTTGGAGCTCGCCAAGCTCACACACATATGCCTAGCCCACGGGTTCAACTTAGTAATTCAGCGGTTTATCAAAGCCTACCCCATTTTGTCTGAGCTACTGGTGAAGGTGCATCACGTGTTTGCCCATTTCCAAAAGTCATCTACAGTCGTGGCCAAAAGTTTTGAGAATTACATAAATATTGGAAATTGGAAAAGTTGCTGCTTAAGTTTTTATAATAGCAATTTGCATATACTCCAGAATGTTATGAAGAGTGATCAGATGAATTGCATAGTCCTTCTTTGCCATGAAAATTAACTTAATCCCAAAAAACCCTTTCCACTGCATTTCATTGCTGTCATTAAAGGACCTGCTGAGATAATTTCAGTAATCGTCTTGTTAACTCAGGTGAGAATGTTGACGAGCACAAGGCTGGAGATCATTATGTCAGGCTGATTGGGTTAAAATGGCAGACTTGACATGTTAAAAGGAGGGTGATGCTTGAAATCATTGTTCTTCCATTGTTAACCATGGTGACCTGCAAAGAAACGCGTGCAGCCATCATTGCGTTGCATAAAAATGGCTTCACAGGCAAGGATATTGTGGCTACTAAGATTGCACCTCAATTAACAATTTATAGGATCATCAAGAACTTCAAGGAAAGAGGTTCAATTCTTGTTAAGAAGGCTTCAGGGCGTCCAAGAAAGTCCAGCAAGCGCCAGGATCGTCTCCTAAAGAGGATTCAGCTGCGGGATCGGAGTGCCACCAGTGCAGAGCTTGCTCAGGAAAGGCAGCAGGCAGGTGTGAGCGCATCTGCATGCACAGTGAGGCGAAGACTTTTGGAAGATGGCCTGGTGTCAAGAAGGCCAGCAAAGAAGCCACTTCTCTCCAAAAAAAACATCAGGGACAGATTGATCTTCTGTAGAAAGTATGGTGAATGGACTGCTGAGGACTGGAACAAAGTCATATTCTCCGATGAAGCCTCTTTCCGATTGTTTGGGGCATCTGGAAAAGGGCTTGTCCGGAGAAGAAAAGGTGAGCGCTACCATCAGTCCTGTGTCATGCCAACAGTAAAGCATCCTGAGACCATTCATGTGTGGGGTTGCTTCTCATCCAAGGGAGTGGGCTCACTCACAATTTTGCCCAAAAACACAGCCATGAATAAAGAATGGTACCAAAACACGCTCCAACAGCAACTTCTTCCAACAATCCAACAACAGTTTGGTGAAGAACAATGCATTTTCCAGCACGATGGAGCACCATGCCATAAGGCAAAAGTGATAACTAAGTGGCTCGGGGACCAAAACGTTGACATTTTGGGTCCATGACCTGGAAACTCCCCAGATCTTAATCACATTGAGAACTTGTGGTCAATCCTCAAGAGGCGGGTGGACAAACAAAAACCCACTAATTCTGACAAACTCCAAGAAGTGATTATGAAAGAATGGGTTGCTATCAGTCAGGAATTGGCCCAGAAGTTAAGTGAGAGCATGCCTAGTCGAATTGCAGAGGCCCTGAAAAAGAAGGGACAACACTGCAAATACTGACTCTTTGCATAAATGTCATGTAATTGTCGATAAAAGCCTTTGAAACGTATGAAGTGCGTGTAATTATATTTCACTACATCACAGAAACAACTGAAACAAAGATCTAAAAGCAGTTTAGCAGCAAACTTTGTGAAAACTAATATTTTTGTCATTCTCAAAACTTTTGGCCACGACTGTACAGCTGCTTCCGGTCTGGCAATACTGCAGCAGCGCTTGTAATTGCTAGCTCACTAACTGTTGAGCAACATTAGCTTGCGCTGGAACTCCACGTTTCACATGTTGGCCAGGCTTTGTGAGCAGAAGAGGGCAGTAGTGGAATACCAGCTGCAACATGGTCGTCGCCTTTCCAGTCAGCTTCCCGTCTTCACAACGGACGAGTGGGCATGGATGTCTGACCTCTGTGAGGTTTTGCACAACTTTGAGGAATCAACACAGATGGTGAGCAGTGATGCTGCTATTATCATGCTTTGCATGTGAAAGAGGTGGAAATGGGGGAAGACAGTACACAGGGTGAGAGCCAGACCACCCTCCGTTCATCTTCTCAGCGTGATTTGGTTGATGATGATGAGTAGGAGCAGGAGACGGTTGCCTCTGCTACAGTCTGTTTGGACTCTGGCACACATGGCTGACTTTATGTTATGCTGCCTTTCCTGTGACACTCGCGTTATATGCATTTTGGCCAGCACTGATTACTGGTTGTTCACCCTTCTCGACCCCCGCTACAAAGAGAACTTCTCATCCCTCATTTCTGTGGTGGAGAGAACTATCAAAATGGTGCAATAACAGAAGTTTCTTGTGGAAAAATTTCCAGCTGACAACGCTGGCAGCAGAGTACGTAGTTCCTTGGGAAACCGAGGAGGGGAGACAAGGGGAACACACAGCAGTTCCAACAGAGGCAAGGCAACACTCAAGGCCTGGGAAATTTTCATGACACTCCGCCAGCAACCTCACCCTGATGCGCGGCCTAGTGTCACAAGGAGAGAAAAGTTTTGGAAGATGGTGAAGGAGTAGGTAGCAGACCGTGTCAGCATCCTCAATGAGCCCTCTGTGCCTTGGGTGTCCAAGCTGGACACGTGGCACAAACTGGCGCTCTACGCCTTGGAGGTGCTGGCCTGCCCTGCCGCCAGCATTTTGTCAGAGCGGGTATTTAGTGCTGCTGGGGGCAGCTCGGCAGCATGGTCAGCTCGGCAGCATGCCCTTGCCCCTAATGTTTTAGAGGGTCAGCTCAGCAGCAGACCCTCACCCCTAATTTTTTTGATCAGCAGATCAGCAGCAGGCCCTCGCCCCTAATGTTTTAGAGTATCACCAGCAGTCCCTTGCTCCTAATGTTTTTGAGGGTCACCAGCAGGCCATCAATTATAATTTTTCAAGGGTGTGTATGATGCCCTCCTTTATGTGTAATAAAGGATGTATTCAAGTGCTGGTTTCCTTGTAATTTTTGGTAGCCCTTTCACTCAGTGCATAGGCTTTTTGAGTGTATGAGTCCCACTACCTGAACAATTGTACCACAATGTGAATAAAGCCCTCCTTTAAGTGATATACAGGTTGTATCGGAGTGCCTCTTCCTTGTAATTTTTGGCAGCACTTAAACTTTATAAACAAGTAAATATATAGGAAAGAATGTCTCCTAACAATTTTTCCTCTAAAATTGATTTTATCTTCGGTTTTGTGCGTATTATTGTCAGTCTGTAAAATTGGCGTACTACTCAGACAACATCATTCCCAGCAGCGACCTGAGAGTCCAAGATGCATCCAGACATCCTCCCCATGCTGTTCCCGAACCATTTCAGTGGTGTTTCCATCAATTTCTGACACTTTCATGTGACCAGACACCCTCCCCTCTTCAGATCAGGGGGTGTCTGGTTTAATGCTCGGGTTCTCCCATTGACTTCCATTGTGCTTTGGTGCTCGGTGCTCAATACACACTAATAAGAATACATTATTGTATTATATAGTGACTCAAGACAACAAAAAATGAAATAGTTATCAGTCACCTGGAAATAGATGAAGATACAGTAAATTAGTGCCCCCCCTTTACTATAGCGTTACCCATGTACTCTTAATAAAATAAAAAAGGACTACTTACATCATACATCACTTGAATTAGTCTCTTATCTAGGGCTCAAAAAATATAAATTTTATTGAAAGCCTAAAAAGGGTTTTGAACCCAGGAACACTGCATAAAAAAAGCAAGTGTCTTACCACTGATCTATTGCTTTAGACACTAATGTTTATGATTTTCTTCATCTATGAGATTTAGTTTACTAAAAATACAATGAACCTAAAAGTCATTGTAACGCTGACGCTGACCAGTAAAGAATGTCAAATATCAACGTCACACATCACTTGAATTTGTCTCTTATCTAGGGCTTAATAAAAAGTTTTGTTTTTTTTAAAGGCTGAAAGGGTCTTTGAACCCAGGAACAATATATGAGGCAACAGCCTTACTACTGAGATAAAGGCTTGCCTAATTTCTTCATCTATGTGATTTAGCATACAAAATACAGTAAACCTTAAAGTAATTGTGACGCTGACTAGTCAGGAAAGTCAGACATCAACGTCACACATCACTTGAATTTGTCTCTTATCTAATATGACATGTTAGCTTACAGCATTTCAGACACATAGCCAGAAGCTCAGCTATAGACTTTCTTTAGTTGTGTGATTTAGTATACACATACACAGTATATCTATAACTCATTATGACTTTGACCCTGACCTATGAAGAGCATAAGTCAAACTCAGATGTTAGAGCCAAATATCAAAGTCAGGGGTCAGGAGTCAGGAGTCAGGGTCAGGTGTCAGAGTCAGGTGTCAGGGTCCGTTATCAGAGTCGGGTGTCAGGGTCAGGTTTCATGTTTAGGTGTCAGGGTCAGGTATCAGTGTCAGGTGTCAGGTTCAGATGTCAGGGTCAGGGTCAGGGTCAGGTATCAGTGTCAGGTGTCAGGTTCAGATGTCAGGGTCAGGTGTCAGGGTCAGGTATCAGGGTCAGGGTCAGGTGTCAGGGTGAGTATTTTGCCTCACACTGACATTATTCTGATATGTGACTATGATATCTGACCATGTCCTAAAATTAACACTGTTATAGGCATGTTGCCTGGTAAGATTGAGCGTGCTGATTAAAATGCTACCTTTATTAGGTTTCTATATTGCCCTAGTGTCTAAAAATTACTCTTTTTATAATTATGCAAATTAGATGAGTCGGCTAGAGCCCTTTGGGCACCAGTTTTGTAACACCTCTGTCAGAAAGCAGCAGCAGAACCACTGCATAATCGCCAAGACACAGAGCCGTGGCACAGATGTGAGAAGACTGGGATATCCCTGTCATACCAGGGGGAAGGGGGACTGGCTATAATAGAGGGGTATTGCAAAACAAGTGTCCCAAGGGCTGTAGCTAGCCCCTTGGTGTTTGAATCATCTAATTTGCATAAATGTAAAAATAGTGATTTCTAGACAAAGAGGCCACTTAGAAGCATAATTAAGGTAGTATTTTTTATCAATGTGATCAACCCTACCAGATAGTATACCTGGTTTCATGAGGTTGATCATGGTAACAGATTCTATTTAATAACAAATGTATTACTGTTATTTTGGTAACACATATGTCCTTTCATTGTAGCCCACCATAGCAGATCTTCTAAATCTTGGATGGTGGGCTTCTGCTGCTGCTTGGTAAGTTTTGTAAACTGTAGGACCTTGGTAACAAAAGTAAATTTATGTTTGTTATTTCCTTTCTGCTAAGACATATAATAATTATATGGGGTTCCCTTTCTTGCAACCCCCCTCTGTTAGCCGCTAACACAATCACAGTCTAACCTCAGCAAACAGGCTGCTGTACTTGCCCAGACATTGTGACTTTGTCAAACAGCTAATTGAGAATCTGACCACACTATACTACAGTTATATTGATGGCCTATCATAAAGGCTGGATATCCCCTTTAAAACGGTTCTCTGGGAATGATTTAAATGGCTGTCAGCAACCTGTCCTAGAATGTGAGTAAGACTGGTTGCCACAACTTGCGGAGCTGCCTAGTGGATTGACTAGGTGGGACCTCACTACACATTATACTCCCGCACTTCCATATACTACATATTGATGAGGGTTCCCAGGGGTGCACTTAGCCTTTCTGCTGCCTTAGGTGAAAACTGAAACGGCGCCTTCTACCCTTCCCAATGTAAACTACTTAACCTAACCACTTCGCTTCAGGCCATGACCCATCGGCTGCCCCCCTCTTGCCCCCCCCCCCCCCTTGAAGCGATTGCCTCACCTGGCCTCATTGGTGGGGCACTTCTGAGAGTTCCTGTCAGGCTACTAAGTTATGATAGAATATCATAGGCAGGATCACATCATTACCATCTATTGTAGTGCAGTGTGTAGTGAGTTGTGTTGCTTTAATCAATGGTCTAGTACATCCAGTAGTAATATTCTGGCTTTCTCCATCAATTTAAGGATTTTCCACCAATTATTGCTTTCTTGAATAGTTAATTAATTGCTAATAAACATTTGTTTCAGGTCTATATTGCAACAGCTGTTCTTGAGCCTTACTTTCCCACGGTATAATGAAGCAGGTAAGTGTGGTTCTCATTAGTAGCACTATTTATTATGTTTTATAAATAGGTATAAGTATTATTTTTTGTAAATTATGCAAAATTATTTAATTAAATATTTTATGGCAATGAAAGTTATGAAAGGAGCTTAACATAACACATAATGTAAAAATGTTTGCATCCTTCCAAATAATACATATTTCATAATTGTGACATTTTAAAATTTACAAAGTTAAAAGGTTATTCCATTCTCCTAAAGTGATGGTGGTCTACCACAAGGACATGCCATTTGTGATTAGTGGGCTCCCTTTACAGCAGCACTCCTGGTCACCAGTTGTGCAGGGACCTGTAACTCTGGTCCATTCAATTAACTGGAACTGTGTTGAAGTTTCCTGCTAGCTGGGTACAACAGTATGTAGGAAGAAATTTGAGGGGGAAATTCTGGAAATGCAGATCCCACGTGGGCACCTTCTCATACATCTGGTGGGAATGTTAGAAGATTCAGTAATTCTGGAGAGTATGCAGAAACTATACTCTGCAGTATGCAAAATTATGCTCCATTTCACAACTGCCCTGATCCTTCAGTGTGCACCCTTAGATCACTTTTGGCCCACAGAAGGATAACTCATCATTATTCACATTTTCTCAGTATCTGAACTTTTAGAGGGACACGATTAGCAACATTATTTGTGAACACTTACCATATTTTTCGCCCCATAAGACGCCCCCCCCCCAAAGTGGGGGGAAATGCCCCTGCGTCTTATGGGGTGAATACTAATGAAGTGCTTCCATTATGGAAGCGCTTCATTAGTACCGGAGGTCCGGGAAGCGGTGAAGGTACTGTACTCACCGCCTTCCTGGTTCTTGGCTCGGCTATCGGCTGTGCAGGGCTGCGCACAGCGTGAGGGCGCTCTGTGACCTCACACTGTGCACCGCGATACACAGCCGACAGCAGGATGAAGTGGATTGTGATGGTGAGGAGCTGTGGCATCCAGGAGCAGGAGAGGTAAGTGAGTTTTTTAAAAATTTTATTTGCACTGGGGGCTGATGGCTGACATATAGGGGTTGATATATGGGGCTGATGGCTGACATATAGGGGCTGATGGCTGACATATAGGGGCTGATGGCTGACATATAGGGGCTGATAGCTGACATATAGGGGCTGCTAGCTGACATATGGGGACTGATGGCTGACATATAGGGGCTGAATATATGGGGCTGATGGCTGACATATAGGGGCTAATGGCTGACATATGGGGGCTGATGGCTGGCATATAGGGGCTGATTGCTGGCATATGGGGGCTGATGACTGACATATGGGGGCTGCTGGCTGACATATGGGGGTTGATGGCTGACATATGGGGGCTGATGGCTGACATATGGGGGCTTATAGATGGCTGAAGGTTGGGGGGTTGATCTGAGGCATTGGTGGTATGATCTGAGGTCTGATTGACATTTGGGGTCTGATCTGAGGTCTGATTGACATTGGGGGTCTGATTGGGGCTGTAAGCTGAGGTCTGATTAACTTTGGGGGTCTAGGTGTAATGGAAAATATATTTTTCTTATTGTTCTCCTCTAAAACCTAAGTGCGTCTGATGGACCGGTGCGTCTTATAGGGTGAAAAATACGGTAATTGTAAAATGGATGGATGGTTTTCTGGATAGTCATTCCATGTATTTTACTTCCTGTCCTGGTTTTTTAACTTCATTCCTTGTTTGGACTTTTAGAAAAGCAAACAGTCTTGCTTGACCTTCTCAATCAAACCATTCACTCTATCCATAAAAGGAAGGGGCATAAATGACTCTTTTAGAGCATCACACATTACACTGATAAATGCATTGTTTTTCTGTGAGCATCCTTCAGCCTATCAAGATAACATTAGAGCTACAGTATCATGCTGTTATCCCAATTCTACAATCTACTGTTATACTAGCAGATAAGTTCTTTAAGGCATAATATTGCTGGAATGAAAAAGAAAAACAGACAAATCCATCGTCACTGAAGACAATAGGACCTTTCTTCCTTACAGGTTTGGTCTGCTAAAATGGATTCCCTGGCCAGAAATGAAAAACTAGCCAGCTGAGATCTCAGGGGACATGAACTTTATAAAGAGACATGGGGCATTTCCCTTTCCTATAGATCCTCTGCAACATGAACTCACTATTGTCTTAATTTGCCCATGGTCAACTCAGCTCCCAAGGATCCCTCCTTGCTTTTAGGACTTGTTCTTGCTTAACCTTCCAGCAACCATAACCAGGATATTCCCAATATATCCAGACTATTAAAAGATGCTTTAGAATGAAGATGTATTCCTTCTCCTCTTCCTTTACCTTCCCACCTCCACCTGCACCCCCAGCCTAGAAGTCAGGACTCAATTCAAATTAATGGTCACTTATCTAGGAACTTTGTAAATATTTTATCTGTCTACTTTAACCCCTTTGTCAACTCTGTTCTACATGCACAGTATGTCATAGGTGCACAAAGGGTGTATGGAGTGAACTTAGTTATAGGGTGCTGTGCAGTATATTGTGCAAGCAATTACGTCCATAATGGTTCAAGTACCCTCGGAGGTCTAAGAAAAGATGAAATAATAACATGTTAAAAAAAAAAGAAATGCATATTAAAATAAGAAAATATATACATTGTGCAATGTATGCACCACTGCACAACCTCAGTGTTTGCTTACTGAGAGAAAAGTAATGCAACAAAGGAAAGATCCCATAATGGCAGGGATTTTACTCTATATAAGGAGCAAAAGTCACTGGGAAGCCTTAGCCTACAGTTCACTAATATAATTCAACTCAAATGCTTCATATAATATTAGTATTATTATCATGACATTTCAGTAAAAGTTCGGGTTCGGGGTTCGGCGAGTTAATGACGCTTTTTGAAAGGCTGCAGAGCAGCCACTCAACAAGCGTTTATCTCTGTGCCCTTAGAAGCCATCACTCTGCTCTGATTAGTGTAAGGAGAGGATGCTGCTGCTGTGAAAGAGAGAATAGGACAGAATCTTTAATCAGAAGTGCTTGTTAGGCTACTTTCACACTAGCGTTCGGAGCGGATCCGTCTGATGTTTCATCAGACGGATCCGCTCCGATAATGCAGACGTTCGCATCCGTTCAGAACGGATGCGTCTGCATTAAAACTTAGAAAATTTTCTAAGTGTGAAAGTTGTCTGAGCGGATCCGTTCAGACTTTACATTGAAAGTCAGTGGGGAACGGATCCGCTTGAAGATTGAGCCATATTGTGTCATCTTCAAGCGGATCCGTCCCCATTGACTTACATTGTAAGTGTGGACGGATCCGCTCGCCTCCGCACGGCCAGGCGGACACCCGAACGCTGCAAGCAGCGTTCAGGTGTCCGCTCACTGAGCGGAGCGGAGGCTGAACGCTGGCAGGCGGATGCATTCTCAGTGGATCCGCCTCCACTGAGAATGCATTGGGGCCAGACGGATGCGTTCGGGACCGCTCGTGAGCCCCTTCAAACGGTGCGCACGAGCGGACACCCGAACGCTAGTGTGAAAGTAGCCTTAACTCGGCGATCTACCTAGATTTTGTTTTGTGGGTGCAGTGCACAATCTTTTTACCCTGCCCTGAGCCCAGTGATACAGAAAAATAACTTATATCCGTCTGTTAGTTAGGTGGACGTCGGCAGCCATTTTATGCAAGTTCTGTGAACAGCACAGCATATGTGCATTTGTGACAGTCAAATAGAAGCTTGAACTACTGCAATTATATTCTGGGTTTAAAAAAAATCACCAATTTTGGCAAGACCCTACATCAATTTTACAACTCTTGCTGTATCTGTCAGTGTGAAATTCAAGCGTTATATACTGCTGTCTGTTAGTAAAAAAAACACCCATTTTGGGCAAAGTACTTAATATTGCAGCCTTTGATGTATCTGTGATTGTTAAAAACAAGCTTGAAATACTTTAATAATTTTCTTTGTTTTAAAAAACACCGATTTTTGGCAATACCCTACATCTGAGGCCTCTGCCGCATTAGTCAGTGTGCAATTTAAGCTAGAAATACATCAATAATTTTCTGGGTTTTAAAAAAATACCCATTTTTGGCAATACCCTCCATCTGGGGCCTCTGCCACATTAGTCAGTGTGCAATTTAAGCTAGAAATACAGCAATAATTTTCTGGGTATTAAAAAACACCCTTTTTGGGCAAAATACTCAATTTTACAGCTATTGCTGCATCTGTCAGTGTGAAATTCAAGCGTTATATACTGCTGTCATATTCTGTTAGTAAAAAAAACACCCATTTTGGGGCAAAGTACTTAATATTGCAGCATTTGCTGCATCTGTGATTGTTAAAAACAAACTTTAAATACTTCTATAATTTTCTGGGTTTTAAAAAACACAAATTTTTGGCAATACCCTCCATCTGGGGCCTCTGCCGCGTTAGTCAGTGTGCAATTTAAGCTAGAAATACAGCAATAATTTTCTGGGTATTAAAAAACACCCTCTTTGTGCAAAATACTCAATTTTACAGCTATTGCTGCATCTGTCAGTGTGAAATTCATGCGTTATATACTGCTGTCATATTCTGTTAGTAAAAAAACACCCATTTTGGGGCAAAGTACTTAATATTGCAGCCTTTGCTGCACCTGTGATTGTTAAAAACAAACTTTAAATACTTCAATAATTTTCTGGGTTTTAAAAAAAACACAAATTTTTGGCAATACCCTCCATCTGGGGCCTCTGCCGCATTAGTCAGTGTGCAATTTAAGCTAGAAATACAGCAATAATTTTATGGTTTTTTAAAAACACCCTTTTTGGGCAAAATACTAAATTCTACAGCCCTTGTTGCATCTGTCAGTGTGAAATTCATTCGTTTTATACTGTTGTCATATTCTGTTATTAAAAAAAATCACCCATTTTAGGCAAAGTACTTAACATGGTAGCCTTTGCTGCATCTGTGATTGTTAAAAACAAACTTGAAATACTTCAATAATTTTCTTTGTTTTAAAAAAACACCCATTTTTGACAATACCCTCCATCTGGGGCCTCTGCCGCATTAGTCAGTGTGCAATTTAAGCTAGAAATACAGCAATAATTTTATGTTTTTTTAAAAACACCCTTTTTGGGCAAAATACTAAATTCTACAGCCCTTGTTGCATCTGTCAGTGTGAAATTCATTCGTTTTATACTGTTGTCATATTCTGTTATTAAAAAAAATCACCCATTTTAGGCAAAGTACTTAACATGGTAGCCTTTGCTGCATCTGTGATTGTTAAAAACAAACTTGAAATACTTCAATAATTTTCTTTGTTTTAAAAAAACACCCATTTTTGACAATACCCTCCATCTGGGGCCTCTTCCGCATTAGTCAGTGTGCAATTTAAGCTAGAAATACAGCTATAATTTTCTGGGTTTTAAAAAACAAAATTTTTGGGCAAAATACTCAATCTTACAGCCCTTGTTGCATCTGTCAGTGTGAAATTCAAGCGTAATATATACTATTGTCATATTCTGTTACAAAAAAACACTCTTTTTGGGTAAAATACTTAATTTGCAGCCTTGTCTGCATCTGTCAGTGTGAAATTCAAGCGTTATATACTGCTGTCATATTCTGTTATTAAAAAAACACCCTTTTTGGGCAAAATACTTATTTGCGACCTTGTCTGCATCTGTCAGTGTGAAATTCAAGCGTTATATTCTGCTATTAAAAAAACACCCTTTTTTGGCAAAATAATACATTTTACAGCCCTTGCAGCATCTGTCATTGTGAGATACACGCTTTAGATACTGCTGTGCTATTCTGTTATTAAAAAACACCAGTTTTTGGCAAAAAAAAGAAATTTGCGGCCTTGTCTGCATCTGTCAGTGTGAGATACAATCTTGAAATACAGCAATAATATTCTGGGTTTAAAAAAACACTCATTTTGGGCAAAGTACTTAATATTGCAGCCCTTGCTGCATTTGTCATTGTGAGATACACGCGTTAGATTCTGTTATTAAAAAAACACCCATTTTTTGGAAAAAAACTACATTTGCGGCCTTATCTGCATCTGTCAGTGTGAGATACAATCTTGAAATACAGCAATAATATTCTGGGTTTAAAAAAACACTCTTTTTGTGCAAAGTACTTAATATTGCAGCCCTTGCTGCATTTGTCATTGTTAGATACACGCGTTAGATACTGGTGTTCTATTCTGTTATAAAAAACACCCATTTTGGGCAAAAATCGTAATTTGCAGCCTTTGCCGCATCTGTCAGTGTGAGATACATGTGTTAGATACTGCTGTTCTATTCTGTTATTTAAAAAAACACCTATTTTGGGCAAAAATCGTAATTTGCGGCCTTGTCATCATCTGTCAGTCTGAGATACATTCTTTAGATACTATTGTTCTATTCTGCTATAAAAAAAACACCTATTTTGGGCAAAAAACTAAATTTTGCAGCCTTTGCTGCATCTGTCATTGTGAGATACACCCTTTAGATACTATTGTTCTATTCTGTTATTAAAAACACAGCCATTTTGGGCAAGATCCTAAATTTGAAAAATATGAGGAGAGTGTCAAATAAGAGACGTAGCCCCGGTCGTGGTGCTGCTGGTGGAGCTCCTATTGCAGGGAGAGGATGTGGTCGATCTGTGCCACCTACACGCACAAGTGAAACACCTTTCTCAGGTGCGAGTAGGCGACAGAACTTTCAGCGGTATTTGGTCGGGCCTAATGCGGCTCTACGAACGGTAAGGCCAGAACAAGGCAATAGTAGATTGGTTTGCTGACAGTGCCTCCAGTTCCATTACATTGTCTCCCACCCAGTCTCCTGCTGAAAGATCAGAGTTGGCACCTGCAGCCGATGTCCATCAGTCTTTCACCTCACCCCCTTGCAAATCAGCCAAGCAGTCTGAGCCCCAAGTAATGCAACAGTCTCTTCTGCTTTTTGATGACTCTGCTAGCAGGGTTTCCCAGGGCCAGCCACCTAGCCCTACCCCAGAAGTGTAAGATATTGAGTGCACCAATGCCCAACCACTTATGTTTCAAGATGAGTACATGGGAGGACCACCACAGCACGTCTCGGATGATGACGAAACACAGGTGCCAACTGCTGTGGCTTTCGAAAGCGTGCAGACCGATAAGGAGGGCAGGGGTGAAGACTGGGTGGAAGATGATGTGGAGGACGATGAGGTCCTCGACCCCACATGGAATCAAGGTCCTGCGAGTGACCTGTGTAATTCGGAGGAGCCACCAGCACAGCAGAAAAGGGAGCAGGGTGCAAAAGCGGAGCTGCCATCCCCTAGACAGTATGCCTGCTACTGCCCACCGCAGCAAGGGACCGAGCACACCAAAACCAGCTCCAAGGAGTTCCCAGGTGTGGCAGTTCTTCAGACAATGTGCTGACGACAAGACACGAGTGGTTTGCACGCTGGGCAATCGGAGCCTGAAGCACAACCTGCATGACCAGGCATATAAGTGCAAAGCACGAGCTGCAGTGGAGTAGAGACCTCAAAAACCAAGAAAGGTCTCTGGCTCCTCCTGCTTCCTCTTCTGCTGCAGTCTCGGCCTCTTCATCCACCTCTGGAGTGATAGTGCCACCTGGCACCCCGCAAACAGAGGATCTGCCAGCAACACCACCACCTGGGTCAACAAGCATCTCCACAATGTCCCACGGAAGCGTTCAGCTCTCCATCTCCCAAACACTGGAGCAGAAGAGGAAGTACCCCCCGATCCCTAGCCCTGAATGCCCTGAATGCCAGCATTTCAAAATTACTGTCCTTTGAAATGCTGTCAAAAATTTGTATTCATATGCACATTGTAATTTGCAACAATGTACACACACCTTATGTTTACAGTATTGGAAATGATGCAATTTTTTGTACTTGTAAGCTTTAAAACAATAAAAAGAGATTTACAAAAAAAAAAAAAGAAATGCTGTCATTCCGTCTGGTGGAGACAGAGAGTTTTAAAAGCCTTATGGCAGTGGCTGTCCCACAGTACATCGTGCCCAGCCGCCACTACTTTTCCAGGCGTGCCATCCCTTCCCTGCACAACCAAGTGGGGGACAAAATCAGGTGTGCACTGCGCAACGCCATCTGTGGCAAGGTGCACCTCAATACGGATATGTGGACCAGTAAGCACGGTCAGGGACGTTATATCTCCATAACAGCACACTGGGTAAATGCAGTGGTGGCTGGGCCTGAGGTGGATAGCAGTTTGGCGCATGTCCTTCCACCACTAAGGATTGCAGGGCGCTTCAGTTTGCCTCCTGTTGCTTCCTCCTCCTACTCCGCTTCCTCATCCTCTACCTGCTCCTCATCCAGTCAGCGTAACACCTTCACCACCAACTTCAGCACAGCCAGGGGTAAACGACAGCTTGTAATTTTAAAACTTATCTGTTTGGGGACAAACCCCACACCGAGCAGGAGCTGTGGACGGGCCTTGAACAACAAACCGATGAGTGGTTGGTGCCAGTGAGCCTCAATCCCGGCCTGATGGTGTGCGATAATGGGTGAAATCTCGTAGCAGCTCTGGGACTAGCCGGCTTGATGCACATCCCTTGCCTGGCGCATGTGCTAAATTTGGTGGTGCAGAGGTTCCTTATAAATTACCCCGATATGTCAGAGCTGCTTCATAAAGTGCAGGCCATCTGTGAGCGCTTTCGGCGTTCTCACCCTGCTGCTGCTCGCCTGTCAGCGCTGCATCGTAACTTCGGCCTTTCCGCTCACCTTGCACATGCTGGCCAGACTGTGCGAGCAGCTGCAGGCGATAGTGGAGATAGTGGAGCTGCAGCATGCACGGGTGAGTCGCTCTGCGAAACAGCACCACTTCACCACCAATGACTGGGCTTCCATGCGAGACCTGTGTTCCTTGTTGCGCTGTTTCGAGTACTCCACCAATGCGCCAGTGCAGATAACGCCGTTCTCAGCGTTACTATCCCACTTATATGCCTCCTTGAAAAAACGCTGCTGGTGATGATGGAAGAGGGTGTGGCACAAGAGGAGGAGGAGGAAGAGTGATCATTTCATAGGATTTCCAGCCAGTCATTCACAAGTGGCTCCGAGGGTGGGTTCCTGCACCCACAAATGCCAGGTACACAATTGTCCAGCCAGGGCACAGTTCTGGAGGATAACGAGGTGGAGGATGAGGAGATGGAGGAGGAGGAACCGTGTTCACAGCAGGGTGGCACCCAAATCAGCTTATGGCCATCACTGGTGCGTGGCTGGGGGGATACAGAGGACACAGACGATACACCTCCCACAGAGCACAGCTTTTCGTTGCCTCTGGGCAGCCTGGCACACATGAGCGATTACATGCTGCAGTGTCTCCGCAACGACCGCCGAGTTTCCTACATTCTAACTTGTGCTGATTACTCGGTGGCCACGCTGCTGGATCCCCATTACAAGGACAAAGTACCGTACTTAATTTCCTCACTGGAGCGTGATCATAAGATGCGCGAATACAAGCGCACTCTGGTAGACGTGCTGCTAGTGGCATTCCCACCTGACAGCGGGGGTACAGTGGAAGCACAAGGTGAAGGCAGAGGAAGAGGAAGAGGTCGCCAATGCAGCTGGGGAACCACCAGCACCTCAGAAGGCAGGGTTTTCATGGCCAAAATGTGATAAAGCTTTGTCAGCACGACACAACCAACACCACCATCTTATATGGAATGTCTTAGCAGGAGGCAGCATTTCACCAACATGGTGGAGCAGTATGTGTGCACACGCCTACACGTACTGAATGACGGGTCTGCCCCCTTCAACTTCTGGGTCTGTAAATTCGGCACATGGCCTGAGCTTGCCCTTTATGCCTTGGAGGTGCTGGACTGCCCTGCAGCCAGTGTATTGTCTGAACGTGTGTTTAGCACGGCAGGCGCCTGTCCACAGCCAATGTGGACAAGCTCACGTTCATTAAAATGAATTAGGCATAAATCCCACAGGACTTGTCCATACCTTGTGCAGAATAGACATGTATACCGGCCTTAACCAGCCATTTTTATACTACAGAGCAATTGCTCATTGTTGTATTTTGGATATTTCACACTCTTTTGGAGTGTACCCTAATAAAAAAAAAAAAAAAGTGTTGGCTACCTCATTCTCCTCCACCGCCGATTCCACCTACACCACTACGTCCACTGCCTACTCAAACTCCTACTCCATATGGACCTCCACCTCATAAATCAAGTTTAATTTTTTAAATTTGTACATATTTTATGTCATTTCACTACTTTGTCTATTACTTTTTCAGGTGAAATTCACCAATTTTTGGGTGTGCTATACCTCTGCTTTACCTAGTAGACAGGTAAAAAAAATCATTAATTAGTCTGTTACATTTTAGGTGAAATTCACCAATTTTTAGGTGTGATATACCCGGGCTGTACCTAGTAGACAGGTAAAAACATTTCACTAATTTGTTTGTTAAATTTTCTGGGGAAATTTACCAATTTTTGGGTGTGATAAACCCCTGTTCTACCTAGTAGACAGGAAACATTTCACTAATTTGTCTGTTACATATTCGGGTGAAATTCCCAAATTTTTGGGTGTGATATACCGTACTGTATTTGTCGCCCTATAAGACGCACTTGCCCATAAGACGAAACTAGGTTTTTGAGGTGGAAAATAAGAAAAAATATATTTTGAACCAAAAGGTGTGCTTTTGGTGGGCTTTGAACTAATGGTAGCCTGTGAATGACACTATTATGGGGTCTGTGGATGGCACTGTTATGGGGGTCTGTGGATGGCACTGTTATGGGGGTCTGTGGATGGCACTGTTATGGGGGTCTGTGGATGGCACTGTTATGGGGGTCTGTGGATGGCACTGTTATGGGGCTCTGTGGCTGACACTGTTATGGGGGTCTGTGACTGACACTGTTATGGGGGCATCTGTGGATGGCACTGTTATGAAGGCATCTGTGGATGGCATGACACTACTATGGGGGGGATCTGTGGATGACAGATAAATAGCATCTTATGCTATTTGACATCCACAGATCCCCCCCATAACAGTGTCAGCCACTGTGAATGACCCCCAATACAGGGGGTGGGGGCTGGCATCTACAATAGTTTTTAAATGGCAGCGGGGGCCCAGTGCAGTCATTGTATTCCATTGCACCGGGCCCCGCTCACTGTAATAATGGTATCTACTGTAACTGCAGGCAGGCAATGGTTAACTATAGATATGTTTGATCCAGCGCTGAGCAGCCTGTACTTACAATCATAGCAGGCTGGAGGCTGGGCGGGCGTGCACTGGCAGTGTAAGTTCCTACGTTACATGCCTGCGCCGCCAGCTTCATTCATAAAGTGGGCGGAGCAGGCACGTGACGTAGGAAGTTACGCTGCCAGTGCCCGCCCGCCCAATCCCTGCCTCCAGCCTGCTATGATCATAAGTACAGGCTGCTCAGCGCTGGATCGAACATATCTGAAGTTAACCATTGCATGCCAGCAGTTACAGTAGATACCATTATTACAGTGAGCGGGGCCCGGTGCAATAGAATAAAGTGACTGCATCGGGCCCCGCTGCCATTACAAAACTAAAGGCCGGCCGCCAGCCCCTCCTCCCTCCTCGCTGATAAACCGCCGACCGCAAGCTGCACGTAGCGGCCGGCGTGTGTATCAGTGTAAAAATGGCAGCCTTCGCACCATAAGACGCACTGCCATTTTCCTCCCACTTTTTTGGGAAAAAAGTGCATCTTATTGGGCGAAAAATACGGTACCCCAGCTGTACCTAGTAGACAGGTAAAAACATTTCACTAATTTGTCTGTTACATTTTCGGGTGAAATTCACAAATTTTTGGTTTGATATACCCCTGCTCTACCTAGTAGACAGGTAAAAACATTTCACTAATTTGTCTGTTACATTTTCGGGTGAAATTCACAAATTTTTGGTTTGATATACCCCTGCTCTACCTAGTAGACAGGTAACATTTCACTAATTTGTAAAACAAAACATGGAATGCAACAGCTCTCTGCAAACCAAATAAAGTACAAAAATGCATAATTATTGCTAATGCTATACTTATAAATTAGAGATGCTTGGCAAATCATTTTGTACAAAATGATTTGAGCCCGTCTGCCGCACGTCAAGGCGATCTCTGTAAGACGGGTTCCTAACACTAAATTCTACCTGTTATGTGCCATGACAGCTACCATACAATTCAGGGAGTGTAGGTTCCACATGCATACTGGGCCTGCTTTAATTTCTGTCATTTTTGGTGCCAAAATGGCCTCCATTATATCCAAGGAATGCAGGTACCAGCATGCATGCCGGGCCCACTCCACACCGCTCCTGGTGCCAAATGGCCACCGAAGAATGCAATGAGAGTCCACACTATACCTCTCCTGGTGCCAAATGGCTTCCAGTGAATGAGGGAGAGCAGGCTAAGCTATATACTCACACTAATTAAAATCAGCCTTTAGTGTTAGGAACCCGTCTTACAGAGATCGCCTTGACGTGCGGCAGACGGGCTCAAATCATTTTGTACAAAATGATTTGCCAAGCATCTCTAATTTATAAATATAGCACTAGCAATTATTAAGCATTTTTGTACTTTATTTGGTTTGCAGAGAGCTGCATTGCATGTTTTGTTTTACAGTGTTGTTTTCAGCCATAGCAACGTGCCCCTGTGCATTAGGATGTGCTGACTGACCCCCTTTTTCTTTGCAATTTCACTAATTTGTCTGTTACATATTCGGGTGAAATTCAGAAAAGAACATTAAAAGTTGATAGAGCAGATACCAAATTTGACCGTGAACATCACGGTGCGACATGCTGGAGCAGTATGTGTGCACACGCCTACACGAACTAACTGATGGGTCAGCCCCCTGCAACTTCTGGGTCTCCAAATTGGGCACATGACCTGAGCTTGACCTTTACACCTTGGAGGTGCTGGCCTGCCCTGCAGCCAGTGTATTGTCTGAACGTTTGTTTAGCACGGCTGGAGGTAGTTATCACAGGTTATATTCAAAAAATAAAAAATAAAATTTAAAACCAAAAACCAGTGTAGGCTACCTCCTCCTCCTCCACCGCCACTTCCACCTACACTGCCTCCTCAGCCTCCTACTCCATATAGACCTCTAAAGTAATTTCCCTTACCACTTTTGTTTGCAGAGCACTTGCCATGCTCTTAACCACATTTGATGCCATTTGCAGCCCTCTAGTCCTTTCCATGACATTTTTAGAGCCATTTTAGTGCTCAAAAGTTCGGGTCCACATTGACTTTAATGAGGTTTGGGGTAAAGTTCGGGTCAACTTCGGTCAAGCATCTTTTTTTGAAGTTCGGCCGAACCCGTCGAACCCAAACATCCAGGTGTCCGCTCAACTCTAATCATGATCTATTAATGTTTTCTTTTTAACATTGAAAATAAATAATGACATACTGTACACCATATATGGCATAACAGTATAATGCACAAAACAGCTCTGCAATATAACATAACATCTTAACCTTTTAGTGACTAGCCTGTTTTGCACCTTAATGACAAGCAATTTTTTTTTCAAGGACTATAACTTTTCTTTTTTTTCCATTGATGTAGCCATATGGAGGCTTGTTTTTGAAAGACCAGTTGTAGTTATTAATGCACCATTTTGTGGTACATATAAGTAATTGATTAACGTTTATTAATTCTTTCCTGGGAGGAATGGGAAAAACATCAATACCACCATTGAGTTTTGATGTAAATTTTGAGATGTTCACTTTGTGGCATACATAACATAACATGATAACTTTACGGGTCACGTTTTACTACTTTTGTACAATAATAATGGGATGTTTTCGCACCGCTTACCAATACCCATAACATTTTTTTTCTTTCTGTGGAGCTGTGTGAGGGATAGATTTTTGTAGGACAACTTGTAGTTTTCATTGTTATCATTCTAGGTTATATTCCACTTTAGATGGCTTTAATTTTTTATTTTTTTGTGAGCAAAAAAATGCCAATTCTGGCTTTTATGGGTTTTTGTTTTGCATGGCATGTGGGATAAATGACATGATAATTGTATAGTGTAGGACAAAAAAAATGTGACAATACTAAATATGAGGAAAGAATTTTATTTTTGCAACTTTTTTTATTGAATTTATTTTTTCAATGGAAAAAAGTTTTTAGTTATAATTTATTAGTTTTGCAAGGGGACCTTGACAGACAGTTTTCTCATCATTTCTACAATGCACTGTACTACTTTTGTATGACAGTGTATTATATACCAGCAGTATGATACTGACTGGCACTGATAAGCATATACTGCAGGCAGAGTTGGCTGCTATACTAAGATATCGCCACCTTATGAACTCATTTTCAGTACGCTAAGAGAGGGAGCCTACTTTCTCTAAACCACTTAGATGCTATGTCTGCTATTAACTGCAGCCTCTAAGAGCTTACATTGTCGCTTCTTCCGATCTGGGTCATTATATTAGGATCCCAGCTGCCATATGAGAGCCAAGCCGCTGTTGTCCATTGCACTGGAGACCTGTGCAGCACTTAGACTAGATATCCTAAAAAGAGGTGTTGGTGGTACCTAAGTTGTAAAGAATGCATTGATTTTTTTGCGTGTTTGTCAAATTTCAATATATATATATATATATATATATATACACAAACATTATTATTATTTTTTTAATCTACTTACATAGTGCAGTGTATAATGCCTGCCTGTAAGTATTGTCAGACAACTTTTTTGCATGGCAGACCTTGGGGCCAATTTTAGGGCTCTTGCTGCCAAAACACCTATTGGCACTCTATAATCACGTCACAAGGGCCTGATGGTTTAACAGATCTAAGGGGTTAAATATCTGAGATCAGAACTTACTGCAACCCACCTATTGCAACTGACATCCACAGCATTTTGTGAGTTACAGACCACCTGCCAGTGATGTAAAGGTATGTCATCATGCAGAAGTGGAAATGAGTTGTCATTAAATAAATGTCCTAAACCTATTTAAAAATCATTTCTGTACGTTATTAAATATGATGCTTGCACGAATGAAAACAAAGCAAATTTTATCTAAATTCATTACCTAGCAAGTTCCTATTTTTGTGCAATCTCAATTTAAACATTATTTTTATAGCATGCCCGCCATTAGCTGTTTATACTCTTATCCACATTTACTGTAAGGCCCCTTGCACCTGCACTGAATCATGACCCATTCATTTCAATGGGGCTGTGTACATGAGCGATGTTTTTCACGCATCACTTGTGCGTTGCGTGAAAATCATAGCATGTTCTATATTCATTCAGCAGGACTTGAGCTGACGTCACCACGCTCACCACGTGGCAAGCGCGATGACGTCAGAGCAGGCCCTATCGCAGATCCTGCAATAAGAAAAAAGGAGACGATAACGGCTGCGCGATCAAGTGGATGAGGTGAGTAATTTTTCTAATTATTTTTTAACCTTTAATGGACATTTTACTTAGCATTCTGTACTAAAGAATGCTATTATTTTCCATTATAATCATGTTATAATGGAAAATAATAAAATCTACAGAACACCGAACCCAAACCTGAACTTCAGTGAAGAAGTCCAGGTTTGGGTCTGGGTACCAACATTCAGTTTTTTATGACACGCAGATAAATTGCGTGCGAACTCCTGCGGGTTTCTATGAACCCGCCCGCAATGCATCTGGACTGAATCCAGCACACTCGTCAGCAAGGGGCCTAAGAGGCTAAAATATGTTTGGTGTCGACAACGTGCAAGATGTAGGATCTTTTTTGCCTGAAGTATGATTTATTAGGCTGGGTTCACACTTGAGCGTTTTACAGCGCGTTCAAACGCGCTGTAAAACGCTCAACACATGAAAACCAATGCTTCCCTATGGCCCTGGTTCTCACTTGAGCGTTTTACAGCGCGTTTGAACGCGCTGAAAAACGCCCTACGCTCAAACAAGTTCTTGAGCTTCTTTGGGGCGTTTTGACGCGCGTTTGTGGCCATAGGACACTGCAGTCAATCACACAAACGCGCGTCAAACGCGCGTTTACTATTGCAAAAAACGCGCATAAAAACGCGCGACATAAACGCGCGTTAAACGCGCATATTAAATACGCTCAGGTCTGAACCCAGCCTTAGTGTAGATTAGGGTAAATACTGGTTTATATAAATCACTGCGAAAGGTGCACCACAATGATATGCAACTGACAACACTGGCTAATCCCTCAAGTTGATGTTAAGAACTGAGACTTTAGCCAATGTATTCCTGTCAGTAACACATCGGAGCCCTTTTGCACCACCGTCAAGGTATCTCAGTGTGGCATGGATTCCTACCACTAGACTATCTACGGTGTGTGAACACGGTCTGAGAGGTGCTAATACTGTAAGTTGTATCTTAGCACCTCTCAGACCGCTTTTTATTTTGGTGTTTTAATACTTTATAATAATATAACCTTTTATTAATTTTTTCTTTGTCATATTTTGACCCCCATAACTTTTTTATATTTACAGCTTCTGAGCCGTTTGAGGGCACATTTTTTTTTTTTGGGGCATTCTTTCGTTTTCCATTGATAATTTGATGTGCATGTGACTTTTGATAATTTTTTATTGATTTTTTTTGAGGAGTGACCAAAAAATGGAGAATCAACCTGATATGCTCAGTGATGGTCAGTTCGCAGTGTTCGCCAGCAAACACATGCGGGCTGCTATCTGAACTCACCCGTCCGGCGATGCACAGGTAAGCCCTTACCTGTGCCCGGAGCTTGTCTGAAATCAAATGCGGTCACCGGGAGCAGCAGTTCCAAGAACAGCCGCTGGGGGCTTGGGGGCTTTTATCGGGCTGTTCTTGGAACTGCCTGCTCCCGGTGACCGCATTTGATTTCAGACCAGCTCCCGACACAGGCACAGGTAAGGGCTTATCTGTGCATCGCCGAATGGGTGAGTCAAGATGGCAGCCCGCATGTGTTCTCTGGTGAACACTGCGAACTGACCATCACTGGACCTGCTAATCTTACTAATCTGAATTTCATTGGTTAGAAAGAAGTTGGAGACAGATAGCGTACAGTTTAATTGCACGATCAGACTATGCAGTGTGCTATTACTATGCACAGGTCTGCATAGGAGATTTTTAATTAAGACTATTTGCAAAGTTGATTGATTCTGCATTCTAGGGGCATTAGATTTATAAAAAAAAAATGGCTGTGATGGTTGAGACATCAGTATATTTAGTTTTTTTTTATAACAAAAGATCAGAAACCAAAAAAGGCTGCAACAATAGTTACTTTCTTCCTGAATTTTACTATGATTCTCAATTTAGGAAATACTTCAGTGCAATGTGGTAATATAGGAAATCAAAGCAGCTGTTAAGTGAAGGTCAGAAAAGCACATGTTGAAATTTAATGAAACTGATATGTTCTTATAGAGCGCCAAATCTGTAGGTGATTTAAACTATATCCTTGAAGCAATTTGTAATAAAATCACTTGGCTAAAGTAAGAGACCTAAGGGGAACTACTCACTGTGTATACAAAAAGCCTAAGGGCAATAATGAGTACAGTTCAAGGATAAAGAAATATGTAGTGGATACATGTCAGAGAAAGCCTTCTGCCTCTGGGATAGCAAATTATTTGATCATTACATTAAAATTCTACCAAAGTTTTCAATTTAAAGTTGCCCGATTTATCCAAGCTCAAACTCTACAGTGACTTCAAGTGAATGGACTGTCTTTTTTAGTAGTCTGGACTGTATAAATAGAAAACAATATTGTTTTTCATCTTAAAGGGGTTATACCATGAAAAGTGAAAAAAGGATAAGTGATAAAGGTCAGATTACTCAAGACCAAGTGTATGAGTTGGTCCACTGCTCCATTATTTTCTATGTAAATAGCCTCCAACAACTGGCATTTTATTTGCTTTCATATGGATAGGTGCTAAAGTTTTCTTGGCATAACCCATTTAACTGCACAGATCACCAACCAATAGTATAATCTCCCATGTTTTCATTTTTTTTTTTCAACAAAAGTTTATAAAACCACGCTCAGATAACAATGAAGATGAAAATGCTACTGTATAGATAATTGATCTATCTTAATGACAGGTTGAAGGGAATATGTCGTATGTGTCATATATTTAAAAAGGTTGTATACCCAGTACATATTGATGACCTATCCTCAGCATTGGTTATCAATATCTGATTGGTGTGGGGGTTCGACTTCCCGAAACCCTGACAATCAGCTTTTTGAAGAGGAGGTGACACTTCTACAAGCACTGCTTCCTCTTTAAGATTACAATGTGCACTATCTCGCTTGCAGTGGCAATTCAGTGAAATTATAAGTGCTTGTCCCAGTCAAGTGAATGGAACAAGTACTTGTAATTTCTAGGGGCCCACCTTGCTTATGCGCCCACCAGTGGATTCACCTGTTCCCCATTGGGGCAATCCAAGGCTGCTAGTGAGAACCTTCACTGGAATATGGTCTCCACAAGTGCTGCAGTATTAGTATACACAAATGTGGAAAAGGAACTTGAGTAGTGAAAATGGGTTGAAGTCACCAGGACATCCTGTATCAGGTGATTAGTCAAGCCTACTCTTATCTTATCTTAGTTATGGAGCCCCCTATCCTATATAGAAGCCACTATGTTTTCTTATGATGTACCTTTATATTGTATTGACACAATTAAACATGAAAATGTTAATCATTACTTCTGTCGAACACAATTTTCTGTGATGTTTCCTGGTACAATAAATGACTTTACTAATAACAAACTTGTATTCCAGCTGAAATTGATGATGATGACTTTTCCGCAATTTTGGCAAAACAGAGCTGCATAACTGAACAAACCCAATATTTCTTTGAAAATGAAAACAAATCTCTTAGTGGATATTTAGAATGCGACAACTGCACAAGGTATTAAAAATAATTGCTAATAATATTGCTAATAATTTACACTAAATTGTTTATTAGTATTAAGAGATGTTTGCTTTTAAATGGAAAATCATCAATGCAAGGATTTGGGGGGAGGGGGGTTCAATAATGTTCTCCTGGTGCTGAAGATCTGCAATAAACCTAGGCCAGGGTATTTTGATAGGGCAGTGAGCTGAATCTTTACCCCAGGTGAAGAAAACCTTAGCTGCAACTCCGAATTAATGGAAAACGTCTATGAAAATGGAATCTTGAAGTCTTCTTATTTGCAGATTTCTCTAAATGCCATTAATTTATTAATTGATTGCATCAAATAACATTTTTCCAATGATGGATTTTACTATGAGAGTCTACTTGCAGGATTGGTGGGTGTTTCAAAGTTTCTTCCTAGTCAATCACACTTTTATAGCATACTTAATTAATAAAAGGGCAGAGCTCCTACAAATTTTAGTAATTTTGTGCAATGACTTATTAATATTATTATTTACTGTATTATGTATAATTAAAGGAATACATTCATTTCTTCCAGAATTTATCACGTTGAAAAGATTATGAACACTAATTTATTATTTATAATTGTTGACAACCAACATACATGTGAAATCTGTGACCAGCAGCCTCTGATACAGGCAGAACAACGCTGTATCCTTTTATATTTTTAAAAAAATCTATCTATCTAAGTTACCATTAAAGGGAATCTATTACATTGTACATGCAGTCGTATTTATGGCCAGCAGAGCTGAAGGAGCTAAGCAGGTTGATATACAATCAGCTACAGCTGTACTTTATAGCTTTGTTGGAAAAATTTTGTATAACTTTTCATTCATAGATATACATTTCTGCTGATTCTAAACTTAGTCCAGTTGGCGCTCCTGTTCACTGAATGACTGCTATAACTGTATTCACAGTCATAAAGGGAAAGCTGTTGGTCACTGCATAGGACCAACCACATGACTACTAAGCTCTGAATAAGTGGAAATTTAAATGAATGAAATACAAGTTATGATGGATGATCCTTTCCCAAATCCAAAAACCTATACATCAAAATGCTCATCTTTTCCCACTTTATAATATGCTGCCTGCCGAACGGACACCGTGTTCAACATGACAGGTTTCCTTTAAAGTCAAGCTAATCAAGGTAAAGTTTTATTCCCTGAAGAGTTTCCCTATTGTGATACACACCATTTCCTTCTTTCATCTGAAGTATGTTTGAGATTTGTGATATGTTTTAGGTCATTTACTTAGTTGTAGACTTTGGTATATATATCTTTTTTTAATACAATCTGGTTTTAGGAATGTGCTATTCAGGTGTATTATAGTTGTTTCTAAATTATTAAATGATTTTTCCTTGATTCAAATCTTGAGCTAATGGACCAGATCCATGCCTGCTGGCCCAGAATCCAAGGTATAGAAAAGGTCCTGATGTTTGCTTTGATCAAGACGACTTGGTAAGTCCTAATGTTGAATAAGACACTTATTATAGAAGAACAGAGATTGAATTTATCTGAAGGTGATGGATGTGGATACAGATTCACTTGAAAATCAATACTTTTTTTGTTTTTGAAACAATTGTTTAAAATGGTTTAATTGTCTTAATTAGTAGGATTGAACAAAGTGTCCCCAAACTGTCTATATTCTCATTGAGTCATCACATAATTATTTAAAACATTGTCATTGGCAATTTTATGTAATGTGAATTTTTTATACTCATTATATATACTCATATTGTATTTTGTGCATCTCTTAGACTCTGCATGTACTTATTTTCATTTGGATATTTAAGTTTTGTCTTATCACTGTTGTCATTTATGATTGCCGCATATCACGAGATTTCACTTTCACACAATAATGGTTTACATAGAAAATAGCAGACTTTCACGGTCTAGGTGGATGATATTATTTGGAAGGGTTTACATTTCTGTAATAAAGAAAAACATGCATTTTTGTGATAATATTTTACATATTAGCTTGTTAGCTAGAGGATTAACTTGACAAAACATTGTGTGAAAACATAATTGACAGCATTCTCACATCAAGATACTTTTTGATAATGTTCCATGTTATCTTCTTAGGTTATCTTACTATTCAGAAGGCTGTATTACATTAAAAGATTTTGTAGGCGATTGTCAAGAAGGAAGTATTCCTTCCTGGCATTAGCCTGCTCGTTAGTGGAGGAGACCGCTGCTATTACACACAGAGATCTCCTCCACAGTATGAGGAGGAGTGATTGTTAATTCCATCACTCTTTGCCATTCCGACTGTTTAGTCAGCACGATATTCCACCAGCAAATGATGATTATGAAGCCTGCTTAAAAATCTGGATTGCACAATAAAGGCTTGTTTATTGGGTAATCGGCAGCAGTATTACACTACCAGCGCCCCTACAAACACTCATTAGCAATCATCTGGTTGACTATCGTCCAGTGTAATACAGCCTTTATATTTGCTCAAGCATTCACTGCTGAATGCATAATGCAGGGCAGCACATCACTGTTCTATGAAGTAGTACTGCATGTGTGATAGGATTTCTGAAGGGAACATGTCATCAGAACATGATTAAGTCACGCTTTTATGTTAAACATATTTTAAAATAAGTTTTGATGGTTATTTTTTCATTTTCCATGCCACTATCTATATTTAGAAAAAGGACTAATATCCTGCAGTTTTTGAACAGACCACTAAGCCCAATAATAGCCACCACTTCTTGGACTGTACAGATCACTTTTCTGCAGTCATCTCATTATCATCACAGGTAGGATTACAATGAAAGATATCACCTATATATAGATGACACAGGATCTACAATTCACTAATTGGTGATGGTCACATCTTATCTACTATTCTCTTGTACAATGACCTCTGCACAGGTCACAGAGCATGCCTAGAAAACTGTCCCAAAAAAAGTCAATGAGATCCCTTCCTGTCCATGTTGTTTACGCCCATGGTGGCTGCTGTAAATCATATCTCTAAATGCTGTTAACAACAGTTCATGCAAAATGGCTGCCCTCATAATCCTGTTCAGGAAATAGAATAAAAGCCTCTAGAATTAGAAAATAAAAAACGATTAAATAAGTGTCGCTATATAGTTTAACTGGCAGAAAAAAATTATAGGTGGCACATCTCCATTAATCCTTAGGATACCGGAGGTTTTTTTGTTTGCACGTTTTCATTTTTCTTCCCTTTCTTCCTTGAGCCGTAACCTTTTTATATTTCAATTCACATAGCTGTATGAGGGCTTATTTTTTGCGGGACAAGTTGTACTTTCTAATACCATTAATTATGGCATACAATGTTAGTGGAAAGCGTTAAAAAAAATGAAAAAGGGGTGGAGTTGAAAAAAAACGCAATTCCTCAACCGTTTTACGGGTTTTATTTGAACTGCATTTAATTTGTGGCAAAACTGACCCATGCCCTTCATTCTCTGGGTCAGTACAATTGCAATGATACCACATATGTATAGGTTATTATGTATAAATAATGTAAAAATAAATGCAAACTTTGAAATAATTTTTTTATATCACCATATTCTGACCCCCATCATTTTTTTTATAGTTATCTACTGACCTGTATTGGGGCTAATTTTTGGCGGGACAATCTGCGATTTTTATTGATAATATTTTGGAGTGTGTGTGACTTTTTGATCACATTTTATTACATTTATTTCGGTAAGAGAAGCAATGAAAAATTGGCAAATTGGCCATTTTGACCCTTTTTTCAGTTAAACCATTCGCTGTATTGGAAAAATATTTTTACATTTTAATAGTATGGGCGTTTTCAGTCGTGGTGATACCTATGATGTTTATATTTTCTTATTTAAGTATTTATTTTTTTATTATACGGAAAAGGGGGTGATTTAAACTATTATATTTTTCAAATTTTTTATATATTTTTTAACAGTTTTTTACATCTATGCTAGCTCTCAGCTAGATAGATTAGACTTTACTGCCAGATGATGTGCAAAATGTATGATAAGGTGTGCGCCTTGTCATAAAGTAGGTGCATCCTCCTGCAACACAGGGGATGCCATAAACCTGCGTAAAACACTGGTCTATGATACCCCCCTCTATTTTTTTAAGAAAAATCTAAAAGGATTAACTAAATAAGATCACACTTTAGAGTTAGAGGGTACAAGTGGTTAGATATGTATTACCTGTCATGCTGATTTTCCGTATTTGCTTTTTTGTTTTTTACTCCCCACCTTCCCAGACCCATAACTTTTTTTTTATTTTTCTATTCACATAGCCATATGAGGGCTTATTTTTCTGTTGTACAAGTTGTACTTTCTAATGGTACAATTTAATATTGCGTACAATATAGTGGGAAACTAGAAAAAAATTACATATAGGCTTTATTTTTTACAGTGTTGCCTACACAATAAAACTGACCTGTGATGCCATATTTTGTATATACCTTAGTTTTTGTAGTATTTTAATACTTAAATAAAAGCTTGGACAAAATCATATTGAGACCCCCATAACATTTATATATGTACATCTGCAAAGCTGAGGGAGGGTTCATTTTTTGCTAGCATTTTTTATTATTTTTTTGGAATGATTTAGAGGGAACAAGGCTGTAACAACAACCGAAAGGCCCCCTCAATCTCAGCATAAGGGCTCATGTACACAACTGTGTGCCGGTGTGACCCGTGCTGCAGACTGCAAATTGCAGTGCACAATGCATGGGCACCAACTAGAGATGAACACATTTTTTTAAAATTCGGTTCGTTCGGGCCGCCTAATTTTTTTAAAATACAGTGTTCCGTGCCTCCTTTCTGCATTGTACCTTTAGGATTGCGGACCCATTTAAGTGAATGGGTCCACATCCATTATGCGGTGCACTAACGACCGGTGCCCGTATATTGCGGACCCATTGTTTGCGGGCCACGCTACAGGCACAGTTGGGCAACAGCCATGTGCATGAGCCCTATGGGAGATGTTTAGGTCCTGGGAGCATAGCGCTCCTGTGGTTTCACTACTCAGATACCACTAATCACATTTATTACGGGTGTTTGCTGTTTAAAACAGCGAAAAAACCCAGTGGCCATGGCATCTGCTCAGCTTCTGAGTGAGCACCATGTTTAAACCTCTTCCGCTGTAACAGGATAGTTATGGAAAATTTTAAACATCCACTGTTAAGTAGAATTTTGGGGATTTTGCAATAGCTAAATTTAATAGAAAATAATTTTCTAACCACTTTTAGATGATTAAAGCTATTCTACACAACAAGTTTAACAGCAAATTGGGGTCTATTATTTAGTATATTGTTGTGTGAAAGAATCTTGTGCATGTTTTTAGTTCTCATGCATGTTGATGTTTTAGGGTTTGGGTTTCATTTCTTTTTAGTATTTTCTGTGTTTGCTCTGAGTGAATTGTTGCACTTATCTAACTGCTTGCCAGCTGCATGATAAATCATTGTATGTGTCTTTCTTTGTTTCTTTTTTTTCTATATTTGCTTTGCCTATAAATAATAGGATGAGCCTTTATGCACAGTGAATGCTGCATCATCAATGACGACTACAACTATCTTCATTTTACTGCAAGTATTCAAATATATATATATATATATATATATATATATATATAATATTTCAATATACAAGCAATGCAATGTATAAGCATCTTGAAGGACATGCCTTATTACCCCATATAAAAAAATAAAATAAAAAAAAACACTCCCTGGTCCTTCTGCACAATGGCAAATGATCATGCCATGCACATATAGTTTCTTCCGAATTCCAAACAGCCAACATTTGACAGCCATTTTTGACCATCATGAACACTTTGGTAATACTCTAATGTGTCTGGCCAGCTTTAAATATGGGGAATATGTTTTTGCCATAGGAAACTTCCACACTAGGTAATCTGCAAATCAGCAATTTTTTCAAGGTCCACTTGATGTTAAGAAAAACGTAGGCTTCATATGATAGGACATGATAGGACACATGTTAGCATTTTTTGCACATGGTAGATTACTGGCTCTTAACTTTTAAATTACATTTTCGACCATTTTTGTTACTTTTTATGGAGATATATACAGCTTTTGTTCTTCATTTTTTCCACTGTTGCAGGTAGAGAGAAGTCCTCTTCATGCCCACTGGGACTTATTTGCTCCAATTTTTTATAATAGTATTCTCCATATCACAATTCTGGCATGTGATTAGTTTCTTTTTATGATTGCTGTGACATTGGTCACTAGGAGACTTAATCTGGGCTTAGGCTGGGTTCACACAGGCATTGCAGGAAAAGGTGTGGGTGTGTTGTAATGCATTTTGCACGCGCGTGAGAAAAATCGGCATGTTTGGTACCCAAACCCGAACTTCTTCAAAGAAGTTCGGGTTTGGGATTGGGGTTGTGTAGATTGTAATATTTTCCCTTATAACATGGTTATAAGGGAAAATAATAGCATTCTGAATACAGAATGCATAGTACAATAGCGATGGAGGGGTTAAAAAAAAATTTAAAAAATTTAACTCACCTTAATCCACTTGCTCGCGCAGCCGGCATCTCTTCTGTCTTATTCTTTGCTGTGTACAGGAAAAGGACCTGTGGTGACGTCACTCCGGTCATCACATGGTCCATCACATTATCTTTTACCATGGTGATGGATCATGTGATGGACCATGTGATGACCGGAGTGAAGTCACCACAGGTCCTTTTCCTGTACACAGCAAAGAAGACAACAGAAGAGATGCCGGCTGCGCGAGCAAGTGGATTAAGGTGAGTTAAATTTTATTTATATTTTTTTAACCCCTCCAGCGCTATTGTACTATGGATTCTGTATTAAGAATGCTATTATTTTCCCTTATAACCATGTTATAAGGGAAAATAATAATGATCGGGTCTCCATCCCGATCGTCTCTTAGCAACCGTGCGTGAAAATCGCACCGCATCCGCACTTGCTTGCGGATGCTTGCGATTTTCACTCAGCCCCATTGACTTCTATGGGGCCTGCGTTGCGTGATAAGCGCACAATATAGAGCATGCTGCGATTTTCACACAACGCATAAGTGATGCGTGAAAATCACAGCTCATGTGCACAGCCCCATAGAAATTAATGGGTCCGGATTCAGTGTGGGTGCAATGCGTTCACCTCCCGCATTACACCCGCGCGGAAATCTCGCCCGTGTGAACTCAGCCTTACCAAGTCTCAGCAGCTCTGCGGTGCTGGAGGGCACCTATTTATTTTCTACTCAGTACTTACTGACCACTGTGTAAGGCCTCATGCACACGACCGTTTTTCGGGTCTGCATCCGAGCCGCAGTTTTTGCTGCTTGGGTGCGGACACATCCACTTCAATGGGGCCGCAAAAGACGCGGACAGCACTCCGTGTTCTGTCTGCATCCGTTGCTCCATTCCGAGGCCCCGCAAAAAAAATATAGCATGTCCAATTCTTGTACGTTTTGTGGACAAGAACAGGCATGTCTACAATGGGCCGCCCATTCCGTTCTGCAAATTGCGGAAGGCACATGGGCGGCTTCCATTTTTTGTGGATCCGCGGCTTGCAGTCCTAAAAAAAATAGCACGGTCGTGTGCATGAGGCCTAAGCTAAATAAGAGAAGACAGAGTGGTTTTGCAACCACTTCTATCTTCTCTATTAGAATGCCTGGTTGGCTCTGACCCTGTACAAACTTCTTGCTCCTGCTACACTGCAGGAGATTTGGGGGGTCATTTTTTAGGCTGACATATGCCTATTTTAGGCATATTTTAGGCGCACATTGCGACTTTTTCCTGCTCATGCCAGGTCTAAAATTGTGGGGGTGGCATGGATGGGGAAGGGGATGGGCTGGCAGGCCCATCTCATTTACCATTTTCTATGCCTATTTCAGATGTAGAATAAGGTCTGAATATAAGACAGCAAGGAAGCTATCTTACATTTAGAACTGGTGGAGGATCCACCGAAGTTATGTAGAGGCCAGTGCCTCTTCATGACTTTGGCAGAACCACTGCCAGCTTAGGGTTTTAATAAGACTGGCATCTAAAACAACAGTATTAATAAGTGTGCCCCTTAATCTTAACTTTAAGGCTACTTTCACACTGGCGTTTCTGGGTCCGCTTGTGAGATCCATTTCAGGGCTCTCACAAGCGGCCCAAAATGGATCAGTTTAGTCCCAATGCATTCTGAATGGATAAGGATCCGTTCAGAATGCATCAGTTTGCCTCCGTTCAGCCTCCATTCCGCTCTGGAGGTGGACACCAAAACGCTGCTTGCAGCGTTTTGATGTCCGCCTGACGATGCGGAGCCAAACGAATCCGTCCTGACTTACAATGTATGTCAAAGGGGGCGGATCCGTTTTCACTGACACAATATGGTGCAATTGAAAATGGATCCGCCTCCCATTGACTTTCAGTGTGAGTCAAAACGGATCCGTTTGCATTATCATCATCAACAACAAAAAAAAAAGTAATGCAAACGGATCCGTTCTGAACGGATACCAGCGTTTGCATTATAGGTGCGGATCCGTCTGTGAAGATACCAGACGGATCCGCACCTAACGCAGGTGTGAAAGTAGCCTAATATGTTGTAGTTTACCAAAGTGTATAATAGGGTTGATATCCCAGGAGCTTTCTGTAATGTGAAAAATGATTTAACTTTGCTGGAAATATGGTTAAAAAAAACTGGAAACTGTTGTGCAGTGTTTCCAAATGTGTAAAATTCTGCACCTTTAGAAAAGAAATCCTCTGCTTGACTATCATATTTGCAGTTTTGTTATGACTTCAGAAGAGAAGGGTTTAGGAGTTCTGATTTTTGACTCTTTTCTGATGGGCTACGAAAATGATGGAGGTTCTTAGGCATAAACCTTATCAAGAAAGCTTTAAAGACCTTAGTTGTACATCTTTGAGGAAAAGAATGAGTGACATGAGATGACATGATAAAAACCCTTCAATATGTAAGAGAGTTAAATAAGGTTCATGAGGGATGTATTTTATAAGAAACTAAACATAAGAACAAGGAGGCACAATCTGAAATTAGTTGGGGAAGGGGGGGAGAAAATATTTCACTGAAAGTGTAAAAGGTGCTTGAAACAAATGTCCAGCAGATTTGGCTTGAAAATCAACAGTAATATGTCTGGGATAAACCTATATGTAAGCATAAGAAAAAAAAAATATATATAAGGTAGTGATCAGTGAACCAATACAATCTGCAGTATTCTTGTGTATGCCCGTTACTATAAGATGCGGTGCAGGCATTAATGTAGTACATTAACGATTGTGGGTTCAGATTTGTAATATAATACATTAATGCATGCGCTGAAGCTTATGGTAACTGCCGCCATCTTGAAAGAATCTCATCGGAGGCAATACATTTTAGGCATATACGGAGCTAGGGATCGGGAATGATCATGAGTTATATAAAGATGAACGAATTGGGTTCATCCAAATCAGGACGAACCGGTTCACTCATTACTAATATAAGTTCCTTTTCTGCCATCATTATCCTATGTTTCTTCTAACTTATGAATGTGTACTTTGCAACTGTATAATATATAATAATAAAAATATTTTGGCAATACTTTTTTGGGTATTACCATTAGGTATGAGCGAACTTGTGCAAGTTCAGGTTTGCTGGGTTCGGCCTAACTTTAGGTCAAAGTTTGGGTTTGGGACCCGAACTTGACCCGAACGCCATTAAAGTAAATGGGGACCCAAACTTCACTTTATTATTTTCGTTATAACATGGTTATATCAAAAAATAGTAGCATTTTTTTAACCCCTAAATAGCCATATTCTTTTGCATTCTGTCTTAAGAATGCTATTATTTTCCGATATAACCATGTTACAACGGAAAATAATAAAATAACCCGAACACCGAACCCGGACTTCAGTGAAAAATCCTGGTTCGAGTCTGGGTACCCGAACTCGCAAAGTACGGTGTGAACACGAAATTTGCAGTTCGGGTTCGCTCATCCCTAATTACCATCTATGATGGTTGCACACTTTTGCATACATTTTTTTTTTAAGATAACATTTTCGGTAACTCAGTGCTGGAATTGGAATTATTTGAATTAAAGGCATTTGTAAAGTATTCATTACTGATTCATACATTATAAATTTAGAAAGAGCCCTGTAAAATCAATGTTTGGACATGTAATATACATAGCGTTGGGTCCACCAATTAAAAACCACTGCTTCCAATGGCTCTTCTGAATGGTGTACCCCTCTCTATATAGTTGTTTGTCTTTAGTTAGTCTATCAAGTAGCATGTCATTGTTAGAATATTTGTTACATTTTACTTAATTGATTAATGTTAGGTATTAATGTTTAATTATTCTAAATAAAAGCTACTATTTTTTTTCTTTGTAGGAGGATGACAGTGATTGTGGTGGTGTTTCTGGTTTGACTCCTTCACTCTGGTCTATGATAGGCATTCAGTTGTTCCTGCTCTGGCTTTTATCTGGTAGTAATCATTGTCAGTTATGACCCTGAAAACCAAAATCTACATTTCTTAACTCAACATCCTGCCAAAAGATTAACCCTGGATTTACCTTAAAGTCACTTAACTGAGACAATTGAAGAATGGCTGTTTCTATGCTGTGACTTATTCGTCTGTGAAAGCTTCACAGAGACACCTACAAAGTCTGCATGTCGGAGTGTCAAATCCTCAGTGGCAACATGTTTGAATGCTGCATCATCTATGCCATCAGAAGGGAAAGCTACAGTAAATGTGCTTTATTGAACAAAATATGATGATCTTTTTGTTGCATCGTCAATGACTTTATGTAAAAGGGCTCCCTTTAATATTGCTTCTGTACAACATGATTTGTAAAAATTTATTTGACCTTCAGTTTGTTGCACCCTAGCCCTATATGTGTCTACTTGTGTACATCAGATCTATTTTATTATTGTGCACTGTGTTTAGAAGAGCACTACTGCTTTTAATATATAAATGTATGTGGAAAAAAAACTGAAATGCTCCTGTTTTAGTCAAGTGCAAATACTGTATATTGGTTAGTCTTCTTAAAAAACAGAAAAAACAAAAAACAAACTGAAAATGCCTTATATTGTATATTGAATGGCTTGATTTGCCAAATAGAAGTACGAACACAAAGACATATATACTCAAATGGTTCTTTGAGCATCAGATATCAAAAGGTGATTAAGTGTATACTGTACAATATTTGGTGGGTGTTTGAGAGCTTGATCTTTGTGAATCTCTTTGGGTGCCGTGTAAATCTTTTCAACTCTAGTTTTGTACATGTGGTTCTGTATATCAAAGCTAACCAATCTTTTTCAAGCCTGAGAGATATTGAGTTGGAAGCATTTTGGTTAGGAAACTTAACAACGGTATTTAGCATGCTCATGCTGCTGCTGTTTTATTTTTTGTTAGGATTAAATTTGTAGTCTTTTCTGAGTGAATATTTCTTGTGTGAAAAATACCAGAGCACTGCAATATGATGCTAATTAATTAGCTTCCACAATGATTTTCCAAGTGTAATCTGCAATTTAATACAGATAGTGTAAATGAATGTACTCTAAGGGTATCTTTATACCATAAACATTTATTTATTCTATTACTTGCCTTTTATAGTCAGAATGATGTTTAACATCCAAAAACTGATGGTGAATGCATGATGTAGCACGTAGGTGGTTAATAACCACCATTTCAAAACTTTATTCTCAGTTTATTTGCTTTTTCCACTTATCCTAAGTTGAAAAGTCCAAGCCAAGAGGAAATCAAACAAATGCCTAAACATTTTTAATTATTATGTTTTTTTTCCATTAATAAATGAAAAAAGATTGCATATAATATATTATAATAAACTGATGATATAAATAAACAGTTTTATTATTTTACTATTTATTTTATTTTTAAATATTTTTTTCATTTTAAGGTAGACAAGATGATTACTAACTTATCGGTGGGGATCAGACCACTGAAACCTCCACTGATCCGGAGAACAGGGGTCCCATTCTCCCATCTGATGAAGTGGCAGGTCAGGCATGCCTAACCTGCCACTCCATCACATCAGCGGAACAGATCCTCATTTGTGGGATCAATGGGAGGAGTCTCAATGGTTGGACCCAATTATCAGATAGTTATCCTCTATCCAGTGGATAGGGAATAACTTCAAAATGTGGCACAGCCACTTTAATTTAGACAGGAAATTTAAAGGGAACCTGTCATCAACTTTATGCTGACTCACTGTGGGCAGTATGAAATAGTGACAGAAATGCTGATTTCAGCGGTGTGTCAATTATAAGCTAAAAGTAAGTCGTTGCCAAGAACCAGCAGCATCATAATCATTGTAGCACAGGCCTTGAAAAAAGTCAAATCTACCTGAGAAGACTCATGGTTATTCATAATCTCCTGCACTCTCACCCATCTGCTGATGATTGGCAGTTCTCTCCTAGACAGAAAGGGAGAAGACTAGGTAGAAGACTGTCGGTCATCAGCAGGTGGGCAGGAGAGCAGGAATTTATGAATAGCCATGACTCTTTTCAGGTGGTCGTGACCCTTTTCCAGGCCTAGTCTGCAATGATTGTAATGTTGGTTCTTGGCAACCACTTACTTTTAACTTATAAATGACAGACAGCTGAAATCAATTCAGCTGGCTCTACTTTATGATGCTGTTATTATGGACAGCATAAAGTTGATGACGGGTTCCCTTTAAGACATATAATCAGTGGTCTTGACAGAAGTGTAACTTGTAGCTCTGGGCCCCTAATGCAAATTATTAAAAGAGACCTCCAACTATTATGCTTCATATACAGTATTGGTTTTCTCACATGAGGAAGAGAGAACAAACACTTGAAAAAATGTTAAAACAAATGTAATATTTGTTGTGCTGCAAACTATGCTTTTAACTTTTGCTTTATTAGGGGGAATGATCAGCAAATCCCAAACTAACAAATGTCTAGGCATATTAAGAGCTCACATCTAATAATTTCAATTGAAGATATATCCAAATGAGTTTCATTTAAAAATATTTATTTATTATTTTCAGTATATGTAGATATAAAACTATAATTTACAGTTAAATGCATGTATTTTATAAAGACTAGTGCAAGATATTTAAAATATATTGAAATATATAATAAAAGAGTAAACTATGGAGAAACAAATTAATAAATTTATTTTTGAATTTAACCCTTTAAAGAGGTCATCTGGCCTAGAAGCCAGATGGTTGTACCCTGTGACCAATTAAAAAAAAAGAAACACTTGTCTTCCATCCAGAAGTGGCTTGGTCCTGTGACAACTGTGGCTAATCACTGGCCTCAGCAGTCACATATGCTAGAATGGCACATCACTGATATGTTCTAGAACATGTGACAATGGCGCAGGAACTGTAAGACTGTGGACAGGTAAGCTTTTTTTTATTATTGACCACTGGTTGCAATTATTTGGTTTGTTAGCCCCTAGGTTGGAAAATAACTTTAATTCCTCATATTTCTATTGATTTGTGAACTTAAAAAATTATTTTGTTGAGTGTTTTGCTTTTTTCAAAGCATTGTAACGTCTTAAATAAAGAAAAATTAAAATAGAATTATGTTGACAACACAAGTGCATTGGAAATATGCAAAGATTTTCAGAGAAAATATATTGAAAGTTTTTCCATCAAAATCCCAGCCCAAAAATAGTCATAGAAATGTGCTGACATTAAAATCCATAAAGAGTGGGTTATGATATCATCTTTCAAGATATGGGTCATTGTGTTAATATGAAACATTACTAATATCTGAGAATGAAACTTAATTGCCTCTTTGTTTCTTGCTATAGTAAAAGTGGTACGTTTATAACTATCAAATTTATGTAACAATAAAACTTGCCTTGTTGGCAATGCCAAGTCCCTAATACAGGGAAACTGTTCTCCAATAATGGGATGAGGCTTTCTTAGCTGAGTATATTTTTATTTTGAAGAAATGTTTTTCCTATGTTAATTTTGAATTAGATTTTACCCTCATGTTCCATTTTATACACATTTGTTAGACTCTTTTATATTTGGTGAACACCTGCTTTTATAAATAATAGTCAAAATAATTTAGTAAACCAATAGTAAGTTAAAGGGGTTTTCCAAGATTTTGATACTAGTTTCTGATTGCTGTGAGTCTGACACCTTGGACCCCCACTGATTAGCTGTTTGAGAAGACATGGGCAGCTTCATCTCAGGATAGGTCATCAGTATCAAAATCTCAGAAAACCCTTTTAAGTATCCTAAAACTGTACCAACTACATAATTTTATTGTCAGCCCGGCCAATTTTTATTTCAATTCTTATTTCAGAGAATAGTACTTTTGAATTTGTTTAAATGAAGTGTGTTCAAAATGATATTTGTATACTTAAATTATAGTTGTAATGAATGGACATTTTCATTTGAAAAAGTACAAAAGTTGTCAAGTTAAATATAAAAAAAAAATCTTTCTTATCTTGCTTGCTTTTGTAAGCCCTGTTTACAATGATATTATATACAGTATGTATAAATAATTTATTCTTCAAATTTGTTTTTTTAAGGAATATATATAGTGAACAATATATTTCTTATTTTCCATTTCAGGTCATTGTGTGTTACATGCATAATTTGTTCATAAAATTATAAATATTTTCATTCTGTTTCAAACACAACTAAAACTGGGTTTAAGCTCGAATTTGTCTTTGATTTTGATACGTGTACTAACAAAAATGTTACAGAAGGGACTAAAGAGTTTGTCCAGGATTTTGATATTGATGGCCTATGAGTAGATTGATAAAAACAAGTATTGCCCATAGCAATCAATCGATCTCTATTGAATAAAGCAGCAACTACTCTACTTTTTTCCTGCACCAATTTTGATAAATCTCTACCATAATGAAGTCATTGACCATTATTACATAGGAATTGAAATTTTTTTTTTTTGCATTCTAAAAGTAAATACATTCAGTAATATTCTGTATACTATTTTACTGGGAAACCTTTCAAATATTTTTTATTTTTTTATTTGACTCAATGTTATACTTTTTTTGGGTGAGAAATACATATGTTACTGGCAGTCACTTTATTTACTACATAAAGCAAATCTTCTCTTTAGTTTTAAGATTGTAACTATTTGTCTTGCCTAAGAAAAGGATAATACAATCCATTAGTAACTATGAGCCAAAGGATTAAGAATAACATTTTGTATTTAATTTACATAAAAAGCCAGCATCACTGCCAAACCACTGAATGTAATTTCTGTTTATATCTACATTGTAGCAAACTCTCTTTGGTACGCCTGAGTACATATTCTTATACCTGAAGGCGTTTAGTATATGCTGTATATTCATTTTGATATTTCTACCATTTGTATAATTCTCTCTTGTTTCTTTGATATTGACTATTGCTGGGTTTACACTGTATTAGGTAACATCTCTATTAAAGAGGTAGATAAAGAGGTTTCAGAAGGAACTCGGACAACACAGAGCATACACCAAAATAACTGATCATTACCTACATGGCAGATCCTGTGCTGCTGGAGTATCCTATCAAAAATCTATTTACCCACTGCAGCGGCCACAAGTTGTTAACATGACATCAAAATTTCAGCCAGGTAGACACATCCAAGCTGGGGGAACTAGAGCAGCGGAGCAGGATCTGCCAGGTAAGGCTACTTTTACACTGCCGTTTATGGGTCCGCCTGTGAGATCAGTTTCAAGGCTCTCACAAGCAGCCCCAAATGGATCAGTTTAGCCCCAATGCATTCTGAATGGATGTGGATCCGTTCAGAATGCATCAGTTTGGCTCCGTTCCGCCTCCATTCCGCTCTGGAGGCGGACACCAAAACGCTGCTTGCAGCATTTTGGTGTCCGCCTGGCGGTGCAGAGCCAAACGGATCCGTCCTGACTTACTATGTAAGTCAATGGGGACGGATCCGTTTACATTGACACAAATATGGTGCAATTGTAAACGGATCCGTCCCCCATTGACTTTCAATGTAAGTCAGGACGGATCCGTTTGACTTACACTTAGACTTAGATTTTTTTTTTTTTACTAAGTTATGCAGACGGATCCGTACTGAACGGATACCAGCGTTTGCATTTATAGGTGCGGATTCGTCTGTGCAGATACCAGACGGATCCGCACCTAACGCAGGTGTGAAAGTAGCCTAAGTAGTGGTCTGTTCTTTCATGCAGGCAGATTCTCTGTGTTTTCTAGTTTCCTCCTGAAACTAGACAACCTCTGTAAGTGACGTTTTACACCTTTAGTGTAACTTTTTTCTAAATACTTTAAAGAGGACCTTTCAAGGTTTGGTATTCATTGCGATAAATACTTTTACTTGGGGGGTACTGGCTGATGCTGCCACCCTGCCTGATTTTTTTAAATATCGCTCCTGTGCACCGCTGTGCCCCCCCCCCCCGCAGTTTTCGCACTCAGTATGCAATACTGAGCATCGGTACATCGAGGAGGTGACGCCAGGGTTTCTCAATGGGCGTCTCCTTCTCCATGGCTGTGCCGCGATCTAATCAGAGCGGAGAGCGTCACAGCCAGGTTTTTTTTTTTTCCCTGGCTGTGACTCTCTCTGTTGTAATTGGATCGCGGCACAACCAGGGAGAAGGAGACGCCCATTGAGAAACCCTGGGGTCTCCTCCTCTCTGTACCGATGCTCAGTGTTGCATACTGAGCGCAAAAACTGCGGGGGGAAGGGGCACAGCAGGGCGCAGGAGTGATATTTAAAAAAATCAGGCAGGGTGGCAGCATCAGCGGGGGTACCCCCCAATTAAAGGTATTTATTGCAATTATTACAAAACCATGAACGGTCCTCTTTAAATATAGATTTCATCTTTTTATTATCAATCCTAGATTTGATTTAGGTTGCATGAATGTCTTTATATTATGTCTTATAATTAATCAGGAATAAAAAATGGAGCTTAGGAATTTGTGTTGACTAGTGTCTATAATGAGACTACCCCTTTCAGCTTACTGATTAGTAATATTTAGAAGATGAATTAATAATGCGATTTAGCTGGGGTAAGACTAAAACATGGCATGTATTTTAATGTGTCATAAAGCTCTAAGAATTCAAATTCATTTTTTGATTAAATGAAAAGGTTCTTCCTGTATTGTAAATTTATTAACTATATTTCTGTTAAAAGAATTGTTCTGTTGTTTTGAATATTATGCAGTAGCTTTATGTTCTACCATAATTTGATAACTGTATAAATATATAATTTGCAAATTCTCTGCATAGACACTTTTTTTCTTATATTTTAACTGGAACACTTTTATTGGGTTCAAGAAGCATATTGAAATATTTTGTAAAAAAAAAAAAAATATGTATTTCTTGTGGAAAACGGTAACTTAAAAATAAAGGGTTTTAATTTCAACTCAAAAGAATGAATTTATAATTAAAACCAGGTGGATGATCCAATATAGTGCTCTGTTTCCTACCCGAAACTTTATGGAAGAGAATGACCCAGTACAATGTATAATTTCAAGATATCACTTTACAACACGTCCTTCATTGTTCATTTTATTATATAATATATGAATGAAAGTCCATAATTTCACAGCTATTTATCTCTTGTGTGTAACATTAGACTCCAAGATAGACTAATAAATCCAAAGGCTAACTCTTTTGTGCATTTTAATGTGTATGGTAACAATTCTTAGCCATTTATTATACAACAGCAGGACAAAAATAATGACAACATAGATTGGCATCTGAGTTCTTTAGACTTTTTTTGCAATAATTTTAAAAATTTTAAAAATCTTTCATAACTTTGTAAAATTGCTTAAAGTACTGCATGTATATGTTGCAAACTTTAGCTTGACACTTAAAGGGGTTTTACAGGTTGTGAAAACAACTTGAGGATGGCCAGGCATATTGTAGCATAAGATATATCCATATCTATGTATTTCAATACTATAAATGTATGGTAATTATGAGACCTATGTAGTAAAACAGTAACTTGACACTTATTACATTAAAAACCTGTGGCAGCAAACATTAACTTGACTAGGCATTTGCCAGTCAGTCAGCATGAGTGATGATATGTTTGTTCATTCAAGGCACAAAACAGCTTTGATTGACAAGCTGTGGTGACATGTAGGGAGTTGGCATGTCACACTTCTGTCCAGGCATTTACTGGAAATAGTGGAAATGTATTTCAGGAATTGGGACAACCAAAGCTGCCCCTTCAATATGTTAACCTCTTACGGACACAGGGCATACAGGTACGCCCTGATGTCCGAGTCCTTAAGGACACAGGGCGTACATGTACGCCCTGTGCATTTCCGATCACCACCGCGCGGCGGGCGGTGATCGGAACAGAGTGCCTGCTGAAATCATTCAGCAGGCACTCTGTGACAATGCCGAGGGGGGTCTATATCGGCAATCGCAGCAAACCACAGGTCAATTCAGACCTGCGGTTTTCCTGCGTTTCCGGGTCATTAGGGTCTCCGGTGACCCAATAACCCGGAATAGGATGGTGATCGGTGGTGTGATAATACACCACCAATCACCATCCTTAGATCCTGGGAGGTGGCGGTGACATCACCTCTCAGGATCGCATCCTATTGTCTGGACGGGCGGGGGTTAACTTCCCCCAGCTCTACTCTCCTCCTCCACACTGCTTCCGTGGAGCCAGGATAGAAGAGTCTGTCCGTCCACCTCTGAGCCCAGCACCCCCACGTGAGTCACCATAGTGCCATCTGGCACTCAAAAGTTATTAGGGACAGGTTTAGGGAAAGGTTAGATTAGGCAGAGAGACTGATGGTTAGTTTAGGGAAAAAAATAGTTTTTTTTACGCTTCACCCTGATCGGGTGTCTGGGGTCCACAGCACACTCAGCTGTGCGACCCTAGACCCCCCAGAGGTGCTGCAGCTTGCCCCCCCCTACACACACACACACAATTTTTATTTTTTTGTGCGTGCGTGTGCTGAATATAGCTGGCACTCTTAGCGTCCGGCCACTGTTAGCGCATCGCCCACCCCAACGCTGACTAGCTTTGGACCTCTGATCAGCGAGTTTGAATTAATTTTTATTTTTTTGGGCTTTCATTTTTTTTATCTAGTTAAAAAAAAATTCTGTTAGGTTTAGGGTGGGTAGGGGTAGGGTACAAGTGAACGTGAGCACCCGTCCCTTCACACACACGCACACTAAATAAAGTTTTACGCACACAGACACGCACACACACACTCCCCTATGACCCGATGGATGTTCTCGTCCGAGGAGGCATACGCTCTGCTTGTCTCAGACTCCGAGAGCCCTAGTGAGGACGAGGATGACCCCACTTTCCTCTTGTCACCCTGTGGCCCACACTAGTATGAGCAGCCCTGGGGCTCGTACTAGTTTTCCGGCCCACCAGATAGGTCCATCTGAGCCCCCTACGGGTGAACTTGTCTGGTGTACCTCGTGCTGCATATGGGCCTAGTCAAAAAACCCAGTTTCAGGCAGTACTGGAGTGGGGACGTCCTCTACCAGACCCCACTCTACTGTATGGCAATGACACAGTCCCGTTTTGAGGCTATTCGGAAATGCCTGCATTATGAAGATATTGCAGCATGTCCCCCCCCGAGGTTATCCTGCCTATGACCGCCTGTACAAAATCAGGGCAGTCATCGATCACTTCAGAGCTAAATTTTAATCCATTTTTTCAATTAACAAAGCAAGGGTTAACAGTCAAAACTCTTTATTTATTGCCCTGATTCTGTAGCTTACAGAAACATTCCATATGTGGTCATAAAATGCTGTATGGACAAACTGCAGGGCACACAAGGAAAGGAGCGCCATATGGTTTTTGGAAGGCATATGGTTTTTTGACTGTTTTTTTGACACCATGTCCCATTTGAAGCCCCCCTGATGCACTCCTAGAGTAGAAACTCCTTAAAAGTGACCCCATTTAAGAAACTACACCCCTCAAGGTATTCAAAACAGATTTTACAAACTTTGTTAACACTTTAGGTGTTCCACAAGAGTTATTGGCAAATGGAGATGAAATTTCAGAATTTAAATTTTTTGTCACCTTGCCTTCTTTTGTAATATACAGCAACCAAAAATCATATGTACCCTAATAATAGTCCCAACACTACTGCCACCTTATCCCATAGTTTCAAAAATTGGGTCACTTTTTTGGAGTTTCTACTCTAGGGGTGCATCAGGGGGGCTTCAAAAGGGACAGGGTGTAAATAAACCAGTCCAGCAAAATCTGCCTTCCAGAAATCATATGGTGTTACTTTCCTTCTGCGCCCTGCCGTGTGCCCGTACAGTAGTTTACGACTACATATGGGGTGTTTCTATAAACTACAGAATCAGCGCAATAAATATTTATTTTTGTTTAGCGTTTAACCCTTGCTTTGTTACTGTAAAAAATGGATTAAAATGGAAAATTTGCCAAGAAATTGAAATTCTGAAATTCCAGCTCCGTTTGCCAATAACTCTTGTGGAACACCTAAAGGGTTAACAAAGTTAGTCAAATCAGTTTTGAATACCTTGAGGGGTGTCGTTTCTAAAATGGGGTCATTTTTGGGTGGTTTATATTATGTAAGCCTCACAAAGTGACTTCAGACCTGAACTGGTCCTTAAAAAGTGGGTTTTGGAAAATTTCAGAAAAATTTCAAGATTTGCTTCTAAACTTCTAAGCCTTGTAAAGTCCCCAAAAAATAAAAAGGCATTCCCAAAATGATCCAAACATGAAGTAGACATATGGGGAATGTAAATTAATAACTTTTTTTGGAGGTATTACTATGTATTATAGAAGTAGAGAAATTGAAACTTGGAAATTTGCACATTTTTCCCAATTTTTGGTAAATTTGGTATTTTTTTTCTAAATAAAAATTATTTATTTTACTCCATTTTACCAGTGTCTTGAAGTACAATATGTGCCGAAAAAACTTTCTCAGAATGGCCTGGATAAGTAAAAGTGTTTCAAAGTTATTCACACATAAAGTGACACTGGTCAGATTTGCAAAAAATGGCCTGGTCCTTAAGGTGAAAATGAGCCCGGTTCTTAAGGTGTTAAAGGGGTTCTGCAGTTTTTTTAAACTAATGATTTATCCAATGGATAGATCATCAGCATCTGATCAGCGGGGGTCCGGTCGTGTCACCTCACTATTATAGGGTTTTCAGGTGTCACACAGTCTAGGTACGGGGGCATACAATCGTCTACCTTTGAGACCCTTGTATGTGCTTAGCAGTCAGGGTGAGCTCTTAGGGTTTTATAGGGGTCACCTATATGCTCCTTAGTTTGGGATCAAGCCAGTCAGACATTTATTCATAACTTCCAGCTATCTGCAACATCATCCGTGACATGGTAACACCGCCCTGGTTTGCTAGACCATGTGTCTGTGGTCAGATGTATCTTGGCACCGACACTGTGTGCCAGAGATGCATTCACTTGCCGCTGAACGTGGCCATATAGCTCTGGGATGACTTACTGGGAGAAATATTTCCTTCCATGGACCTTCCATTGTGGTGTTCCAATGGCCACAAATTTTCTAAAGGCCTCCGAGTCCACCAGTTTATATGGCAGTAGTTGACGGGCGGTCAGCCGCTAAGCAAGAGGGTTATCCGACATCATAATTTTTTTTTCCACTTGAATATTTGGGGCAAGGAAGCCTGCCTTTTGCCAGATGAACGTGACGAATGCCCGGTGGAAGGTGGAGTGAAGGACAACTGGGAGGAGAGAGGAGAAGGAGTAAAGGCAGGAGGGGGAGCGCCGGGATTTTGGCTTTGTGGGTTCTGACGGTGTTGCTATGACTGGGCTCGGTGATGGGAGGCCAGATGCCTTCTTAAGATGGTCATCCCTAGGTGAGTGTTGGGATTACCGCGACTTATGCGGCAACACTATTGTCAGCAACGGACACGTTAAAAAAGCCCACACTGTGGAGCCATGTGCCACTGTCCTGGGAGCGCCAGATGTGACCGTGCATGGTGGATGGCTCGTTGCAGATACATTAGCAGTCTGCTTTTTGCCTCCTGTGTACTGTAAGTTCTGCCTGCTTCTCCTCCTTCTCATCCCTATCTGCTTCTCCGTCTCTCCTTCTGAACTCCATTCCTCTTCCTCTCTTGTGGGCACCCATATGACGTCCATAGACACATTATCATCGTCCCCTTCACCAGCACTGACATTAGAGATCTCAGAGTAGGCAGCAACAGCGGGGACCACCCTCCTTTGGCTGATCTGGGTACTGTCGTCAGACTGCTGGGTGGCTACCGCTGATACCTCCTCTTCCTGATCTGATGCCAAGAATGGCTGTGCATCAGTAAGGTCTTGAAATGTATGGGAAAATAATTCCTCTGACTAGAGCGAAGGGGATATGGTGGTGGTGATGGTAGTAGTGGTGGTGTCTTTGGGGGTGCACACAGCAGAGATTGAAAAGGGTGCAGATGGAGAGGATGAGGAGGGTGCAGAAGTGGAAGGCTGAGTGAGCCGCTCAACCAAGACTGGTGCGTCCTTTGACATAATCACACACAACTTCTGCAACTTCCCACTTAGGCTGCGCCTGGTGCACCTGCCCGACCCCTACCACCCCTACAGAATGGCCTGCCTCTTCCTATGTCTGTCATTTTTAAAATGACCCTGTGACAAAAGTCCCTATAGAAGAGCAGTATTTGTGGAAGAAGGTGTGTCACACCCCTGCCTCAATCAGTTTTTTTGGGGGGCAACTGGTAAATCAAACCAGTAGAAATTATTTCTTCAAATAGTGTTTTTCACTCTGTGTAGATGCACTAACACAGCAAAACCGCAGACAAATGCACTACCTAAATGCACTATATAGAAAGTATATTATTGGTATATAACACCCCTGCCTCAATCATTTTTTTGGGGGGGGGGGGAACAACTGGTAAATCACACCAGTAAAAATTATTTGTTCCAATAGCGTTTGGCACTCTGTGTGGCTGCAGTATCGCAGCAGAACCGCACACAAGTGCTGCACAATACAATTGCACTATAATATACTTTCCATGTTAGAAAGTATATTATAAGTATATTACACCCCTCAGTATATCACACCTATCGATAGCACACCTATGCCAGTCCTTAAAAGGACATTTGTGGCCCTATTAGCTAGCGATTTGTGTCCCAACAGTCTGTCCCTGCTCCACACAGCAACCTCTCCCTACACTGGCAAAAGACTGAATGTAAAATAGCGGCCAGATCAGGTTTATTTACAGGCTTTCCTGTACCACCTGATGGATGTGTCATGGGTCAAAGTTCTTCACAATGTAAAAGAATATGGCGGGAGCGAATATCACCATATGTTCGCCCGTTCGGGGAACAGCGAACGAGCAAAGTTTGCCACGAAACGAACGTGACGTCACTGGGCCTGCGGTAAACAGCGAGAAGGCCGCGGCACTACTACCTTCTCAAACAGCTGATCGGCAGGGGTCCCGGGGGTCGGACCCCCCCGATCAGATGCTGATAATCTATCCAGAGGATAAATTATCAGTTTACAAAAAACTGCAGAACCCCTTTAAATATATTGCTCCAGTAAACTACAAATTGTCACATAATACTGCCAAAGCCAAGTCTAGTTAGAGTTTACTACAACAAACTTTAAATGTGATGTTTCAAGTTAACATTTGCTACAGCATTACTAAATATTTATTGAAATACATATTTATGGGTAAATCTCAAAGAGATTTATAGAAAATTGTTAAAACGGTCTACTTCATTCTTCAGTTCAATGGGAATGAGATGCAATTCCAGACAGAAACCATGTGGTGAATGTTGTGGAGGCGTGGAGCGAGTCGTACCCTGGGATGGCACAGGTGGTACCGATGCCAATGATTGCGGGACCTACTTCCATCAGGATTTCCGTCGCCACCTACATTAGTGGCTGCAATCCCCCTTCTCCTCTTCCACCTCCTTTTCCACTTCCACCTCTGAATTGTCATCTTTCAGAACCAGTCAGCCATCAGTCAGTAGCTGGAAGCAGTGTAGCACTGCAGTGAGGAAGGGGCAACAGGCCGTGCTGAAACTTTTTTGCTTAGGTGACAAACTGCACACCGCCGCAGAGCTGTTGCAGGGTATAAGGGACCAGACTGAGCTGTAGCTCTCGCCAGTCAACCTACAACCAAACATGGTTGTGTCTGATAATGGCCATAAATTGGTGGCTGGTTTGGAGCTCGGCAAGCTCACACACATATCATGCCTAGCCCATGTGTTAAACTTAGTGGTTCTGCGGTTTCTCAAAACCTGACCCTATTTGCCTGAGCTACTGGTGAAGCTGTGCCGCATGTGTGTCTATTTTGGAAAGTCATCTAAGGCTGCCGCCAGTCTGGAAACGCTGCAGCAGCGCTTGCAATTGTTAGCTCTCTGCCTGTTGTGTGACGTGAGCACATGCTGGAACTCCAGCTGCAAAATGTTCGTCGCCTTTCCAGTCAGCTTCCGCTCTTCACAAGCAACGAGTGGGCATGGATGTCTGACCTCTTTGAGATTTTACGCAACTTTGAGGAATCAACACAGATGGTTAGCGGCGATGCCGCTATTATCAGCATAACTGTCACGAGGGTGTCAAGAGCCACGCCTGACTCTGTTATACCCGGGGTCAGGAAGTCGCAGCGGGTGGCTACGCGCTCTATGTATAAAGATAGTGCTGTTCCTTAATGGTAGCTTTCTGGGTTTGCCTTGCAACCCTTTTTGGCTCACTCAGGGATCCGTAGCTCCTTCTCCTCAGCTGTTTCTTGTCCAGCACTCCCAACCTCCTTATATTCCCCTCTCCCACTTCTCTGGTTGCCAGATATAGAGCTTCCTGCCTGGACTTCTATACTGACCCACTGGAGCTGTGTAGCTGAGATTCCTGGTTGTTGTTCCAGAGCGTTACCCTCCGGATCCCTGTTGGGCTTCTGTTGTCTGCTGTTGTCGCCCACCTGGGATTATATGTTTTGTCTGTATTGTCTGTCCTCTCCTTGGTGTTTTCCTTTAGTGTTAGTCGTGCGGACTAGTGTTCCCACCGCCCTATTCACTACGTAGGGCTCATCTTAGGGAAAGCCAGGGTTTAGGCACGTGATCGGCGTACGGGTGAGGAACCCGTCTAGGGACGTCAGGGCAGTCAGGTGCCAGCCTCAAGGTGAGTTAGGGGTCACCACCTTTCCCTCTCCCTTGAACAGTGCCTTCCCTTTTCCCTCCCCTTGCATCATGTATGTGATGGGCACCCGGGCATGACAATAACCATCCCACTTCTGTGTCTACTGATACGCTCGCTGCTCACAATGAAGGCGGACACTTTGCATGTGGAAGAGATGGAAATGGGGGAAGACAGTATACAGGGTGATAGCCAGATTACCCTAATTTCGTCTTCTCAGCGCGAATTGGATGATGATGAGAAGGAGGAGCAGGAAACGGTTGCCTCCGCTACAAAGGGTGGATGGGCAGAAGAGGAGGAAGAGGATGAGGAGATTAAGAGTCATCCTCCTGATAAGGACAGCGAAGTCTTGTCTGTTGGGACGCTGGAACACATGACTGAAGCTCCTTGTGGAAAAATTGCTCAAAAGATTTCCAGCTGACAAGCGCTTGCTGCAGAGTACGTAGTTCCTTGGGCAACCGAGGAGGGGAGATGAGGGGAACACACAGCAGTTCCAACAGAGGCAGGGCAACACTCTCCAAGACCTGGGACAGTTTCATGACACCCTGCCAGCACCCTCACCCTCATGCGCGGCCTACTGTCACAAGGAGGGAAAATTTTTGGAAGATTGTGAAGGAATACGTAGCAGACTGTGTCTGCATCCTCAATGATCCCTCTTTGCCTTACAACTATTGGGTGTCCAAGCTGGACATGTGGCACGAACTGGCACTCTATGCCTTGGAGGTGCTGACCTGCCCTGCCACCTGCGTTTTGTCAGAGTGGGTATTTAGTGCATAATAACTGATTAGCGCATCCGCCTGTCAACTGAAAATGCTGACCGGTTAACTCTTATCAAAATGAACAAGGCCTGGATTGCCCCTGACTTCTCTACTCCACCAGAGGAAAGCGGCTGAACATAAAGGCACTTTAAATGTGGCTTTTATGGTGTATTGAATAAACTGTATTCCCATGCACTCCTTCCACCACAAAAAAGGGTATATGGTTCAATCTTCCTTTTCTCATCCTCCTCCTTCATCATATCAACATGCTTATTAGGCTGCCCTCACTTCTAATGTTTTAAAGGGTCAGCTCAGCACAAGGCCCTCAACCATAATTTTTCCGATGGTCAGCTCAGCAGCAGGCCCTCGCCCATACTTTTTTCCATGGTCAGATCAGCAGCAGGCACTCGCCCCTAATGTTTTAGAGAGTCCGCTCAGCATCAGACCCTCAACTATAACTTTTTCGATGGTCAGCTCAGCATCAGGCCCTCGCCCATAATTTTTTCCATTGTCAGATCAGAAGCAGGCTGTCGCCACTAATGTTTTAGAGAGTCGGCTCACCAGCAGACACTCAACCATAATTTTTTTGATGGTCAGATCATCAGCAGGCCCTCGTCTCTAATCTTTTACATGGTCAGCTCAGCAGCAGGCCCTTGCCCCTAATGTTTTAGATGGTCAGCTCAGCAGCAGGTCCTCGCCCATAATGTTTTAGATGGTCAGATAAGGCTACTTTCACACTAGCGTTCGGGGCTCCGCTTGTGAGCTCCGTTTGAAGGCTCTCACAAGCGGCCCGAACGGATCCGTCCAGTCCTAATGCATTCTGAGTGGAGGCGGATCCGCTCAGAATGCATCAGTCTGGCTCCGCTTGGCCTCCGTTCCGCTCAGCAGGTGGACACCTGAACGCTGCTTGCAGCGTTCGGGTGTCCGCCTGGCCGTGCGGAGGCAAACGGATCCGTCCAGACTTACAATGTAAGTCAATGGGGACGGATCCGTAAGTCAATATGGCTCAATTCAATTTTCAAACGAATCCGTCCCCCTTTGACTTTCAATGTAAAGTCAAAACGGATCCGTTTGCATTATCATCCGTTTGTTCATGGTAATGCAAACGGATCCGTTCTGAACGGATCTAAGCGTTTGCATTATAGGAGCGGATCCGTCTGTGCAGATACCAGACGGACCCGCTCTGAACGCAAGTGTGAAAGTAGCCTAAGCAGTAGGCACTCGCCCCTAATGTTTTAGAGAGTCAGCTCAGCAGCAGACCCTCACCCGTAATGTTTTAGAGAGTCAGCTCAGCAGCAGACCCTCACCCCTAATGTTTTAGATGGTCAGCTCAGCAGCAGACCCTCACCCCTAATGTTTTAGATGATCAGATCAGCAACAGGCCCTCGCCCATAATGTTTTAGAGGGACACCAGCAGTCCCTCACCCCTAATGTTTTAGATGGTCAGATCAGCAGCAGGCACTTGCCCCTAATGTTTTAGATGGTCAGCTCAGCAGCAGACCCTCACCCCTAATGTTTTAGATGGTCATCTCAGCAGCAGACTCTCACCCCTAATGTGTTAGATCGTAATATCAGCAGCAGGCCTTCACCCCTAATGTTTTAGATGGCCAGATCAGCAGCAGGCACTCGCCCCTAATGTTTTAGAGGGTCATCTCAGCAGCAGGCCCTGGCCCCTAATATTTTAGATGGTCAGATAAGCAGCAGGCACTCTTGCCTAATGTTTTAGATGGTCAGCTCAGCAGCAGACCCTCACCCCTAATGTTTTAGATGGTCGGATCAGCAGCAGGCCCTCGCCCATAATGTTTTAGAGGGTCACCAGCAGGCCCTCACCCCTAATGTTTTAGATGGTCAGATCAGCAGCAGGCACTTGCCCCTAATGCTTTAGAGGGTCAGCTCAGCAGCAGACCCTCACCCCTAATGTTTTAGATGGTCGGATCAGCAGCAGGCCCTCGCCACTAATGTTTTAGATGGTCATCTCAGCAGCAGACTCTCACCACTAATGTGTTAGATCGTCATATCAGCAGCAGGCCCTCGCCCCTAATGTTTTAGAGGGTCAGCTCAGCAGCAGGCCCTCGCCCCTAATGTTTTAGATGGTCAGATCAGCAGCAGGCACTCTCGCCCCTAATGTTTTAGGTCCTTGCTCCAATAGTTTTAGATGGTCAGCTCAGCAGCAGACCCTCACCCCTAATGTTTTAGATGGTCAGCTCAGCAGCAGACACTCACCCCTAATGTTTTAGATGGCCAGATCAGCAGCAGGCACTCGCCCCTAATGTTTTAGAGGGTCATCTCAGCAGCAGGCCCTGGCCCCTAATATTTTAGATGGTCAGATCAGCAGCAGGCACTCTCGCCTAAAGTTTTAGATGGTCAGCTCAGCAGCAGGCACTCTCGCCTAATGTTTTAGATGGTCAGCTCAGCAGCAGACCCTCACCCCTAATGTTTTAGATGGTCGGATCAGCAGCAGGTCCTCGCCCATAATGTTTTAGATGGTCAGATAAGCAGTAGGCACTCGCCCCTAATGTTTTAGAGAGTCAGCTCAGCAGCAGACCCTCACCCGTAATGTTTTAGAGAGTCAGCTCAGCAGCAGATTCTCACCCCTAATGTTTTAGATGGTCGATTCAGCAGCAGGCCCTCACCCATAATGTTTTAGAGGGTCACCAGCAGGCCCTCACTCCTAATGTTTTAGATGGTCAGATCAGCAGCAGGTACTTGCCCCTAATGTTTTAGAGGGTCAGCTCAGCAGCAGACCCTCACCACTGTTTTAGATGGTCATCTCAGCAGCAGACCCTCACCACTAATGTTTTAGATGGTCATCTCAGCAGCAGACTCTCACCCCTAATGTGTTAGATCGTCATATCAGCAGCAGGCCCTCGCCCCTAACAATGTTTCCTAACAATTTTTCCTCTGAAATCGATTTTATCTTGTCAATATCAAGTCCTTAAATATCAGAAATAAGGGTCTGCTTATGACATTACTTAATTATCTTAGGATACGGGGGTATATGCCATCTGGTCCCAGCAATTTGTCTATTTTAATCTTTTTAAGACGCTGCTGCACTTCTTCCTATGTCAGACAGACCATTTTTAATGTGGAATTTATTTTTACATTTTGCATTTCATCTGACAGTTTATTTTCCTGAATTTTCCACGGAGACAAAACCAAAGACAAATGCTGAGTCATACAGGAATGGGTCGGAACCAGGAGGACAATACAGTACCAATTCATGAAACAGAGGGTAGTCAAATAGCCAAGCTGAAATCAGAACCAGATGGAAGACAGTACTAAAAACATGAGGCAGAGAGTGGTCAAAAGCAAGCCAAGGTCAATAATATGAGCAATCCAAACGAACGGACAGAACTGGAAGGTACCAGAAGCACAGCTAGGGAGTCACAGACTATCACTGGCACTGATATAAGGCCAGGAAGTGGTTTAAATAGAACACCAAGTCCCAGAACCTGATAGGTAATGATTCGGCACTCCATTATTCAGATGACTAGCACACAGGAATAGATCAATGCAATCAGCCTATGCCTGCTGTGGGGAGAAAGAGCATTACATCCCCACAGCAGGGGACCTTAGTGCTTCATACTATGCTATTCTTGCCTTCATAAACATCACAAAGAATAGTGCACAATAGTAAATTTATTTTCAGTACAAGATCTGCTACTTTTGTGAATAAAATATATAAATACTGTGGGGATTTGCTCTGAAAAGACAGGCTTGCGGTCGCAGTATAGAGGCAATGACAACGTCTTTAACTTAAACAGTTCAGTGTTTTATTCACACATAAGGAAAGTGACAACAAAGTCAGTTTCAAGGAAAAACAGTCACCTTGAGTCTGGTGTTTTTTCACACCAGGCAGCAACATATAAGTCCTTGGGTGAAACAGATGTCCATGTGCTTTTATCCAAACAAGATAGCAGGCCTTAATCCCGGCCCAAACTCTCAGACCCCAACACAGAGACTGGCAAAGCTCCACTGTCAGAAGGAGGATAATTCACACCAGCTGAGACTGCTGGCTGGGTTTTATATACCTAACCAAAACCCGGCCTGGAACATGAGGAACAGCCACCCACCCTGAACTTTGGCTTCTCCCAGTAAGAGCCAGCCCGGATCAGCTTTACAGCCACACTAAATAACCAATAGTGTCAGTCAGCACTAGCTGCCGCTGACACTTAAAATTACCAGCTCTTACCTCACCAAGGCCAGGAACCTCGGTGACACATACTGTATCTTCCGTCAATGACTGCCCCTTGTGCTTTCCTTCATACTTCCCCTCTTTGTTCAACCCTGAGGGGGTGAACTCCCGCCAGACAGTGTACCCGGGACAGGGCATCTGCATTTCCCTGTAACCTGCCTGCCCTATGTTTCATGGAAAACTTAAAGTTCTGTAGAGACAAAAACACCTGGTGACTTGAGCATTCCTCTCTTTGTCTTGGCTCATCCACTTGAGAGGGGAGTGGTCGGTTACCAGACATAACTTTCTCCCCTACAGATAATAGCAGAGAGACTTGAGTGCCCACTTGATGGCCAGGCATTTTCTCCACTATACTGTACCTAGTCTCGGCTGGGGTAAGTTCGCGGCTCAGTAAAAAAACAACGGGATGTCCTGAGAGAGTACAGCTCCGAGGCCTACGTCAGAGGCATTGGTCTGTATCACAAACTCCCTCTTGAAGTCGGGCATAACCAACACTGGGGACCCACACAGGGCCGACTTCAGAGCGGAGAAAGCCTTTTCTGCCTGCCCACTCCACTGGACCATCACTGACTTGAGTCCCTTCAAAAGGCCTGTCAATGGTGCAGCGACTGTAGAAAAGTGGGGGAAAAACCTCATATAGTATCCCACCATTCCCAGGAATGACTTACTTGCCGAGTAGTGACCGGTCGTGTCCAATTCAGAATTGCCTCAATTTTGTTTACCTGAGGTTTAATAATTCTGCACCCAATTACATACCCCAGGTACTTGGTCTCTTCTAATACTATTGCGCCCTTTTTTGGGTAAGCAGTTAAGCCTGCCTTCCTAAGGGAGTCTACTACAGCCTGTACTTTAGGTAGGTAACTTTCACAGTCTGTGTTGTGGTTAACGATATCGTCCAGGTAGGCCAAAGCGTACCAACGATGTGGATGGAGTACAATTTCCATTAGCCTTTGAAACATGGCGGGAGCGCCATGTAAACCAAAGGATAATACCTTGTACTGATACAACCCCTCTGGCGTGATGAAAGCTGTTTTTCCTTGGCAGCCTCCGTCAAGGGTACCTGCCAGTACCCTTTGGTGAGGTCCAATACAGAAAAATAATGGGCTTGGCCTAACTCCTCAAAAAGCTCATCTACTCAGGGCAAGGGATATGCATCAAACTTAGACACCTCATTCATTTTGCGGAAGTCATTACAGAAGCGCAATTTCCCACCTGACTTGAGTATTAAGACTACGGACTGGCCCATTCACTTATATTTCATATTCTGTTACTAAAAAAAACACACTTTTTTGGCAATATACAACATCTGGATTAGTCAGTGTGCAATTTAAGCTAGAAATACAGCCATAATTTTCTTTTCTTTTTTTTTTACTTTTTGAGCAAAACACTATTTTTACAGCCCTAGCTGCATCTGCACGTGTGAAATTCAATCGTTTTATACAGCTTTCATATTCTGTTTTAAAATCCTTAATATTGCAGCCTTTGCTGCATCTGTGATTCTTAAAAACAAGTTTTAAAAATTTAAATAATTTTCTGGCTTTTAAAAAAACACCAATTTATGGCATTATCCAACATCTGGATTATTCAGTGTGCAGTTTAAGAAAGAAATACAGCCATAATTTTCTGGGTTTTTAAAAACACTTTTTTACCAAAATACACAATTTTACAGCCCTTGCAGCATCAGCACGTGTGAAATTTAAGGGTTATATACTGCTGTCATATTCAGTTATTAAACAAACACCTGTTTTGGTCAAAAAAGTTTATTTAGCAGCCATTGCTGCATATGTCATTGTGAGATACACACTTTAGATACTGTGGTTATATTCATTTATTTGAAAAAAAAGGCATTTTGTGCACAAAACTTTAATTGCGGCCTAGTCTGTATCAGTACGTGTCAGATACACCCTTTAGATACTGTGGTTCTATTCAATTATTTGAAATAAAGCCATTTTGGGCAAACAAATTTAATTGCGGCCTAGTCTGTATCAGTCAGTGTGAGATACACCCTTTAGATACTGTGGTTATATTCTTCTATTAACAAAACACCCTTTTTGGCCAAAATTCACAATTTTTCTGCCCTTGCATCATCAACACGTGTGAAATTCAAGGGTTATATACTGCTGTCATATTCAGTTATTAAACAAACACCTGTTTTGGTCAAAAAAGTTTATTTGGCAGCCATTGCTGCATATGTCATTGTGAGATACACACTTTAGATACTGTGGTTATATTCATTTATTTGAAAAAAAGGCATTTTGTGCACAAAACTTTAATTGCGGCCTAGTCTGTATCAGTACGTGTCAGATACACCCTTTAGATACTGTGGTTCTATTCAGTTATTTGAAATAAAGCCATTTTGGGCAAACAAATTTAATTGCGGCCTAGTCTGTATCAGTCAGTGTGAGATACACCCTTTAGATACTGTGGTTATATTCTTCTATTAACAAAACACCCTTTTTGGCCAAAATTCACAATTTTTCTGCCCTTGCATCATCAACACGTGTGAAATTCAAGGGTTATATACTGCTGTCATATTCAGTTATTAAACAAACAACCGTTTTGGTCAAAAAAGTATATTTTGCAGCCTTTGCTGCATATGTCAATGTGAGATACACACTTTAGATACTGTGGTTCTATTTAATAATTTGTAAAACAGCCATATTTGGCCAAAAACTTTAATTGCGGCCTAGTCTGGATCAGGGCGTGTGAGATACACCCTTTAGATACTGTGGTTATATTCAGTTATTAGAAAAACACCCATTTTGGGCACAAATCTTTAATTGCGGCCTAGTCTGGATCAGGGCATGTAAGATACATGCTTTAGATATTGTGGTTCTACTCAATAATTAGAAAAACAGCCATTTTTGGCCAGAAAATTTAATTGCGGCTCAGTCTTGTGAGATACACCCTTTAAATACTGTGGTTCTCTTCAATAATTTGAAAAACAGCCATTTTTGGTAGAAAAATTTAATTACCTGCCTAGTCTGGATTAGGGTGTGTGGGATACAACCTTTAGATACTGTGGTTCTTTTCAATAATTTGAAAAACAGCCATTTTTGGCCAAAAAATTTAATTGCGGCCTAGTCTGGATCAGGGCGTGTGAAATACACCCTTTAGATACCGTGGTTCTATTTAATAATTTAAAAAACAGCCATTTTTGGCCAAAAACTTTAATTGCGGCCTAGTCTGGATCAGGGCGTGTGAGATACACACTTTAGATACTATGATTATATTCAGTTATTTGAAAAACACCAATTTTGGCCATAAATCTTTAATTGCGGCCTAGTCTGGATCAGGGCGTGTGAGATACACCCTTTAGATACTGTAGTTCTATTCAATAATTTTAAAAACAGCCATTTTTGGAAAACAAATTTAATTGCGGACTAGTCTGGATCAGTCGGTGTGAGATACACCCTTTAGACACTGTGGTTATATTCTTCTACTAATAAAAACACCCTTTTTGGGCAAAAATACAAAATTTTCCTGCCCTTGCAACATCAGCACGTGTGAAATTCAAGAGTTATATACTACTGTCATATTCAGTTATTAAACAAACACCCGTTTTGGTCAAAAAGTTTTATTTTTGCAGGCCTTTGCTGCATATGTCATTGTGAGATATACACTTTAGATACTGTGGTTCTATTCAATAATTTGTAAAACAGCCATTTCTGGCCAAAAACTTTAATTGCGGCCTAGTCTGGATCAGGGCGTGTGAGATACACCCTTTAGATACTGTGGTTATATTCAGTTTTTTGAAAAACACCCATTTTGGGCACAAATCTTTAACTGTGGCCTAGTCTGGATCAGGGCGTGTGAGATACACCCTTTAGATACTGTGGTTCTATTCAGATATTTGAAAAACAGCCATTTTGGACAAACAAATTTAATTGCGGCCTAGTCTGGATCAGTCGGTGTGAGATACACCCTTTAGATACTGTGGTTATATTCTTCTATTAATTAAACACCCTTTTTGGGCAAAATACACAATTTTTTTGCCCTTGCAACATCAGCACGTGTGAAATTCAAGGGTTATATACTGCTGTCATATTCAGTTATTAAACAAAAACCCATTTTGGGCAAAAAAGTTAATTTTGCAGCCTTTGCTGCGTATGTCATTGTGAGATACACACTTTAGATACTGTGGTTCTATTCAACAATTTGTAAAACAGCCAATTTTGTCCAAAAAAATTAATTGCGGCCTAGTCTGGATCAGGGCATGTGAAATACACCCTTTATATACTGTGGTTCTATTCAATAATTAAAAAAACAGCCATTTTTAGCCAAAAACTTTAATTGCGGCCTAGTCTGGATCAGGGCGTGTGAGATACACCCTTTAGATACTGTGGTTCTATTCAATAATTTGAAAAACAGCCATTTTTGGCCCAAAAATTTAATTGCGGCCTAGTCTGGATCAGGGCGTGTGAGATACACCCTTTAGATACTGTGGTTATATTCTTCTAATAATAATACACCCTTTTTGGGCTAAATACACTATTTTTCTGCCCTTGCAGCATCAGCACGTGTGAAATTCAAGGGTTATATACTGCTGTCATATTCAGTTATTAACCGCCTCACGTCCGCCCATAGGATATAAACGTCCTATGGGTGGACGTCTATTGCTGACAGCACGTTTTAAAACGTCCTGTCAGAAATAGCAGCTGCACGCTAATCGTGCAGCTGCTGATCGGGTTGCCCGCTGTCAGTGACAGCAGGGCAACCCTAAGACAAGGCAGGGACAGTGCCCAGGTGTCCCTGCCTTCTAGATCGCTGCAGACACAGCGCTCACCGAGCGCTGTGTCTGCAGAGAAGGAAGCGCTGTGCGCTTCCTGTTCCGGCCCGGCGGTCATGTGACCGCCGTGACCGGAGTGTGCAGGGGCTGTGTGAGGTCTCTCAGAGACCTCGATCAGCCCTGCTGTGAGGCTGTACAGCGCAGGATTGCTGCTGTACAGCCTCTCTAGGGGTGCATTTGTCCTGTAACTGGGGCTACTATGTCAGCCCCAGTTACAGGAGAAATCAACAGTGAAAAAAAAAAAGAAAAAGTGAAGTAAATGTCCCCCAGAGGTCTTGTATGACCTTATGGGGGACAAAAAGTGTAAAATAAAATAAAAATAAAATAAAGGGTTGAAAAAATAAAATAAAAAAAAGTTTCACATGTAAAAAAAAAAAAAATCCCAAGTAAGGAATAAAAAAAAATTAAAAATAGAAAAAATAAAATAAAATAGACATATTTAGTATTGCCGCGTCCGTACAAACCAGCTCTATAAAAATATCACATGACCTAACCCCTCGGGTGAACACCGTAAAAAAAAAAAAAAAAAAACGTCAAAACAAGCTATTTTTGTCACCTTGCATCACAAAAGGTGCAACACCAAGTGATCAAAAACACGTATGTCCCACAAAATGGTACCAATAAAACTGTCACCTCATCCCGCAAAAAATGAGCCCCTACATAAGAAAATCTCTCAAAAAATAAAAAAACTATAGCTCTTAGAACATGGAGACACTAAAAACATCATTTTTTGGTTCAAAAATGCTATTATTGTGTTTAAAGTGAAACAAATAAAAAAAGTATACATATTAGGTATTGCCGCGTCCGTAAAAACCGGCTCTATAAAAATATCACATGACCTAACCCCTCGGGTGAACACCGTAAAAAAAAAAAAAAAAAAAACTGTGTCAAAACAAGCAATTTTTGTCACCTTGCATCACAAAAGGTGCAACACCAAGTGATCAAAAATGCGTATGTCCCACAAAATAGTACCAATAAAACCGCACCTCATCCCGCAAAAAATGAGCCCCTACATAAGAAAATCTCTCAAAAAATAAAAAACTATAGCTCTCAGACATGGACACATTAAAACATAATTTTTTGGTTTCAAAAATGCTATTATTGTGTAAAACTTTAATAAATGAGAAAAAGTATACATATTAGGTATCGCCACGTCCGTAACAATCTGCTCTATAAAAATGTCACTTGACTGAACCCCTCAGGTGAACGCTGTAAAAATAAATAAATAGAAACTGTGCTAAAACAACCAATTTTTTGGTCACCTTGCCCCATAAAGTGTTATAATGAATGATCAAAAAATCATATGTACCCAAAAATAGTACTAATAAAACTGGCACCTTATCCCCTAGTTTCCAAAATGGGGTCACTTCTTGGGAGTTTCTACTGTAAGGGTGCATCAGGGGGCTTCAAATGGGACATGGCATCTAAAAACCATGTGGAGTTCCTTTTCTTCTGCGCCCTGCCGTGTGCCCATACAGCAGTTTACGACCACATGTGGGGTGTTTCTGTAAACCGCAGAATCTGGGTAATAAATATTGAGTTTTGTTTGGCTGTTAACCATCGATGTGTTAAAGAAAAAAATTGATTAAAATGGAAAATCTGCCAAAAAAGTGAAATTTCAAAATTTGATCTCCATTTTCCTTTAATTCTTGTGGAACGCCTAAAGGGTTAACAAAGTTTGTAAAATCGTTTTTGAATACCTTGAGGGGTGTAGTTTCTACAATGGGGTCATTTATGGGGGTATCCACTATGTAGGCCCCACAAAGTGACTTCAGACCTGAACTGGTCCTTATAAAGTGGGTTTTGGCAATTTTCTTAAAAATTTGAAGAATTGCTTCTAAACTTCTAAGCCTTCTAACGTCCTAAAAAAATAAAATGACATTTCCAAAATGATGCCAACATAAAGTAGACATATGGGGAATGTTAAATAATAAATATTTTATGAGGTATCACTTTCTGTTTTAAAAGCAGAGAAATTGAAATTTAGAAAATTGCGAATTTTTCTAATTTTTGGGTAAATTTGGGATTTTTTCATAAATAAGGTGAAATATTTTGACTCAAATTTATGACTATCATGAAGTACAATGTGTCACGAGAAACAATCTCTGAATGACTTGGATAAATAAAGGCGTTCCAAAGTTATTACCACATAAAGTGAGATATGTCAGTTTTGCAAAATCTGGCCTGGTCAGGAAAGGGGCAAAGGGCCCAGATGGGAAGTGGTTAAACAAACACCCGTTTTGGTAAAAAAAAGTTTATTTTGCAGCCTTTGCTGCATATATAAGTGTGAGATACACACTTTAGATACTGTAATTCTATCTAATAATTTGTAAAACAGCCATTTTTGGCCAAAAACTTTAATTGTGGCCTAGTCTGGATCAGGGCGTGTGGGATACAACTTTGAGATACTTTGGTTCTTTTCAATAATTAGAAAAATTGCCATTTTGGGCAAACAAATTTAATTGTGGCCTAGTCTGGATCAGGACGTGTAAGATACACCCTTTACATACTGTGGTTCTATTCAGTTAGTAAACAAACACCCATTTTGGGCAAAAAACTTTAATTGCGGACTAGTCTGCCTCTGTACGTGTGAGATCCAACCTTTATATACTGTCGTTCAATTCTGCTATTAATTAAACACCCATTTTGGGCAAGATCCTAAATTTGAGAAATATGAGGATTGAGTCAAATAAGGGACGTGGCCCAGGTCGTGGTGCTGCTGGTGGAGCTCCTGTTGCAGGGAGAGGACGTTGTCGATCTAATGTCAGCTACATGCACAAGTGATACCCCTTCCTCAGGTGCGAGTAGGCTACAGAACCTGCAGCGGTACTTGGTCGGTCCTAATTCAGCTCTACGAATGGGGAGGCCTGAACAAGTACAGGCGATAGTAGATTGGGTTGCTGACAGTGCCTCCAGTTCCTTCACATTGTCTTCCACCCAGTCTCCTGCTGAAAGATCAGAGTTGGCACCTGCAGCTGATGTCCATCAGTCTTTCACTCCCCCCCTTGCAAATTAGCCAAGCAGTCTGAGCCCCAAGTCATGCAGCAGTCTCTTCTGCTTTTTGATGACTCTGTTAGCAGGGTTTCCCAGGGCCATCCACCTATCGCTGCCCCAGAAGTGGAAGAAATTGAGTGCACCGATGCCCAATCACTTATGTTTCAAGATGAGTACATGAGAGGACCATCGCAGCACGTCTCGGATGATGACGAAACACAGGTGCCAACTGCTGGGGCGTTTGAAAGTGTGCAGACCGACAAGGAGGGCAGGGGTGAAAACTGTGTGGAAGATGATGTTGAGGACGATGAGGTCCTCGACCCTACATGGAATCAAGGTCATCCGAGTGACCTATGTAGTGAGGAGGAAGAGGCGGTTGTGGCACAAAGCCACCAGCACAGCAGAAGAGGGAGAAGGGTGCAAAAGTGGAGTGGCCGTCCTCTAGACAGTACGTCTGCTACTGCCCACCGCAGCAAGGGACCGAGCACACCAAAGCCAGCTCCAATGAGTTCCCTGGCGTGGCAGTTCTTCAGACGATGTGTTGACGGCAAGACACGAGCGGTTTGCACGTTATGCAATCAGAGCCTGAAGCAAAGCATAAACATTCTCAGCCTGAAGCACAACCTGCATGACCAGGCATTTAAGTGCTAAGCACGAGCTGCAGTGGAGTAGACACCTCAAAAACCAAGAAAGGTCTCTGGCTCCTCCTGCTTCCTCTTCTGCTGCAGTCTCGGCCTCTTCATCCACCTCTGGAGTGACAGTGCCACCTGCCACCCCGCAAATAGAGGATCTGCCAGCAACACCACCACCTGGGTCACCAAGCATCTCCACAATGTCCCACGGAAGCGTTCAGCTCTCCATCTCCCAAACACTGGAGAGGAAGAGGAAGTACCCCCCTACCCACCCGCGATCCGTAGCCCTGAATACAGCATTTCTAAATTACTGGCCTTTAAAATGCTGTCATTCAGTCTGGTAGAGACGGATAGTTTTAACTCCTTAAGGACCGGGCTCATTTTCACCTTAAGGACCAGGCCATTTTTTGCAAATCTGACCAGTGTCACTTTATGTGGTGATAACTTTAAAACGCTTTGACTTATCCAGGCCATTCTGAAATTTTTTTTTCATCACATATTGTACTTCATGACAAATTCATTTTTATTTATAAAAAAATACCAAATTTACCAAATCTTTGGAAAAATTAGCAAATTTCCAAGTTTTAATTTCTCTACTTCTATAATACATAGTAATACCTACAAAAATAGTTATTACTTTACATTCCCTATATGTCTACTTCATGTTTGGATCATTTTGGGAATGATATTTTATTTAGAAGTTTAGAAGCAAATCTTGAAATTTTTTGAAATTTTCAAAAACCAACTTTTTAAGGACCAGATCAGGTCTGAAGTCACTTTGTGAGGCTTACATAATAGAAACCACCCAAAATTTACCCCATTCTAGAAACTACACCCATCAAGGTATTCAAAACTGATTTTTACAAACGTCGTTAACCCTTTAGGTGTTCCACAAGAATTAATGGAAAATAGAGATACAATTTCAAAAATTTCACTTTTTTGGCAGATTTTCCATTTTAATATTTTTTTCCAGTTAAAAAGCAAGGGTTAACAGCCAAACAGAACTCAATATTTATGGCTCTGATTCTGTAGTTTACAGAAACACCCCATATGTGGTCGTAAACCGCTGTACAGGCACACGGCAGGGCGCAGAAGGAAAGGAATGCCATTCGGTTTTTGGAAGGCAGATTTTGCTGGACTGGTTTTTTGACACCATGTCCCATTTGAAGCCCCCTGATGCACCCCTAGAATAGAAACTCAAAAAAAAGTTACCCCATTTTAGAAACTACACCCCTCAAGGTATTCAAAACTGATTTTACAAACTTTGTTAACCCTTTAAGAATTCTACAAGAATTAATGGAAAATAGAGATACAATTAAAAAATTGCACTTTTTTGGCAGATTTTTCATTTTAAGAATTTTTTTCCAGTTACAAAGCAAGGGTTAACAGCCAAACAAAACTCAATATTTATGGCTCTGATCTGTAGTTTACAGAAACACCCATATGTGGTTGTAAACAGCTGTACGGGCACATGGCAGGGCGCAGAAGGAAATGAATGCCATACGGTTTTTGGAAGGCAGATTTTGCTGGACTGTTTTTTTTTTACACCATGTCCCATTTGAAGCCCCCCTGATGCACCCCTAGAGTAGAAACTCCAAAAAAGTGACCCCATTTTATAACCTACGGGATAGAGTGGCAGTTTTCTTGGTACTAGTTTAGGGTACATTTTTGGTTGCTCTATATTACACTTTTTGTGAGGAAAGGTAACAAGAAATAGCTGTTTTGGCACCGTTTTTATTTTTTGTTCTTTACAACATTCATCTTACAGGTCAGATCATGTGGTATTTTTATAGATCAGGTTGTCATGGACACGGCGATACCTAATATGTACACTTTTTTTTATTTATGTAAGTTTTACACAATGATTTCTTTTTTGAAACAAAAAACCCATATTTTAGTGTTTCTATAGTCTGAGAGCCATAATTTTTTCAGTTTTTGGGCGATTATCTTGGGTAGGGCATGATTTTTGCGGGATGAGATGATGGTTTGATTGGCACTATTTTGGGGTGCGTATGACTTTTTGATCGCTAGCTATTACACTTTTTGTGATGCAAGGTAACAAATAAATGGCTTTTTTACACCTTTTTTTATTTTTTATTACGATATTCACCTGAGGGGTTAGGTCATGTGGTATTTTTATAGAGCAAGTTATTACGGATGCGGAGATACCTAATATGTATACTTTTTTTTATTTATGTAAGTTTTACACAATAATATCATTTTTGAAACAAAACAAAAAAATCATGTTTTAGTGTCTCCATATTCTGAGAGCCATAGTTTTTTCAGTTTTTGGCCAATTATTTTAGGTAGGGGCTCATTTTTTGCGGGATGAGATGACGGTTTGATTGGCACTATTTTGGGGTGCATATGACTTTTTGATCGCTTGCTATTACACTTTTTGTGATGTAAGGTGACAAAACAATTGTTTATTTAGCACAGTCTTTATTTTTTATTTTTTACGGTGTTCATCTGAGGGGTTAGGTAATGTGATATTTTAATAGAGCCAGTCTTTAAGGACGCGGCGATACCTAATATGTATACTTTTTGTTTTTTGTAAGTTTTACACAATAACAGCTTTTTTAAAACTATAAAAAAAATTATGTTTTAGTGTCTTCATATTCTGAGCCATAGTTTTTTTTATTTTTTGGGCGATTGTCTCAGATAGGGGCTCATTTTTTGCGGGATGAGGTGACGATTATATTGGTACTATTTTGGTGGGCATACGCCTTTTTGATCGCTTGCTGTTATACTTTTTGGGATGTAAGCTGACTAAAAAATGGTTTATTTAGCACAGTTTTTATTTTTTATGGTGTTTATCTGAGGGGTTAGGTCACCCCTACTGCTGGCCCTTTTGACTCAGGTTCCCTGGGTTATGGCCTCCCCCCTGAGCCGGGCCACTCTGCTAGGGTTACATCTGTCTCCTGGGTATCGGTAACTTTTGTATCCGGCCATAGTGCCAGGAAACCGGGGAAGTCTCTCCCAATTATTAACTCATACGGTAACTTTGTGGCGACGGCCACCTCATGCATCCACCTGCCGGCCACTGTTGACAGAGAGACCAGGGCAGTGGGATAGTCCTTTAAGTCCCCATGAATACAGACAATGCCAACTTTCCGGCCAGCATACTCGGCGGGCCGCACCAGGGCAGCTCTTACCAGGGACACCAGGCTCCCTGAATTCAGCAGTGCCACCGCCAGAGTGTTCACCACTTCCACCTGGCACAGGTGACTATTGTCTACAGTCTTGGAGGCACCTGTGGCGCACAGCTTCCTAGCATACAATGAGTGGCGGTAGCCATAGTTGGTATCCATGGGTCCACCCCGATGGGGACAGTCAGCTCTTATGTGTCCAGGCTTGTGACACTCCCAGCAGACTACCGGGGCTGGGTCTGCAGGGGGTACATTGGGGGAACATTGTAGTAGAGATTTCCAGGGTTTAACTGGCCCCCTCCCAAAAGAACCCCCCTGCAGATTTCTGGTGGCCTCGTAGCGATCCACCAGATCAACCATCTCTAAAGCATTATCTGGAGACAACTGGCCGATCCAGTGCTGGAGAGGGTATGGCAAAGCCCTCCAAAACACAACCGATCCAACACAGCAGTGGGAGTCAATATGTCAGGCTGC